>NC_138308.1:12377500-12977500 GCF_965601325.2 Salmo salar | reverse complement strand
AATGGGTCTTCCAAATGGACAATGACCCCAAGCATACTTCCAAAGTTATGGCAAAATGGCTTAAGGACAACAAAGTCAAGGTATTGGAGTGGCCATCACAAAGCCCTGACCTCAAGCCTATAGAAAATTTGTGGGCAGAACTGAAAAAGCGTGTGCGAGCAAGGAGGCCTTGAAACCTGACTCATTTACTCCAGCTCTGTCAGGAGGAATGGGCCAAAATTCACCCAACTTATTGTGGGATGCTTGTGGAAGGCTACCCGAAACGTTTGACCCAAGGTAAACAATTTAAAGGCAATGCTACCAAATACTAATTGAGTGTATGTAAACTTCTGACCCACTGGGAATGTGATGAAAGAAATAAAAGCTGAAATAAATCATTCTCTCTACTATTATTCTGACATTTCACATTCTTAAAATAAAGTGGTGATCGTAACTGACCTAAGACAGGGAATGTTTACTAGGATTAAATGTCAGGAATTGTGAAAAACTGAGTTTAAATGTATTTGGCTAAGGTGTATGTAAACTTCCGACTTCAACTGCACATATGAGATGAGTAATGCGAGATATGTAAACATTTTTAAAGTGGCATTATTAAAGTGACTAGTGTTCCATTTTTTAAAGTGGCCAATGATATCATGTCCGTAGGTAGGCAGCCGCCTCTCTGTGCTAGTGATGGCTGTTTAACAATGTGATGGCCTTGAGATAGAAGCTGTTTTTCAATCTCTCTGTCCCAGCTTTGATGCACCTGTACTGACCTCGCCTTCTGGATGGAAGCGGGGTGAACAGGTAGTGGCTTGGGGAGTTGATGTTCTTGATGATCTTTTTTGCCTTCCTGTGACATCGGGTGTTGTAGGTGTCCTGTGGGGCAGGTTGTTTGCCCTGCGGTTGTGGGTGGTGCAGTTGCCGTACCAGGCAGTGCTATAGCCCGACAGAATGCGGGTGAGGGTTTTCGGTGTCAAGCTACATTTCCTGGTTCTGGTTGTACCTAGTGATCACTGGAGGATATGCAGTACCACTGTTGCGCCCCCTTCACCACACTGTCTGTGTGCGTTGACCATTTCAGTTTGTCGGTGATATGTACACCGAGGAACTTAAGACTTTCTACCTTCTCTACTGCTATTTTCCTGACACCACACTCCGAGTGCCTTCACCACCTCCCTGTAGGCTGTCTCGTGTGTGTGTGTGTGTGTGTGTGTGTGTGTGTGTGTGTGTGTGTGTGTGTGTGTGTGTGTGTGTGTGTGTGGGAATTAGCTCATTAGGGGTACTGAATATCCTCCAGTGATCGCTAGGTACAACCAGAACCAGGAAGTAGAGTGATTTCCCCCAGTGGCATCTAGTGCAGATTTCCTGCCCACAGTTCACCAGGGATATACTCACAAACTAATGCATATGCACGCGCACACACACACACACACACATTTTGTTATTCTATCCTCGTGGGGACCTAAAATCAAACCATTAACCCTAATTGTAACCCTAAACCTAACCCCTAAGCTTAAAATAGGCTTTGTCGTCATGGGAAGGTGGGAAATGTCCCAACAAGGGAGAATTGTCGTTGTTTAACTGTCCTTGTGGGGACTTTTGAGGATTTTAGGTCCCCACAAGAATAGAAGACACAGACACACACACACCAGTGCGACTAAAAGAAAATCCAATAAAAGTTCCTGGGCCACACACACCATGCCCCGCCCCCTGCCACACAAGCAGGCAGCAAATCAAATCAAATTGTATTAGTCACATGCGCCAAATACAACAGGTGTAGACCTTACAGTGAAATGCTTACTTATGAGCCCCCAACCAACAATGCAGTTAAAAAAAAAAAACGGATAAGAATAAGAGATAAAACGAATAAGTAATTAAAGAGCAACAGTAAAATAACAATAGTGAGACTATATACAGGGGGGGTACCGATACAGAGGCAATGTACGGGGGCACCGGTTAGTTGAGGTATTATGTACATGTAGGTAGAGTTATTAAAGTGACTATGCATAGATGACAACAGAGAGTAGCAGTGGTGTAAAGAGGGGGTGATTGGGGGGGGGGGGGGGCACTGCAAATAGTCTGGGTAGCCATTTGACTAGATGTTCAGGAGACTTATGGCTTGGGGTTAGAAGCTGTTTAGAAGCGTCTTGGACCTAGACTTGGTGCTCTGGTACCGCTTACCGTGCGGTAGCAGAGAGAACAGTCTATGACTAGGGTGGCTGGAGTCTTTGACAATTTTTAGTGCCTTCCTCTGACACCGCCTGGTATAGAGGTCCTGGATGGCAGGAAGCTTGGCACCAGTGATGTACTGGGCTGTTCGCACTACCCTCTGTAGTGCCTTGCGGTCGGAGGCCGAGCAGTTGCCATACCAGGCAGTGATGCAAGCAGTCAGGATGCTCTCGATAGTGCAGCTGTAGAACCTTTTGAGGATCTGAGGACCCATGCCAAATCTTTTCTGTCTCCCGAGGGGGAATAGGTTCTGTCGTTCCCTCTTCACGACTGTCTTGGTGTGCTTGGACCATGATAGTTTGTTGGTGATGTGGACACCAAGGAACTTGAAGCTTTCAATCTGCTCCACTGCAGCCCCGTCGATGAGAATGGGGGCGTGCTTGGTCCTCTTTTTCCTGTAGTCCACAATCATCTCCTTTGTCTTGATCACGTTGAGGGAGAGGTTGTTGTCCTGGAACCACACGGCCAGGTCTCTGACCACCTCCCTATAGGCTGTCTCGTTGTTGTCGGTGATCAGGCCTACTACCACTGTTGTGTCATCGGCAAAGAACACAGTTCCTTGGCGCTATTTATTCTCTCAACAAGCTGTCAATTCATGCACTCAACAAGAATGATGCTGCTTTCCACGTTGCTTCTAAATATGAATCAACGGCATGTTCTGAATCAGATGGCCTATTCTAAAATCTTTGCCTAAATGTAACATCTATCTCCTGAGTGGCGCAGCGGTCCAAGGCACTACATCTCAGTGCTAGAGGCGTCACTACCGACACCCTGGTTCGAATCCAGGCTTTATCACAACCGGCCGTGATTGAGAGTTCAATAGGGCGGCGCACAATTGGCCCAGCGTCGTCCGGGTTTGGCCGGTGTAAGCTGTCATTGTAAATAAGAATTCTTAACAGACTTGCCTAGTTAAATAAATGTAAAAAAAATTTTTTTAAAGGATCCGATGGGAAAAACTGACCATCACTTATGTTCCTACCCTGTCGTAACTCCTTCCTGACCTTTTTATTTGTTGTCATGCCCAACAACACCAACCATAGAATTAGAATAATCTTTCTATTTATATAATTCCAACAGTTCACCTAAGGTTTTGAAAATCTGTATTGCAGGTGAAATTGCAATATTTGGTTGAAAAATCGCAATGAGATATTTTGCACATATTGTGCAGCCCTACTAACAACCTGGTAACTTTACCAGTATATGCCAGCATGTGGTGGCACAGAAAAAAAGGTAAAGTGATATCTTCTTCAGGAGAAGTGCTTCAAAAATTGTAGGATTCATATAGGCCCAATGTAGGCTATATCTCAATCAATTAAAACATCTATCTTATTGGTGCTCCTACATTTCATGGTGCTCCTAACTTTTCTAAGTGAACATGTTTAATTTAACCTCTCTGGGGTAGGGGGCAGTATTTTGACATCCGGATGAAACGCGTGCCCAAAGTAAACTGCCTGTTACTCAGGCCCAGAAGCTAGGATATGCATATAATTGGTAGATTTAGATTGAAAACACTCTAAAGTTTCAAAAAATGTTAAAATAATGTATGTAAGTATAACAGAACTGATATGGCATGCGAAACCCCGAGGACAAACCATCCCCCCCAAAATAAATTCAGCTTACCACTTTTTTCAATGGCTATTACTTTAATTATAAGGCCAAATCCTCCCAGATTGCAGTTCCTAGGGCTTCCACTAGATGTCAACAGTCTTTAGAAAGAGTTTCAGGCTGGTTTTTGGAAAAATGACCCAGAAATTGTCGTTTTTCTAGGTGGCTCCCATTTTGGCTGTAGTGTTTCCAAGCCCGTGGAAGAAAGCACGTTCTTTGGTATTCTTCACCGGTAAAGACAATAACGATTCTCCGTCTTAAATTTTAGCGTTTATTTGCGTATTAGGATACCTAAGGTTTGATTATAAATGTTGTTTGACTTGTTTGTATTAGTAACGTTTGGGATTCATTTTGTATGCATTTGAGTTTTTATGGATATAAAGAAGGACATTATCGAACAAAAGGACCATTTGTGATGTAACTGGGACCTTTTGGAGTGCCAACAGAAGTAGATCATCAAAGGTAAGGCATTTTTTATATCGCTGTTTCTGACTTTTGTGTCGCACCTGCCTGGTTGAAATATGATTTTCATGTGTTTGTATGCGGGGCGCTATCCTCAGATAATCGCATGGTTTGCTTTCACCGTAAAGCCTTTTTGAAATCTGACACGGTGGCTGGATTAACAAGAAGTTAAGCTTTATTTTTGATGTTTAACACATATATTTTCAAGAATGTTAAATATTTGAATTTAGTATTTTTGAATTTCGCGCTCTGCAATTTCACTGGATGTTGGCCAGGTGGGACGCTACCGAAAGGTTAAAGCCTTGGATATACGTCACCCCAGTCCCCTCTTAATGCGGCCTTGAGGTTCTGATCCCCTCAGTTACTTGCAAGACCAGCCAGGATGTGGAGGAGGGGACAGGACAGAGAGAAGGGGATGGGAGGGGCTGGGATGGAGGGAGGGTAGATGGGAAGGGTAGAGGGGTCCAGATAGGTTATGTGTTTGCGGGGCGCGTGGTGATTCTCTGTGGGGTATCTCTTATCAGGATTAGGCAGGGATGTGATGCTAGTGGAGGAGGGAGCTGTGTGTGTGTGTGTGTGTGTGTGTGTGTGTGTGTGTGTGTGTGTGTGTGTGTGTGTGTGTGTGTGTGTGTGTGTGTGTGTGTGTGTGTGTGTGTGTGTGTGTGTGTGTGTGTGTGTGTGTGTGTGCAGATAACAGAAAGGGGGGTAGGATTAGAGGGAGCCAGATCACAGGGAGGGCTGCAGGATAAGGGGCGATGCATGGGTTTTGGGGTTACAGGAAAGGGGGTTAGGGTAAGACTACAGTATACGTTAGTGTACAGTATCAGTAGTATTCACCATTGAAGGCATTAATATGAGTTTTAGTCATATGAAAATGATACTACATCAATAATTATGTTATGTTTCTCTGTTTCCAGTAATGCAGATCATTTTCCACATGGTTACTGTAAATGCACATTAGACATTAGGATTAACATCATTACACTGATATTATTTGTTAGGTCATTCAATTAATTCCACCGTGTGTGCGTGTGTGTGCACTCGTGAGTGTGTGTGTGTGTGTGTGTGTGTGCACTGTGCAGCTCTTTGAGGTCATCAATTCAATCCAGGCTGAAAATGGGTTCCAATGCTCCTCAGTACCGCACTGGGTTGGCCCATCCATAACTGTTCTACTGTCTGTTTGCCTTAGTCTTAATTGATGGCGGTGCTGCGGTGGTTTCTGGTGTTCCCTGTGTTCCTGTTTGTATCAGTAATTCTGTACATCCAGACAAAGCAGGGCAATCCTAAAAGCCATTTATCCAGGATTAGACAACACTTTATGTACCAGCGAACCAGAGAGCATTCTGGCACCCCGCGGCGGCCTGGGTGACAACTATATTAGTGTGTAACTGACGGTTAGAGCAGTTAACAGTGTGGGTGTAAGGCCCTATTTGCACTAGGAGAGAGTCTGAGGAGAGAGTCTGAGGAACGGAATGTTGAACATTTCTACTTTGACATCCGTGGCTGGCAAAGCGTCATTTTTGGTCCGCAGCTCAAATTGAACCTAAATATCACAGTAGCCACAAGCCAGTAGGCACAAACCAGTGGTGTAGTGGAGGGTTTACACAGGTACGTGGCGTATACCCACTTATTTATCAGTGGGCATTGCGTATACTCACTTCTTAATCCCCACGATGCATTTCACCATAGTGGAAATGGTGGAACAGATCAGAATATTTAGCTTAAAATGTTGATAAACTATTATTTCTTCAAATGTGCATACAGCAGTAGGCCTATGTGTGAATGTTCCAAAAGGCAATTTGTTCTAAAATGCTCCGTTTCAGCTTTTATTATTGGGCTCCCGAGTGGCACAGCGGTCTAAGGCACTGCATCTCAGTGCTAGAGGTGTCACTACAGACCCTGGTTTCATTCCAGGCTGTATCACGACCGGCCGTGATTGGGAGTTCCATAGGGCGGCGTACAATTGGCCCAGCGTCATCCGGGTTTGGCCGGGTTAGGCCGTCATTGTAAATAAGAATTTGTTCTTAACTGACTTGCCTAGTTAAATACAAAAAAATGATGAGCTGTCCTCCCCTCAGCAGCCTCTACTGCAAACAGTGCTAGGTGCCTGTGTACTTGATTTAAAAGGGTAAAAACTTGGAAGACAAATCTGAAACCTGTGAATTTCTGACTCATTTGTCTGTTTCAATAGTAAGCCTACTTGCACAATACAGCTTGTGAGTTGGCCTGAATGTGTAAAACTAATATGGGATTTATAATTTTTGCTCATTCAGTGTATCACTGTTTCTCATAGAATTCTTCACACAGAATTTGCGCCTTTTCTTCACATAAACATGTTGACGTTTAGCTGAACCATAGCTAGATGGGAGCTCTTAGGCTGACACTAGCTACCGTATTAAAGTTACCTTAGAACAGTGGTTCCCAAAGTTTTTATAGTCCCGTACCCCTTCAAACATTCAACCTCCAGCTGCGTAGCCCCTCTAGCACCAGGGTCAGCACACTCTCAAATGTTGTTTTTTGCCATCATTGTAAGCCTGCCACACACACACTATATGATACATTTATTAAACATAAGAATGAGTGTGAGTTTTTGTCACAACCCGGCTCGTGGGAAGTGACAAAGAGCTCTTATAGGACCAGGGCACAAATAATAATATAATAATAATCAATATTTTTACTCTTTATTTAGCCATCTTACATATAAAACTTGATTGGTTCACTGAAAATTGTGAATAACTCACCACAGGTTAATGAGAAGGGTGTGCTTGAAAGGATACACATAACTCTGCAATGTTGTATTGTATTGGAGAGAGTCTCCGTCTTAAATAATTTTCCACACACAGTCTGTGCCTGTATTTAGTTTTCATGCTAGTGAGGGCCGAGAATCCACTCACACAGGTACGTGGTTGCAAAGGGCATCAGTGTCTTAACAGCACGATTTGCCAAGGCAGGATACTCTCTCTGAGTGCAGCCCTATCCAGAAATCTGGCAATGGCTTCTGATTAAATTCAATTTTCACAGAACCGCTTGTTGCAATTTCGATGAGGCTCTCTTGTTCAGATATCGGTAAGTGGACTGGAGGCAGGGCATGGTGGGATAACGAATCCAGTTGTTTGTGTCATCTGTTTTGGGAAAGTACCTGCGTAATTGTGCACCCAACTCACTCAGGTGCTTCGCTATATCACATTGACATTGTCCGTAAGCTTGAGTTCATTTGCTCACAAAAAAAATCATACAATGATGGAAAGACCTGTGTGTTGTCCTTGTTAATGCAGACAGAGAAGAGCGCCAACTTCTTAATCATAGCCTAAATTTTGTCCCGCACATTGAATATAGTTGCGAGTTCCTTGCTTCTTGCCTAGACCTTGGTGGGTCAGTGCAGTCAAGCAAAAAAAACACCCTTACTAAAAAGAGACTGCTGTTTTGAAGCTGCAGCAACTGCAGTCAGCTGTGGTATTTTCGATGCAGTATTTGCAGCATACTGCAGTTATACTGCACTCTGACTGAAATCTTTTTTTGTAAGGGCAGTTAATACATGATACAGCATTGATTAATGTGTGTCAGTAGGGCTATAATGTATAATCGGTTTCAGTGTGTGAATATGACTCTGTGTATACAGTGGATTTGGAAAGTATTCAAGCCCCTTGACTTTTTCCACATTTTGTTACGTTACAGCCTTATTCTAAAATTGATTAAATTGTTTTTTCCCCTCATCAATCGACACACAATACCCCAGAATGACAAAGCGATAACAGCTTTTTAGAAAAATTACAAATGTATAAAAAATAAAATACAAATCTGAAATATTCAGACCCTTTACTTAGCACTTTGTTGAAGCACCTTTTGCAGTGATTACAGCCTCGAGTCTTCTTGAGTATGACGCTACAAGCTTGGCACACCTGTATTTGGGGTGTTTCTCCAGTTCTTCTCTGCAGATCCTCTTAAGCTCTGTCAGGTTGGATGGGGAGCGTCACTGCACAGGTATTTTCAGGTGACATGCCCAAGAGTATATTGCTGCATCAATTTTATTTAATTTTTATTTCACCTTTATTTAACCAGCTAGGCTAGTTGAGAACAAGTTCTCATTTACAACTGTGACCTGGTCAAGATAAAGCAAAGCAGTGCGTCACAAACAACAACACAGAGTTACACATGGAATAAACAAACATACAGTCAATAATACAATAGAAAAAGTCTATATACATTGTGTGCAAATGACGTAGGATAAGGGAGGTAAGGCAATAAATAGGCCATAGTGGTGAAATAATTACAATATAGCAATTAAACACTGGAGTGATAGATGTGCAAAAGATGAATGTGCGAGTAGAGATACTGGGGTGCAAAGGAGAAAAATAAGTAAAATAAATAACAGTATGGTGATGAGGTAGTTGGATGGGCTACTTACAGATGGGCTATGTACAGATGCAGTGATCTGTGAGCTGCTCTGACAGCTGGTGCTTAAAGTTAGTGAGGCGATATGAGTCTCCAGCTTCAGTGATTTTTGCAGTTCGTTCCAGTCATTAGCAGCAGAGAACTGGAAGGAAAGTCGGCCAAAGCAGGAATTAGTTTTGGGGGTGACCAGTGAAATATACCTGCTGGAGCGCGTGCTACGAGTGGGTGCTGCTATGGTGACCAGTGAGCTGAGATAAGGTGGGGCTTTACCTAGCAAAGACTTATAGATGACCTGGAGCCAGTGGGTTTGGCGATGAATATGAAGCGAGGGCCAGCCAACGAGAGCATACAGGTTGCAGTGGTGGGTAGTGTATGGGACTTTAGTGACAAAATGGATGGCACTGTGATAGACTGCATCCAATTTGCTGAGTAGAGTGTTGGAGGCTATTAGGTAAATGACATCGCCGAAGTCAAGGATTGGTAGGATAGTCAGTTATACGAGGGTATGTTTGGCAGCATGAGTGAAGGATGCTTTGTTGCGAAATAGGAAGCCGATTCTAGATTTAATTTTGGATTGTTGATGCTTAATGTGAGTCTGGAAGGAGAGTTTACAGTCCACCAGACACCTAGGTATTTGTAGTTGTCCACATATTCTAAGTCAGAACCATCCAGAGTAGTGATGCAGGACGGGCGGGTAGGTGTGGGCAGCGATCGGTTGAAGAGCATGCATTTAGTTTTACTTGCATTTAAGAGCAGTTGGAGGCCACGGCAGGAGAGTTGTATGGCATTGAAGCTCGTCTGCAGGTTAGTTAACACTGTGTCCAAAGAAGGGCAGAAGTATACAGAATGGTGTCATGTGCGTAGAGGTGGATCAGAGAATCACCAGCAGCAAGAGTGACATCATTGATGTATACAGAGAAGAGAGTCGAACCCAGTGGGGTTCCCCCATAGAGACTGCCAGAGGTCCGGCCAACAGGCCCTCTGATTTGACACACTGAACTCCATCTGAGAAGTAGTTGGTGAACCAGGCGAGGCAGTCATTTGAGAAACCAAGGTTGTTGAGTTGATAAGAATGTGGTGATTGACAGAGTCGAAAGCCTTGGCCAGGTCGATGAATACAGCTGCACAGTATTGTCTCTTGTCGATGGCGGTTATGATATCGTTTAGGACCTTGAGCGTGGCTGAGGTGCACCCATGACCAGCTCGGAAACCAGATTGCATAGCGGAGAAGGTACGGTGGGATTCGAAATGGTCGGTAATCTGTATGTTAACTTGGCTTTCGAAGACCTTAGAAAGGCAGGGTAGGATATATATAAGTCTCTAGCAGTTTGGGTCTAGAGTGTCTCTCCCTTGGAAGAGGGGGATGACCGCGGCAGATTTCCAATCTTTGGGGATCTCAGACGTTACGAAAGAGAGTTTGAACAGGCTAGTAATAGGGGTTGTAACAATTTTGGCGGATAATATTAGAACGCGAGGGTCCAGATTGTCTAGCCCGGCTGATTTGTAGGGGTCCAGATTTTGCAGCTCTTTCAGAACATCATCTATCTGTATTTGGGTGAAGGAGAAATGGGGGAGGCTTGGGCAAGTTGCTGTGGGGGGTGCAGGGCTGTTGACCGGGGTAGGGGTAGCCAGACGGAAAGCATGGCCAGCTGTAGAAAAATGCTTATTGAAATTCTCAATTATCGTGGATTTATCGGTGGTGACAGTGTTTCCTAGCCTCAGTGCAGTGGGCAGCTGGAAGGAGGTGCTCTTATTCTCCATGGACTTTACAGTGTCCCAGAACTTTTTGGAGTTTGTGCTACAGGATGCAAATTTCTGTTTGAAAAATCTAGCCTTTGCTTTCCTAACTGCCTGTGTATATTGGTTCCTAACTTCCCTGAAAAGTTGCATATCGCGGGGGCTATTCGGAATGAGGTCAATATCCTTCCAGGATTACCGGGCCAGGTCGATTAGAAAGGCCTGCTCGCTGAAGTGTTTTAGGGAGCGTTTGACAGTGATGAGGGGTGGTCGTTTGACCGCAGACCCGCCACGGATGCAGGCAATGAGGCAGTGATCGCTGAGATCCTGGTTGAAGACAGCAGAGGTGTATTTGGAGGGCAGGTTGGTTAGGATGATATCTATGAGGGTGCCTGTGTTTACGGATTTGGGGTTGTACCTGGTAGGTTCATTGATAATTTGCGTGAGATTGAGGGCATCAAACTTAGATTGTAGGATGGCCGGGGTGTTAAGCATTTCCCAGTTTAAGTCACCTAACAGCACGAGCTCTGAAGATAGATGGGGGGCAATCAAGTCACATATGGTGTCCTGGGCACAGCTGAGGGCAGGTGGTGGTCTATAGCAAGCGGCAACGGTGAGAGACTTGTTTCTGGAAAGGTGGATTTTTAAAAGTAGAAGCTCAAATTGTTTGGGCACAGACCTGGATGGTAAGACAGAACTCTGCAGGCTATGTCTGCAGTAGATTGCAACTCCGCCCCCTTTGGCAGTTCTATCTTGTCGGAAAATGTTATAGTTAGGGATGGACATTTCAGGGTTTTTAGTGGTCTTCCTAAGCCAGGATTCAGACACGGTTAGGATATCCGGGTTGGCAAAGTGTGGTAAAGCAGTAAATAAAACAAACTTAAGGAGGAGGCTTCTAATGTTAACATGCATGAAACCAAGGCTTTTACAGTTACAAAAGTCAACAAATGAGAGCGCCTGGGGAATGGGAGTGGAGCTAGGCACTCCAGGGCCTGGATTAACCTCTACATCACCAGAGGGACAGAGGAGGAGTAGGAAAAGGGTACGGCGAAAGGCTATAAGAACTGGTCGTCTAGTACTTTCGGAACAGAGAGTAAAAGGAGCAGGTTTCTGGGCACAGTAGAATAGATTCAAGGCATAATGTACAGACAAGGGTATGGTAGGATGTGAATACAGTGGAGGTAAACCTATGCATTGAGTGACGACGAGAGAGATATAGTCTCTAGAAACAGCATTGAAACCAGGTGAGGTCACCGCATATGTGGGAGGTGGAACTAAAGGGTTAGTTAAGGTGTATTGAGCAGGGCTAGAGGCTCTACAGTGAAATAAGGCAATAATCACTAACCAAAACAGCAATGGACAAGGCATATTGACATTAGGGAGAGGCATGCGTAGCCTAGTGATCATATGGGTCCAGTGAGTGGCTAGGCAGGCTGGAGACATGGCGATTCAGACATCTAGTAAAAGGGTCCAGGCCAATTGGCAAAATAGGTATAGTGGCCCAAGGAGTGGCTGATGGACCTCTTCAGCTAGCCGGGAGATGGGCCTAGCATAGGCTAGCTCCAGGCTAATTGGTGCTTGCTTCGGGACAGAGACGTTAGCCAGGAGTGGCCACTCGGATAGCAGCTAGCTAGCTGCGATGATCTAGGTGAAAAGATTCAGAGCTTGCGGTAGGAATCCAGAGATATGGAGAAAAATAAGTCCGATATGCTCTGGTTTGAATCACGCTGTGCAGGCTGGCAAGAGTTGTCTGGGCTAAGGTCAATCACCCGACCTCAGATGACCTGGCCTCCACAATCACCCGACCTCAACCCAATTGAGATGGTTTGGGATGAGTTGGACCACAGAGTGAAGGAAAAGTAGCCAACAAGTGCTCAGCATATGTGGGAACTCCTTCAAGACTGTTGGAAAAGCATTCCAGGTGAAGCTGGTTGAGAGAATTTCAAGGGTGTGCAACGCTGTAATCAAGGCTAAGGGTGTTTACTTTGAAGAATCTCAAATCTCAAATATATTTTGATTTGTTTAACACTTTTTGGTTACGACATGATTCTATATGTGTTATTTCATAGTTTTGATGTCTTCACTGTTATTCTACAATGTAGAAAATAGTAAAAATAAATGAGAAGGTGTGTCCAAGCTTTTTACTGGTACTGTATATTATATTGCAAATCTCTACCTTTGTATACCTATTCAGGATACATCACCATTAAGATAATTACAATTCATATCCATAATTATGGATTTCTGTGTGGTACAGATCAGGGACCCATAATGTAATAATGTTACCGTAAGTTGTTACCAGGTCTAAATCCACTCAATAACCAAAAGAGATGTTTTCAAACTCAAGGTGTCATGTCATAGCTCACACGCCATTCTTTCTGCAGACATCTTTGAATCTTAATTCAGAAGAAGATATTTAAGAGTTTTTAGAAAACATGGTCTCATAAAAAAAACAGAGGGATATTTTAATGTGAAAAATTGGAGTTAGCGTCATTTCGTTCTGTGGAATTTCCCCTGTTCTGTCCCTCTCTATGACTACTTTGTGCTGCAGATGCTTATTTTTTTTTGCTTTTATCACCAATAAATGATGAATGTACTGCGTAGTGCATTTACCTCAACACTGCCTAGCACTCGCTCAACATTTGAATAGACTATACATGAATATACAGTTTCAGTCTATTAACACTAGATACAGGACCACGGTACACCACTAGAGCAACTGATTCTGCTGTGTTAGAACCCAATGCGGCGGTGCCCTGCGGTAGAGTGGTGCAGGGTGATGACCTTATTCTGCCCCACAGTGATTTAACCGGTTCTGTCTTCCTGCTCAGTGCAGTAATGCTAAGTCAGAATGGGGAATATTTCAGAGACAGACCGAGAGAGGAGGGGGAGACCTCTGCTGCAGTAAGACCAACTTTCCTATGGTACTTTTCCATGGCAACTGGGCAGACAGACAAGAGAACGAGAGAGGTATTTACATTATGACCAGGTGAGCAGTGTGGGGGAAGGGTGTGTCTTCTTGTCACCCACCCAACCACAGTGGAGGTTTTCGCCGTAGTCCTGAGGAGTGCAGATGGTGGAGTGTCATTGGTTGGCAGATAGGTGGTGCTGTCTCACTGACTGATAGCTTGGGGCCTGTGGAGTGTCTCAACATATTGTGGAGAGGTTGAAATAGGTGCTAAAGTTCTATGGTTAAGGATACAGAGCTGGTTTTGGAGGCCTTAGGGGTTCAAACTACCTAACACTTAGCATTTAGATCTCTATTTGCCCCATGAACTGACCTTGGACGGATAAAACCCATGCTATGCATTTTAAAGTGAACAAATTGATTTGAGAGTACTTTGAAAATCAGTCTGGTATTATATCCATTACTTGCAACAGTCAGTTGGCTTTAACATTTAAAACACATACTACAGCTTGGATCTTGGAAAAAAGACCATGCCTGTGCCTCTGTTTAACCCAGAAATACTGTGGCACATTGGTGTTGTGGCCATAGGCAAGGGGGAATTGCTTCTTTACATCATGTTTAAATAATGTTTACACACTTTCGTGTTTTAATGGGCTTATTGCAGATATTCAGCTGTTTTTGGTAGAGTTATGGAGGTTGTCACAGCACTCACAAACAACTCTTCAGGCTAGGAGAAGAGAGCTCTTTCTCTCTGTGGAGCCCTTGTCTTACTTTGGCTGTTTTTCTGATGTTCGGTCGTCCATGCGACCTCAACCACCCCTCTCCTTCCCTCCCTCTCCAAGCTCCCTAGGTCCAGATGCTGCTTTTCCGGGAATGGGAGGCAAGCAGGAACACACAGCTTCCAGATCCCTGCTTCTCTCTTCCGTTCCCTGCCCAGGTTTTTAGCGTAATTGTTGTTTTTCCCCTTGTTTTTTTATTTTATTACTGGGGTTGGAAAGGCACAAAGGCCCAAGATTCCAGCAGTTAAACTAGGTGAAAAAGCTGGTGTCTGCGTACTGCAGTAAGTCAGAGACAGATGAGTGTTGGCTTGTCAGTAAGTGTCAGTTAGTGATGTTTCAGTTGTACTGCAGGCCTGAATCCAGGCTCCTGCTGCTTTTAAAAGGCTGTAATATAGGGCCCTCTGAAGACACAGACACACAAACTCCTGCAAGCACACACACACACACACACACACACACACACACACACACACACACACACACACACACCTGCTTATGTACGTACATGCATATGTTCATGCATACTGATAAACAGACCCAGCATGTGTGTATGTGTGTTTCAGCCAATTGCAGGGTGGTCTAAAACCGAAAATAAGGCTCAGATTCAGAACAACCTCGTTATAGAAGAGTGTTTACTCACCAAACCCAGACAACAACAACAAAAATACCATGATTTGGGGGATTTTCACAAAATGTAATCCATAGAATAGTCCATATACAGTATTTTCCATGTTTTATTAATAATGGATTACATTTCATGAAAATCCCCCAAATCATGGTCTTCTTTTGTCTGGGTTTTGTGAGGAATCACTGGATTTGATCAAGATCTCCCTCACTGTCTTACACACAGTTTTTACATTTAAACATGAATTTCTACTACTACAATTACATTGTGGCGGCTTTGATTTCTTGGTGGACCCTGTGTGTGTGTGTGTGTGTGTGTGTGTGTGTGTGTGTGTGTGTGTGTGTGTGTGTGTGTGTGTGTGTGGAATTGTTCCATGACAGGATATGTGAGCACTGGACTGTGTGCGTGTGTGTAGTGAAACTGCGTTATCCTAGTGAGGGATAGTAAAACCCATTTTCAGCTGCTTGTGATAGTTTTACAAAAGGAGGGATTTTATGGGCCTTATTCAAAGTTAATGATTAACTTCATTGTGTATTGTAAGCACCCGCACTACTCAAAGACCAGACATATTCACAAGGACATGAAATCACATCTACCATATGTTTTGTTAACAGGCTATGGGACTTTGTAGTTTGCCGTTGTGATAGAGACTCAATGCCCTCTGCACATTTGATTATAAGGGTTGAGACCCAGACACCCGGGCTAGGATCAGGAGGTCAAAATCAACTATTACACAGCACTGTATAATAATCCATGGAGCGATTCCACAGAGCAATATACTCCATGGCTGTTTTATGAGTCTGCCAACATTGGCATGTTTCCAGTTTCATTTCCGCAGTATTTCATTTGTTTGCTCAGATTTGCGTTCAGCGGGCTCATTCAATCGGTTTCCCCCTGACTCAGACACAAAATGGTTCTACACCTGTGATTTGGCTCAGGCAGGGCCAGGGGGCACGGGCAGGGATGGGGCCTGTTACTTTAGGCATAGAGCTATGGTGAGTCTACCTCTTTGTGTGCGTGGGGGGGAATGTCAAAGCAGGATATAGCTGTAAAGTAAAACTGCAAATAAAACTGTTGCAATGCACCTGTGAGTTCAAGATAACAATAGATAGCATGAGGTGCTAAAGTATGGTACGGGCAAGTGCTGACCTGTCATTCAGGGCAGGTGGGGCAGAGGCTGTTTTTTGGGGGGGAGGGGGGGCTTGCCTGTTTTGCATGTAATTTTGGCATTAATACGTGTCACATATCAGTTTGCAAACAATGTCATTTAAAAAAATATATAATTGAGTTAATAAAGCCGCAAACAAACATGGTCTCTTTTTGTTGTTTTCTTGAGTAAATCAGCTCCAAAATGCAGGTGTTTCAGCCTAGCTCAGTGCTTTCTGTGGTGGTGGGGCAAGCCAGCAGAAAATACGGAGCTTGTTCCGTGATTAGCTGAGTGTTCTGTCACTCATGGGGACACTACATCACTGCCAAGTCTAAGGGTAGACCTCGAAAATCTGGCCTACGCCGGCCAAAGCCGGACAACACTGGGCCAATTGTGCTCCGCCCTATGGGACATCCAATCACTGCCGGTTGTGATACAGCCTGGATTCGAACCAAGGTGTCGGTAGTGACACCTCTAGCGCTGAGATGCAGTGCCTTAGACTGCTGCACCACTCGGGAGCCCTGTTATATGAAGATAAATTATAGATAAAACATATCTGTGCTCATCGGCCATTGGACATAAAGATTACACAAGTTGGAATTCGCAAATTCAACAAAGAGTGGTTTGGAAGGAATCAGTGGCTAACTGCAAGCATTGCAAAGCAATCATTAGCCTTCTATTCAGTGGAGTCGCTGTGGCTGTGTGGTCCCAAGTCTAAGATTAAGGTTCTCTCTTCCTAGTTTAAAATGAAAAACATTCAACATTTGCCACACTGTCAATGAAGCATGATTTGTGCCATGCTCAAAACAACTGTTAACTTGGAACTGCAAAATCTGACTTCAGTGAGTACAAAACAACTGGGAACTCGGGGAAAAATGAACTACGCCTGGGAAAATGCGTTTTGAACTTTCATTCATCTCGGAATTGTAAATCGGGAACTCAGGCCTCTTTCTAGAGCTATGACCTGAAGATCACTGACGTCATCATGATCCCAGTTCCCAGCTGTCTTGAACACACCATAAATCCAGAGAATGCCAGACTTTGACAAAATTTGCCCACAAAGGACCGCCGCACCACATTCCTGTTCAAGTGAGCACAGCAGAAGGTGAGTCCAAAAATGTCTTGTATGCTGTTGCATAAATTATGAAAAATGCCAGGGAGATATGTATACTGTAGCTAAAAAGGTAATATTAAGTGTATGTTGTGTTAGTAGCCCATGTGCCTCACCCTAATAATTTGGTATTTTTCACTACTGTTCTGACTTGGTGGTGCACATGTAGCCTGTAACCTGTTTATTTAGTTATGTAAACATTGAATATTGTAAGAGCTTTCATTGTCTGCTTATATGCCCCCTTTAATTATCCTACGGTTCTGACTTGGTGTACAGGGAGAATACTGTAAGAACGGCCCATGTTCTGAATTAGGTCGCTGTACATTTCAAAAGTGCTGAACAAATAGTTGTATTGACTACGTCCGTCCTAGCTTGCTCATTAATGTCTTAACCTCTCTTGGGTATGTGGGACGTGACCTTCCCACCTGCAGGACACACTATTCAACAGCCAGTGAAATAGCAGGGCGGCAAATTCAAAACAACCAAAATCTCATAATTCAAATTTCTCACACATACAAGTATTATAGACCATTTTATAGATAACTCTCGTTAATCCAACCACATTGTCCGATTTCAAAAAGGCTTTACGGCGAAAGCAAAACATTAGATTATGTTCGGACACCACCTAAACAAGAAAAGCCACACAGCCATTTTCCAAGCAAGAAGAGGCGTCACAAAAACCAGAAATACAGCTAAAATTAAGCACTAACCTTTGATGATCTATATCAGATAGCACTCATAGGACTTCATGTTACACAAATCATGGATGTTTTGCTCGATAAAGTTCATATTTATATCCAAAACCCCCATTTTACGTTGGCCCGTAATGTTCAGAAATGTTTTTCCTTCAAAAACTTCTGGTGAATGACCACATCAATTTATAGAAATACTCATCATAAACGTTGATAAAATATTAAACTGTTATTCAAAGAATTATAGATAAACATCTCCTTAATGCAACCGCTGTGACAGATTTCAAAAAAGCTTCACGGGGAAAGCACACTTTGCAATAATATGAGTACGGCACTCAGAAAACAACATCAGGCAATACCCGCCATTTTGGAGTCATCGAAAATCATAAATAGCATTATAAATATTCACTTACCTTTGATGATCTTCATCAGAATTCCCTCCCAGGAATCCTTGGTCCACAATAAATGTTGTTTTGTTCGATAAAGTCCATAATTTATTTCCAAATACCTCCTTGTTTGCGCGTTCATTAACTTGTTATGGATAGGGGGCAGTATTTTCACAGCCGGATAAAAAACGTACCCGATTTAATCTGGTTATTACTCCTGCCCAGAAACTAGAATATGCATATAATTATTAGCTTTGGATAGAAAACACTCCAAAGTTTCTAAAACTGTTTGAATGGTGTCTGTGAGTATAACAGAACTCAAATGGCAGGCCAAAACCTGAGAAGATTCTGTACAGGAAGTACCCTGTCTGACCATTTCTTGGCCTTCTTTGCCATCTCTATCCAAAACAAAGGATCTCTGCTGTAACGTGACACTTTCTAATGCTCCCATAGGCTCTCAGAAGACGCCAGAACGTTGAATGATGACTCTGCTGTCTCTGGCTGAAAAACAGTAGCGCATTTGGTAAGTGGTCGATCTGAGAACAATGAGACGGGGGCGCGCATGCACGAGACGACTCCATGTTTACATTTTCAGTCTTTGAACGAAAACAACGACTCCCGGTCGGAATATTATCGCTATTTTACAAGAAAAATCGCATAAAAATTGTTTTTAAACAGCGTTTGACATGCTTCGAAGTACGGTAATGGAGATTTCTTTTTGTCACGATACGCGCCGGGCGCGTCACCCTTCGTTACCCTTCGGATAGTGTCTTGAACGCACGATCAAAACGCCGCTATTTGGATATAACTATGGATTATTTGGAACCAAAACAACATTGGGTGATGAAGTAGAAGTCCTGGGAGTGCATTCTGACGAAGAACAGCAAAGGTAATCACATTTTTCTTATAGTAAATCTGAGTTTGGTGAGTGCCAAACTTGGTGGGTGTCAAAATAGCTAGCCATGATGGCCGGGCTATCTACTCAGAATATTGCAAAATGTGCTTTCACCGAAAAGCTATTTTAAAATCGGACACCGCGATTGCATAAAGGAGTTCGGTATCTATAATTCTTAAAATAATTGTTATGCTTTTTGTGAACGTTTATCGTGAGTAATTTAGTAAATTCACCGGAAGTGTTCGGTGGGAATGCTAGTTCTGAACGTCACATACTAATGTAAAAAGCTGGTTTTTTGATATAAATATGAACTTGATTGAACAAAACATGCATGTATTGTATAACATAATGTCCTAGGAGTGTCATCTGATGAAGATCATCAAAGGTTAGTGCTGCATTTAGCTGTGGTTTTGTTTTTTGTGACATTATATGCTAGCTTGAAAAATGGATGTGTGATTATTTCTGGCTGGGTACTCTCCTGACATAATCTAATGTTTTGCTTTTGTTGTAAAGCCTTTTTGAAATCGGACAGTGTGGTTAGAGAAAGGAGAGTCTTGTCTTTAAAATGGTGTAAAATAGTCATATGTTTGAAAAATTGAAGTTTTCGGATTTTCGAGGAGTTTGTATTTCGCGCCACGCCCATCATTGGATTTTGGAGCAGGTGTTCCGCTAGCGGAACGTCTAGATGTAAGAGGTTTTAAGCTACTCCAAATGTAGGAAGCGCGCCGAAAATTTTACGACGAAAAGTCAAATAAAGTTCTATTTACGTTCGTAAAAACATATGAAACGATGTATAGCATCAATCTTTAGGGCCTTTTTAACATAAAACTTCAATAATATTCCAACCGGACGATTCCAATATCTTGAAAAATGTAATGGAACACAGCTACATCATCACGTGAACCCGCGCCAATGAACTCATGTCCTTTCCTGAGTCAACAACTTCCAACTTCCTTTGTTCACTCTCTGTTCACCATAGACGCCTCAAACAACTTTCTAAAGACTGCTAACATCTAGTGGAAGCCTTAGGAAGTGCAAAATGAACCCTAAGTCACTGTGTGTTAGATAGGCAATCACTTGAAAAAACTACAAGCCTCAGATTTCCCACTTCCTGGTTGGATTTTTCTCAGGGTTTTGCCAGCCATATGAGTTCTGTTATACTCACAGACATCATTCAAACAGTTTTAGAAACTTCAGAGTGTTTTCTATCCAAATCCACTAATAATATGCATATCCTACCTTCTGAGTCTGAGCAGCAGGCAGTTTAATTTGGGCACGCCTTTCATCCGGACATCAAAATACTGCACCCTACCCTAGAGAAGTTAATCGAAATTACAGATTGCCTTTGATCCGCTTGTCGTCCCCTTATGCCATAGTTTGTATATCTCAATTGTCAGTAGAAACCACATTTGTTTAAGCAAGTCAGCCATATAAGCTATGTTTTTTTAAAAGGCAGTAAATGAGGCTGAATGAACAGTTTCGCTGCCAGACAAGGCTCTGCTGATGGCCAGGTGTAGCAGTGGTATAGTGCAATTCATGTATTGTTTAGTGTTGTGTAGTGGCTTTGCTGGCATGCATCCCACGTTTTTTGGGGGCAATTTCACAGTAACAGAATTGCGCTGAGACACAGATTTCACTATAAAAACCATTTGATTTCTAAGTTTAATAAACCATACAACTCATTGCACAATAAGTACTTTTAACAGTTTCCACAGAAAATTTTACGAAAACACATTTACTGGAAGAACTGTGCAGATGCAAAGTTTTGTAAAATCTCCTTGAGTTTTCTATGTGACCACATTTTCCAAAAACTCTGTTAAATATTAAGAGTCAAAGATGTCTGCAGAAACAATGGGGTGTCAGCTATGCTATGACACCTTGACTTTGAAAAAAAATCTATTTTGTTATTGACTTGGGAAAGAAGTGCAGGAGCTGTCTTTTTCCAAGTCAGTCAATTACATTTTTTACATTTTAGTCATTTAGCAGACGCAACTTACAGTAGTGAATGCATACATTTCATACTTAAAAAAAAAAAAATCCCCCATACTGGTCCCCCGTGGGAATCAAACCCACAACCGTGGTGTTGCAAACGCCATGCTCTACCAACTGAGCCACATATGTTCACCAAACTTCACGAATTACATTATGCTATAGACCTCTGATTATTCACTGTTAAGTGTTTATCCACATTTTCTATTACTTCTCCATGACTATTATTATAGCCGACATGAAAAAGTAACCATTATTGACACTGGAAGGCCGCTGTGTTTGATCCCATGTAGGCCTACAGTACCATCTCCTGCTATTGTGCCCTTGATCAAGGCACTTAACCCCCCACAGAGTAGAACTGCACTGTTAGTCACATGTTGTCAACATGTGTTCAACACTCAGTCTGGAAAGCTCCTGGGTGTTTCAGGGCTGGATCAAAAGCCAAGCCTGCACACCCAAGTCTGCTTATCAAGGTCCTATTGAGCAGCTGATGTTTAGGCTACAATGTGGTTAGACCAGGGCTTGAACAAAAGCCTGCACACCCAGTAGCTAGCTAACCTGGAGAATGGTTGCCCGCGACGCTTGATATAAAATATTACAACATTACAACCAAGTACTTTTGTCTTAATACAATTATTCCCTCATTCAATGAATTTGGGATCAAAAAGATGAGATACCTTGCTTTGAAGTAGCCTATCAACCTAGACATCACCACCACCACTCAACACACCCTGTAACTCTTCTGACGTCAAATCTCGCACACCCAAATATCTCTCTGCAGCTGCCACCACAACCTCAATTTTCTGCGACTTACATTCCATCCCTGCAGTACAGTTGATAACCATTGCTATAAATGCCGAAAAATCTAATCTTATTGAAACATCTATCACTTTGTTGGTTTATCCCTCTGTACTGGTACAGATCTACTACTCACACCACTCCTCTCAGGATCCCTCCCCCAAGACCCATCTTCATCTACTTTGTTCACTATTCTAACACTGGAAACCACATCCTGCGTCTCTCGCACGGGACATTTCTGATCCCCAGTCCCATGGGCACCCCTACAGTTAACACATGCTACACATTCCTTTTGTCTCATGTAGGATTGCAAAGGGTCGGAAACTTTTCGGTAAATTTCCGGAAGTTTCCGGAAATTTTCCATGGGAAGTTAAACCCAGGAATTTTGCTTAAATTCATCAAAAAAGTTAGCTAATAACAGGGAACTTTTTTTTGGTGGTATACACATAAGGCAATTATAGGTCATATGGCATATTTTGGTTAAACTATCCCCAATTCAATGGAATTGCAACCCTCTGCATGCACAGTGCATTCTTCCATCACATGTGCAGTGCACTCTTCCAACATATATACAGCTGATTCTCAAGATCTTGCACACTAATGAGATACCACACTACTACACTGTCTGAGCCAAGGACTACATGCTTTCTGGTTTAGTTTTGATTACAATACTGGGTGAGGTGAATATATTTTATATGACATACATTATTTTTTGTTAACTAGTAAACTAGTAAATAATAGCCTACAGTGAAGTGTGTTTAAACTTGTTAACAATTTCTGCTAGTTAGTTTTTGCTACCATGTGGGTTTTAGCTTGCTTGAGCCTGCTAACTGAGGAGTGTTAATTCACCTGTTTCCATACATGTTTCATTTTAAAACATGTATCTGACAAAGGAGTTGTTTAATCTTATGCTTAACCCTTGTGTAGTCCTAAAATTCTGTATACGCCCCTTGTCCCAAGGGTCAAAAATGACCCACCTTCACTAAACCCCTAAAATAAAGCAGCTTAATTGAATTTTAAACCCAATCTATTTTGCATGAAGAAACAACCTGTCATTCATCACAAACTTTGTGAATATCTGGGTTTTCCCTCTTCACAATGCAGAAAGACTGCATTTAATCTGTGGACACCACTCATTTTTATTACAACACAGCTGTCATAATTGTTTTCTTTACTAAAGTAGAGAATTATTATTATTATTGCTAAAGGTACTGCATAGGTGTAAACATGTTTTTTTTTAGCAAGAGATAGCACTTGTATAGCCTAAGAAAGTAGCAGAAATGTGCAGAAAGTAGTTTTGAATATATTTTATTGAAGGGAAACAATAAATCTAACTTTTTGGCAACATAGTGATATATTCTTATATACTGTACAGTGAGGAATTCAACTATAAAATACTAGTCTTCTCACATTTTTTTAACCATTGCCCCCACCCACAAGGTGTATTAACAACAACAATAAGTAAGATAATAGATACAAACAAAAATGTGAAGAACATAAATCAATCAACTCTAATTAGCACATGCAGGACAGTATGCAAGTGTGTGTGCATGGATTTTGCAGATGTGTTTCAAATTTGTAATTTTTTTTTACCCAATTTCGTTGTATCCAATTGGTAGCAGTTACAGTTTTGTCTCATCGCTGCAACTCCCATACAGACTCGGGAGAGGCGAAGGTCGAGAGCCATGCATCCTTCGAAACACAACCCAACCAAGCCGCACTGCTTCTTGACACAATGCAATCCAACTTGGAAGCCAGCCGCACTAAAGTGTCGGAGGAAACACCGTACACCTGGCAACCTGGTCAGCGTGCACTGCGCCCGGCCCACCACAGGAGTCGCTAGTGCGCGATGAGACAAGGATATCCCTGCCGGCCAAACCCTCCCTAACCCGGAAGACGCTGGGCCAATTGTGCGCCGGCCCATGTGCCTCTCGGTCGCGGCCGGCTGTGACAGAGCCTGGTCTCGAACCCAGAATCTCTGGTGGCGCAGTGGTCTAAGGCACATGTGAGAAATACATCTGCAGGGCCTCCCGGGTGGCCACCAGAGATTCTGGGTGGCACAGCTAGCACTGCGATGCAGTGCCTTAGACCACTGCTCCACCCGGGAGGCCCTGCAGATGTATTTCTCACATGTGCAGCAAGTAGTATTTGTTTTACTCTCCTTCTTTTGGGGGCAGAATTGGCATCTCCTCTGGAGGTCGATCGATTATGATTTTTCAACGCCGACAACGATTATTGGAGGACCAAAAAAAAAAACAGATACCGATTAATCGGCCGATTTTTATATGTATATTTGTGATAATGACAATTACAACAATACTGAATGAACACTTTTATTTTAACTTAATATAATACAGAAATAAAATCAATTTAGTCTCAAATAAATAATGAAACATGTTCAATTTGGTTTAAATATTGCTAAAATAGAAAGTATAAAAAGTTCTCGTGTTCTGAGCAAGAAAGTAAAAGTGCAATATGTGCCATGTAAAAAAGCTAACGTTTAAGTTCCTTGCTCAGAACATGAGAACATATGAAAGCTGGTGGTTCCTTTTAACATGAGTCTTAATATTCCCAGTTAAGAAGTTTTAGGTTATAGTTATTATAGAAATTATAGGACTATTTCTCTCTATACCATTTGTATTTAATTTACCTTTGACTATTAATCGGCGCCCAAAAATGCCGATTACCGATTGTTATGAAAACTTGAAATCGGCACTAATTAATCGGCCATGTCGATTAATCGGTCGACCTCTAATCTCCTCCTCTTGCCTGCCCCAGCTGCAGCCTCAGGTGGATCAGGACAAGATTCAGCCTCTTGAACAGCTTTCACAAGCGCTGCAGAGGCTGCTGTGCGGGGGAGGTGCTCCCTTCTTTGATTGTGTGGGGTTACAAGTGCCTTTCCCAGCTGCTCCAGGAACACCCTCCTCTTGTTCCGCTTATCAGGCATCCAGGTAGGGTTGATCTTGTTCCATTTCACAAAGGCATTCTATGAGGACACGTCAATGATGTTATGGAAGATGACCAGGGGCCAGCAGGCAGTCATCCTCCTACAGCTGTAATTTCCAATCACCTTGTCCAGGTTGTCTACGCCTCCTTTTTTTTGTGGTTGTATTCCAGGATGATGGCTGGCTTCCTGTCCTCACGATCACTGATCTCAGCCGTGTGTGTAGTGTGTAGTGTGCTCAGGAGGAACACATTCTTGTTCCTCTTTGGGAGGTAAGAAACTAGAGTGGTGGTGGGGGTGAAGGCAAACTTTGATGAGAACGCCTCTCTCCCCCTTGTTGCGAGGAGTGCAGGGGGGAGCTCAGGCTTGTTCTTTGTAACTGTGCCAACCATGGTGATTTTCCTCTTCAGGAGCTGCTGGCTGAGTTCATAAGAGGTGATGAAATAGTCACACGTGACATTGTGCCCCCTCAGTCCATCTGTCACATCAAGCACAACCCGCATCCCCTGGTTCTTCTCCGGGCTTCATCTGAAGATGATGCATCGTGCTCTGGGTTGTATTCTTCCCCATCTTCTTCTTCAGATACCTCCTCTTATTCTAAATCATTGTTCTCTTGTTCCTCCTGGACATCTGAAAAAATCTGATCTACAACCTGTTGGGCACTGAAACGTGCACTCATGGCTTCAGCAAAGAGAGAACTTGGGGGACTGTCATCTGCAGCACCTTTATAGCGTCTGACTGCATTCCCCATTAGTAAACAGTGCTTTCAAGAAATGTTTATTTTGTCAGAAATTGTGTTTATTTTGTCTGTGAACTTGAGTCGTGTGGGGTCGTGGAGGGGAGATGCTGCACATGCCAAGAACGTTTTAGTTTAGAGTTCAATCAGTAGGTGTGTGTGTGTGTGTGTGTGTGTGTGTGTGTGTGTGTGTGTGTGTGTGTGTGTGTGTGTGTGTGTGTGTGTGTGTGTGTGTGTGTGTGTGTGTGTGTGTGTGTGTGTGTGTGTGTGTGTGTGATTTTAATTTTATAACTGCCGAGTCAAAAATGACCCTAAGACAATCTTTGTACCCTTGTCGTGTACAGCTTTCATGGAAATATGAACAAAGGCGATGATTCACTTTTTCTAATGTTGGGCTCAATCTAGAAAAAGTCATCAAATTTCTAGTTTAAAAAACATCATTTAGGGGGGTTTCTCTGCTGTTTAACATAGTGGTGGGTCATTTTTTACCCTTAACTCAAGCGTCCCACCCTAGTCAACAGCCAGTGGAATTGCGTGGCGCGAAGTACAAATACCTAAAAAATGCTATAGCTTCAATTTCTCAAACATATGACTATTTTACACCATTTTAAAGACAAGACTCTTGTTAATCTAACCACATTGTCCAATTTCAAAAAGGCTTTACAGCGAAAGCAAAACATTAGATTATGTCAGGAGAGTACCCTGACAAAAATAATCACACAGCCATTTTCAAAGCAAGCATATATGTCACAAAAACCAAAACCACAGCTAAATGCAGCACTAACCTTTGATGATCTTCATCAGATGACACTCCTAGGACATTATGTTATACAATACATGCATGTTTTGTTCAATCAAGTTCATATTTATATCAAAAACCAGCTTTTTACATTAGCATGTGATGTTCAGAACTATCTTACCCACCGCAAACTTCCGGTGAATTTACTAAATTACTCATGATAAATGTTCACAAAATACATAACAATTATTTAAAGAATTATAGATACAGAACTCCTTTATGCAATCGCGGTGTCAGATTTTAAAATAGCTTTTTGGCGAAAGCACATTTTGCAATATTCTGAGTAGATAGCCCGGCCACCAAGTTTGGGACAACCTAAACTCAGAATTACTATTAGAAAAATTGGATTACCTTTGCTGTTCTTCGTCAGAATGCACTCCCAGGACTTCTACTTCAACAACAAATGCTGTTTTGGTTCCAAATAATCAATCCATAGTTATATTCAAATAGCTCCGTTTTGTTCGTGCATTCAGGTCACTACCGTACTTAGAAGCATGTCAAACGCTGTTTAAAATCAATTTTTATGCTATTTTTCTCGTAAAATAGCGATAATATTCCAACCGGGCAACGTTGTATTCATTGAAAGGCTGAAAGAAAAAAATTGAGAATTCTCATGAACGCGCATCTCCAGTGTCACTGTCCCCAGGCTGACCACTCACAAATTCTCCTGCTGTTCTTCGCCCAGAGACAGCAGACACCCCATTCCACTATCTGGCGGCTTTAGAGAGCCAATGGGAGCCTTAGAAAGTGTCACGTTACAGCACAGATGCTGTATTTTTGATAGAGATGCAACAGAAGGACAACAAATTGTCAGACAGGGCACTTCCTGTATGGAATCTTCTCAGGTTTTGGCCTGCCATATGAGTTCTGTTATACTCACAGACACCATTCAAACAGTTTTAGAAACTTTGGAGTGTTTTCTATCCAAATCTACTAATTATATGCATATTCTAGTTTCTGGGCAGGAGTAGTAACCAGATTAAATCGGGTACGTTTTTTTTATCCGGCCGTGCAAATACTGCCCCCTAGCCCCAACAAGTTAAGACAACATAAGGTGAACTATTTATCTGTACATGGAATTGTATTGTTTTTTTTTGTTTTTTTATTCTAATCTTTACAGGAAAATGCCACGGGCACTATCTGATGTGTGGAGATGTTTCACAGAAGCTAATGTAGAAGGAGAACCTGTGTACATTTGCAAATACTGTGCCAAATCATATGTGAAGAATGCAACAAAGATGCAGAATCATCTGGCCAAGTGCGTAAATGTCCGTCAGCGCTCACAACAAGCAACCTCTGACAAAAGTGCCTCTACTTCTATTCGAGGTGAAAATTATGACTCAGACACCTTATCGATAGCAACAGCTCATGGTCCTCTTGG
Organism: Salmo salar; assembly: GCF_965601325.2. Lineage (NCBI taxonomy): Eukaryota > Metazoa > Chordata > Actinopteri > Salmoniformes > Salmonidae > Salmo > Salmo salar. The sequence goes on along the minus strand of NC_138308.1, from coordinate 12,949,903 downwards.
AATCAGAAGTTTTTTTGACTCGATGGAGGAACATAGTCTGAGAAATGCTGATGAATGTCTTGCTCGAGCTGTGTATGCAACTGGTTCACCTCTGATGCTCACAGGTAATGTGTATTGGAAGAGATTTCTGAATGTTCTTCGCCCAGCATATACCCCTCCAACCAGACATGCTTTATCTACTCATTTGCTGGATGCAGAGTTCAACAGAGTTCATGTGAAGGTCAAGCAAATCATAGAGAAAGCAGACTGTATTGCAATCATCTCTGATGGGTGGTTGAACGTTTGTGGGCAAGGTATAATTAACTACATCATCTCCACCCCTCATCCAGTATTCTTTCTACAATAGCACACATACACGGGACAACAGACACACCGGTCTCTACATTGCAGATGAGCTGAAGGTAGTCATCAATGACCTTGGACCACAGAAGGTAATTGCACTGGTGACAGACAATGCTGCGAACATGAAGGCTGCTTGGTCTAAAGTGGAGGGTCCTACCCTCACATCACACCCAATGGCTGTGCTGCTTATGCCTTGAATCTGCTCGTCAAGGACATCATGTCACTGAAAACAATGGATGCACTCTACAGTAGAGCCAAGGAAATGGTTAGGTATGTGAAGGGTCATCAAGTTATAGCAGCAATCTACCTCACCAAGCAAAGTGAGAAGAATAAGCGCACCACATTGAAGCTGCCCAGCAATACCCGTTGGGGTGGTGTTGTCATCATGTTTGACAGTCTCCTGGAGGGGAAGGAGTCTCTCCAAGAAATGGCCATATCACAGTCTGCCGATATGGACAGCCCCATCAAGCGGATCCTCCTGGATGATGTATTTTGGGAGAAAGTGGTAAGCAGCCTGAAACTCCTGAAACCTATAGCAGTAGCCATTGCACGGATTGAGGGAGATAATGCCATCCTGTCTGATGTTTAGACTCTGCTTGCAGATGTAAGAGAAGAAATCTGTACTGCCCTGCCCACTTCACTGTTGCTCCAAGCAGAGGAAACTGCAGTTCTGAAATACCTCAAAAAGCGTGAAGACTTCTGCCTGATGCCCATACACGGCACAGTGTACATGCTGGACCGTAAGTATGCTGGCAAGAACATCCTGTCAGGCGCAGAGATCAACAAGGCTTATGGTGTCATCACTACTGTGTCTCGCCACCTTGGTCTGGATGAGGGCAAGGTTCTTGGCAGTCTGGCAAAGAACACTTCCAAGCAAGGGCTTTGGGATGGAGATGCAATATGGTAGTCGTGCCAAGATATCTCATCAGCCACCTGGTTGAAGGGACTTTGTGTATCTGAGGCTCTTTCCCCTGTTGCTTCCATCATCATCCAAATCCCACCAACATCAGCCGCCTCAGAGCACAACTGGTCCTTGTTTTTGCCCCCCGCTGCAGGCGCCAATACAAGGGTTGAAAAATTGGTAGCCATCCGGGCAAATTTGAGGCTTTTTGAGCCTGACAACGAGCCTTCCTCAACAAGATTGGAAAGTGACAGTGAAGATGAGGCCTCAGTGTCTGATGTTCAAGAGGTGGACATTGAGGAGGTCCAGGGAGAAGATGTGGAAGCCTGAGAGGAAGACAACCAAAGCTTTCGTTTCTAGACTATCATTTTACAGATGTATGTTCAAAACGTTTTTGAGAGATCCGATGGATCATTGGGGGTCAATAAATATGACCTTTTGTTGTTCAGTGAAATCATCCAATGTGAAGAGTCAACTCATTTAATTAAAGTTCAATTCGTAACTAAATTGTTTTTTTTATTTCTATTGAAAAGATTTAATCATTTGCAATTATGTCTACTTATAAGGTAAAAGGTTTGTTCCTGTCTCCATATGATATGGTAAATATATCCAGTGCAAAAAACATCTACATTTAAATGGTATTAATATTAATTTGCATATGTTCCCGTTAATTCCCATATTCCCGTTCATTTCCACAGAAAGTTTCCACCTCTGAAAATTCCCCAAAATGTGCAACCCTAGTCTCATGCCCTTCTGCACACTTCTCACACCTAGAAACTACACTCCTACGCACTGCTGCCACATGCCCATAAGCTTGACACCTGGAACAATGTAATGTATTCGGCACAAAAGCTTGTACAGGATAATTTATATATTCTAACATCACTTTGTCGGGCAAAGACTCAACATCAAAACTCAAAAGAACAGACAATGACTTCTGTTTCACCACTCATGCCACCCTGTCTGCGTCGCAGCAAACGACAAACATCACAAACACAAGGAATCCTCCCCTTCAGTTGGTGAACTTCTACATTTACCGCTACCCCAGTAACCACTCCTTTCAATGGGGCCCTTTTCTTGAGAGAAAAACAATTCACATCTCTTGTCCCCATTCGTTTAACACGGAGCGCCTTCTCCCTCTGACCAGCAGAAACACAAACAATTATCACAAGAACACTTCTGGTTACCCTCCCCGATTCCACAGCACCCAACTCTGTTTTCACCTACCCTGAAACCACAAATGGATCAGCCTAAAGGCAAGAGTCCACTTAAAAAAAACTTCACTCCTACTGTCACAGACTCACCTTTATCCTGACCCTTCACCACACCTACCACCTCCGATACTTCACCCTCATACACTTCCATTTCTCCTCCTGTCTTCAGCTCACTCTACTTACACTTTCTACCATTCTTCTTTAACAAACATCTCCATTTTCCCCCACAATTTTTAACCGACTCAAGCTCAACCTCTTCCTCCCTCTCTCTCTTAGACCTCCTCTGCCTCTCTTTTCCCCTCCATTCCTCCTCTGTATTCCAAGTATACCTCTCCTTCTGATAATACTGCACTTCTCCTGACATCTTGTTCTTGGCTTGTCAAGGGACGCCATTTAACCGGCTGTCACAATCTCCGTCCAATCAGCACGGACCCCTCGGGATACATCAGCAACCTGCGGAATTGTTGCGCTCTCTCTCCATGGGCAACGGCACACGCAGCACAGATAGATATGCACCGAAGTGTCATTCCGATGATGGTTGATGTGGATTTTTAAGTTTCTAATGATGTTTTAAAGTGTGCCTTCATGAATTCCATCAACAAAAATTATTAAACTAATTTCCATGACTTTTCATGACCTTACAAACCTTAATTTGACAATTTGGAACCGCGCATCATGCACCTTTTTCAATCTGAGCAATCTCGAACAGCCTACTGTCACTCACAGATTCACAGACTAGCAGTGGCCCAAGTCAAGCACTGGTTATTGAACTACAGTAAGTGAAGTGGATTTACACCACAGGAGGTTGGTGGCACTTTAATTGGGGGGAACGGGCTCGTGGTAATGACTGGAGTGGAATTGGTGGAATGGTATCAAACACATGGTTTCCAGGTGTTTGATGCCATTCCATTTGCTCCGTTCTGGCCAATATTATGAGACGTTATCCCCTCCACTGATTTATACCTGCTAACAGAATTGCGGTAATGAAATTTCATCATGGGTCCCTGATCTGTACTATACAGAAATGCATTATCATGGATATGAATGTCATTCTCTTCGTGGTCATGTACCCTAAATATGCAATATCCACTTTTGCATATCTGCGTATTATTCTTCACACTGGCTGTTATCTTAATGACCAAATTTGGTTGGTCCGGAAAAGACCAAATCTGAACCAATTTTAGACGTATGTTTCACAAGTTTGGACATCAAGGTACAGCTTAGTAGAGTACAGCACAGTATAGTAGAGTACAGTACAATAAAGAAAAATACAATACCGTAAATGATAGTAATTAATAATTCATAATCCAAATAGATATCAGTAAAATTACAATAACGAATTGGTAGTTCTACCTTGTCACTTCTGTGAACTTTCATTTTCCTCCCTCATGAGGGAGAGAAATGAGAAAATATCTTAATTTTATTTTTTATTTCACCTTTACTTAACCAGGTAGGCTAGTTGAGAACAAGTTCTCATTTACAACTGCGACCTGGCCAAGATAAAGCAAAGAAGTTAATGATTTCAGGGTTTTGGGTAACAGAATTTCAAGGCACAGGGTAATGTTTCTTAAATTTACACAAGGCAAATTCTTTCAAAAAAACGAAATATAAGTGTTGATATTAGTTGTCAGGGGTCTTTTCTTCAGCATTATTCTGTGTTTTTGATATATTTCAAATCCCTTTAAGACTTTTTCTAAGACCCCTTTTCTGTCTGTTTGCTTATTCCTAATATTTAGGACAGAAAATGTTTTTAAAAAATGCATATAAAAATATAGACTCTTATCTTTCATTTGACACCAGATTTGACATACTCCTATGAACTTCACATGCTGGTGTTCTGTATACAATGTAGCTTTTAAAGTAGCTAGGTATCCTGGGTGGTTGAGTGTGTAGGTTTTTCTGTACCATGGGTGTAGCTACTCTGTTGTACCATGGGTGTAGCTACTCTGTTGTACCATGGGTGTAGCTACTCTGTTGTACCATGGGTGTAGCTACTCTGTTGTACCATGGGTGTAGCTACTCTGTTGTACCATGGGTGCGTGGTTGCGTTAGCTGGCAGGTCGTCATGGCTCCCGCAGTCTGAGGGTCCAGTGCCAGTCTAATTGCAAACAGGGCCGTGAGGAATGTGGGCGAAGCTGCCAAGGGCCAGGAGTGGTGGGCATAGCATGGCGAGCCCCCCCCATCCATCCGCTGCTGGTGTACCAGAGGGGGTCAGGGAGTTTGGGCTTAACACTACTGAACAGGGGCTTAGAATAACACAACAGTATCAGCTATGTCTACCTCCTACACACACACACATACACACACACACACACACACACACATTTCACATATCAAGCATAGCCGAGCCTCGAATAACCCCGACATTAGATACAAACCCCTTACGCACACAGCTCATCAAACTGCGTGTTTCATATTCTACCCTGTTGGAATGTCTCACATCAATATATACCTTCTGTCAACTCTGTTAACACAGATTTAGAGAGTGGCTTGGTGCCTGAAGGGAGCTGCACACTGGTGAACCAAGGCTGAGAGTCCTGAGGGAAAGATGCTGATTAGTCCTACATTACCTTCCATTGTTGTTCCTGGTTAGCAGTCACTCTGCTGCGCTGCGTCGTTCATTTAATGTGTCATACTGCAGCATATTATGCTGCATCGTGTTGGGTTGTATAACACTGTGTGTATTATATAATGCTGTAATGCTTGGCTTGCTGTCTGTCAACGTGTGGAATCCTGCAAGACAGGCAGACAGACAGACATGTGTTTCTCCTAGCATGTGGCGGGCTTCCTAAGAACGTGTCTCATTCTGTCCAACACGTTGCTCTGTGGTTTTCAACACACATTCCTCCCCTTCCCCTCTCCTCCCACTCTTCCTCCCTTCCATCCTTCCCTCCTGCGACCCTAACCTCTGACCCCATTCCGTCCTTAGGGAGCCATCATGTATCTGCCTCAGACGCCACCTGTCTGTCTCTCTGTGTCTCTTCATCTCTCTCGCCTTTCTTCACTCCCCCTGTTTTTCCCTCACACTGTCTAGTATGTGATTTCCCCTTTGCTTTCTGTGTAGTATTACTGTCTGAAACATGCACAAGTGTAAACACTGGCTGCTGACTTTAATACAAAAAAGAAATAGGTTCACTCTCACACATAAATGGTAGTATACAGTACCTTATCCACGGGGTAGTTGATGGACGTCCGTGCCGTGACTCCATGCCAGGTGCTTCCTCCTCTGCGCTTGAGTGTGTCACTTGAAAGGGCGCCATGACACTTCATTGAACCAAGGCGCTGCACTCTGGCCTCTTATAATGCAGCCTGTGTGGGAGATAGGGAAGCTGGCGCCGCTCCCTGGGGCCACAGAGAGCCAGAACAGAGCCCGCAGGTTGGGTAAACTCATCAGACTGGCACTGGCAGTGATTTCCTCTTAAGTAACACTATGTTACCGAGGAAGATTAGCAGATAGTGTTTTATTCCTCCCGTATGCCCCGACATGCCCCGTCGAAAAAAACCATTAGGCGGATTAAGACGCGTAGATGAGGGCGAGCAGGAGAGAAAAGAGGAGGAGAGCGGGCGAATCAGGAGAGATCAAATAACAAGAACGCTAGAAGAATTGGTTTAAAGAGGAAGAGATGGTGTAGTTTAGCGTTTTTCAGCGCCTTTGCTAGTCTCACCCAACCAAATTTGAATTTGAGGTATTTAAAATCTGCCACTAGTACCTCTCAGTTAACATATATATGCCCCTGTGGCTATGGGACCTTTCCTCCTATAACTTTTCCAGATCCCTAGCAGACACCATTAGCCTTCTGTTAATTGTGCTAACACTAGTTAGCATTGGCTTGCAAAACTACCTCTAACTTCCTTCATTCTGGACACAGAGACATAAAAATGGAATCCACGATTTCATCTGACTCTGGGGAAGTAGATCGAAGGCATCATTGCCAAAATCCCCAACTCTCCCTTTAACTCTATGAGGACTGAAGAGGCTGTTTTTACGCCACCAGTCACCCCTTAAGACGTCCTTGTTTCAGAACTCCCTTTTAGCCTCCGACACGGTGAAGAGTTTTGTTCGAGAGAGTAGCAGAGTACCCTAAGTGTTCTGATTGCAGTGTTTCAGTTTTAAGTGTGTGTCAGGCCCTGTCTGCTTTCCTGCCACCCTCCTCTTTCCTGTCAGCTCTATTTTTGTGACTTCACTGCAATTCCTCTCTACACAGGGTGTAACGTCTAGGTTTCATCTTCCTTCAGATGGCCGTTAACCCCTGGTGTGGCACGAGCGTTTTCAGTAGAGAGCAGGAACACATATTTTCATTTTTCTTTGGGGGGGGGGGGGGGGTGACTGTGAACTAGATCACAACTCCTTATCTCTCTCCCCAAGCATAATGGGAGTTGTGTTACATGTTTGAGGGGCCTCACAGGCTGACTTGATTTGACTGTGCTTAGGTATGAGATGAAATGTCCCCTCCCTAGATCTCTGTGTTCTTGGCTTTTGATCTCACAACAGTTTACTTGTCTGTCACTGTGCTAATGTCATTTGTACTGACAACTGTTAAAGCTCATTACATCTTTTGAGGACAACTTCAGTGTCACAGTTGGCTACCTCACCTTTCACACTGCTGAAACTGGTCCCTTCCTCCTATCACCTGCTTTAGCCATACACCCCTACCCCTGGGGTAGGCAACTAGATTCAGCCGCGGGCCGATTTTTTTCAGAGTGAATGGCCAGGGGGCTGGAAAATAATTATAATTTGTACACTGCAAATTGACCACTAAGCCAAAAAATGTATTATTTTCAAATATTCATTTCATACCTTGATTACATTGAGACATGAACAAATGTCAATTTATTTTATTTGGGGGAATATTGGCAACAGATTTCCTAAATTAAACAAATTTCTAGCTGAATTCCCGGTGATTTAACAAACTTTTGGGGGCCCCCAAAAATTGGCGGTACGGTTTTTGCCCACAGGACGCCTGTTGCCGACCCCTGCCGTACCCTAACCACTTTACTGATAAGGAGGTAGCTGCATCCTAATATGGCGACCAGAGTGTGGGTGTGTTGAAAGGAAAGTAGTGGGCTTGTGGAAAGGAGTAGGTGTGTGGAAAGGAGTAGGTGTGTGGAAAGGAGTAGGTGTGTGGAAAGGAGTAGGTGTGTGGAAAGGAGTGGGTGTGTGGAAAGGAGTGGGTGTGTGGAAAGGGGTGGGTGTGTGGAAAGGAGTAGGTGTGTGGAAAGGAGTAGGTGTGTGGAAAGGAGTAGGTGTGTGGAAAGGAGTAGGTGTGTGGAAAGGAGTAGGTGTGTGGAAAGGAGTGGGTGTGGAAAGGAGTGGGTGTGTGGAAAGGAGTGGGTGTGGAAAGGAGTGGGTGTGGGGAAAGGAGTAGGTGTGTTGAAAGGAGTGGGTGTGGGGAAAGGAGTAGGTGTGTTGAAAGGAGTAGGTGTGTTGAAAGGAGTGGGTGTATCGAAAGTGTCTGCTATATCTTAAACAGTTTTGATTGAGCTCTGTTTTTTCCCCTTCCATTTCTTACCATGCAACTGCCGTACATTGAGCTACTGTCCGCAAGAGTTTGGACTTTTGTTTTTAAGCCAGAGGATGAGTCTGGGTCGTATTTCATTGTTAGTTTTACACAAATAATTGTACATTTTCAGTTATAAAACTGAGGATTGTTTATTTTTTATGCTTCGTGCGTTGTATGCGAGTGTTTACTGTGACTGTCACCCTAAGTAGCTACTAGGTAGCTACTTCCCACGGACAGTAGTGCTTGTCAAGCGGGAGCGAAGGGCACTGTGTCCTGGTGTTGTTGCCGTGTTGTTGCCGTTCATTCCCTCCCCATTGAGTAGTAGACTGTATGTAAGTATCAAGGTGACATCTACATGGTGAACAATATTATTTATTGTGTAGGCTGCTATCCTACTTGAAATAAAACTATGTGAGAGAAAAATATTGCCACATAGCTACCGCAGTAGTACAGCCCTTTCAGCCTCGCAAAACAATATTGAGTGGCAACAAATCTGCCAAAATAGCTGATTCACTTTCCGTACACCCACTCCTTTCGACACATCCATGCGCCCATGCTCTGGTCGCCATATTGGGCTTCAGCTACCCATACTGGACTTCACTGCCCATACCATGAGTCATTGTAGAGCCCATTGTAGATGTACAGTATGGTGGCAATGGCTTCTCCTCGTTCTCTCCCCCCCCCCCCCATCTCTTCCTCCTGGCTAGCCACCAGTCCCCTTTCTGTTTAGAGTTTTCCTTCCAACTTGGTAGAGTGCTGCCTTGAAATAATTCGCTGTCTTGCTTTCTCGGTCTTTCTCAAACAGTGGAGAGTAAAATGGTTCTCTCTGGTTGAAATCCCTGCCATCGGCTGGGACCTGCTCTCCCTGCGAGCCTCAGATTTCAAAAAATAATACTAGCCGAGGGAAGAGGGTCCAGTTTCAACCGTCTGCTAAGTATCCAGCAGGAGTAGCCTGCGGTCTTAAAGAGCCTCGCGCACGTCAACAGAATACCTATCTACATACATACTGCGCGCTGTTCCATCCAAACGTTGCTAAAATCTTAGTGAGAATGGGTGTTTTTACGGAATGTGTATTTCTACCATTGTGCTCTCTGTCTCCCCCTCAGGCCCAGTGTTTTGGCTGTGCTCCTGCAGCCGTGTGGAACAGTGGGTTTCATTTCGACCAGACCAGGTGCTGATCATGGAGTTTAGATTAGACAGTTAAAATGAATTTTTTTTCAACAAGGAACATTTATATTTTTCACAACAAACCTATATTAGAGCGTTGGGCTAGTAACCGAAAGGTTGCAAGTTCGAATCCCCGAGCTGACAAGGTGCAAATCTGTCGTTCTGCCCCTGAACAAGGCAGTTAACCCACTGTTCCTAGGCCGTCATTGAAAATATGAATTTGTTCTTAACTGACTTGCCTTGTTAAATCAAGGTAAAATAAAGAAATCAATTCTAGTGATGTTATAACCTCGACGTAAGTATTCGTGTTGTCACGATACGAGAATTCTGACTTCGACACCAGGTTTAGTATTGTGATGCTTGACACCATCATGATACTCAATTCCAAAACGATACCACAAAAGAACAAGTATTAGCTAAAGTCCCAGAATGGCACTTGATCCAGACAGGCTCCGCTTACTGCTCTGTTCAATCGTTGGCCATCTTTTGAGTTCAATATCATCACATTTTAATATTTTTATGTCAATGCTTTTGAGACAGCAATGTATGCATTAATGAATCAATCATACGGTCAATTTGACTTTGTTTTTATCAATCGAACTACAAAAAAACAAAAAAAACAATGGTCATCATTTATTTGAAAGGTACATGTCTATTGATAAACTGGGTAAATCAAAATGTAGCCAAGGACTCTTCACAATGTCCCGTGTGGCTCAGTTGGTAGAGCGTGGTGTTTGCAACACCAGGGTTGTGGGTTCGATTCCCACGGGGGACCAGTACGGAGAAGAAAAAAAAAATATATGAAATGTATGCATTCACTACTGTAAATTGCTCTGGATAAGAGCGTCTGCTAAATGACTGTTAACAATACAGATGAATGGATGTTATTCAAAAGGAGCGTGTGCATGCATTGAGTTGAGCTTGTTTTTGCTGATATCATGGGGCTACAGATGACAAACATTCCCTTCTATTTAGGACTTATTTTATTGGCAACTGCTAGGAGAACGTATTATTTTATTGTACTGATCAACAACATTTGCATAGAGGAAGCAATCTCTTTTTATTAAATTGTGCGCTGTCTCTTTAAGATAGTAATGACATAATTTGTGAGGCATATCGTAGCTGTGTAATCTGACTTTGCGAGTAAAGTTGGCCACGCTTGCGCAGTCCCGTTCCTCTTTCTCTTGGAAGTGCTCTTAATCTGTCACACCATGGCAGACCCCAAACTTGACTTCACCACTGGAGATTCTGGCGCCTCCACCCCCATTCCTATGCAATGCCCTGCCCTGCGAAAGAACCGCTTTGTGCTGCTGAAGGGCCACCCCTGCAAGATTGTGGAAATGTCCACCTCCAAGACCGGAAAGCACGGACACGCCAAGGTTAACATGATGGGCATTGACATCTTCACCAACAAGAAGTATGAGGACTTGTGTCCCTCCACCCACAACATGGATGTGGCCCCACGTCAAGAGGACCGATTTCCAGCTGTTGAACATCACTGATGGGTTCATGTCCCTCATGAGTGACAATGGCGAGTGATTCAAACCAGGGCAAGGAAATAAATCAGAGGTTTGCCACCTCTGAGGATATCATAGTCTCTGTGCTGTCCGCTATGGGGGAGGAGTATGCGGTGGCAGCTAAGCAAATGACCGGCAAATAGAAGGGCTTGACAGCCCAGGCAACAAACTCCACCCACAATCAGGTTCTAGCATTCGTATTGGTTCTATTAGCGACGGCCTTCACAGAAAGCCTCAATCATTCTGTTTTGATTATATTTGTTTTTTTAGTTTCTCTCTCCGATGCTGTGCCGGACTGTTCCACCGTTACCGTGGCTCGTTCCCTGTGTTGGATGGCATTCTGCTGGATCACTAAGATTTTGTTTAGTTATACATAGTCTACTAAATAAAGAAAAGTACTTTTGAAAATAATGATAAAAAAAAAATAAAAAATGTTTTACTTGTTCCTCAATCCTCTGTTTATTTTTTCCTTCGAGATGTCTTGGTCTTACCACATACATCCCTGAATGTTTAAAAGAATGATAATAATCCAGAACAACAACAACAACAAATTATAATAATAATAATATATTATTTTAAAGGATTCTGACTTTGTCTCTCTGAAATCTAATGAACGTGTTTTTGGTGGCGAGGGAGACGTGAATGAATAACGTTTTTTGGTGACTAACAGCTTCGCAGTCGGCATGTTTGGAGACCTAACGATGCAGCCCAGACAGCTGTAGAAATCAATGAGTAAGTGAAGCAGGAACTATTCTCTTCGCGCTATAATGTCACCTCTACGCGCTCTCCCCTCCCCCTCTTTCTTCCTCCTCTTCCTCGTTCTCTCTCTATGTTGACAGGAGCCTTATTGCTGTCGGCATTCCAGGGGTTAAAGCTCTGTGAGCCAACAGCAGCAGCGCAGCTCGGCTTTAGCCACTCCCTGAGCCAGCCAAGGATTTTTGTTTTAAAATCTTGATCTCCTCCTCCTGCCTCACTCTCTCGCTCACTCACTCGCTCTGGGCTTTGTGTGAGCGTGCAGTGGTGGCACTGTGTGTGAGTGTATGCCAGAGAGAGCAGACACAAACGAGAGAGAAATAGGGGGAGACTAAAAGCATTCTGTTTGCACACAGACAACCAGGAATCCTTCTGACTGCAGTCGAGGAAGACTAGAACCAGATTGAAAAGAAGAAGGAAAGGAAATAGACTCTAGAAAAAGAGAGCGAGCGAGGAAAAACAGGACTGCCTGAGACGACGAGAAGAATAGTCTACCACACACACACGTATACACAGTCACAAACACAGCAGGCGTGTAGCAGCGAGGCAAGGGTACTCACTCACACACTCTCGGACAGTAAAAAAAAGGCAGGAAGCTGCCTGGATCTTGTCAAGGGAGAGGTGTGTGTATCCGTCTGCGGGTGTGTGTGTCTGCAGTGAGAGGAGAATGGAGGAGGGCTTGTTGTCTGTGGCCCCAGCATGCAACTCTACAACCACCAGCGCCTTGCTCAACAACCACTGCACCGGTAATGTACTGTACTATAACCGTAGAATTGCTTTCAGTACTATTCCAGAGAGAGATGTTTGGAGGTTAATGGTGTGCCAGCTCCATGTGGTTCATTGGCGTGTGCACTCTATGGGGTTTCCCCCAGCTATGCACTTGAAGTGGAGTTTGCTGCAGAATCTCTCTACTGCAATACCATCTGTGTGGTTTACCAGAAATTACATGCAAGTGGTTTTAACAGACAATACCTTTATGACTTTCTTAGCTTGTGTGGGTCATAGTGAAACTATAGAAGTAGGTAGGTAGATAGTTGTAGATTACTGTGAAAGAGAATAGCCCATTTCACAACCCGCTGTAGTTCCCCTGTGTGTGCGGCTGTTTACCGGTCTGTGTGACCAGCTGCTCATTCATACGATTACCTCTGCACCCCCGATTGTCTGTGTTTGGGACCAGTATGACTTTTCTCCAGTCCATTCACTATTTATTCAGAGAGCACACCCCAGTGAGACTGCTTCTGATTGACTGAGGACAGGTCTGAGGAAGTAGAGCCATCTAGATGTCTGTCTTTATAGCAGGGAGGATATGAATCCGAGAGTGAAGAGTGAGAGAGCACGTGGCTGTAGATGGAGTGTGACTGAGTTAGGTAGAGAGAAGGAGGGGAGTGTCATAGATCATAGCGGTGTGTCCAGGTTTGGGGAGTAACGGATTACATGTAAGGGATTACAAAAAAAACGGTAACTTTAATCCGTCACCAGCAAAGAATATTGTAATCGGATTAGATACTTTTGAAAAACTAGATAATTACTTTTAAATTCAGAAAGGATGTTTTCTCAATAACATTCAATCAGCTTTGAAAAAAAGTGCAAGTTTAAGTTTGTTCCAGCTGAGCGAGTCTGACCACAAGTCAGAGACCACTATGATGACACACCAAATGTGTTTGATGGATTGCGGGAAAGAGCAGGAATAAATCGGATTTTTTAGGCTACAGTCCATGCTATGTCTTCCAATGGTGCGACTGCTGTCGGCATCCTAAGATTATCCAACTTGAATAAATGCTTGGAGTTAAGGATAACAGCAGTGGTGTAGTCTACGGCAATACGGATATCACTTATTATTGATATTTACATAGCGCATTGATGTGAATCACACTGCTGCTCTCTCATTTAGCTATTTGCGGATTGTGGTTGTTGTGGATGGCTGTTCACAAATCTAAATGTGTATTTAAAACCAATAGTTGAATTCAAGACGTTTAAGCTGCCTATCAATCATTGTTTTTAAAAGCAATGGACAGCCAGTGAAAAATGCTCACTTGAAACAGCTGCATAGTGCGGATCCCATCCTATGGAATAAAAGTGGGGCTTTTATTCCTCAATCTAATTCCTGCTGGTAAAATCAATAGGCCTAATGGACACATGCTCAAACTCGCACACTTTTGATAGACTTAAAGGGGCAATCTGTATTTGTTACATCCGTTTTTTGACTTATAAATTATATATATACAGTACCGGTGAAAAGTTTGGACACCGACTCATTCAAGGGTTTTTCTTTATTTGTACTATTTTCTACACTGTAGAATAATAGTGAAGACATCAACACTACGAAATAACACATGGAATCATGTAGGAACCAAAAAAGTGTGCAAAGCTGTCATCAAGACAAAGGGTGGCTACTTTGAAGAATCTCAAATATAAAAAATATTTTGATTTCTCAAACAGTTTTTTTGGTTACTACATGATTCCATATGTTATTTCATAGTTTTGATGTCTTCGCTATTATTCTACAATGTATAAAATAGTAACAATAAGGGAAAAACCCTTGAATGATTAGGTATTATGAAACTTTGGACTGTTACTGTATATATAGAGTTGAAGTTGGAAGTTTACATACACCATAGCCAAATACATTTAAACTCAGTTTTTCACAATTCCTGACATTTAATCCTAGTAAAAAGTCCTTGTCTTAGGTCAGTTAGGATCACCACTTTATTTTAAGAATGTGAAATGTCAGAATAATAGTGTAGAGAATGATTTATTTCAGCTTTTATTTCTTTCATCACATTCCCAGTGGGTCAGAAGTTTACATACACTCAATAGGATATTTGGTAGAATTGCCTTTAAATTGTTTAACTTGGGTCAAACGTTTCGGGTAGCCTTCCACAAGCTTCCCACAATAAGTTGGGTGAATTTTGGCCCATTCCTCCTGACAGAGCTGGTGTGACTGATTTCTTGAGATGTTGCTTCAATATATACACTTAATTGTCCTCCCTCATGATGCCATCTATTTTGTGAAGTGCACCAGTCCCTCCTACACCAAAGCACCCCCACAACATGATGCTGCCACCTCCGTGCTTCACAGTTGGGATGGGGTTCTTCGGCTTGCAAGCCTCCCCCTTTTTCCTCCAAACATAACGATGGTCATTATGGACAAACAGTTCTATTTTTGTTTGATCAGACCAGAGGACTTTTCTCCAAAAAGTACGATCTTTGTCCCCATGTGCAGTTGCAAACCATAGTCTGGCTTTTTTATGGCGGTTTTGGAGCAGTGGCTTCTTCCTTGCTGAGCGGCTTTTCAGGTTATGTCGATATAGGACTCGTTTTACTGTGGATATAGATACTTTTGTACCTGTTTCCTCCAGCATCTTCACAAGGTCCTTTGCTGTTCTTCTGGGATTGATTTGCACTTTTCGCACCAAAGTACGTTCATCTCTAGGAGACGGAACGCGTCCCCTTCATGAGGCGTATGACGGCTGCGTGGTCCCATGGTGTTTATACTTGCGTACTATTTTTGGTACAGATGAACGTGGTACCTTCAGGCATTTGGAAATTGCTCCCAAGGATGAACCAGACTTGTGGAGGTCTACAAATTTTTTTCGGAGGTCTTGGCTGATTTCTTTTGATTTTCCCATGATGTCAAGCAAAGAGGCACTGAGTTTGAAGGTAGGCCTTGAAATACATCAACAGGTACACCTCCAATTGACTCAGCACTAAACAGCACTTTCCTGCGTTTGCGAGCAGCTCTTATCAATTCTTGAGGAACAACGCTGTTTATGACTTCAAGCCTATCAACTCCCGAGATTAGGCTGGCAATACTAAAGTGCCAATAAGAACATCCAATAGTCAAAGGTATATGAAATACAAATGGTTTAGAGAGAAATAGTCGACGCGTCATAATTCCTATAATAACTACAACTTAAAACTTCTTAACTGGGAATATTGAAGAACTGGGAATATTGAACCACCAGCTTTCATATGTTCTCATGTTCTGAGCAAGGAACTTAAAAGTTAGCTTTTTTACATGGCACGTATTGCACTTTTACTTTCTTCTCCAACACTGTGTTTTTGCATTATTTAAACCAAATTGAACGTGTTTCTTTATTTATTTGAGACTAAATAGATTTTATTTATGTATTATATTAAGTTAAAATAAAAGGGTTCATTGTTCATTCAGTATTGTTGTAATTGTCATTATTGCAAATATATAAAAATCTGCCGATTTAATCGGTATCGGCATTTTTTGGTCCTCCAATAATCGGTATCGGTGTTGAAAGATCATAATCGGTCAACCTCTACACCACACCACACTGACCAAAAAGTTATTTTGGTGGCATTTACGTATGTCCCCGTTACCCGTAAAACATAATCAAAACCTATTTCTTTCACTACTTGGTGTGCTGTTTCGTTGTTCATTTGTTCAGTCGTTTCATTCTCAACCAGGATTTCATCATACATGTCAAGCTGTGAAGTTTCAGCTCTGTCTGTCCGTGGCCTCTTCCTTGGTGCGCACTGTCACTGTGTCCGTTTCCATCTTGTCCAGCTGGGTCTGTAACATTTCACGTAAACCCTGTTTCTTATCTGCATCGAAGTAGCGGTCCTTGTACCTAGCGTCGAGCATGGTGGTGACACAGTAAAGAGAGAATGCCACCGAATCGCTTGTTCACAGCCTGTGTTGGCAGTTTTGTGGAGCAGGTGTTTCGATGCCATGACAGAGGGTATCACATCTGCTGCAGGCGCAGTTGATGAGCTTATTTCTCGAGTCAGTTGTTCGAATGGAGCTAGCTAGTGTGTTCCAGTTTCAAACATGCTCTCAAATGCCATTGAAATGGAAGCAGCGGTATGACAACCAGCACATTTATGAGCATGCAATACAACTTTCCTCAGTACAAAATCCTCGACGACTCACTGTGCTGTCAGACTCCACATGCTCATGGGGCTGATATCGCTGGTCCAAATATCAGTCGTGAAGCTAATAGCAGTGACGCTATTACTGTGTAACTCCGGTAGGGCAACATCTGAAGAATAGCACACTTGGTGCACTCGCACGTGTGTACTGTTGCTCTACCAGTCAGCGAAAGCCAACATCACCCACGACAAAGAACGGTTGATTGTCAAGGACAATGAATTCCATTATCTTGGCGTTAATGGATTTCGACCTTTGAGTTGTCTGGCTGAAATTTTCTTACTCTTTCAAATGACTGCTCGACTTGTTGACTGCTCGATCCACACAGCAGACATTGTGGGCTAGGTTAGGAATGCTGCATCTACCTACATTATATTGGTATGCACGTCAGCTTTGACATCGGTTTTGCACATCGCCGTTAAACTAGACATCGGGGCGATGCCGACGTTGGCATTTTTACCTAATACCGGCCTATTCCGATATGTTCACTGATATATCGTGCATCCCTAGTGTAGACTTCAGCTACAGACTTCGGCTCGCCTCAAGAAAACATTTTGTGTGCACGAACAGTCCTAAAAGAAACTGCCGAAGACCAAAATGAACAAAAACGGCACAAAAGGTTGTCATAATATATGCACAAACTGTTCCGAAGTGTTTTGGATTTGGAAGCAGGTGGATGCCTTTAGGGCTGTGGGAGATGTTAGAACACTTCATTTGGGCAAATGATCTCGCTCTTCGTACCCCCCTCCCCCATGCCACCTTCCTTCAAAGCACACACCCTCCTCAAATTAAAGACAAACAAAAATAAATGAAAGAAAAATAGTGGTGTTGAGTGAGAGGCAGGAGAAAACACAAAGGCAGTCAACAATTACAGATACACTTTACCTCTGTCTTTCTCTCTTCTCCCCTCTCACTTTATCGTACACACAGATTTACACATGCATACTAATAGGCAGACATATGTTCTGACATATGCAGATACAGGTCTATAGACACACACACACACACACACACACACACACACACACACACACACACACACACACACACACACACACTATGTATCTGTGTGGTGTATAAGAGTTAGGGTTTAATAGAGCAGGAGGTGCTGTGTGTTAGGCTCTCTGCCATCTGGGAGAATCACCACTCTGAGAGCATTCACAGATGGCCTGATTCGAGCTTTACAGTTCTTTCCCCAGTGTGTGTTTGTGTTTGTGCACTGAAAGAGCTGTAAAGTGTGTGTTTATGGCGACTAGCTAGTGTATAGAATTTTCTGATCGAGCCGTGAAGTATGTAGGTGCATAGTGAATGTGCAGTGTCCTTTGACAAGGCTGTAACGTGTGTCTTTAGTAACACGGAGTGTATTACAGTGATAGAGTTGTAAATTACAGTTGAGCGCTGGGCTGTGTGTGCAGCTTCTCTCTGCTAATCCAATCTCATCCATCATCAGATCCCTGCTTCTGTCACTCTCTCTCTCTCTCTCTCTCGATCTCTCTCTCTCCCCCCTCTCCCCACACACACACTTGGCCTGGCCGCACAGCCTAATGTCTTACAACAAACATGTTGCCGCATGCAGAAAACAATTAAAAGCCCCTACGAGCAGCCCGCAGGAATCTGAGCACCATTACGATTAACACTCCACTTATACACACACACTCTTGTACATATACACTGTTGTGTACTCACATACAGTGCCTTTGGAAAGTATTCAGACCCCTTCACTTTTTCCACATTTTGTAACGTTACAGCCTTATTCTAAAATATATGTATTTTTTATTATCATCAGCAATCTACACACAAACCCCATATTGACAAAGCGAAACAGGTTTTTAGACATTTTTGCAAATGCATTAAAAGAAAAAAACAGATACCTTATTTACATAAGTATTCAGACCCTTTGCTATGAGACTCGAAATTGAGCTCAGGTGCATCCTATTTCCATTGATCATCCTTGAGGTGTTTCTATAACTTAATTGGAGCCCACCTGTGGTAAATTCAATTGATCGGACATGATTTGGAAAGGCACATACCTGTCTATATAAGGTCCCACAGTTGACAGTGCATGTCAGAGCAAGAACCAAGCCATGAGGTCGAAGGAATTGTCCTTATAGCTCTGAGACAGGATTGTGTCGAAGCACAGATCTGGGGAAGGGTACCAAAAAATGTCTACAGCATTGAAGGTCCCCAAGAACACAGTGGCCTCCATCATTCTTAAATGGACGAAGACTCTTCTTAGAGCTGGCAGCCCGGCCAAACTGAGCAATCGGAGAGGTGATCAAGAACCTGATGGTCACTCTGACAGAGTTCCAGAGTTCCTCTGTGAGATGGGAGAAGCTTCCAGAAGGACAACCATGCAGCACTGCTGCAGCACACTCACACTCTGCAGCACTCCACCAATCAGGCCTTTATGGGAGAGTGGCCAGATGGAAGCCACTCCTCAGTAACAGGCACATGACAGCCTGCTTGGAGTTTGCCAAAAGGCACCTAAAGACTCTCGGGGCATGAGAAACAAGATTCTCTGGTCATATGAAACCAAGATTCAACTCTTTGGCCTGAATGGCAATCGTCACTTCTGGGCAAAACCTGGCAACATCCTTACGGTGAAGCATGGTGGTGGCAGCATCATGCTGTCGGGGTGTTTTTCAGCGGCAGGGACTGGGAGACTAGTCAGGTTTGAGGCAAAGATGAACTGCGCAAATTAGAGAGAGATCCTTGAAGAATACCTGCTCCAGAGTGCACAGAACTTCAGACTGGGTGATGGTTTACCTTCCAACAGGACAAGAAGATCTGCAGAGAAGAATGGGAGAAACTCCCCAAATATAGATGTGCCAAACTTGTAGCGTCATACCAAAGAAGACTCGAGGCTGTAATTGCTTCCAAAGGTGCTTCAACAAAGGACTAAGTAAAGAGTCTGAATAATTACGTAAATGTGATATTTCCTGTTCTAAAAACCTGTTTTTGCTTCCTCAATATGGGGTATTGTGTTAAATTGATGAGGGGGAAAACAACTTTTTAATACATTTTAGTATAAGGCTGTAACCTAACAACATTTGGAAAAAGTCAAGGGGTTTCAATACTTTCCGAAGGCACTGTACTTGCCCATACAGTTCATTTACGCACACCCAGCAAAAATTAATTCATAAAATGGCAGACAGATGTTTTTTTGTTTGTTTGCTCATACACATAGCATTGAGTTAGTTTGCAAAAAGAAGACGTTTTTGATCACTGTCATCAATGGATACCATCCAAACATGAGTGTGAGAGAGCAAGTGGCAAGGCTTATAGGAACTGACTAAGTGCAGGAGAGTGAGAGATGAGAGGAGATTGATGATAGACTTTGTCAAAGCATGGCTGTGCTCCACATTTCATTATGGAGGCTAAAACCTCAGACTTCAGTGTGTGTGTACGTACGTGCGTGCGTGCTAGCTTGTCTGTGTTTTTGCATGCGTCTTTTTTTGCTTAGTGTGACACTATATACTGCCGGAGACTGGGGTCATAAATCAGTACATTACACATGATACTATGCTTTTACACAAGGCCTCCAGAGTGGCGCAGTGGTCTAAGGAATTTGCATCGCAGTAATAGAGGCGTCACTACAGACCTGGGTTCGAACCCGGGCTGTATCACAACTGGCTGTGATCGGGAGTCATATAGGGCTGCTCACAGTTGGCCCAGTGTTGTCCGGGTTAGGGGAGGGTTTGGCCGGGTGGGGCAGGTAGCCTAGTGGTTAGAGCGTTGGGCCAGTAACCGAAAGGATGCTGGATCAAATCCCCAAGCTGACAAGGTACAAATCTGTTCCCCAGTAGGCCATCATTGTAAATAAGAATTTGTTCGTAACTGACTTGCCTAGTTAACCTGTTAAGGACAGACGCCGTTCCGCCTGCGGAATCCCTAGCCAACAGCCAATGGCATCGCACGGCGTGAAATACAAAACCAACTAAAATACCACAATTCAATTTTCTCAAACAATCAACTATTTTACACCATTTTAAAGATAAGACTCTTGTTAATCTAACCACATTGTCCGATTTCAAAAAGGCTTTACAGCGAAAGCAAAACATTAGATTATGTTAGGAGAGTACATAGACACAAATAATCACACAGCCATTTTCCAAGCAAGCATATATGTCACATAAACCCAAACCACAGCTAAATGCAGCACTAACCTTTGATGATCTTCATCAGATGACACTCCTAGGACATTATGGTATACAATACATGCATGTTTTGTTCAATCAAGTTCATATTTATATCAAAAACCAGCTTTTTACATTAGCATGTGATGTTCCGAACTAGCATACCCATCGAAAACCTCCGGTGAATTTACTAAATTACTCATGATAAACATTCACAAAATACATAACAATTATTTTAAGAATTATAGATACAGAACTCCTTTATGTAATCGCTATGTCCGATTTTAAAATAGCTTTTCGGCGAAAGCACATTTTGCAATATTCTGAGTAGATAGCTCAGCCATCACAGGCTAGCTAATTTGACACCCACCAAGTTTGGTGCTCACTAAACTCAGATTTATTATTAGAAAAATTGGATTACCTTTGCTGTTCTTCGTCAGAATGCACTCCCAGGACTTCTACTTCAACAACAAATGTTGTTTTGGTTCCAAATAATCCATAGTTATATTCAAATAGCTCCGTTTTGTTCGTGCGTTCAGGTCACTATCCGAAGGGTGACGCGCGAGCGCATTTCGTGACAATTTTTTTTTAAATATTCCATTACCGTACTTAGAAGCATGTCAAACGCTGTTTAAAATCAATTTTTATGCAATTTTTCTCATAAAATAGCGATAATATTCCAACCGGGCGACGTTGTATTCATTCAAAGGCTGAAAGAAAAAAATGGAGTAGTCTCGTGGACGCGCATCTCCAGTGTCACTGTCCCCAGGCTGACCACTCACAAATTCTCCTGCTGTTCTTCGCCCAGAGACTGCAGACACCCCATTCCACTTTCTGGCGCCTTCTGAGAGCCAATGGAAGAGTTAGAAAGTGTCACGTTACAGCAGAGATGCTGTAATGTCGATAGAGATGCAACAGAAGGACAACAAATTGTCAGACAGGGCACTTCCTGTATGGAATCTTCTCAGGTTTTGGCCTGCCATATGAGTTCTGTTATACTCACAGACACCATTCAAACAGTTTTAGAAACTTTAGAGTGTTTTCTATCCAAATCTACTAATTATATGCATATTCTAGTTTCTGGGCAGGAGTAGTAACCAGATTAAATCGGGTACGTTTTTTATCCGGCCGTGAAAATACTGCCCCCTATCCCAAAGAAGTTAAATAAAGGTTAAAAAAATAATCTTTTTTTTCTTCCAACACTCCTATTTCCTCTCCTTGATGTGTGTGTGTGTGTGTGTGTGTGTGTGTGTGTGTGTGTGTGTGTGTGTGTGTGTGTGTGTGTGTGTGTGTGTGTGTGTGTGTGTGTGTGTGTGTGTGTGTGTGTGTGTGTGTGTGTGTGTGTGTGTGTGTGTGTGAGAGAGAGAGTGTCTTTGTTCATTAACAGGATTAGATACTACAGACCGGGCATCAGTAATGGTGATTAAGTATTAATGGAGTGAGTTGCTGTAATAAATCTGAATAACCAGGCCTCCAGAGTGTGTGAGGACAGGAAATAAGCCTGAAATGGCTCCTATGTGTGCATTTGAATGCATGAGTCTAGTGTGGTTTCTCTAACCCAGTCCCATTTTTAGAACAGGTACTGATCTCTGCCACTGTCTTAACACACACTGTGTGTGTGTGTGTCTGTACTCTTGCAGATATACCCCAGGGGACAGAAGCACACATAATTCCATTACAATATGTAAATACAGCATTGCTGTGCCTCCTTCATTAAAACCTGTGAGAAGGAGTTCGATGAAGAGATGGAAGAAGGGGAGGTCGAGGGAGACGAGTGTGTACCTCCAGTAGCAACCTGTTTGTCAAACACTGACAGGACGGCGACCTGGGCTGGGAGAGAGCAGATGTCATGACCCTTTACCCTGCAAAGTCAGTATGTGCAGCTGGAGCCAACCGGAACCAGTCTTCCCAGTAAGATCCTTAACTGGAGATGATGACCTCCTGGGTGAAGTGTTGAGCTGTATTAAACCTCCTGTCAATGGGACTAACATGGATAAATACAGGCTTACTCAGTTAGAGGGAGACCATCTTCATAAGTCCGTGTTCATGAAGTGTCTCAGTTTATAAATGCTGATATAGAATAAGTTTTGCATTTTAGATAATTATCAATACGATTATATGGACGTGGGGGGGGGGGACCTGATCCTAGATCAGCACTCCTACAGTTTTTGAATGTGGGCCCTGGAGCATGTCTGGAAACACAGAGTAGTTGAGGAAGGCATCAGTAGTGAGGCAAGCATTGGAAAGACCCTGGTTAGTTGTTAGTGTCAACACCAACCATTCGAGCAGCCATTCAGTGTTCAAACCAAAACAACTCTGATTAATTGTATAGTGTTGCTTCCTGTTTGACAGGATGTGTGTTTTGTGCTTATGCTCCCTCTTAAGAAATCATTATTTCAGACTGCTGATTGCTTCACTCTTCTCCTTCTTTCTCCAGCTTTGATTGTAGCCTGTGTGATCTCACTTCCTGCGTGTCCTCACTTCCTTTTGTGATGCCACTTCCAGCAGGTCCCAGCTAGTGTCCTTGTCCTTTAGCAGCATCTGTTCTCTCTAGTCCCTCAGCCTCTTAACAACTTTCCACACTCACACACTGAACATATCATCCCACAGAAAACATTCACAAAGATATTCGGAAGTGCAATTACTCACTTCTCATGTGCTTATTACTCAGTAATCACTTTCACATGACTTGAGAACACCAAATGTGTTCTCAACACACAGACTACAACAGGATAGGTAGCAGAGGCAGAGGAGTCAGGTTTTGAATTGCACATTTTCTCTACGATATGTTTTGACAGGGTGTTGTGTAATAGTCTACTTATCCTCCAATCAGTCTTTAGAGTTTTTGCAATGCTCTAATGATAACAACAAGTGTGTTATCGTGCTGGAGTGGGTTACACAGTAGATTGTGGCATCTATTACTGAGAAGGATATCACCATTCACATCCGGCCTCTTTCACCATATCTCTTCCTGAGTAATTCTCAAGGTTTCCTCCTTCCTGGGCTAGGCTGGGGATTCACACAGGGCCTTAAAAACGTTCTGTATCAATAAATGCAAATTCAGCCCATCCTATACATTGTGTCCTATTTTACAGCTGGGACGATAAACCAAAATGAATCGACACCGGCCATACCAATCACTTATCATGAGCATTTTGCAGTAGCCTATACTAGAGGAATTGTTATGTTTGAAATGAAATACGTTTGCTAATATGGGTGATTGTTAATGGAACAATTGATGGCTACAACCATCAAACTAGTAGTACTTAGGGTTTGGCGGTATCCAGATTTACATACCTTCATACCGTGTCTGTGCCTCCCTGGGATATACAATATCACCGGCAATTTTTTTTTTTACACACCCCCAAAAAATGACCCAAAAATCTCAGTTAGCAGAATGCTAACAAGTACTAAGCAATTCCCATGGTTGGTTGCTAGGTAAATGCTAACGAGCGCATGTGAACATTTACTAAGACAGACAACCCAGCTCATAAAGTTATGCAAGTAGCTATCTCAAAACCCAGTGTGCGGCACACACAATACATATATTAGACAGCAGTGCTCTTAATCCAGAAAGGGGTTGTCTCTGCTGCTGTTACAATAAGCTTTATCTTGCAAGCTAACGTTAGCCACTTAGCTAACATTAGCAACTTAGTAAAACCCAGCTGGAGAGAATTTCTTAGCTATTTAACTTAATAGTTATAAGATGCATTTATATATATATATATATATATATATATAATATAATATAATATTATATTATATTATATATATATATTCAGTTGAAGTCAGAAGAACTCGTTTTTCAACCACTCCACAAATTTCTTGTAAACAGACTATAGTTTTGGCAAGTCGGTTAGGACATCTACTTTGTGCATGACACAAGTAATTTTTCCAACAATTGTTTACAGACAGATTATTTCACTTATAATTCACTGTATCACAATTCCAGTGGGTCAGAAGTTTACATACTCTAAGTTGACTGTGCCTTTAAACAGCCTGGAAAATTCCAGAAAATGATGTCATGCCTTTAGAAGCTTCTGATAGGCTAATTGACATCATTTGAGTCAATTGGAGGTGTACCTGTGGATGTATTTCAAGGTCTACCTTCAAACTCATTGCCTCTTTGCTTGAAATCATGGGAAAATCAAAAGAAATCAGCCAAGACCTCAGAAAAAAATGGTAGACCTCCATAAGTCTGGTTCATCCTTGGGAGCAATTTCCAAACACCTGAAGGTACCACGTTCATCTGTACAAACAATAGTACGCAAGTATAAACACCATGGGACCACGCAGCCGTCATTCCGCTCAGGAAGGAGACGCGTTCTGTCTCCTAGAGATGAACGTACTTTGGTGTGAAAGTGCAGAACAACAGCAAAGGACCTTGTGAAGATGCTGGAGGAAACGGGTACAAAAGTATCTATATCCACAGTAAAACGAGTCCGACATAACCTGAAAGGCCGCTCAGCAAGGAAGAAGCCACTGCTCCAAAACCGCCATAAAAAAGCCAGACAACGGTTTGCAACTGCACATGGAGACAAAGATTGTGCTTTTTAGAGAAAAGTCCTCTGGTCTGATGAAACAAATATAAAACTGTTTGGCCATAATGACCATCGTTATGTTTGGAGGAAAAAGGGGGAGGCTTGCAAGCCGAAGAACACCATCCCAACCGTGACGCACAGGGGTGGCAGCATCATGTTGTGGGGGTGCTTTGCTGCAGGAGGGACTGGTGTACTTCACAAAATAGATGGCATCATGAGGGAGGACAATTATGTGGATATGTTGAAGCAACATCTCAAGACATCAGTCAGGAAGTTATAGCTTGGTCGCAAATGGGTCTTCCAAATTGACAATGACCCCAAGCATACTTTCAAAGTTGTGGCAAAATGGCTTAAGGACAACAAAGTCATGGTATTGAAGTGGCCATCACAAAGTCCTGACCTCAATCCTATAGAAAATTTGTGGGCAGAACTGAAAAAGCGTGTGCGAGCAAGGAGGCCTAGAAACCTGACTCAGTTACACCCGCTCTGTCAGGAGGAATGGGCCAAAATTCACCCAACTTATTGTGGGAAGCTTGTGGAAGGCTACCCGAAACGCTTGACCCAAGTTAAACAATTTACAGGTAATGCTACCAAATACTAATTGAGTGTATGTAAACTTCTGACCCCCTGCGAATGTGATGAAAGAAAATACATCTGAAAGAAATCATTCTCTCTACTATTATTCTGACATTTCATATTCTTAAAGTATACTTGTGATTCTAACTGACCTAAGACATGGACTTTTATCAGGATAAAACATCAGGAATTGTGAAAAACTGAGTGCAAATGTTTTTGGCTAAGGTCTATGTAAACGTCCGACTTCAACTGTATATATGTATATATATGGCTGGCAAACATTAGTAGCCTAGTGAATTTCATAAGTGTAACTTGATCACCTCACTAAACACTAGAACCACCTAGCCTTACAGCCTATAAGTACCCGCTAGAGAATGTTTCTGGGTTGTTTACCTTTAGCATATGCATATCAACCCGCAAGGTGCGCAATCATAAGCACCAGCACTTGATACATAGTGCATCAACTTTTGTAAAGGATTAATTGCTTGAAGAAATATTAGTGGAAATATATTAATACAAATAATAGTTATTTGTTTAGATAGAGTGAAGGATATGTTTTGTATAATTCTACGAAGTCCTAGAAAAAAACGTAGGCCTATTAGCCTATTTTCCTTTCCCTTGCAATAAAAACATTACAGTGTAATCCATTTGATCAACTTCATTTGTGCATGAACAATTGAAATGGATGAATTCCTTAAAGAAAAATTAGTGGAAATATATTCATGACAAGATATAAAAGAGTCATTTGTTTGTATCAGACGCTGTATAGACTACCACAGTATTAGTCATACTACCCATAAAACCTAGCGGTCAAACAGGGAAATCGTTCCAATCGTTTTTCCACCATTCATTTTTCCCATAGGAGATTTTAGAAACACTTAAAATATGGGCTGTGATTCGTGTAGGCTTACCCTGGCGTGACATTTTGATAACTGTGTAAAACTCTCTAAGAAAAGGTGACTTTTATCAATATATTCGGCTCTATTTACTCTCAGATTCGAAAATGCTAATTAGCATCAAAGTAGACATCCAAAACTACATATCCCTGCAAGCTCCTGCACATCGTCTCTAGCTGACACCTTTGCTAACAGGTAATGTGTCAATTTAAAAGTTGCATTTCCCAGTCGTGCTGAATGCATGGACAGCACGGTTATTCTTGGAAAAAGTGAAATCTGTAAATAGAGCTGCACCTTTTATTTGACAAAGGTAAGTGTCATAGAAACTGCAGAATATGCTCTTTTTGATACTATATAGAAGTCAAAATGTTTTACCTGCATGTGACTCTGAAGGAGGATTTGATAATGTGATTCCCCTTTCCCGGCATCTGTCAATTACAAGATGCGCCCAACGCTTCATGTACAATTTGACAACTGATAAGCCTAATATTGTCACTAAATTCAGTTATGAAGTAAGGGGCACAATTATCGCCCATTTATTTTCGTTCACTCAGTGGGGACAGAGAGACGCATTAGCGTCTGGCTGGGTACCTACATCCTACAGCACATTCTCTTAGCGGGTTAAGTTCTGAATAGTTGTGGGAAAAAAGCTGTAAAAAGGCTCTAAATACTTTTCTGTTTTCTTATCAGACAAATGACCAATGTAAAATACAAACATTTTATGAAAACTCAGGACATACCTTTTTAAAAAATGTGGACAGAGTTTTTATTTATTTACAAAATCGAACGTCGGTGGCTGTTGGCCTATGGCGGTTCTAGTGTTAAGTTGCGCTGCCGCAGGAGTGACTCACCTCACCAAGCCCGTTCTGCTCGTTATGTTTCTTTGTAAACAAATGCCTCAAACAACTGTTTTTGGAAACCAGTACCGGTAAACTTTATAATGAAAAATGATCTAACAGGCGACATAATGAACGTGAACTGCTTTATCAATTACCTAGTGCACAAGTTATTTTATTTACGGTATTGGAAAATCATACCAAGAGTATTTCAAAAATACCCTGGGATACGGTTATATACAATAGACTGCCCAACCCTAGTTGTATTGGTTTAAAGGATAATAAATCAATTAAAACTGTAGTGCACTTGTAATGTTATAAATGTATCGTTCTATTTATCGTTATCGCACTAATTCAGGCAATTTATCACCCAGCTCTACCCTATTGTATTACATATATACACAGTTTATTAGGTACACCGTCTAGTACCGGGACTCCCTTTGCCTCCAGGACAGCCTGAATTCTTCGGGGCATGGAAACATTGCTCAATATCAAGGGACCTAACGTGTGCCAGGAAAACATTCCCCACACCATTACACCACCTCCACCAGCCTGTACGGCTGACACCAGGCAGGATGGGGCCATGAACTAATGCTGCTTACGTCAAATCCTGACTCTACACTCAGCATTACGCAACAGGAACCAGGATTCATAGGACCAGGCAATATTTTTCCTCTCCTCAGTTGTCCAGTGTTGGTGAACTCTGGCCCACTGGAGCCGCTTCTTGTTGTTTTTAGCTGATAGGAGTGGAACCCGGTGTGGTCGTCTGCTGCAATAGCCCATCCGTGACAAGCACTTACGAGCTGTGAGTTCTGAGATGCTGTTCTGCACACCACTGTTGTACGGTGCCATTATTTTCCTGTTTGTGGCCCGCCTGTTGGCTAGCACGATTCTTGCCATTCTCCTTCGACCTCTCACCAACGAGCTGTTTTCGCCAACAGGGCTGCCACTGACTGGTATTTGATGTTTGTTGCACCATTCTCGGTAAAACCCTGGACACTGTTGTGCGTGAAAAGCACCGAAGGCAGGACATTTCTGAGATACCGGAACCGGTGCGCCTGGCACCGACGATCATACCATGCTCAAAGTCGCTTAGGTCACTCGTTTTGCCCATTCTAACGTTCAATCGAACGGTAACCTAATGCCACCTCTCGTCTGATGTATATTCTATTACACAAATCCAAGTACCCGAGTCACGCAACCTCCCCACACACACCGACTTACTCATGCACCTGAACGTTGCCTTGCAGAGTGCAGCTCTACTGTATTCTTTTCTCAAGGGAGTGTTTCGTCAAGCTGTGGAGAGGTTATGATAAGATTACATTATTGAAGCTAGACTTAGCCGAGGGGAAATTGAGGCGAAAGAAACAAAAGAGCAGAGTCAGGGAGGACAAATGAGCTCATGGTTTCATCACTGTGAACTCGATGTGACTGATATGTTGCTTCTTGTATCCAGTTAGTTAGCCAACAAGGCACTTCTCTACCTTTTTTGTCTTGCATTTCTAGTTTGTGTCTTTGATCTATAAATATATTTGATAAAGGTATTGGTGTAACTATGGTGTTTCGTTATTAACAAGATGTCAGTGATTGACAGCAGAGTCTGGGTGTAGGGCGATTCCATGCCAGTGGGAGTGTAAAATATGTTTGGTATCTCAAATTGTTCTGGCAATTCTCGCATAGGAACTTCACTCAGAAGAAGAATGTTTTGCTTGCTTTTCACATTTGTATCACCATTTTTGGGTGGTAAATCATGATGAAATTACCCATTTTAGGTGGTTTTTATACATGCCTCCTGTAAGACCATATGACCTGTGAACCATACATATGGACTATGTATAGATTCTGAAAAATAAATGTTCACATTAATTTATTCAACATTGAAAATATGAATATATAAAAACGATCCTTTTTGATTGATCTTATATTTAGACATATTGTTCGTAACAATATGCTCTTCAAAACATGTCATTTCCAGTGGGCTCTCTGGTACTTTTAATAATATGACCCATTTTCTACATAGAAATTGACATTACAGGTTATTAACCCATCACAGCCCTCCTTTAGGATTGCACATTCAGCAAGTCACCAGCAGAGGGAGTTTCCTTTGAATCCATTTTCCCATTCAGTGTGTTGGCGGGACTCATAACATGTATCATCCCTTCATAATTAGTAGAGTCCACTCTGGAAATGTTATGTACTTGTAGTGTATACTGTTTGGAGCAATACACTCTACGTCTTAAAAATGAACAAAATCAAAAAGGGTACTTTTATTGAATGTAAATGAATAAATAAATGTGAGAAATCTATTTCAGAATCACACTATAAATAGTATAATGACACCAAGATGTTGTCTGTATCATGTATGCAGATCATAATGTCTTACAGGAGGCATGTATAGGTCTAAAATGGCCACTTTCATCATGATTTTCTCAAAAATGGTTTGTGATTCAAATGTAAAAAGAATTTCAAACATCCTTCCCCCCCAATGAAGTTGCTAGAACAATCTGGCTGTGCGTGTTTTTTTTTGTGTGTGTGTTAGGGGGGTTGTTCCCTCTCTATGTGTGTTGTGTGCCACCTGCACAGTGCTGTACTACATGCTGTAGTATATGCTGTAGTACATGCTTTTGTTTCACATCAAAGTCAGGAGTCAGTATCAAAGGAGGACTAGAGAATACACTGTAGCCTACAATCTCACAGACCCTCTGGCTGCTTCCCCCAGCCCTGTGTCACATCTAAGCAGCGATTCAGTAAATCTGGATAGACGCATTATGAAGGCAAAGCCTTTCACACTGCAAGCAGCCAACACTGAGGCCTGCTGTCTGTAAGTCACCACTGTCTGTAAGTCACCACTGTCTGTAAGTCACCGCTGTCTGTAAGTCACCGCTGTCTGTAAGTCACCACTGTCTGTAAGTCACCACTGTCTGTAAGTCACCACTGTCTGTAAGTCACCGCTGTCTGTAAGTCACCGCTGTCTGTAAGTCACCGCTGTCTGTGTGCCACCTGCACAGTGCTGTACTACATGCTGTAGTATATGCTGTAGTACATGCTTTTGTTTCACATCAAAGTCAGGAGTCAGTATCAAAGGAGGACTAGAGAATACACTGTAGCCTACAATCTCACAGACCCTCTGGCTGCTTCCCCCAGCCCTGTGTCACATCTAAGCAGCGATTCAGTAAATCTGGATAGACGCATTATGAAGGCAAAGCCTTTCACACTGCAAGCAGCCAACACTGAGGCCTGCTGTCTGTAAGTCACCACTGTCTGTAAGTCACCACTGTCTGTAAGTCACCGCTGTCTGTAAGTCACCGCTGTCTGTAAGTCACCACTGTCTGTAAGTCACCACTGTCTGTAAGTCACCGCTGTCTGTAAGTCACCGCTGTCTGTAAGTCACCGCTGTCTGTAAGTCACCGCTGTCTGTAAGTCACCACTGTCTGTCTGTAAGTCACCACTGTCTGTAAGTCACCGCTGTCTGTAAGTCACCACTGTCTGTCCTTTATGCGCATGACATTGTGTATTACATGAGACCCGAGGAGAGAGGGACACATGTTTTAACAGTACAGTATTATCAGACAGACCGCGAGAGAGAAAGCGAGAGAGAGACAGACAAAGCTCCTCTGTGCCTAGGATTCGCCCGCTGAACTCTTATCACAACCGTGTGTGTGTGTGTGTGTGTGTGTGTGTGTGTGTGTGTGTGTGTGTGTGTGTGTGTGTGTGTGTGTGTGTGTGTGTGGTGTGCGTGTTTGAGTCTGGGCACCTGCTAGCTTCGGGACACTACATCCGGAGCCTGTGTATTGATTGGACTCACTGAGTTGGGCGTTCTGGTGGGTGGTGGCTCGGCGCTCAGCTAGTCTGTAATGGTGGTCTGGTTGATTAGCTCTATGATGGTCTAATTTTCCTGGCTCTGTCTGACAGTCAGTTGATTGACAGTTATGTACTAAGGCTTTTATTAAGGGACAATTAAACCACTTTCTAGCCAGTTATTATGCTGTTTGTATATGTGCACAACTGTGAGATTATACACATTTTTCTGTTTTATTGTTTTTGTTAGTCATGCTGCACGAATCCTTGTTTTTGTCCTTTTGAAACTTTCGGTAACACATTACTTGACACCCAGCGTCATAACACGTTATGACACGGTCATAACCATGTCATATGTCATAACACTGTCATGACCAACCTGTTGTGACATATGTTGTATGGTTTTATGGCTGGTGATGACATCTCAAAACCCACATTTATTCAAATGTGTTTTTTCCCTGCCAAGAAGTTTCCTTTAGTTCCTTAAGTCCTTTGTCGTTGTTGTAATGAATTCTTTACAGTCACATTTCATCATATTTTAAATAACTTGTAGGACATACACTTTATGACACTGTCATGAAGCATTATGACCATCATAATCATATAAGCCAGATAGGCCTATCACGTACATGCCCTTATGTCGGTCATCAGTCACAAAGAAGGTGTCTTGTCCTGCTGCTAAATATGCTTCTCCATACATCCCAGTCATCAGCAACAGAGCATTGGGGTAGGTGCATGTCCGACATCAATGTGTGCGCAGTTACAATGATACTTTAATATGTTCAATTTCAGAAAATGTTATATAACAAACATACTGTTGACAAGTAGGCTATGGTGTAATGGAATGTTTTGCCTTGTGTGGTAGGGTTTGTGGGTTTTAACACTCTTATGTAGGTGTCATAACCAGCCATA
Source organism: Salmo salar (assembly GCF_965601325.2). Taxonomy (NCBI): domain Eukaryota; kingdom Metazoa; phylum Chordata; class Actinopteri; order Salmoniformes; family Salmonidae; genus Salmo; species Salmo salar. Next base: position 12,917,913 of record NC_138308.1, on the reverse strand, counting down.
AAATAAAGCAATATATGTCATAACGTGGCTAAATATGTTTCGTGACAGTATTATCGCCATATTATGACAGCTTATGTCAGCTGTTATGACATGGTTATGACCGTGTTATGACGCTGTGTGTCAAGTAAAAGTGTGGCCGAAACTTTTCTATTCCCCTCTTCTACAGCATAATATGATTCCCGGGGTATATTTAGTCTCCCATGATGCAATGCCCAGCCTAGTTAGCCTGCAGCTTAGTTGGCTATCAAGCCCAGACAAAGCTTAATCTAAATATACACTGAGTGTACAAAACATAAGGAACACCTGCTCTTTCCAATGTATAGACTGATCAGGTGAATCCACGTGAAAGCTATTGTCCCGTATTGATGTCACCTCTTAAATCCACTTCAGTCAGTGTAGATGAAAGGGAAGGAGACGGGTTAAAGAAGGATTTTAAAGCCTTGAGACAATTGAGACATGGATTGTGTATGAGTGCCATTCAGAGGGTGAATGGGCAAGACAAAAGATTGAAGTGATTTTGAACTGGGGTATGGTGGGAGGTGCCAGACGCACCGGTTTGAGTGTATTAAGAACTTCAACGCTGCTGGGTTTTTCACGCTCAACAGTTTCCCGTGTGTATCAAGAATAGTCCACCACCCAAAGGACATCTGTCCAACTTGACACGACTGTGGGAAGAATTGGAGTCAACGTTGGTCAGTATGCCTGTAGAACGCTTTCCACACGTTGGCTACGAGTGCATCGCTTCTTCTTTTTTTAAATTGTTGCAGTTCTGTCCTTGAGCTGTTCTTATCTATTAATGTTCTGTATTACGTCATGTTTCATGCTTTGCGTGGATCCCAGGAACAGTAGCTGCTGCTTTCGCAACAGCGAATGGGGATCCTAATAAAATACCAAATAATAGCAACCCATATGTTAAAAGTGGTGGCGTTATCCTTTTGAGCTAATTTCCCTGGCTTTGTCTATCTGATGGCTTTGTGTTTGATTTACATTCCCTGTAGAAGTAGATTGGTTCTGTGCTGGGCTAGTTTTCCTGGCTCAGGTCTCCTCAGTGTACAGAGGCCCATTGTTCTGTAGTGTGGTGTTGTTTGTGGTGTGTGTGTGTGTGCTTAGTGAGAGAGTGGTGGGTTAAGTCTTCCCCTGGGCGCTCTCTCTCCCTCTCTCCCTCCCTCCGGTCTACTGCTGCCCAGCCATCCGGGGCTTGCTATCAGGCACTGCCTCACCACCTCTGCCCTCACTGACCTCTCGGTGCTGTAAGGAAATGCCTCACCCCTTGACTGTGTCCTTGCACAGGCTTGTTTACGTTGCCCAGGCATGTGCCATATTACTATCATTCTCTGCACATAGTCAAGGGGTGAGGCATTTCCTTACAGCCACAATATGAAGAAGAAAAAAACCGTGAACTTTGTTGGCCAGAAACGGTGCTTTGGGCTTACAGTAAAAGTTAGCTTGATCTGTTAGTGCCACAAACATAATCCACTTTTGAGTTCGGGGTTAAGTGCTCTCATGGCTTGAGCTGTTAGACAGAAATGTGTTTAACTTGTTAATAGTTTGCTCTGAACTATTATGCCGGTGTCTGTTTTCTCTTTACCACTCTTAAATTGTGAGTGTGTCTGATGCTTGTTTTTTGTGTCATGTGGAAAGGGGGTTCAAACTCCTCTGACGGGGGTCTTCTGGGGAAAGGGAGGTGGGGGGGGGGGGTTGTCAGTACCCCTTTAACAGGCCAACATTGGCTTTGAGGCCCCCTCACTCTCTCCACTGCCAAATTACCCCCATCCCGTCCAGCAATCAGGCCCTAAACCACAGCTAGGCTTGGCAGCAGCCCCAACCCACAAATACTTTGAGCAGTTGAACATGTGCCCTGTATTTAGAGGTAGAGCCCCCCACGCACACGCACACACACACACACACACACACACACACACACACACACACACACACACACACACATACACACACACACACACACACACACACACTGTCCATTAAGAAATCAGAGTCCAGTAGGTTCTGTTGCTTACAGTATCATGCCTGTATTTTGCACTCTTTCTCACTTCCCATTCTGTTTCACAGTAGGGTCTTCAGGAAGTCACCAGTTTGCGACAAGTAGGCCTACACAGTGACACACTCCTGTGTTCAGAATTCACCCATGGAAGTTTTATCACAGCCTGTGTGTGTTTGGTGCATATATACATACCAGCATCTTAATGCTCGTTAGTATCGTGGCAAGGAAGCAAAACACGAAGCGGATTTAACTTCTTTAGATAAACAGCCCTAATGTTGGAAACAAACATCATTATGTTGTCATCCAGAGTCACATTTATTTATTTTCCAAACAATAGCGCGCAATATTTTACATACAGCAGGTTTTATATACGGGTATCGTCCCAGCCCTACTGTTCATGCTTCTCTGTGTTTGCGGGCGTGGGTCTCTTTGCTGGGTAGATATCTAAATGTTTGTTGTCTACAGTATCTAACCCAGTCTCCTCCTTCTCTCTCTCTCGCTCTCTCTCTCTCTCTCTCTCTCTCTCTCTCTCTCTCTCTGTGTAGATGACAGTATCTCGGCGGCGAGTGCGTCTGACGTGCAGGATCGTCTGTCGTCGTTGGAGCTGCGTGTCCATCAGCAGGAGGATGAGATCACCGTGATGAAGGCGGCGCTGGCCGACGTGCTGCGACGCCTAGCGCTCTCCGAGGACACGGCCGCCACCGGCAAAAAACAGACCAGCGCCAAAGGTAGTCGGTCACCTCAGCCCCCACCCCCCCACCCCTGAACTCTCACCGAAACCACCAGTCACCATCACTGTCACCATCCGATGTGCTCTCATGATTCTACATTTTTTAAACCCTCTAGAAACCCTACAACGGGACAGTTTGAAACATCATCTCTCCGCCATAAGATGATCGTGCACTGTCAAATCCATCTGCACTCGCTTCTGTACAACTTACCATACCTATGCTCTAGCACTGTAAATTCCATTCATCTCCACTTTCCCAATGGCTCGTTTGGCCCCTCTCCCTTGGATTCCTTCGCCAGGTCGTAGTTGTGAGAGTCAGCTATCTTGTATTCCTCCGCTTGTGTTTACACAAAGGAAGTTCTGGAGCGGCGCCAGAACCTGGATCTGTTAACAGTTTCACTCCGACCTTGACTCCCGGTGCAAAACGTTTCCATTCAGATCGCAGCTGTGTAGGCCTATGCGTGTGTGTGAGCGCGTGCTTGGGGCTAGCGGAAGGGCCAGTATGGAGTGTTGCAATACCACGGTTAATACCGTCTACCAGAGAGGTCACAGCAAGGAACGTGCTTATTCTACCTTCACACACCTTCACAACACGTGCTGACGACTTCAATTCAATCACAATCTAACACAGGAACATAATCACAATCCAGTCTCTCACTGGGAATGAAATCTGTCGGTGGGGAATAAATCCCGCTCCATTCTCTCACACTATAACAAACTGAGGTCCTCTCTGAGCTCAGTGACAAAGTAGAGGCTCGTATGCCCAGCCAGCAGGAGGGGGAGGGAATTCCTGTGGCTGTCCCTGTCAGGAATATCATTCCCCGACTGGGCAAGAGAGAAAGAGGGAGCGAGAAAGACAGAGGGAGATTGAATGCACTCTCAGAGAGAGGCAGAGAAAGAGATGACATTCTCAGAGAGAGAGAGAGAGGGAGAAGGAGAGAAGGAGAGCGATAAAATGTGTCGCGCCCAGAGTCATTGGCGAGCGTCTGGGTTCTGTAATCACGCTTCAGTAATAACCACCACCCACTCACCCGTATCCTGGCTAACTGACTCCAGAGCTGTCCATCTGCACACAATAAGACCATCTGTCTCCTGGGCCTGTGTGTGTGTGTGTGTGTGTGTGTGTGTGTGTGTGTGTGTGTGTGTGTGTGTGTGTGTGTGTGTGTGTGTGTGTGTGTGTGTGTGTGTGTGTGTGTGTGTGTGTGTGTGTGTGTGTGTGTGTGTGTGTGTGTGTGTGTGTGTGTTTGCGCTCCCTGTGCGTTTGCGCTCCCTGTGCGTTTGCGCTCCCTGTGCGTTTGCGCTCCCTGTGCGTTTGCGCTCCCTGTGCGTTTGCGCTCCCTGTGCGTTTGCGCTCCCTGTGCGTTTGCGCTCCCTGTGCGTTTGCGCTCCCTGTGCGTGTGCGCTCCCTGTGCGTGTGCGCTCCCTGTGCGTGTGCGCTCCCTGTGCGTGTGCGCTCCCTGTGCGTGTGCGTGCGCCCGTGCGTGTGTCCGCGCCCGTGCGTGTGAGTGCGCGCCCGTGTGTGTCCGCGCCCGTGTGTGTGAGTGCGCGCCCGTGTGTGTGCGAGCCCATGTGTGTGTGAGCCCGTGTGTGTGTTTGTGGCCACGCACATTCACGTGCGTGCACCTAATTCTGGGAAGTCGAACATTATCTGTGTGTGGTGACTGGGCAGCCTTGTCCTGACATTTCACTTTCTCTAATGAAACCAATTACTGTATGATCATGTGGAAGTCTCTCTCTTCGGGAAGTGTCTTGGCTGGGAAGCCATGGCTCCTTGGTAAAGAGAGATCCCGTCCCCATTTCTCTACCTATTCAGGATATGTCACCATGAAGAGAATGTGTTTCATAAATATAGCTGCGAGCAGCATTGATGGGGTTCACAGGATGACACAGTGACGGGTACAGTGCGGCGATATTTGAACGCAGCAACAATTTTTTCTCAAAACCGTTAAAGGACTGTAATGAGTCTAAATGCAGTGGTTAGTGGATAAACTAATGATGAGTGGAACATATTTATCCATAAACGAGTCACCAGGAAATGAGTCGCCAGTTATTGTTGCCCGTGGTGAACATCTATCTAAAAGACCTTATCAAAGTTGATAAATACAGTTAAACTGGTATACTCTTGCAGATAATTATCACCTTACTGACACTAAATCAGGAATAGTAAGTACACTATAAAATCACAATGAGAAATACACAATTGAAAGTGTAAAAGAACCCGAAAGAAATGTACCGGTACAAAGTAGTTGGTATACCCCTTTAACGTTGCAGACCTGACACTACTGGTGAAGTAGTCAGGCTGAACGCAGCCCACCAAAAACAAGATACGCACTGACACCTGCTCCTCACTCACAATGTTACGTTTCTTCTGATCAGAGGAACCTAGCTGCTCGCGGGGCCGTGGCTGTCTGATCTCCAAAGGAAAAACTCCCTTCTGTTCAGAGGAACCTAGCTGCTCGCGGGGCCGTGGCTGTCTGATCTCCAAAGGAAAAACTCCCTTCTGTTCAGAGGAACCTAGCTGCTCGCGGGGCCGTGGCTGTCTGATCTCCAAAGGAAAAACTCCCTTCGGTTCAGAGGAACCCAATCAGCGTGCAGGGATGTGGACGCAATCTAACTGGTCTCCTTGTGAAAAATGTATAGAGGAAGCGGTTACTGCCCAGGACAGTTGGCAATAAGTCCCAAATATAGAAACTACTGAGATTATTTACACTACCTAGCTAGCTCGTAGAGGGATAAATGGCTTGGTGCACACAGTCCTCGTGGAAAACAACCTGCTGGTGATAGCTACCCGTCCAACTAGGTAGTTTACTGACAGGTTAGCTAGCACATGACAACTCACGAGAGAACTACAACTCGCTCACTCATCTTTACATCAACAATCACATCCTACTAAATAGTGCACACAACTAACCAACTCTGGCTGGTAAGGTTGGAAAAGTAAACGATTGGGGGATTGTTTTAAAACATATGTACAAAAGTTTGCATTCGCCTTTGCCTCTCACTCAAATTCTCCTGAGCTTCAACTTCCTTCCCCTGGCTATCCGTATTCGTCCTGCTCCCTCCCCTTGCATTCCATCCGATTGGCTAATGGGACCAACACTCAGTAACTGGGAAAGAATTGTGTATCATTGGTGTGCACCTCTTCAGAAATACTTTATCTCTGACATTCGTCCTCTTCGTCTTCTTCGTTTTCTTCTTTGTCTCCTTCTTCTTCATCTTCTTTGTTGCGGTCCAAACACTTAAAAGACACACCCTATCCCCTCAGCCCTCAAATTAAGTGGACACTTCTGATGACGTATCATGATGTTTGATGAGTATACACTTGCGGGGCGAGGGAGGAAGGAATGATTTTTAAATGGACCACCCTTGGCTGGAAATTGGTCAGTCGTTCATCCCGCGATGATTGTGTTTTCAGCCATCGGTAACTTGTGTGTGCTTTATATGCGCAACAGTCAATTATGAGTGCATGTCTACTAATATTAAATATAAACTCAGCAAAAAAAGAAGCGTCCTCTCACTGTCAACTGCAGTTATTTTCAGCAAACTTGTGTAAATATTTGTCTGAACATAACAAGATTCATGTCACGTCCTGACCATAGTAAGATGTTATTTTCTATAGTAGAGTAGGTCAGGGCGTGACAGGGGGTGTTTTGGTTTATTCTATGTGTTCTATTTCTATGTTCTTAGGTTCTAGTTTTTGTATTTCTATGTTGGTTTGTTTGGGATGATCTCCAATTAGAGGCAGCTGGTCTTCGTTGACTCTAATTGGAGATCATACTTAAGTAGTGGTTTTTCTTCCTGAGTTTTGTGGGTGATTATTTTTGAGTAGTGTTTGTTTCTCCTCTGCGTCACAGTTTGTTGTTTTGTCTATTCAGTTATTTTATGTATTGCATAGTTTCACAGAGTAAATAAAATGTGGAACTACACACACGCTGCACCTTGGTCCTCTCCTTTTGACAGCCGTGACAATTCAACAACTGAGACATAAACTGAACAAGTTCCACAGACGTGTGACTAACAGAAATGGAATAATGTGTCCCTGAACAAAAGTAACAGTCAGTATCTGGTGTGGCCACCAGCTGCATTAAGTACTGCAGTGCATCTCCTCCTCATGGACTGCACCAGATTTGCCAGTTCTTGCTATGAGATGTTACCCCACTCTTCCACCAAGGCACCTGCAAGTTCCCAGACATTTCTGGGGGGAATGGCCCTAGCCCTCACCCTCCGATCCAACAGGTCCCAGACGTGCTCAATGGGATTGAGATCCGGGCTCTTCGCTGGCCATGGCAGAACACTGCCATTCCTGTCCTGCAGGAAATCACACACAGAATGAGCAGTATGGCTGGTGGCATTGTCATGCTGGAACGTCATGTCAGGATGAGCCTGCAGGAAGGGTACCACATGAGGGAGGAGGATGTCTTCCCTGTAACGCACAGCGTTGAGATTGCCTGCAATGACAACAAGCTCAGTCCAATGATACTGTGACACACCGCCCCAGACCATGACGGACCCTCCACCTCCAAATCGATCCCGCTCCAGAGTACAGGCCTCGGTGTAATGCTCATTCCTTCGAAGATAAACGCGAATCAGACCATCACCCCTGGTGAGACAAAACCGCGACTCGTCAGTGAAGAGCACTTTTTGCCAGTCCTGTCTGGTCCAGCGACGGTGGGTTTGTGCCCATAGGCGACATTGTTGCCGGTGATGTCTGGTGAGGACCTGCCTTACAACAGGCCTACAAGCCCTCAGTCCAGCCTCTCTCAGCCTATTGCGGACAGTCTGAGCACTAGTGGTGGGATTGTGCGTTCCTGGTGTAACTCGGGCAGTTGTTGTTGCCATCCTGTATCTGTCCCGCAGGTGTGATGTTCGGATGTACCGATCCTGTGTAGGTGTTGTTACACGTGGTCTGCCACTGCGAGGACGATCAGCTGTCTGCCCTGTCTCCCTGTAGCGCTGTCTTAGGCGTCTCACAGTACGGACATAGCAATTTATTGCCCTGGCCACATCTGCAGTCCTCATGCCTCCTTTCAGCATGCCAAAGGCACGTTCACGCAGATGAGCAGGGACCCTGGGCATCTTTCTTTCTGTGTTTTTCAGAGTCAGTAGAAAGGCCTCTTTTGTGTCCTAAGTTTTCATAACTGTGACCTTAATTGCCTACCGTCTGTAAGCTGTTAGTGTCTTAATGACCGTACCACAGGTGCATGTTCATTAATTGTTTATGGTTCATTGAACAAGCATGGGAAACAGTGTTTAAACCCTTTACAATGAAGATCTGTGAAGTTTTTGGGATTTTTATAATTATTAATATATGCCTACTGTATGATAGCTTGCAAATTAACTAACTAACGTTAGCCTGCCTAGCTGGAACTTGAAGAAGGGAAATGTTTTATTTCTACAATTTCCAAACAAAAACAGCTTTTTACAAGACGTGTTTGTGCCATCATGTGCATTAGTAGCACAATTTCTAACTTATTTACATTTGTTTTTACTTACACTTGTATGTTGACTTCTCTATTGATGATGTTTTGAAGTTTTCGTAGACTTTTGTTAGTGGGTGTACAATCATCGCGAATTGAATTATGGGGAGTTTCAGGCCCCGGGGTGAACATAATTGTACACCCGCAAAGCCCACTAAAAACGAGGGCTGAGGGGCTTATGTTGCAAACTTCCCTTGCTTGGCTAATCATTTGTACCGCCCACCAAGATGGTGACGGGGATTCCTCCAAGGGCATAAAGCAAGGGTAAGTGGACGAGGGTGTGTCTTCTTCTTCTTCAGTGGGTTTTATATGGAAGAGCAATATATATGATAAATAATATAGCGCCACAAAACTAACCAATGGCCAAAAATGTATTTAATCCGGAATGAATTAAAAAATATACAGAATGTATACCGGATATGTGATACCAGCGACTCCCAACCCGGAAACAAAGGATGCATTTAAAAAGTGCCTTACTATATAAAAAAAGGCAAAAAAACTGAACCCTTTACTGTATGAATGGTAGGATTGGAGTAGGGCTGTTGTGGTGACTGTATTACCACCACACCGGCAGTCATGAGTCACGGCCCATGACTGCAGTAAAATTCCACGTGACCTTTGAGTCACGGTAATCCCCTTTTTTATGCACTCTGAACATGTTTTGGTAGTACCCAACTTGCTAACTATCAGGTCCTAATGGCCTGGTACTCAGGGCTCTATTGTTACCATCAAGTCCTACTGGCCTGGTACTCAGGGCTCTATTGTTACCATCAGGTCCTAATGGCCTGGTACTCAGGGCTCTATTGTTACCATCAGGTCCTAATGGGCTGGTACTCAGGGCTCTATTGTTACCATCAGGTCCTAATGGGCTGGTACTCAGTTCTCTATTGTCCCTCTAACCACTAACATCAATGCAAATACAATGGAAAATCACATCAAACACTTATCATCAGAACAGTAGGTCTATCATACTTTTAAAACAGTGTAAAACATGGTTGTTGTGGATGCTGTTTTAAAGCCTAACACAACGAAATGGACAGCGCTTTCTACGGTGATGATTCAATCAAAATGCTTCTGAGCCCAAGCCCGAAAAAACCCTGAATTCAAATGACGATTCTGCCGTTATACAATACATTGCCTACCGCAAATTATGCATGGAAGAAAAACATAAAACAAAACTGATTTAAGATGTCTTGGTACATAATTGGTCTAGCCTATACTTCAAAATTAAACCAACTCAAGTAATCGCAGTTGAGTGTGGACTGTATTATTATGCATACTGGATGGACTGGTTACTTTATGCTACACTCCAAACTGTCTATCCATGAGTCTGGGAGAGGTCATATAGCCCTAGGCGATGCTGTTGCTTCATTGAGGATGCTTGGCGGTTTAAAGTTTGCCTACAGTTAGTGAATTTGCATTTGATTTTGAATATCCTAGTAATCAGGATATTTTTTTAATTTTTCGTAATGAAGTGAGTGACACATTACCTTCATCTGTGCATAATATCTCGCCACCGAGCGTTTCCATCTCCGCAATCTCCTATATTCCTTTCTTCAGTGCGTAGACGGTTTAGTGAAATATGTTTAGTTGCGAAAACGTTACTATTGATGTTCCCGAACAGATTTCACTTGTTTCCAAAATTAAGCACTAGGTAGGTACGGGAACAAGATCTCAGAGTCCATGGCATGCAAATGTATATAAAAAAAGAAAAACCGTACTTACATAAGTATTCAGACCCTTTGCTATGAGAATCAAAATTGAGTTCTGGTGCATCCTGTTTCCATTGATCATCCTTGAGATGTTTCTACAACTTCATTGGAGTCCACCTGTGGTAAATTCAATTTGTTGGACATGATCTGGAAAGTCCCACACCTGTCTACATAAGGTCCCACAGTTGACAGTGCATGTCAGAGCAAAAACCAAGCCATGAGTTTGAAGGAATTGTCCGTAGAGCTCTGAGACAGGATTCGGTCAAGGCACAGATCTGGGGAAGGGTACCAAAAAATGTCTGCAGCATTGAAGGTCCCCAAGAACACAGCTGCCTCCATCATTCTTCAGTGGAAGAAGTTTGGAACCACAAGACCCTTTCTAGAGCTGGCCGCCCGGCCAAACTGAGCAATTGAGGGAGAAGGGCCTTGGTCAGGGAGGTGACCAAGAAACCGGTGGTCACTCTGAAAGAGCTCCAGAGTTCCTCTGTGGAGATGGGAGAACTTTCAAGAAGGACAACCATCTCTGCAGCACTCCACCAACCAGGCCTTTATTGTAGAGTGGCCAGACGGAAGATACTCCTGAATATAAGACACACGATAGCCCACTTGGAGTTTTCCAAAAGGCACCTAAAGGACTCAGGCCCTGAAAAACAAGATTCTCTGGTCTGAATAAAAACCAAGATTGAACTCTTTGGCCTGAATGCGTCTGGAGGAAATCTGGCGCCATGCCTCCGGTGAAGCATGGTGGTGGCAGCATCATGCTGTGGGGATGTTCTTCAGTGTAGGCGGTCATTTAAAATAAGAATTTGTTCTTAACTGACTTAACTGGTTAAATAAAGGTTAAGTAAACAACAAATAAAAAGTGGCAGGGACTAGGAGACTAGTCAGGGTCAAGGGAAAGATGAACGGCGCAAAGTACTGAGAGATCCTTCATGAAAACCTGCTCCAGAGCGCTCAGAACCTCAGACTGGGGCGAAGGTTCACCTTCCAACAAGACAACGACCTTAAGCACACTGCCAAGACAATGCTGGAGTGGCTTCGGGACAAGTATCTGAATGTCCTCCAGTGGCCCAGCCAGAGCCCGGACTTGAACCCGATCAAACTTCTCTGGAGAGACCTGAAAATAGCTGTGCAGTGACTCTCCCCATCCAACCTGACAGAGCTTGAGAGGATCTGCATAGAAGAATGGGAGAAACTCCCCAAATACAGGTGTGCCAAGCTTGCAGTGTCATACCCAAGAAGACTCGAGGCTGTAATTGCTGCCAAAGGTGCTTCAACAAAGTACTCATTAAAGGGTCTGAGTAATTATGTAAATGTTATATTTAAGTTTTGTATTTTTTATAAATGTGCAAAAATGTAAAGAAACCTGTTTTCGCTTTGTCATTATGGGGTATTGTGTGTAGATGGATGAGCGAGAAAAAAACAACGATTTGTTTTCTATGGAAAAGGTCAAGGGGTCTGAATACCTTCTGAATGCACTGCACTTTTTTTTCTCCTGTTTCTGTTCCTGCCCATTTTAAAATTGTTATTTTACTAATAAACTAATTTTACATATTAGTGAAGACCAGATTAAATTGAGAATAGTTAAATTGAGAATAATGATGGGTGAAAATATGATCACTTGATGAGAGAGCAGCTGTGCAGCCTGAGGCAAGGAACGGAGCGCAGGGTTTTTTGTTTTTGCTGCTTGTTCAAATCCTCAATAGACTGTAGTCGCACCATGCAGCCCATATATCTTTTGATTTCTAAGACATTCTGAGGTTTGTATCATTCACAACTAAAGTTGCCGAATAACTTTAAATCTAGAAAATAGGACCTTTGTGGATTTCACATGGCGGGGCAAGGGCGAAGCCATGGGTGGGCATAGGCCCCACCCTCTTGGGAGCCAGGACATGGGCTGGCGTGGTTACAAGTGGGCTGCGGTTGTGAGACCGGTTGGACATACTGCCAAATTCTCTAAAACAACATTGGAGGCAGCCTATGGTAGAGAAATTGACATAAAATTGTCTGGCAACAGCTCTGGTGGACATTCCTGCAGTCAGCATGCCAATTGCACGCTCCCTCAAAACTTGAGGCATCTGCGGTATTGTATTGTGTGACAAAACTGCACATTTGAGAGTGGCCTTTTTATCGTCCCCAGCACAAGGTGCACCTGTGTAATGATCATGCTGTTTAATCAGCTTCTTGATATGCCACACCTGAGAGAGATGCGTTTTTTGTGCGTATGCAACATTTCTGGGATCTTTTATTTCAGCTCATGAAACATGGGGCCAACACTGTACATGTTGCGTTTTTTATTTTGGTTCAGTACAGATGTTCCAAAGGCATGCATCAGCGGCTTGTATGTGGGGAGGCCTGGAAATGCTAAACGTGTTAATGCTGATTAACGATCAGTTACCGTGAGGCCGGCAGTCTTTTGCATGACAATAACCGGCTGACAAAATGTAATGACCGCCACAGCCCTAATTGAAGTGCTCACCGTGTCACCCTTGCTTAGCCTTTTCGTTGCACATCCCTCTATCCATCATCCATCTCTCCTCCCTCTCACACCCTCTGATCCCTCGTTCCGGTCAGCTCTTTATTTGGCTGGTCACCTTTTTATCTCATTATGACATCACTCTCCTATTTAATACCATCTATTGCCATAGCGATGGCTGCTGGCAACCCCTGCTGTGTGTGTGTGTGTGTGTGTGTGTGTGTGTGTGTGTGTGTGTGTGTGTGTGAAGTCTGTTGTGTGTGTGAAGTCTGTTGTAGTGGGTTAATAAGCACTCCTGGGAAATGTACATGGATGCAGTTAAGAGGTTATTGAGCTGATGTGTTACAGCACTGGCAGTTTGACACGTACAACGGTGGTGCTTTGAATATTTTAGCTCTGTTGCCCTGCTCTCTCAGTGACGTGGGCAGTAATCCGGGACTGAAGCAGACAGGAAGCTAAGGAAATCACGTGGTTCAGTTCAGTTTCTCTTCAGACACCCATGCTCTCTGACTGCAAGGCCAACTCTGCAGAGAGTCTGCAAACCACCACCCCCCCCCCCAAACAGGGCCCCTTCCTGCTCCTGAGACCCCCGTTTCCTTACTCAATTACCAGAAATCTCTTCCTCTCTTTTTGTCTCTTGTTCAGTCTTTCTTTCCCCTCTACTACGTACATTCTTGGGTTTTTATCAGACATCTGACATCTGTTTGGGGTTTTAGGCTGCGTTTCTGTGCAGCACTTTGTGACATCAGCTGATGTAAGAAGGGCTTTATAAATACATTTGATTGATTGATCTGCTCAGCACTGTATCCCTTTCTCTCATTCACTTTTCTCTTTTTCCTGACCCTTATCTTTAACTTTCCAGCTCCAGTTATTTCCCACCCTTTCTTCCTCTTTTCCAAATCATTTATTATCAGGAATGAGGAAGCCAATCCATAGGGAGGTTTTCTTGTTGTAAGACTGTGTGAGCATTGAGACTCATTCTGCGCGCACACACACACACACACACACACACACACACACACACACACACACACGCACACACACCTGTCAATCACAGCAGTTCGATGGGAGAGATAAATAGGTCTATCAGATCAGGAAGCCAGGTTGATGGATGAAGACTCTGCCTCTTGCAAGGCATCAATCATTATTAATACACAGCCGTTAGAATAGGCCAGGGTTGATTTTGCTTGACTATTCATTCATCAGACTCATTGACTCTCCCTCAGGCCTTGTGTACTGGCATTGCCAGTCTTCTCCTAATTAGTCTCCGGCTGTCTTTGGCCTTGATGGCGATGGGGGAGGGGATGAGACAGGAGAGAGCAGGGAGGTGGCGGTGGGGGGTGTTGGTGGATGGGGTATCCCCCTAACCCGGCCCTGCAGAGGGAGACCAGATCCTCCACCATGCTGTGTGTGTTTGAACTGGGGGGGGGGGGTAATGGGCCGTGAAACTGGGCCATGTGTCGCCGACACGGGATCAGGCCTCTCCTGGGACACCACGCGCCCCCGAACATAACCCCGCCCCTCACCCGTCCTCCAGTCAGGGCACAGACGTACTCCACACACAGTACTTCTTACAGAAGTGCTTCGAAAGGACTGAGTTTATTTCTTCAATTAAAACCCCACCGAAGAAGAGTGCGTTCATCTCGTCTTCTCTCCGAGATGGCATGGCATTGTTTGTGTTGTCATCCATTAGAATCTCGGCTGTATCAAATACTCATCATTCACTTTACTTAGGAATCTCATATGAGTGTGTTTCCTACGGTGTGTTGCATCATGGTGTCCGTACCGCTGTTTATAGTGTATCTAGCGTGTGTTCCGGCTCTCTGCATGAGGACCGTTAATCAATGGTTTATCTCACCGAGACGCCTACTCTCTGTCCTATGAGCTCCCTCTTCCCTCCTTATCCAATTAGGCTGTCTGGTTAACGGGGTGAGGGAGGGGGGTGAGATGGGATTAGCCAGGAATCTGCTCTCCCTAATCCTTCCTTTGTCCTCCCTCAGATCAGACCCTTGTTTGTCTGTCTGTCTGTCGAGCAGTCATACTCCCTTGTTCAACCACTCCCCATCCCCTATACTCGTCTCCCCTTTACTCAAATCAAAAACAAAGTTTACCGGTCGCGTACACAGATTTTCAGATGTTATTGCAGGTGGAGCAAAATGCTTGTGTTTCTAGCTCCAACAGTGCAGTAATACCTAGCAATGAAAGATTCTGACCCTTGACCCCCCCCCCCCCCTCCCCCTTTTTGCCTTCAGGGCAGCTATCAGTTCGTCTGGGCATGGACTCTACAAGATGTCGAAAGCGTTCCATAGTGATGCTGGCCAATTTTGATTCCAATGCTTCCTACAGCTGTCAAGTTGGCTGGATGTCCTTTGGGTGGTGGGCCGTTCTTGATACACATGGGAAACTGTTGAGCGTGAAAAACCCAGCAGCGGTGCAGTTCTTGACACAAACCAGTGCGTCTGGCACATACTACCATACCCCGTTCAAAGGCACTTCAATCTTTTGTTGCCCATTCACCCTCTGAATGGCACACGTACACAATCCACATCTCAACCATCCCGAGGCTTAAAAATCCTTCTTTAACCTGCCTCCTCCCCTTTATCTACACAAGTGACGTCAATAAGGGATCGTAGCTTTCACCTGGTCAGTCTATGTCATGCAAAGAGCATAATGTTTTGTACACTCAGTGTATATCTTGTAGTTGTCCCTTCTGAATGTGCTCTCTCCTGCTCCCTGTAGGCCATAATCCCCTGCGCGAGGCCTACTCGATGTCCTGCATCCCCAACGGCAGCTCCAGCAGCCGTAAGCCCAGCCATCGAGACCGAGATAGCTCCACAGTGTCCGTCGCCAGGAAGGATACCTTCTCCTCAGCAGCCAAGAGGTACTGTACCACACACACACACACACACACACACACACACACACACACACACACACACACACACACACACACACACACACACACACACACACACACACACACACACACACACACTTCCCATTCAAAAACAGTCATTACTCAACTCTAGACCTGCTCATATCAGATGGGCAGCCATTGATGAAGTGCCTGTGTTGACATGATGTTTTGCTCTGAAACGCCACATTAATCTCATTTGTCAACCTGTTTTAATGTTCATCACGTGTTCACACTTGCAGTGTTTCAACAGAATAAAGCCTGTACATTTACCCTGGTTCTTTCAGGATAATAATGTTGTGATTGGGTACCTGTCACAGCCTGTATGTACACCTGTGGCTGAGCACTTCCTCAATGAGTAACTAGACATTAATCAAATATGCTGAGTCGGCTTTACACTGCCTATTGAGGAAGTCGGGGCTTTGCAAGTCTTCGCAGTAGTGAAGTTGCTCGCATAGGCACAGAGTTAGGACCAGCTTGTCCTCTTAGAAGAGTTTCTGTCCCCCTGTCTTCACTGGTTGTGTCCCCTGTTTTGTTAACCCCCTGGTTGTCTCCACAGCGGTCAGACAGCAGAGAGGAAAAAGGACACCCTTCCGATGGAGGGCATCAAGGAGAAGCAGGAGGGGCCCTCCCAGCCCAACCAGGCTAACGATAAAGCCCCCCCTGCCAGCCCCATGCAGCCCTCGCCGTCCCCCTCCAGCTCCAGCCACCCACTCTCCCCACACCCCCCTCAGTCCCAAAGGCAGGCCCAGGAGAGCAAGGGCACCTCCCCAGCCAAAAGGTTCTGCCGACGCACACTTTGATCTCCCTTACCAACCCAATGCCCTGCCGACACTCTGAACGCTCTTGACCCTAGCTTACCTTTCACTGGGGGCGGGGGCGGCCTGCTTCTCAGATCACTCACGTTATTAACCGCCTCCCGTCTGTCGCCGTCTCTCACCTGTACGCTCAGCTATCTTTCCACGTACAGACTCCGCCACTGCAGACCTTCGCTTCTCCACCTGCTTTCAACACTACCTACCTTTTTTCCTTTTAGGCTACTTGTAGCACAGCCCTTTCATTCAGACGAGACGAGAGGAAAATAGAAGAGAGGAGTGGAACGGTTTGCAGATGTCCCTTCTGCACTCATCCGCAACAGTGTGAGCCCTCTCACTGTATCATTCGGAATAGGAGAGGCCCTGTCTGTCATGTACCAGCTGTGCTCCGTACCAGTCAGGATACACACACACACACACATACACAAGCTCCAGCCCATAGACCGACTGCACTCACTAATCAAAGCACTGGTCAGCCTCACACTCATGACCCATACCATAGATCAACATCAATTATTCTCAGAAACATTGAAAACCAATTCAGTTTTACAAAGAGCACTCTGGGAACCCATCCCTGCCCATTAGACTGGGCAGTATCAGGTTATTAGTCAGGACCGCTGACGTGCCAGACACATTTGCTGGAAAGCTCATCTGCTAGCAATTGTGCGTGTCCACCCAATATGAAATGGACCAGGCTTCTGAGCAGCGCAGTGCACATGCAGGGCCCTTGCTGGGCAGGAGAGGCATGCGAGTATTTTAGGGTGATTTTGACCTATTAAATGGTCCCTTTCCAATCCAACCAGAGGAATGGATGGCATGGTAGTCTCAAATAGGCTTCTATTCACACTCGCTTAGCTAGAATAAAGCCTTGAGATGCAGTGAGTGCACCATTCAGGGCTTTTAACCAACGTTACGTATGTGCTGTATAGCAATGATACTATACCACTCGTCTACCCTTTATGGATCCTTCCTTTTAGTTACCACTCCATCCATCTGTCACCCCTCCCGCTCTCTCTCTATCTCTCTCTCTCCCCATATCTATTGACATACCCGCTCCTGCCCCCCCCCTACACACCCCCCTTTAGAGTGAAGCGTTTCAGCTCTGCCCCCAGATCCATCTGTGGGACTGTTAGCTTTCCTCTCGCTCGCCCCTCACTCCTGTGTGTGCTCTTCTTGCCCGCCCCAGGCCTTTGTGTGTGTGTGTGTGTGTGCGCACACATGTGTTTGTGGTGGGGTTATGGATCACTTCTGTTCAGTCCAGGTTGTTCTTTTCCTGTCAAATTCCATGCAGGCAGTTAAAATAAGCAGAGGATGCCTAGGTGTCTTTCCCTCGCCGTCCCTGTCTCTCCGTCTCCAGGCTCCTTTATAGCTCAGTTGGTAGAGCACAGCGCTTGTAACGCCAGGGTAGTGGGTTTGATTCCCGGGACCACCCGTATGTAAAATGTATGCACGCATGACTGTAAGTCTCTTTGGATCAAATCGGCTGCTAAATCACGTATGGTATAGTGTAGATAAGGACAGAGTACAGACTCTGTAAAAGTAGCAGTGTAAGGC
Source organism: Salmo salar (assembly GCF_965601325.2). Taxonomy (NCBI): domain Eukaryota; kingdom Metazoa; phylum Chordata; class Actinopteri; order Salmoniformes; family Salmonidae; genus Salmo; species Salmo salar. The sequence continues at coordinate 12,900,233 of NC_138308.1, read as the reverse complement.
ATCATTAAACCGCCCCTCCCCCCCAACCGTCTGCCGCAGTACCATCTGCCCCTCAGCGTCACAACTGCCCCCTGGAGGTTGAGCAGACGCCACGCAGAAGTGATCCAAAACATTACGTCTTGCAAATAACCCTTCCTCCTCACAGCTTCGCACGAGGAGTGGTATTCTTCACTCTCTCCTCTCTCTCTCTCTCTCTCTCTCTCTAGCCATTCTCCAAAACCTTTCATTCTGCAATGTTACCCAACCTCCTCCTCCTCTAACTTTACACTTGCGGTGTGGTTCTTAACATTTCGGCCTTCTCTGTCTCCTGAACCCTGGGGCTTGAGTTGGACGGCCAGCCAATGTGTACTAACCTGTGCTTGGGGTGCAGTGATTGTAGCACTGAGGGGTTGCGTTAATGCGTACCTGGGTGCCATCTCTCTGTGTTTGTGTGTGGTGCTTCAGGTTCAGATTAACCCAACAGGAGGGTTGTCATGGGTGAAATGAATGTTCATTAAGGGTACAGAGTTTTTCCTTGTCAGGGTTACATGGGGGCCTGGTCAAGTTCAAACTCTGGGCCGTAAGTATAATGTAGACTGCAAAAAATAACACAGTTACACACTTCAATGCACTTTTTCCAGTTTAACATATCGAAAATGAGTAGCAATAGCCAATTCAAACCAGTCTCCCTTATCACCATGGCACTCCTCCATACTCCTTATTTTCTCTCTGTCTAGCTAACTCTCTCTCTCTCTTCCTCTCTTGATCCATCTGTGTGCTATACAGCTGTTGGTTTTCATGTGCGTTCCTCCGTGTGTGTGTGTGTGTGTGTGTGTAGGGGTCACAGTGCGAAGCGGGGCACGGGGATAGAGCGTTCTCAGAGCAGCACGTGGGAGAGTGGCGAGGAGAGCAGGAACAAGCTGGTGAAGGCTGCTTCCACCTCCAAACTGCTGGCCAAGGTGGTGAAGAACGCAGACAAGTGAGTGGCTGATGGGACCCCCTTCACAACTCTTATACAGTGTAAACGCATGTGTGGCAGCGTAATCCAAATACAGTGGTACATCAGAATTGAATTCTGGTCATGTTTTGAATCAAGAGCTGATACTGGACTGCATTCGTTTTATGGGGTATATGAGAGTGCTGTACCTTTCAGACATGACACTATCCTCGAATCACTATGACAACCCCTTCATTCCCTATATTGTTTTCATCCAAAGTCCCTTATTAATATAAGATGCTGCTAAATTGACCAGACTGTCAACCGGTCACTTTGTTTTTTGTCGACATCAAGTCATGGGCTGACCTAATTGCTATTTCTCCATTCTCTTCCAGGCATAAAGACCCAGTGATCAGCCAAGGTGAATACACTCCCATATCGTTTACTGTCTTTTCCATGTAAACCATCCACCACCACATAATGGAAGCACGAGACCTATGCACTGTAGTATAGCCACACGATTCGGCACTTTTTTGGAACAATTGGAACTTTGTACAATATGATACAAAGTGAACTAAAGTATGTTCTCATTGGCCTTTATGAAAATGCTACACTGTAGTATTTCTGTTTTTAGAGTGCCTCTAGGTAAGACGAGCTGTATTTCAAAGAGTCTTGTGGTTCTTTCCAGCGTGTCCTTATCCTATTGTGTACACCCAACTAGTCATCGTTGTCTTCTTCAGATCATTCGAGCTCGTCATTGTGTGCGTGTGTGTTTTGAGTGATGTTGTTTCTGTCTCATGACCAGCCAAAATGTCAACCCGTGAGAAAAACAGCCAAGCTGGTAAGTTGACAACAGCGAGCGAGAGCTAGCACCCTTGGAGCGAGCGCTTCTCCACCCTCCGCTTTTTCGGCTGATTTATCTCTTCATCTACCTTTCTTTGCCACCCCCTTCATTGGGTCAAGTACAGACATTATCTTTCGCTCCCCTCTGCACCCTCACTCGCCTATTTCTCTCCATCTTTCTCTGTCCTCTATCACTCCCTCAAATACAGAAATCCCCCCCCCCATACTTTCTCACCCTCCTCCATGCCATTGTCCTCAGGCGATGCCCAGCCTAAATAAAGGGCATAGCTTTGCCAGTATGCCACGCCCCACTGTGCCCCGTTGCCACTTAACATAGTGTCGTCCGGCTAAAAGTGTCCTTCTCTTGGCTCAGGCAGGTCATGTGAGGAATGTGGTTGGTTCTGAGATGGCTGGGCTGGGCGCTAGCTAACTCGATTAGCTCCACAGACAGACCGACACTTAGGACTAAAATTCAGCTAATTCGGGCCTTTTACCGGCATTAATTGACACAGATATAGAGGGGAAACCATCAGTTAAATAAGAATATCGCAGACCATGGCTACACTTATTTGTGTCCCTTTGTACCAGTAAATGCTAGCTGGTCATAACTACGTAATTCCTGTGATAGATTCTGATCCTTCAGTGCTGGGCTCTACTGTATCCTCCCCCTCAATTTGAGAAAACTGGAAGAAAGCCCTCACTATTTTATGAGCAATGTTGAAATTCTGTGCCTCTCCACCAAATCTCCCTCTCCCCCTATTGTCTTCTCACTTGGAGAGGAGAGCCTTAACCCCACAGAGCTGGAAAAGTGGACGAGGGAAACGCACACATTCCACTGATCCCAGTCTCCCACAAATCTTACCCCCCCCCACCCCTCTTTTTGCTCTGTCTTCCTCCTCTTCTCTTCGTTCTTCTATCCCCCTCTCACGTTTTCTTATTTCAGCTGGGTTTGGTGTTGCTGACTCACTGCTTTGCGCCGGTGCACGGCACCCACCGCTTCTCTCAGTCTGTCCATGTCTGTCTCCTCGTCTGTCTGTACAGTATCTCATCCCTCGACGAGTGGAAAGCATGTGCTGCACACTAACTGAACAGTATATCAAATAATAATACAAAAAAGAAATATACCAAACTCATAAGGCTTTTTCTAGGCTTTTTGAGGTGTTTATGTAAAAAAAAAAAGGAAAAAAAAAAGTGTTCTCAAACCAAGTGATTATGTGTGCAGTGGTGAGCAGTCAGGCTGCTGAAATTCTTCTGTTAATGGACTAAACTCATGTCATACAGTCTCGGTCTCATGACATTTTAACCTTTATTACCTTAACAGCGTTTTCTTGTGTGAGAAATACCACCCCAACCTGGGTTCAAATACTTATTTGAGTGTTTGCTCTAGCCTGCCTGAATACTTCAAAAGTATTTTCAATCATTTCAGATAGTATTTGAACCCAGGTCTGCCCCTGCTAATATGTTTACCTGTGCCGAATACTGAATGTTGAATGTGTGTGCGAAAGCATGGGTTTAGTACCAACAGATTTCCTCTGTATGTAACAAGTCAAAATGGCGGTCGTGATTTAGCAAGCTAGCGACATTCTTTTGTCGGTCTCCTCCGCAGAGGGAGACTACATCAAGATGTTCATGCGAGGTCGACCCATCACCATGTTCATCCCCGCCGACGTGGAGAACTATGAGGACGTGCGCACAGAGCTGCCTCCGGAGAGACTCAAACTGGAGTGGGTGTATCCTTTCGTCTCAGCAGGGTCTGGTCCCAAACGCTCTCACTCTGTATGTCCCTGACCTCGGTCCTTCTGTTGTCTGTCTGTGGATCAAAACAAAATGGTGGATGTCTTCTAGGTCTTCACTTTCACCTTTCCAGTTGTTTTCACATTGCAGATGAACAAAAGGAGACTAGTAGAATGAGCCAGTTATACTATTAAGATGTCCCGTTTGAGGCCCCTTGTGTTTCCTTGACTCCCTATGTCAGGTATGGCTACAGGGGGAAAGACTGCCGAGCCAACGTGTACCTGCTCCCTACAGGGGAGAGTGTTTACTTTATTGCCTCTGTGGTAGTGCTCTTCAACTGTGAGGAGAGGACACAGCGCCACTACCTCGGCCACACAGACAGCGTCAAATGGTGAGCTGGTATCCTGTTCCACTGTCATTTCCTTTTTTGGTTTGTTTTGTTTTGAATTGTTTTTACACAAAACGGCGAGTTGGTGGCAACTGGGAGTTTTGGTCAGACTCGGTTGTGCAGTATGGTGTCCATTTCATACGGTAACCTACGCGGTATCATGGGCTGCGTATCCTGGAGACAGTAGATAAGAGACGCTAGATACAGAAGGTAGTATGATATGTCCCCAAGTGTCTGAATATTGTATAAACACTTCATACAAAACCTTTCATCCGGATTAAGCAAGTACCTGCCACAGACACAATGGTTCCTACACTAACCGCCCGTGTAACTGACACCTCCAGCTCCACCGGCTCCGGCTCCCAGCCTCTCAGGAGCCTCTTCAGATAAACACACTATGCAAATGAGATGTAAATGTCTTCTGTCCAGGTGAGCGAGAAGTGGGGGGGGAGTCAAATGAGTCTCTGCGATAGCGGCGCGCTGACTCAGACCTGTGTTACGTTTGAAACGATACGCCTCGCTTCTTCCCATCAGGCCGTGGGCCAGACATGCACACAGGCCTGCTCAGTCAAACAGCTATCTCTCATCTGGCTTCGTTTTACACCTGACGTGCTCCACTTATCACTACTGATTGTTGCTGACTGTGGGTGTTTTCAACGGGGAGGTAGTTTCCTCCGCACGAGACATGTCTCGTTGTTTTTTGTTGTTGATCTCGTTCTCTCTGTGTCTCTCTCAGCCTTGCTGTTCACCCTGATAAGATCCGCATTGCCACGGGACAGATTGCAGGAGTGGATAAGGATGGGCGGGTGAGTCACTGTCCCACCTCCTCACCCATTCCTCACCCCTCATCTTTCTGCTTGCTAAGTCTTTTAGTAATATGATCGGCAGTGTGACGTTTCATGTTTGTTCAACCTGTTTTCTTCCCCGTCATACATCCACACAGGCAACTGGGCAAGTCACAGGGCTTCACATGTCACCTAGGTGACACCAAGGGGTTTTTCCAAGGAACTTAAAGGAAAACGCCCACTTATTTTGGTATTTGTTTCGTTCGTCCATTGTTGACATAGTCCCAAAATGTTTTGCTCGTCTGCATTCAAGTTTTCAAGATATGTAAGTTTCAAAATACGCAAATACATAAATCATCCCTGTATGATGCATTTTACATCATATTGAAACGTACATATCTTGAAAACCTGAATGCAGACGAGCAAAACATTTTGGGACTATGTCAACAATGGACGAACGAAACAAATACCCAAATAAATGGGAGCAGTCCTTTAAGTAGTCTTATACCAGCCTGCCAAATACAGAATGACATGTCTCTCTGTGGTCATATTTAAAAACATAATCCTTGTTTGCACAATGTCTCTTCTTGTGTACAGTATGAGTATTTCTGCTTGCGTTGCACAATCAGGCTCACTCATGTCTTTGACGGGCACATCCAGACACCGGTACCTCATGTTTACTCAAGCATACCAATAATCCATTCTCTAATGCAACTCATTATATTTAAGCTCTCTGGGTGTAAACATGTCAAACTGGCTCTAACCTTCCTCGAATGATTCCCTAGGCGAGGATCCTGTCTGTCAGTGAGCCAGATATTTTACAACTAACTGACTATAACTGTTGAATGCTTTCTCAAGACTTCAAAATGGCTTCCTTTCCTCACCTCCTTCCACTTTTCCTTAATGATCACTGATCTTTAGAGGATGCGATAGGTAAAAAGCAATTGGGTGTGATTCAATCCAGTTATTTTATCTACCAGTGCTTGTGAAGATGAGGAGACAAGCAAAGGAAGTTGGAAAGGAGTATCGCGACCCAACCGAGACACAGACACGCACGTTTCTGATTAGGGAACACAGTGAAAAGCTGAGAGCTGGTCAAATGTTGTGTTGGCCTCTCCTCATCTGCCACTGATTGTGAAGGGAAGGAAACAAGGAAAGGATGCTGTCAAGAAGAATACACTTTAAATGCAACCATAGGGTCTGAGTTTGGCTACACTGAGAGTTCAATGACGTGTGCGTTCTCTTCTTCTCCCCCTGCAGCCACTGCAGCCCCATGTGAGAGTGTGGGATTCGGTCAGCCTGTCCACCCTGCAGGTCATCGGCCTGGGCACCTTCGAGAGAGGGGTGGGCTCCCTGGCCTTCTCCAAAGCGGTGGGCACCACTAGCACCAATCCTAACACCTCTAATGATATAATCCAGGACGTTTTAGTCATTATGGGAAATATGGGTACGATAGTGTAGTAATTCATGTGAGACCCCATCCTGGGATGTGTACAGATCCTACATATCATAGTTCAACATAATCACATCGCAGCCAGTGGTTAGTGGGTCTAGATAAGCTGTTCTAGAATCAGGTCTGGGGTTCTGGGGGATGTGTTTCTGAACCGAGCCATTTCGTGATCAGGCTCGCGGGTCCCGAGTGGTGTCGTTGTGGTGTTGAGCACCTCATATGCTCTCTAATCAGTAGTAGTTTACCGTTACTATTCTCTCCCTGTCCTCCGTTAGCACATTCCAGGACTCTGTTTTTACTGTCTGGCTCCCTTCACAAGCGAACTACGCACGCACACACTCACACGCATACGCCATGACCCATTTCCATAAAAACGAGCACACACACACACACACACACACACACACACATTCTAGGTTAAGTGAATCATTATCCTGTTATGCTATCGGAGGTCTAGCTAAGCAGTGGATTTGCTTTGTTAAAGACGAGTACATCCTGAATGAAGGATGATGAGCCATCATCGTATGTCGTTGCTGATACCATATGCCAAGTCGACTTAATGGTTAACCGCTCAGAAGTTTATTGGTTATTCCTGCTATCTTTATGGCCATTTATGCAACAGGTTGATTCATGTTTAGAATCTTCCATGCCCTCTCACCGACCTACAGCATATAACAGTTAATATGCACTATCAAAGAGTTGCAGGCATAAACTGGAATTATGTTATGGCAGATTTATTGAATTGCAGACAATAGGATCTGTGTTTGGTACAAGCTTTACTGACATGAAGACACCTTGCTTCCTCCTGGCTTTCTCCTACAGGACTCCGGCACACACCTGGCGGTGATTGATGACTGCAACGACCACATGTTGACTGTCTGGGACTGGCAGAAGAAATCCAAGATCGCTGAAATCAAGGTCAGAGATACCTGGGGTGTTTTATACTGTGTAATTCTGCGTAAAATACGTCAATCGTTGCCTTTTTGACGATTGGGTTATAAAAATGGATCTTCTTTTTAACTGTATACGATCTCTGTTTCACCTTCTCTAGTCTACAAATGAGGTGGTGCTTGTGGTGGAGTTCCACCCTACTGATGCCAACACCATAGTAACCTGTGGCAAGTCCCACATCTTCTTCTGGACCTGGGCTGGCACCTCGCTGGCACGCAAGCAGGGCATCTTCGGGGTGAGGACACACCTTAATACTCTTTAAAAAGGACTTGTATAGTATTTCACTTGTTCAGGACTTAAAAGCGCGTAAAGATCTGCGTGAGCCGAGCAAAACAGAGAAGTACACTTAACGGTTGTTTTCACAGATTGGCGTCACAATAACCGTGTCACCTTAAGTGCCTTGAATAATGGTGTGATGTCAGAAAAGGATGCATCCCTTACGTAATATAACATTACACGTACACCTGCTCTTTCTCTAGTCTCCCTTAAACACATCCACAATGCAATTATTATGAAATAACTCGTTCAACTTCTCTTCCTGCTCAGAAATACGAGAAACCCAAGTTTGTTCAGTGTCTGGCCTTCCTCAACAACGGGGACATCCTGACTGGAGACTCTGGAGGCGTCATGTTGATATGGAGCAGGAGCACAGTGGAGCCGACCCCAGGGAAGGGACCCAAAGGTACACCACACACCTTTTATACCTTCTAGCTTACACTACCTTAAAGGCCCATTGCAGTCAAAAATGTGATTTTCCTGTGTTTTCTTTTGTTGATATTTCCACACTATGAGGTTGGACTAATACTGTGAAATTGTGAAAATTATGATAATGCCCTTTTAGTGTAATAACTGTTTGAAAAGACTGCCTGAAATGTTATTCTGTTTTGGTGACATGGAGTTTTGGCCTGCCTGGTGACATCACCAGGCGGGAAATTAGTTAATAGTAATAGACCAATAAGAAAGAGTAACAAACTTCTCTGCCAATAACGGCTAGTTTTCAGTTTTCCCTTCCACACTAAGACCACTCCCAGACAGTCCTAGCTAAATTCTTGCTTGAGAAATTGCTCTTTGCTAAGAAGCTATTAAGGTTTTATCATTGTAATAAAATAGAAATAAAGGTTCTTAATTGTTACCCATAAATGATTTGATATTGAGATAAAAATGGCTGCATTCGACCTTTAAACCTCACAAACAGGCCTCTACACCTAATGGAGCCAGCCCCTTGTGGAGCCAGCACCTTACACAATACAATGTACTTTATACCTCACAAACAGGCCTCTAGACCTAATAGAGCCAGCCCGTAGTGGAGCCAGCACCTTACACAATACAATGTACTTTATACCTCACAAACAGGCCTCTAGACCTAATGGAGCCAGCCCCTTGTGGAGCCAGCACCTTACACAATACAATGTACTTTATACCTCACAAACAGGCCTCTAGACCTAATGGAGCCAGCCCCTTGTGGAGCCAGCACCTTACACAATACAATGTACTTTATACCTCACAAACAGGCCTCTAGACCTAATAGAGCCAGCCCGTAGTGGAGCCAGCACCTTACACAATACAATGTAATTTATACCTCACAAACAGGCCTCTAGACCTAATAGAGCCAGCCCGTAGTGGAGCCAGCACCTTACACAATACAATGTACTTTATACCTCACAAACAGGCCTCTAGACCTAATAGAGCCAGCCCGTAGTGGAGCCAGCACCTTACACAATACAATGTACTTTATACCTCACAAACAGGCCTCTAGACCTAATAGAGCCAGCCCGTAGTGGAGCCAGCACCTTACACAATACAATGTACTTTATACCTCACAAACAGGCCTCTAGACCTAATAGAGCCAGCCCGTAGTGGAGCCAGCACCTTACACAATACAATGTAATTTATACCTCACAAACAGGCCTCTAGACCTAATAGAGCCAGCCCGTAGTGGAGCCAGCACCTTACACAATACAATGTAATTTATACCTCACAAACAGGCCTCTAGACCTAATAGAGCCAGCCCGTAGTGGAGCCAGCACCTTACACAATACAATGTAATTTATACCTCACAAACAGGCCTCTAGACCTAATAGAGCCAGCCCGTAGTGGAGCCAGCACCTTACACAATACAATGTAATTTATACCTCACAAACAGGCCTCTAGACCTAATAGAGCCAGCCCGTAGTGGAGCCAGCACCTTACACAATACAATGTAATTTATACCTCACAAACAGGCCTCTAGACCTAATGGAGCCAGCCCGTAGTGGAGCCAGCACCTTACACAATACAATGTAATTTATACCTCACAAACAGGCCTCTAGACCTAATAGAGCCAGCCCGTAGTGGAGCCAGCACCTTACACAATACAATGTAATTTATTCCTCACACAATCCCTTCACCCGCCCGTATAGTGCCACTGATGGCACAGTTGGTTGGACCATGGCGCTGTCCCTCATGATCCACGTACATATGAATATTTGTGTTCAACTTAGTCACTTTGGTAGAACCGTCTGACCGTATCAGACATACCCAAATGAGTAATACCAAGCGCTTTACCTTCTCAGTGAGTCTCAAAGACACGGAGAAGAGCAACTGAAAGAGGTGATTCGAGATCGGAGAAAAGAAATACCGCCTGGAAGGAGACACAGAAAGAGAAAGACGGGGAAGAAAAGTAGAAAGAAAAGTGGGGTAGAGGAGAAGAATAGTGGGTGTGATTGTTGGCAGGCCAGAGTGCCTGGGGAGGGGGGGGTGTTGGGGGTTTTGAGCAGTAATGGTTTTGCTTGGCATGCTGCAGAACAGGATGAACAGAACTTTGGCCAGATGCCAGGGATAAACTGTTCATCTCTTTATTGACCAACTCTGCTCAAATTGCTGTAGTGGAGCTGGGCCACAGTGCCTCCTGCTGGTTAGATGGTGGGAGAGTGTGTGTGTGTGCGTGTGTCCACATCTGTCTGAGCTCTGCAGGGATGGAGGTCATGCCAACGTGGGGGAGCAGAAGCGATACGGAGACTGAAACGCTGTCTGATGCATATTCATTCTAGCACATAACCTCCCTCTGCCACTCAATATTACCTCCATTGAGAATTCCACTGCCTCAGTTTCAGTCTGGCTAGACTCGAGGAATGGGCCTCTTGCTGTGCATCTGTCTGTGTTATTAGCATAGAATTTAGTATTATTACAGGAGGAGTGATAATCTGCAAGTACACTACATTGCCAAAAGTATGTGGACACCTGCTCGTCAAGCATTAATATGGAGTTGGTCCCCCCTTTGCTGCTATAACAGCCTCTACTCTTCTGGGGAGGCTTTCCACTAGATGTTGGAACATTGCTGCAGGGACTTGCTTCCGTTCAGCCACAAGAGTATTAGTGAGGTCGGGCACTTATGTTGGGCGATTAGGCCTGGCTCGCAGTCTGCCTTCCAATTTTTCCCATAGATGTTTGATGGGGTTTAGGTCAGGGCTCTGTGCAGGCCAGTCAAGTTTTTTCACACCTATCTCGATGAACAATTTCTGTATTGACCTTGCTTTGTGCACGGAAGCATTGTCATGCTGAAACAGGAAAGGGCCTTCCCCAAACTGTTGCCACAAAGTTGGAATCACAGAATAGTCTAGAATGTCATTGTATGCTATAGCATTAATATTTCCCTTCACTGGAACTAAGGGTCCTAACCCGAAACATGAAAAACAGCCCCAGACATTATTCCTCCTCCACCAAACTTTACAGTTGGCACTATGCATTGGGGCAGGTAGCGTTCTCCTGGCATCCACCAAACCCATATTCGTCTGTGGGACTGCCAGATGGTGAATCGTGATTCATCACACCAGAGAGTCCAATGGCGGCGAGCTTTACACCACTCCAGCCGATGCTTGTCATTGTCCATGGTGATCTTAGGCTTGTGTGCTGCTGCTCGGCCATGGAAACCCCTTTCATGAAGCTCCCAATGAAAAGTTATTGTGCTGACGTTGCTTCCAGAGGCAGTTTGGAACTCAGTAGTGAGTGCTGGAACCGAGGACAGACAATTTTTACACGCTTCAGGACTTGGCGGTCCCGTTCTGTGAGCTTGTGTGGCCTACCACTTCACGGCTGAGCCGTTGTTGCTCCTAGACGTTTCCACTTCACAATAACAGCACTTACAGTTCACCGGGGCAGCTCTAGCAGGGCAGAAATTTGACGAACTGATTTGTTCTTATGACTGTGCCACGTTGAAAGTCACTGAGCAACCGAGTTTTAGAGGGAACAATGAGCTGGCCTGTACCGTGGCACATAAACTACATTAGCAAAGGTCAAATATCTGTTGTATCCTATTCCCAGAATTCTCCGCTGTGAGCTGTTTTACGACCACCCTCACTCCCTTTCTCATTCCTCTCTCCCTCTTCTTTCCTTCTGGGCAATTTTCTTTCTCCTCTCCCTCTCCCTCTCTCTCCCCTCCCCTCTGTTCGTCCCCCCTGTAGGTGCGTACCAGATCAGCCGTCAGATCAAGGCCCATGACGGCAGTGTGTTCACTCTGTGTCAGATGAGGAACGGGACCCTGCTGACCGGAGGGGGCAAGGACCACAAGATCATTCTTTGGGACCACGACCTCAACCCAGAGAGGGACATAGAGGTGCAGTGGGCCACACAGAACATAATGCTGCCAGTCACAGCCATACAGAATACAACACAGGCACATATACACCAGAACACCATGGATTATGCACAAACATATATACTTACTGATATACAGTGTATCATATATGTCAAATACCACATGTTCAATAGGATGATAAACCTATCATTCAATGTTGATCAGATTTGGGAACTGTTTTGGGAAGATGTTTGTTATACATCTCGGTGCATCTGTTCCACTGCAGGTCCCCGATCAATATGGAACCATTCGCGCTGTGGCCGAGGGCAAGGGGGAGCAGTTTTTGGTGGGCACTTCGCGTAACTTCATCCTGAGGGGGACATTTAATGACGGTTTCCAGGTGGAAGTGCAGGTGAGAGGTTTCACTCTATGTCGCTCTCTTGCTCGCTCGCTCGTTCTCTCTCTCTCTCTCTCTCTCTCTCTCTCTCTCTCTCTCTCTCTCTCGTCCTCTCTATCTCTCACTGTTGACTAGCTGACCACCACCGCTAAATATTCCTGGTGTGGCACGCCTGAAACATCCGGGGCCTTTAGCTACATAGCTAAAGGCATCTCAGGACTGCAGGGCCCTGCTATACCAGCCCTGTTGTAAGGATGCCAGTGTCGGCCACCTCACTAGCTGCTTTCCCAGAGAGCAGAGCGGGCGAGACGCTGCTATTTTCCAGAGAGCCGTGTTGTATAACTGTCTTCGTTTATTCCCAGTGATTTGAACGCTGTATAAACAGCCTAGGCGGAGGTATTTCTCCCGTCTTTTGAGGGTACCCAACTGATCCCGCCCTCTTCTGTCCTCTGAGGCACGCTAGCCCCGTGGGAAGGAGGCCATCTGGGTTTTGATTCCCACTTTAAATGGGCAACATACAGAATATGCAGAATATGTGTTTACTTCTCAGTAGGTCGTGTTAAGTACTTAAGTCACTTTGAATGAAAGCATAACCCCATCAGCATTATTTTCTAACCTCTGACCTTTCGCCCCCAGGGACACACAGACGAGCTATGGGGGCTGGCGTCGCACCCCTTCAAGGACCTGTTCCTAACCTGTGCCCAGGACAGGCAGGTGTGCCTGTGGAACTCTGTGGACCACTCCCTGGAATGGAACAGGCTCCTGGATGTAAGAACTTATACCTCCCTTTCGGGAACTATTCTGTACATCAGATTTAAGAATCCACACTCATCCACTACCCTTTTGATTTTATTCACAGACAAAATTGAAATGTTGATCTAAGTTTTCCGTTGAGATGCAAACAAATCTCAAGTTAGGAGTCAGGCCTTACATTTCAAACGTACATTTATTTTGTGTCTCTCTCTCTCTCTCCCTTGCTCTTTCTTTCCCTCAGGAGCATGGCCACTGTGCCGACTTTCACCCCAGTGGTGCTGTTGTGGCCATCGGTACTCACTCAGGAAAGTAAGTTCAGCTGAACCCCATCTCTAACTCTGAAGCACATTAGTGTCTATCTGTCCCATCTCTCCTCCTGTATGGGAAAAGTCCCTTCTTCTGAATCCTCTTGTGTTGTTCTCTCCCCTCCCCCGTGTGTCCCAGGTGGTACGCTCTGGATGCAGAGACCAGAGACCTGGTGGCCATTCACACAGACGGCAACGAGCAGCTGTCAGTCATGCGCTTCTCCGTAGGTGGGTGGAGCTGGTCTTACATCCTATCCAAACTGTAGCATTGGATTTGGGAGGATAATAGAACGCGGTGGATCATTTACCCACAATCCTGTTCACTCCCTCCTCAGATGGCACCCTGCTGGCAGTGGGATCACATGACAACTTCATTTACCTCCACACCGTGTCGGAGAAAGGCCGCAAGTACACCAGATGCGGGAAGTGCATTGTGAGTACAGCACCATTTGCGTGTGTGCGTGTGTGTGTGTCTCTGTGTGTGTGTGCCTATATGCATGTGTGAAGATAATTTTCCTCAAAGAGACTCTGTCTTTGTCTACTGACTGTATATTTGACCTCCTCAGTGAACCTGTGATGACAGGAAATGGAGTAGTTCAGTACCCAGCATGGAAGAGGCCTTTAGCTTAGAAATATAGCCACAGTAAAGGCATTTCATCAAAGTGAGTTATGCAGACTGCTGTGGTGTGTTGAATGACGTGTGTGTGTGTGTGTGTGTGTGTGTGTGTGTGTGTGTGTGTGTGTGTGTGTGTGTGTGTGTGTGTGTGTGTGTGTGTGTGTGTGTTTGGGGGGGCCCTGGGGAGTGCTGTCTCCCTGCAGCTGGAGAGATGGATTTGATCAGTGCTTTCACAGTGTATTAATCACAGGAAAAGCAACAGGAGAGAAAACCGAGAGGGAGAGAGAGTATGAATTATTAACACATTTTGTATTGCCTTGGCACCGTCGGGTTGCTCCTTTTATGCCAGCGAAGCTCGTTTTAATTGACTTGAATTGTTTTGAAGTGCGAGCGAGAAAGAGCGAGACATACACAGAGAGAAAGACGCGACCCCCAGCAGGGTAGAGGTGGCTGTATACAGAGGGTGATCAGTACGCTGTGCTGGGACTCCAGTAGGTCAACTCTACAGCGGTCTGGAGACCCACAGGGCCCGTGTGAATCACTCCACTGTTGTTTTACACCTCCTCTAGCCTCCGCTTGGCTGCTGCTCAGTCTGCGACCTCTCTATTTCTCTTTCAATGTGGTCTCCCTCCCTCTCTCCTCTCTCTTTCTCTGTATGTAGTGTCTCTCACTCGTGGCTCCCGCCTCTCTCGCGCTCTTTCTCCCCCGTTTCACTCTTCTCCCTCTCTTTCATGTCCCCGTTATTCATGTAGTCTCTCTTTTCGTCCGTCTCTCTCTCTCTCTCTCTCTCTCTCTCTCTCTCTCCCCCTCTCCATGCCTGTGGAGTTCTGGTCATCTGTGCGTTGGATGCCAATGGCCAGGACCACGGTGCTCAGGTTGTGGTCACGGTCATTGCTTCTGGTGCTTGACCACTATGGTCTTGGTACCCTATTGTGGGACGTAACGTTACCAATGTTAACCCCCAGGCAACTTACCGTACATAGCCTGGCAGCCACAGCAGAGCATGCGGCAGTATAGCGCTTTGGGTTGGGTAGTTTAATAACAGATCAGAGATCAGGAGCACAGCAGTTACATTTTAGATTTTTGAAAAACAAGCTTGGGGTTGCATGAGAGAGCATTAAAGCCAGATTCTCATTTGGTACGGTTCAAAGGCTCAGGGCTCCAGAGGGAATAAAGACATTGTGGGAAGGTTGGTTTGAGGTTTTATTGGCGTTGCCAGAGGACCGGGCCCCTGTCTGTAACCACAGCTCCACAGCAAAGCAGCGAGACAAGCAGATATACAGTATAAGTATATGCAGTTATTTGTAGGGATTTCTAGGGACACATGCAAATATGTATACGAGTCCTCTAGTTCAGATAAGGAAGTGCCTAGGATTGCATGTATAATTAGGGAAATGCATCAAGACAGAAATACATCTACTCTGTGTGTGTGTGTGTGTGTGTGTGTGTGTGTGTGTGTGTGTGTGTGTGTGTGTGTGTGTGTGTGTGTGTGTGTGTGTGTGTGTGTGTGTGTGTGTGTGTGTGTGTGTGTGTGTGTTTCGGTCAGTATGGGATTCAGATTTGTATGCGTTTGTGTGAGAAAGTGAGCTCAGCAGCTGTGGAGTGACTAGCCTTAACTTGGCAGGATGTCAGAGACGTGTGTGTGTGTGTATGACTCCATGTTGTGTGTATGATATGATTCCATGTGTGTATGGGTCTGTGTGTTGGATGGAAGCCTGCAGACCTGAAGGAAATCAAACAACGTGCCAAGATAGGCAAACAGAGATTCCCTCCCTGACTCTGAGTGTGGGGGGAGGACAGCCGCACACAGTGTCTCCTCCAATGGGCTGTGATGGAAGACTGGAGCTCGCTCCCAGGATAGTGCACTTAACCGCTGCGTGGGCTAGTTTTAATAAAGGCAAACAATCTCCTCTGAAACGATTAGCAAAACGAAGCTAGCCCGCGCTGCGCATGCTGTACCTGTCTCTAGCTCCATGAATGTACCGTGAACTGTTTCAATCTCTCCTCCTAAAATCACCTACCCAGCCTTCTGTGTGGTTTAACAGGGACATTCCAGCTACATCACACATCTTGACTGGTCCCCCGACAACAAGTTCATCATGTCCAACTCAGGAGACTACGAGATCCTCTACTGTGCGTAAAACACACCTTCGAATGAGTGTCATGCCTTAGTAAGGTTGCAGCAGCAGCTTCATTGATGGAGCATGGTGCTAAATTAGTGATCCACGAAGGGATGTTTAGCAATCAGACAAATGATTATTTTTCCCATGAACTTTTTCTTAAACAGCCTACGTAATAGCCAACGCTGCTGTTGTGAAGATTTCCCTTAACCTATGCCCTGGTTCTATCCTCTTTGCAGGGGACATTCCAAACGGCTGCAAGTACATCCGTAACCGCTCAGAGTGTAAGGACATCGACTGGACCACCTATACCTGTGTGCTGGGCTACCATGTCTTCGGTCAGTATCTACTTGGGCAATAGGGATATGGCAGGAATGCTTTGGCTCTGTTCGTGGCTGTGCTATGCCGGATCTGTGTAGACTGTGTGTTTTTATTTTCACTGCTGTGGGTGGATAAAGCCTCTGTGGCTGTGAGACCTGCTACTGAACAGAAAGTGTGGTTTGGGACTCGCCCTACGCACTTTTGACTTTCTGCTTTTCCCTATTTTTTTTCTTCTTCATCCTGTCTTCCTCTGCTCTCTTTCTCAATCTGTTTCAAAAAAAAAAAAAAAAGTATCCGTATTACGCAAGTTTGTAACGGCGCATAGCAGCAAACGCGTGTCCTTTCCGTTTGAACTCTGCTACCAGAATTCACCCTGCTCTGTTTCACTACAGGTTTTGTCCCACTGCAGTACGGCGCGTCGCAGTGCTTCCCCACATCTTTCCCTAGCTCCGTCTTTATTTGTCTGCCTCCCTCCCTCTTTCTTTTTCTCTCTCTCTGTCCATCTCTTTCTATCGCTCCCCGCCCCTTTCTTCTCTCATTGTCTCGGGAGGGACAGTCCCAGCAAAAAAATAGAGCCCGACACCAGCCCCCCCCCGACTCCACATATTTTAGTTCTTTAGGAGGCTGGAAAAATAGTTATCTCTCAACTGTCAGATTCCTCAGTTCTCAGCCAGTAGATTGTCCCTCGCTTATGCTGGAACTGATAAGACCCCTGAGAATAGAGATTGCATATGTGTGTAAAGGGATCACTATTCATTTCTATGTACCTGTATCTCCCTGTGAGAGGGAGAAGGTAAGATGGGGAGTGTTTACTGTGCACGTTAGTGTGGATGAAGGCCCCTATAGTGTTGGTCTGCCCCCTGGTGGTGTGCTTTTCACATGGCTTCACGTACTTGAACATGTGGATAGGACACTAAATCAAATCCGATCAAATTGGTTGTGTACACACATTTTGCAGATGTTATCGCGGGTGTTGTGAAATCTTTATGTTCCTCCCAACAGTGCGGTAATACCTAACAATACACGCAAATCCCCGAAAATGTAAGAAAGGAAATAAGAAATATACAGATATTAGAATGAGCAATGTCAAAGTCCTGAATATAAATGTGTATGATGGTGTGTATAGACAGTAGGGACAGTACATGAATAGAAAATCTGTGTACAGCAGTAGTTATATACGATAACACTTGCCTAGAATACAGTATCTACATATAAAGTGGGTCAAACAGTATGTAAACATGATTAACGTGACCAGTGTTCAATGACTATGTACATATCTCTAAGGTGCAGGGTAGAGTACCAGTTGATAGCTGGCTAGTAACAGAGGCTAAAGTTCAGGGCAGGTTTCACTGCTACGATAGCGGGTCAAAACAACCCGTGTGTGTGTCTTCCAGGAGTGTGGCCTGAGGGTTCCGATGGTACAGACATCAACGCCCTGATCAGGTCCCACAACAGGAAGGTGATCGCTCTGGCTGATGACTTCTGCAAAGTGCACCTCTTCCAGTACCCCTGCGCAAGACCCAAGGTAAGCCGGGCCCTGGCCCCTAAGCACCAGCAGAGTCCCCTTACTACTCAACAGTACTGTCCCGGTATACATCAGTGGAGGCTGCTGAGGGGAGGATGGCTCATTATAATGGCTGGAACGGAGCGAATGGCGTGGCATCAAATAATGGAAACCATGTGTTTGATGTCATTTATTCCATTCCACTCCAGCCATTACGACAAGGCCGTTCTCCTCAATTAAGGTGCCACCAACCTCCTGTGGTATACATACTGTATGTAGTATTGCCTACTGTAATATTGGCTTCAAATCCTAATATAATGTGCTCACATGGCTCCTTCCTCCGCAGGCACCTAGCCACAAATACAGCGCCCACAGCAGTCACGTGACCAATGTGACCTTCATGCACAACGACAGTCACCTGGTGTCCACGGGCGGGAAGGATACCAGTGTCATGCAGTGGCGTCTGGTGGAGAAGACCCCCTCATTGGTCCCCAGTGACTCCTCCCTCTCTCTAGGGGAGGGGCTCCTACATAACTCCATCCTCCGTGCCGCCATCCCAGCGGTGCCTCTGACGCCCACCCCCACCAAGCCGGCCGCGACGCCAACCCCTACCCCGCCCACCGTCCTCGACCTGACCTCTGACCCCACAGCGGCGCACTGCGGGGGAGTGGCTCTTGTCACACCTCCCCCCACACCAACCTCCCCCACGACCAACGGACGGCAGGAGAGCTCCCCCGAAACCCCTCCCCCCGCCGAGCTAACCCCGCCCCCCTCTGACAGCACGCTGAGCCTCAAGGACAGCCTGGACCCCAGCGACGACACGGCCACGCCTAGCGACGAGGGCCGCCCTTTCACCCCACCCTCGTGAAGAGCCTCAGTTGTGACGCAGCCCAGCTCTCACACCTGCTCAGCGCTCCCCCCTGGAGGCGCCTCGATGTCGCTGCGTCTCTCAGGAGGGTTCCATCTCTGTTCAGGTCTCTTTTTGTTTTCAGTTTTAGTTTTATCTTCATGCTCTTCTTTTTGTTTCTTTTTGATGTCTGCGTTATTTGGAGAAGGATGGAGGGTGTACGTGAGACAAGGCAGTGATATTAGTGGTTTATGTTGTTTTAAAGATGATCACCCGACGTTGTGAGAGTGTGAGGAGAGAATGCTGTGGTTGTTCTGGTTCATACGGTTAAGTCGTGTCTGCTAATGCTCACTCCTCAGTCCAGCCCTTATTCAATATTGATCACATGTCTAAGCTATGTTGCCATAGAAACGTATACTCATCTAATCCTTACTCGAGAATGCAACAACCTGCAATAACACACCATAGCATCATTTGCGACCACATACAACCAGTAATATACCATCACATATACCATCACATACAGCTGATGAAAACATACTCCATCACTCTGGGCTTTCAAACAGGTGTGTGTGTGTGCGCGCGCGTGTTTAACTATACTTCTGGGGACCAGAAGTCCTCACAAGACTAGTAAACAAACAAATATTTGAACAACTGTTGATCCCCACAAAGTCAAATGCTATTTCTAGGGGGTTAAGGTTAGAATTAGTGTCTGGGTTAGAATTAGGTTTAGGGTTAGCAGCTAGGGTTAGCAGCTAGGGTTAGGTTTTTGGGTAAGAGTACAGGTTAGGGGTTAAGGAAAATTGGATTTTGAATGGGACTGAATTGTATGTCCCCCACAAGGTTAGCTGCGCAAGACGTGTGTGTGTGTGTGTGTGTGTGTGTGTGTGTGTGTGTGTGTGTGTGTGTAAGGGCTGACATGCATGCAGACTGCCTTTCCATGGCAATAAGCTGTTCTCTCTAGCAGAGTCCCTGCAGGAAACTCATCCATCCAGCCTCGTAGTGGCCAGAAAGGTTAAAAATGAGCCATAGGATATCCTGTGACCATGGACACAATGACCACACTGAACCACCAGCCACCAGTGCCCAGCAGACTCTCACCTGCTCGCCCTACAATAACATGCTACCATTTTTTCCTGTTTATTTTTATTTCCCTTTTGGATTTATACCTTTTAAAATCTTATCCTGGGGACTGTTCCTTCTCTGCTGGAATGGACTGAGATGTATTTAAGAAGAAAAAAAGATTTGAAAAAAAAAAGTCTTAAAAGTCTGCGAACCGCCGTTTTCTACATTTGTGTCATTCCGGCTCATCGCCCCCCCCCCCCCCCCCTTTCTGCAGAAATCAGGACTGGATCACTCTCACAGGAATACACAGCCAGCAGAGGGAGGGAGAGAGCCCCCTCTGTGTTTTTCTACACAGCCCTCTCTGTCTCCCTTCGGTGGGAATGCGCTGGTACATTTAGAGAGAGAGGGAGACTCTTCTGTTTGTCGCCTGGAAGTAGAGGATAGAGAATTGAGAGATTGCGTTTTAATTGTCCGTCCGTGACTAGGGAGAGAAAGTGGAGGCTTTCTATAGCAAGGAAGACTGAAGGACGATAGAAGGGATATGCATACCCATGACTAAGGCCTATGTGGCAATGCACAGTAAAGATTTTGATAGTAAGTACAGTCATTTTCCAGGTTTGTCATTATCAGAAGGAAGCGGGAGGACTTTGTAAAAAGGTATGTGGTGTAGAACGGTGTAGTTGTAGTGAACATGGGACTGACTGTGAAAGGTAAAGTGCATGTCGGTAATGGTGTACTAAAGTCGGTAATGTGGCATTGACAGGGTTGCAGTGAAGAGGTAGAGACGTTATCAATCGTAGTGAAAGACTGCATGAGGGCATGGTTGTGTCGATGTTATGCCGATGTTATTCTAGCGTTGCCCTCAAATATGTAGACTTCCAGCTGGCCCACAAAGAACCTCTTTCTCTTTTTATATTATGAGCATTTTCAGATTTCTTTTGTTTTTGCAAATCAACTGTTTTTTTTCCTTCTTGGGAATGCTTTTCTATAGGTCGATTTTCTCTGTAGTTGGTCCTGTAGTTTGTTTCCCCCTGTGGTTCTGTGGTTGTAGTGAACATGGGATTTCCTTCCCAGAATGCTGAGTGCATGGAACGTGAACACGCTTTTTGAACCTCGTTCAATTACAGGTGTCAATCTATAAACTAACTCGTACCTTACGATATCTGGAGTCTTTCCGGAACGCTACAAAGCAGTTTTCCCAGGGGGGGGGGCATGTGGTCTTGCTAGATCTTCCCCTCCCATACTCATTCATTTTGTACTTTCAGGTGTGGCTACTTTATGTATATAATGGTATGCCTGTGTGTATATATCTGGTCTCTTCATCTTGAGATATAGATAGATCCTCTGAACCGTTTTTCATTGCTTTCTTTTACCACTAGGGGGCACACTCCTCCAGCTCATCCACAGGCCAAGCACGTACAATACAGTGTGAAATAATGTCTCTCTCGAGTCCGCATAATGTGCTCTTCTTACCATGACAGGTTGTTATGGTGGGGACAGTGAACTGGCTTTCCGGGGGGTGTCGCTCCTCTTGTTTTTACAGTGTATTCATGGCCAATCACCTCGCCCTTGTAGACTTGGTTAGTGGTCTACCAATCGGGGGGCCTACAGCCGTTATGTACTTTGAATGTTGCTCTGACGAATGGCCTTGACATAATGTCCACGTTGAGAGGGGTTCGGGGGTGGGGGTTCGGTAGGTTTTGCCTGTGTTGGTTAAAGGGAGGGGAAATGTTTTTTTTGAAGATAGGGAGGATTAGTAAGGTGTGGAGGGTTTGGACACCAGGGCATCCCGTGTACTGGGCCCTGACAAGGATCTAAGGATTTTGAGAGGTAGAGGGCCATTATTTCTATTCAACCATCTTTTTAGAGGAAGTTTTTCTGAAGGGCTTGTATAGAACCATGTTTTTTGAGTTAGATGGCTAGTATCCAAAAGACACAAAGGGAAAAAAGGGGAAGGAGAGAAGTGAGTTGAAAACACAAAGCTCCTTGACTGGTCTGAAACCTCAGCCTTGTGAATGAATGTCTAAGTGTCCTGGGGGGGGGGGGGGGGGGATGGGGGAGGTAGGGACACCGTGGTTGGAATGGGGGAGGGCATAAAGGAGCGCGGGGGGGGGGGGGGGGGACACAGACATGTACAACCTTTTGTGATATTCAAAATAAACATGGTTGTGACCATCCACGATGACGGGGATACTGATGAAATGTTGAAATGATTTGATGGTGATGAGATACTGTATGAATGACGACAAAAAAACAAAAAAAAACATGTTTCACGTGACAATGTTTGAGACGCTCTGTCTCTAGAAAAATACTGAAGATTTAAAAAAAAAAAAATGCAAATAAACATTTTAAAACAGAGAGACGCTTTTATGTTTGAGTATTTCCACTGATCTATGTGTTGATCTTGGTGTGAATGTTTTGTGGTATGAAAGGGTTCGCTTCAATACATAATTTCAGTTTACATTGAGTCACTGTTGTGTTTTCAGGAACATTGAGTTGTTGTCGGAGCGTGACAAAGTCCACCTTTTAATCCTTCCTCAAACATCTCTATGTCCCTGAAACAGGCTCAGGGACATAGATGTTTGAGGAAGGATTAAATGTGGACTTTGTCAAGCTCTGACGACAAGTCACTGATCCTGAAAACCAAACTGTGACGAGATTGACACAAAACAATCTGAATCCTCTGATACCTGACCTGCTGACTGTGTATGTGGGCACGCACGCATGCGTCCATGTGTATGTCTATGTCTGTATAGTGGAGAGGTTATTCATTTCACGGTCTTCCCTAGTCAATTCTGGATGTTTCAGTCTCTAGTTGGGTCCGTTAAGTGGACAGTTCTCTGGCTGTGGTATTAGACTCTGTGGGTAAACAGTAGACAGAGTTCTCTGGCTGTGGTATTAGACTCTGTGGGTAAACAGTGGACAGAGTTCTCTGGCTGTGGTATTATACTCTGTGGGTAAACAGTGGACAGTTCTCTGGCTGTGGTATTAGACTCTGTGGGTAAACAGTGGACAGAGTTCTCTGGCTGTGGTATTAGACTCTGTGGGTAAACAGTAGACAGAGTTCTCTGGCTGTGGTATTAGACTCTGTGGGTAAACAGTGGACAGTTCTCTGGCTGTGGTATTAGACTCTTTGGGTAAACAGTGGACAGAGTTCTCTGGCTGTGGTATTAGACTCTGTGGGTAAACAGTGGACAGAGTTCTCTGGCTGTGGTATTAGACTCTGTGGGTAAACAGTGGACAGTTCTCTGGCTGTGGTATTAGACTCTTTGGGTAAACAGTGGACAGAGTTCTCTGGCTGTGGTATTAGACTCTGTGGGTAAACAGTGGACAGAGTTCTCTGGCTGTGGTATTAGACTCTGTGGGTAAACAGTGGACAGAGTTCTCTGGCTGTGGTATTAGACTCTGTGGGTAAACAGTGGACAGTTCTCTGGCTGTGGTATTAGACTCTGTGGGTAAACAGTAGACAGAGTTCTCTGGCTGTGGTATTAGACTCTGTGGGTAAACAGTGGACAGAGTTCTCTGGCTGTGGTATTAGACTCTGTGGGTAAACAGTGGACAGAGTTCTCTGGCTGTGGTATTAGACTCTGTGGGTAAACAGTGGACAGAGTTCTCTGGCTGTGGTATTAAACTCTGTGGGTAAACAGTAGACAGAGTTCTCTGGCTGTGGTATTAGACTCTGTGGGTAAACAGTGGACAGAGTTCTCTGGCTGTGGTATTAGACTCTGTGGGTAAACAGTGGACAGAGTTCTCTGGCTGTGGTATTAGACTCTGTGGGTAAACAGTGGACAGTTCTCTGGCTGTGGTATTAGACTCTGTGGGTAAACAGTGGACAGAGTTCTCTGGCTGTGGTATTAGACTCTGTGGGTAAACAGTAGACAGAGTTCTCTGGCTGTGGTATTAGACTGTGGGTAAACAGTGGACAGTTCTCTGGCTGTGGTATTAGACTCTTTGGGTAAACAGTGGACAGAGTTCTCTGGCTGTGGTATTAGACTCTGTGGGTAAACAGTGGACAGAGTTCTCTGGCTGTGGTATTAGACTCTGTGGGTAAACAGTGGACAGAGTTCTCTGGCTGTGGTATTAGACTCTGTGGGTAAACAGTGGACAGAGTTCTCTGGCTGTGGTATTAGACTCTGTGGGTAAACAGTAGACAGAGTTCTCTGGCTGTGGTATTAGACTCTGTGGGTAAACAGTGGACAGAGTTCTCTGGCTGTGGTATTAGACTCTGTGGGTAAACAGTGGACAGAGTTCTCTGGCTGTGGTATTAGACTCTGTGGGTAAACAGTGGACAGTTCTCTGGCTGTGGTATTAGACTCTGTGGGTAAACAGTAGACAGAGTTCTCTGGCTGTGGTATTAGACTCTGTGGGTAAACAGTAGACAGAGTTCTCTGGCTGTGGTATTAGACTCTGTGGGTAAACAGTGGACAGTTCTCTGGCTGTGGTATTAGACTCTGTGGGTAAACAGTGGACAGAGTTCTCTGGCTGTGGTATTAGACTCTGTGGGTAAACAGTGGACAGAGTTCTCTGGCTGTGGTATTAGACTCTGTGGGTAAACAGTGGACAGAGTTCTCTGGCTGTGGTATTAGACTCTGTGGGTAAACAGTAGACAGAGTTCTCTGGCTGTGGTATTAGACTCTGTGGGTAAACAGTGGACAGAGTTCTCTGGCTGTGGTATTAGACTCTGTGGGTAAACAGTGGACAGAGTTCTCTGGCTGTGGTATTAGACTCTGTGGGTAAACAGTGGACAGTTCTCTGGCTGTGGTATTAGACTCTGTGGGTAAACAGTAGACAGAGTTCTCTGGCTGTGGTATTAGACTCTGTGGGTAAACAGTGGACAGAGTTCTCTGGCTGTGGTATTAGACTCTGTGGGTAAACCGAGGAGTGGTGTCGTTCTGATTCAGCAGATCTTGCTGACTGACTACCACACAGACTGCCAGGCACCACACACACAGGAGAAAATTCTGTCTGTCTGTACCGCTAAAGGGAAGGATGCAAGAGCGTCCCTATGAGCAGCGTGATTCAGCATGCCACATTTGAAAGAATAACTTGAGTAAAGTGACCCTGTGAGTCCTGCTTGAATAGTTCTGCATGCTTACAAAACACTGATGAAATGATGTATACTATAGCAGAATTTCAGACCCGAGATATGTTGTTAAAATTTCGTAAGACTTTATTTCATGTGACTTTACATCAAATTAAAGTAATTTTTCTCAAGTTATTTATACAACCGCATTCAATCACCAAGTGCTAAACAGCAAGTCACTGTCAGCTGATATCACAGATCCTCTCTCATCTGTCCTGCTCTTCTTCCTCTGCCTGTCCTGGGCCGTGGAGTTAGTGTCCCCTGGAATCAGTTCTAGGCATTGCAGCGGTTCTGATGGCAGCACTTCCAGCCTGTTCGAGAGCATAACTCCAGCCTAGCACAGCCCTTCTCCCCAGACTCTGTAGAGGAGGCACAACATATTAGGAGATGTAGTAGGATGAAGGTCTTTATCAGAAGATGTACTAGGATCAAGGATTTTATTATCACAAACTGTTTTATTCAATAAGACTTATTGTTAGGCTACGGATTTGATCACTTATGTTTTTTGTATCCCAGTTGAATAATTCATTATTGTGTCACTGATTTTGTTATGGTCAGAAGTCCATGATAATTGGATGTTGCCCTGTTGAAGGTCCAAACGTTGTGTTAACTGTTGTATTTTGCAATCCATCGTAATTATGGGCATATCTGATAGCCAATGTCATCTACCAATTGATCCAAAGAACCAGCCTTGCCAAGAACAAGTAATATTGCTCAGTCCTGGGCTGTCTGAAAACGTGACTAGCTGTCAAATCCTCGCTTCCGCCGTCCTCGTTTCTGAATTCGTCGCCTCCCTTTCGAAAGGTTATTGGTGAAGGAAGTCCAAGGGGTGGGCCCCTTTTTCTCCTCTCCTCCAATGAGCTCACGAGAGAGAGAGAGGGATGGACACGGCCCTTGTGTAGCGGGAGCCAAGTGAAGGACTATTGGTGGTGATACTCACTCCTGGTGTAGCAGGCCTGCTTTGTTTTGCTTGAGCACTGTAGGAGCTGGTTCCTCAGCATCAGGAAGTCCTCACCGTAACACTCAATGGTGTAGTCGGCTATGACAAGGGAAGGGAGAGGGAAGAGGGTCAGGGTTAGGTCTCATCAATGACTACGGTATGTTTAGGCTGGTTCACAGATCACCAGAGACAACCAACGTAATGGCATAATGATGTGGTCTGAGGAAGTACTTCAATCTCTTGCCAGCACGGTTATGAATGATGCAGAGCAGGAATTCAGATGTGCATGTGTGTACTGTACTTGCGTGTGTGTGAGCTGCTGTGTGTGTGTGTGTGTGTGTGTGTGTGTGTGTGTGTGTGTGTGTGTCTTTGGGTTATGTGTTAGACCTCAAAATACAGAAGAAAGGAGACCTAAGGGAGTGTAAAAGCTACCTCAGGATAATGTTGGACAACACCAGGAAACGTGTTCAATCACATCCTCCTATAGGATGGTGGTGGATGAAAAACATTAGGCTGGTTTGAGAAGTGCAGGGTTGGATAGGTTACTTTCTAAATGTTATCCGTTACAGTTACCTGTCCAAAATTGTAATCAGTAACATCACTTTTAGATTACCCAGACCCAGTAACGTAATCTGATTACATTAAGTTACTTTTAGATTACTTTCCCCTTAAGAGGCATTAGAAGAAGACAAAAATGTATGTTACCAATTGAACGACATCTACTGCAGGATAAATCTGTTCAAGTTTACATAGCTGGCCATATATGGATGTTAAATTTTACTTTATTGGTAATTTAGGCTTCTTCTAACCCATCACTTTCTACTACAGATAATAATATGATTAAATTATATCTTCACATTAAAAGCCAAAGTCAGAATTCCAGTCATTCCAATAAATGTTATATCTCTTGATCTTCAAGAATAGGACATGGAAATATGAATGTATAGATTAGCCTAATTGTCTTACCTGAGGATAACCTCAAAACTAAGGACTTATTAGCCAGCCCTACTCTGTTTATGATCTTGTTGTCATGGAGGACTGATTGGGCTCATTGATTCAAGTTGAAAAATAAATGCTGCGCTCATGGAATGGCATGTTTGAGCACTACTGAAAAGTGCTATTTACATGTGAAAAGTGAATGTCATATGCTACATTTGCTATAGGCCTATTGTTCACCTTTTTGTTGGTGACACTTTGATATCTTGACAATATGCAGCTGTTTAAAGGGCAAATCCACAGATAAGAGGCGGGGAAACCGTTTTGTTTTTTTGGTAAAGAGTGATGGGCCTGGAGAAATGTAACCACTCTCGGATTAACAGACAGAGCTATAGATGCAAGGACTGACCATCCATGATATCACAATTATTGTTTTAACCATGTTATGAGGCTATACAGTGTTTGTTTACATTTACAATGTTTACAAACAGAGAAAAACAAGCTTATATTTTGGGTTCTCATGGAGCGTGACAGTTGAACTAAGCTCATGAGACATAAATTATATTCTTCAAGAATCAATGGATATATATATCATATATAATTTAAGTCCAAAAATGGCTGAAGCAACTACAGATTGCCTTTTGAGTTTGTGTCCATTATATCTATGGATTATTGATGTTTACCAGCCTGAATTAGATTGGGGGAAAAAAGTGGGGCTTTCATTGCTCATAGGCTGGGATCCGCACTATGCATCTGTTGCAAGAGTGCATTTTTCACTGGCTGTCCACTGTTTTCAAAAACAATGATTGATAGGCAGCTTAAACTTCTTGAATTCAACTATTATTGGGTTCAAATACACATTTGAATTTGTGAACAGCCATCCTCAACAACCACAATCCGTAAGGCGCAAATAGCTAAATCAGAGAGTAGCAGTGTTATTCACAATCACATCAATGCGCTATGTAAATATCAATAATAAGTGATATCCGTATTGCCGTAGACTACACCACTGCTGTTATCCTTACCAAACGTTTATTCAAGTTGGATCATCTTTGGATGCCGACAGCAGTCGCACCATTGGAAGACATAGCTTGGATTTTGCCCTTTTCCCACGATCCATCAAGCACATTTGGTGTGTCATCATAGTGGTCTCTGACTTGTGGTCAGAGTCGCTCAGGTGGAACAAACTTAAATTTGCGCCTTTTTTCAATGCTTATTTGAATGTCCTTGAGAAAACAGAGAAGTCTCCGATTTTTTTTGCAAACATCTATTGTGAATGTAAAAGTAATCCTCAAAGTCATTATCTAGTTTTTCAAAAGTATCTGTAATCTAATTACAATATTTTTGCTGGTAATGTAACGGATTACAGATACCGTTTTTTTTGTAATCCCTTACATGTAACAGATTACTCCCCAACCCCGGAGAAGTGGTAGATCTTTCAGAGACCAAATTGCCAACCTCAGGATTATCATAAAACAACCCATAAATTGGAACTTTGAGAAAGCCTTTGAAATAGCTCCTCCGCTCTCTCCACTGACTTCCAGTTGAAGCTCGCATCCGCTACAAGACCATGGTGATTGCCTACGGAGCTGTGAAGGGAACGGCACCTCCATACCTTCAGGCTCTGATCAGGCCCTACACCCAAACAAGGGCACTGCGTTCATCCACCACTGGCCTGCTGGCCCCCCTACCTCTGAGGAAGCACAGTTCCCGCTCAGCCCAGTCAAAACTGTTTGCTGCTCTGGCACCCCAATGGTGGAACAAGCTCCCTCACGACGCCAGGACAGCGGAGTCAATCACCACCTTCCGGAGACACCTGAAACCCCACCTCTTTAAGGAATACCTAGGATAGGATAAAGTAATCCTTCTAACCCCCCCCCCCCCCCCTTAAAATATTTAGATGCACTATTGTAAAGTGGTTGTTCCACTGGATATCATAAGGTGAATGCACCATTTTGTAAGTCGCTCTGGATAAGAGCGTCTGCTAAATGACTTAAATGTAATGTAAATGTAAATAGATTGAAAGATGCCAGGGAAGCCTTCAAGAACACCTACCATGCAAAGTTTTTTACTGAAGAATTTGTCCGTTTTCTATGATTGTGTTTCGCTTTTCATGTATTGCTGTGAATAATAAAAGTGTATTTTAATGTGTATATGGATGTGTAGTTTGTCTATATTGTATTTTGATGTACTAAACAGGGCTCATCTGGAAAAGAGAACATTGGTCTTAGCATTTCTTATACTGTCAGAAAGATAAAAATATCACCTTTCTGGTAAAAATAGTAATAAATTGCTGAGGTGTAGTCACTTTTGAGGACACAATCTCAAGTACACTATACAAATACAAATATGAAAAATCATATTTTAAAATGTTCAATAAAAGTGTGAATAGGGATTGAAATGCTTTCTAAATATTGTATTAATTATAATGACTAACTATAAGATTGCACCTTATAACTGTAAAATAAATATGATCATACTTGGTGACAGTACAAAATTGGGACCATTTCATATAACTGACCACAGAGAGTTCTGCCCAACAAACTTTGTGCGACGCAGAGACGCCGTTCAAATGCCTGCTGCCTCGTTACAACTTCAGCTTTAAGCACAAAGTGATCGTCCCTCTGTGACCATGAGAAATTGGTCTTGTTTCAATTCGACGAAATGATTTGATATTCTTTCACGTTGAGAGCTCTAAATCCATCTGGTTTAGAGCGGAGCTGCGAGGTTCCCAGCCAGAGGAACTTGATCCTTTGTCTGGATCGGCCAGAAAGTGTGATATGTCGCTCCTTATGCAAAATGAGGTGTCAGATTTCACATACTGCATCTCAGCTGAGAGCTAAGAGCAGCATGGGAAGTGGGACAACCAAAGATAGCGCCGTTCACGGAGCGCCGTTCACGGAGCGCAACAATTGGGGTCGGAACCGGTCCAGAACCGCTCAAACTCCCCTAAATAGGGAACTTTACATCTAAGAGGTTTTAAAAAGTACAAACATTCACCAACCGATGCCTCTAAAGCTTACTTAGACAGATACCATCAGATACCATCAGCAACATTTGACTGTGGAAATCAAAAACAAGAACCTATTGAAGCACAAATGAAGAGGAGGAAGTGGTGCTGGTTAGGCAACACTCTAAGAAGAAATGTGCGTTGCGTGGATCAACAAACAGACTCTTACCTTTAGCCCACAAGTTAAACGCAAGAGAGAAAGGCCCGAGACCACCTTTATCTACTCCTCCACCCGCATCCTCACAGAGCAAGGCATTAAGATAGAGCGACTGACATGGCAACAATAACTCAAACAACTGGCTAAGGATAGAAAGGGTTGGAAGCAGTTTGTCTGTGAGATAGGTGTTGGAAGCAGTTTGTCTGTGAGATAGAAGGGGTTGGAAGCAGTTCGTTGATGACCTATGTTCGGCAAGGAACTCAACGCACTAAGTGAAGTAAGTAAGTGTGACTTACCTGTGCACAGAGGGAGCAGCAGAAGCAGGACCAGGTAGGCTCTCATTGTTGGTCTCAGTCGAAGACTTCTCTTAGCAATGGATAAATCTGAGGTTTAAAGTGTTGGAGGGGCAGAGAGCACCTCTGCTTTTATACTGTGTGATCAGACAGGAACACATACACCCACACAGTGACAGGCACGGCATACACTCAGTTTTGACAAGGGTGGATTTCAGGATTAAAGAATGGTGTCTAAAATGTCTTCCATATAAGGAAATGGTGTCTTATGTCATCACATGACTGTGGCATTATCAGTTGGAGTCTTGGAACACTCAAATAAGACTTCACCTATGTTTGCTGACCAAGCTCATTGTTGACAAGAAACACTTTATTAATAATGTTCATGAATAAACAATAAACCATTCATAAGGTATGAATAAATGTTATTCATAATCATAAAAGTATTTCCTTGTTGTAGTTATACACATTAATGAGCATGATAATTCATAAGCATTTAGAACCAGTCATACAGAAAATTAACACTAATGTTGAGTAATGATCACCATTTCTGTTTAATTTCTGTTGTCGTTGACAAACACAGGAAGAAAATATGACGTGTGTGAGGGATCAGCCGGATCAAGTGGTCCGACTGCGCTCTCTCCTGGAGGTGGGCCACAGTACAGCCACTACTGATGAGCTCACCTGGGGCCAGTTGACTGATTATTGTTTGTGCTCTCTTAAGGGCCTGACTGAAGGGGCAGAGGGGGGGGGGGGGGGGGGGGGGGAGTTGAAAGAAGAACTCCCAATACAGTTTCCTTCTTTTTGTTGAAGTCACGTCTCTGCGTCTCATTTCGTGCTGTCCCGCCTAGGATTTCGTCAGTGAATAGGTACGGCCTTTCACAGATGTTATATAGGATAAGAATTGTTCATTTCACATATACCCCAAAAATGTACATCCATATAGAAAATATACATCCATTGTGTTAATAATAGATAGTGAAACATGTGGATGCATTAGCAATGTCTCCTCTAAAAAATACATATTGTAATCTACAAAACTTTATCACCAACATCATGAACCAATGACACTTTGGCAGGGCATATCTTTAGTGGCTCAGCATTGCGGCCGCTGTCACTCACACAGGGACAGAGGTAGGGCAACAATGGCTCTTTAAACTTGTCCCTGAATGTATAGATGAGTGACATGTCAGTGGGGTCATAGAAAGTCACCTCTCCCGCGTCATAGTCCAGACACACTCTGACCCTTCTGGGCCTCCTCTTCAGAGTGAGACGGGTCCAGGGCATGGTGCAGGCGCTGTACTGGCCGCCGTCCCTCAGGGACAGGGCCCAGAACCCGTGGACAGGGTTCACACTCAGGACCCCTTTCCTACGCACACTCTCTCTCAGGACCCCCAGGTCCCATCTGGTCTTACCCGCCACCTCCACCTCTTGTGGTGGATATTATAAAATAAGGATTTGGACATGTCTTCATAGTTTCTGTTCTTAGACAGAACACAGGTGCAGCTGGTTTGCTGCACAGGATGATACTCCCAAGAACAGGAGATTATAATAGGACAGTTTGACAAGGTTAGTCACATCCTCGGTTATGTGGACACATACAATTAAAATGTCCCTTTACACTCCTCCCTGTTGTTAATTCCTTAACAATAATTTTTTTAAATGTAAATGTAGCAATTCTTCCATGTAAATCTCATCCTTTGTGAAACTGAGTTTAAAACCTTCAACCCTTCACACATCATGTACAGTTCCAACTTGCCCGTTTCTGCTAAGGATTAGGTAAAACAAAGACAGCAAAGTGCGTCCTTTCTCAGCAAAGCAATTGCTCTCAGAGTGTGTTTGCTTAGGAGAGAACACCTGGCCACCGCAGAGTCTGGATGTTCAGCCAATATTCCACTCCCACTGAGACAAACCTCTGTCTACAACAAGCGCATTTGTAAGTGTGCAACAGGTCAAACATTACTGTCTTCAGCATTAAAGGGTAGCTCAGCTGAGCACATAAACCATGTTTTGGTCCCCCAGGTAAATAGGGGTAAGCAGTGTGGTCCCCCAGGTAGGTAAATAGGGGTAAGCAGTATGGTCCCCCAGGTAAATAGGGGTAATCAGTGTGGTCCCCCAGGTAAATAGGGGTAAGCAGTATGGTCCCCCAGGTAAATAGGGGTAAGCAGCATGGTCCCCCAGGTAAATAGGGGTAAGCAGTATGGTCCCCCAGGTAAATAGGGGTAATCAGTGTGGTCCCCCAAGTAAATGGGGTAAGCAGTGTGGTCCCCCAAGTAAATGGGGTAATCAGTGTAGTCCCCCAGGTAAATAGAGGTAAGCAGTGTGGTCCTCCAGGTAAATAGGGGTAAGCAGTATGGTCCCCCAGGTAAATAGGGGTAAGCAGTGTGGTCCACCAGGTAAATAGGGGTAAGCTGTATGGTCCCCCAGGTAAATAAGGGTAAGCAGTATGGTCCCCCAGGTAAATAGGGGTAATCAGTGTGGTCCCCCAGGTAAATAGGGGTAATCAGTGTAGTCCCCCAGGTAAATAGAGGTAAGCAGTGTGGTCCCCCAGGTAAATAGGGGTAAGCAGTATGGTCCCCCAGGTAAATAGGGGTAAGCAGTGTGGTCCACCAGGTAAATAGGGGTAAGCAGTATGGTCCCCCAGGTAAATAGGGGTAAGCAGTATGGTACCCCAGGTAAATAGGGGTAAGCAGTATGGTACCCCAGGTAAATAGGGGTAAGCAGTATGGTCCCCCAGGTAAATAGGGGTAAGCAGTATGGTACCCCAGGTAAATAGGGGTAAGCAGTGTGGTCCCCCAGGTAAATAGGGGTAAGCAGTGTGGTCCCCCAGGTAAATAGGGATAAGCAGTATGGTCCCCCAGGTAAATAGGGGTAAGCAGTATTGTCCCCCAGGTAAATACCGATCCCGTAGAGGTGAACCAAAATCTACAATAACATGCCATTCCTCGCAGTGGCTTGCACATCTGAGCAATCTTATTGCAGGTGCATGGCAACAGTTGAAACAGGATGAAGGAAAAAAGGAAACCGCACACTGTTCTTGATAGTATCACTGATATTTAATAAGCTTACGTATCGGCCTAACGGCCTTCGTCAGAGCTTTTGTGAATTTTCTGAAAACAGCACCTCTATGTAGACCTAGCCCCATCCACATCCGTTCCACGTATGGAAAGGAGTTGGAGGCAAAGGAAAAATAAATAAGTGCTACCAAACATAACAATATGCATTTCACAAATATTACAAAAGTGTATAGACAAGACGCACCGAACACGTCCATAAAATCACAACGAGGGCATAGCAAGTTTTCATTAATCATTGGGTACATCATACGAAAAAACAAAGTAATCTTAAATAGGAACATATTTTAAATTCACAACATAACATACATAGGCATTTCATCATTAAGTCCTTTAGGAAATAATGTCTGGAGGGTGAAAATCCAAAAACATTCTCTTTTGCTCAGAGTATTATTAATATCACCTCCCCTGTCTGATATCTTGACTTTCTCTATACCACAAAATCTAAAGGTAGAAATGTCATGCTTTCGGTCATTAAAATGTACTGCGACTGGATAATCCCTGTCGTTTCTCCTGATTTAACTTTTATGTTCACTAATTCTCTGTTTGAGAGAGCGGGAGGTTTTACCGACATAGCAGAGCCCACATGGACATTTAATAATGTAAATAACATGGGTGGTGGTGCACGTGATGATATCGTTAATTTGAAACCGTTTTCCTGTGTGTGGGTGGCAGAAATATTCACACTTCATCATATTGTTGCACTGTGCGCATCCTCTACATTTATAGCTACCATTTGGTAGAGGGCGTAAAAGAGCCTGGCTGATTTTCTTTCGTGGCTGGCAGTTGGCATGAACCAATTTATCGCGTAAATTGCGACCTCTCCTATACACAATGAGTGGTGGATTCTTAAATTCAGCCGGCAAAGCTGGGTCCGATGATAAAATATGCCAATGTTTCTTAACCACACCTCCCACTTTTCGCGAATTCAAAGTATATGTGGTTGTGAACATAACGGACTGTTCTTTTGCTTTAGCTTGTCTTTTTTGTAACAATTCATCTCGTGTTTTTCCCAATGCCAAATGAAGAGCTTCATCCACACATTGTGGCGAATAGCCTCTTCTTAGAAACCTAGTGCGCATCTCCGCTGCTTTTTCTAGATAATCATCATTGGAGTAGCATATACGGCGCAGTCTGAAAAACTGGCTTCTAGGAAGTCCTCTTTTTAATGGCTCAGGGTGGAAGCTGTCCCCCTGTAGTAGAGTATTTCTGTCTGTTTCTTTTCGATACAGAGTTGTAAACAGGGTTCCATTTGATTTCTCAATCCACATATCGAGGTAATGAACATGTTGAGTGTCACTTTCAATAGTACATTTGAGATTGGGATCCATGTCATTGAGTAGTGCCATAAAATCTGACAGCTCTTGTTCAGTTCCTTCCCATATGCAAAAAATGTCGTCAATATATCGATACCACTTCAGGATTTTATTCAAAAATGGATTTTCGTTTTTGTTAATGACAAAACGTTCTTCAAATAGACCCACATAAAGGTTAGCATAGCTCGGAGCGAATGTGGAGCCGATCGACGTTCCATTCGTTTGGAGGTAGTATTCATCATCAAACCTAAAATAGTTATACTTCAAAACATATTCTGCCAGCTCTAAAATAAAGTTTGTTGGTGGATATTCATTAGTATCTCTGTCTCCCAAATAGTGAGCTAGTGCTGCCAGCCCCCCCGCATGGGGAATGCTGGTATATAGACTCTCGACATCTAATGTGACCAGAATACAGTCTTCTTTCAAACCCATTATTGGTGAGATCTTGTTTATGAAGTCTATAGAGTCTTTTACATATGATGGCAATGCTTGCACATGAGTTTTAATAAAAGCGTCTACAAAGTTCGACAATGGCTCTAGCATTGAGCCTATTCCTGCAACCACTGGTCTGCCTGGATAATTGCCTTGTTGTGTTTTAGGTTTGTGTAATTTCGGTAAAATGTAAAGGCATGGATGTATGGCACATTTGCAGCAAAGATATTCATATTCAGGTTTTGAGATAAGGTGGTTTAATAGGGCTTGCTCCAAACTAGAGCATATATCCCTTTGGAACACCTGTGTGGGATCAACACTTAGTTTTCTATAGAAACGTTCATTACTGAGTTGTCTCTGAATTTCTTCTTTATATTTTTCATAGTCTAAAACAACCACAGCACCCCCCTTGTCTGCAGGTTTAATAACCAACGATGAATCTTTCATTAATTCATTAAGTGCCTGTTCTTCTGTTCTAGTGAGATTTTTCTGAATGTGGTTTGTTTGTCTCGTATACACTGACATGGCTTCTTGTTCGACTAACCTACAATAGGTATTAATCGAAGAGTTGTTAACTATGGGACAGAATTTGCTTTTGGGCTTAAAATGTGTGCCAGTTCGTTGATGTGTTTCTTGGCCCGAAACAGTGTTTTGTGAAAACACATGCTTAAGTTTAATCTTACGGAAGAATTTGAACAGATCTACTTTCGTATCAAATGGTTTATCTGTACATGTAGGTACAAAAGAGAGACCCTTAGATAAGACTGAGACTTGAGCGTCAGTAATGTCTTTTGTGGAGAGGTTAATTACCGCGTCCTGCTGTAGCTCCGTGTCCACGGCCTGTGATCCTGGTCTCCTCTTCGACCGCTTGCCTCTCCTACATCGTTTATTTTCTTTCGTAGAGCAGTATGGTCCCCCAGGTAAATAGGGCTAAGCAGTATTGTCCCCCAGGTAAATACCGATCCCGTAGAGGTGAACCAAACTCTACAATAACCTGCCATTCCTCGCAGTGACAACATATGTTCCTTGGTGTTTGGATTAGGAACTTTTAAAATAGCTTTCACCCTTCTGCCTCCTGGTGTGATAACGTGTCCCAAATATTTAACAGTCTGTTGGACACATTGTAATTGGTTTTTCGAGGCATTGTGGCCATTATCAGCCAGGAAATGTAGCAGTGCAGCCTAATCAGCAACTGTAAACCAATTTGAATCTGGCGGGACAGAAGAAAGGATAGTGACTGGGTTTGGCAAAACTGGGGCCCTGCCACACACTGCGTCGTTAACAACTCTATCTTGTACCATTCTCCATTCACCAGATGATTTTCTAACAGGTCAAACTGGCGTGTTGCAAGGTGATGACATACATGTGACAACATCCCCCCTGCTCAACAGAGAGGTCAGGATTTTGCCAATGCCTGGCTCCTCCTCCATTTGCAAGCGGTACAGTGCTTTGTGGGGCCGATATGTGCCTTTAGGAGAGACGGTCACAGGCGTTGCTCCTCTCATTTCCCCTATGTCATATTTAGCCCTTGCCCATAAACAGTCCAGAACCTGAGTCAACAGCGCGCTGTCAGGGGCGGGCTGGTTAGGTGCAAGGGAAACAGGAACAGGGGCTTCATTGTCCCCTCTGTGCACTGTGTGCGTGCTGTTCACATACGTTCTGTGAGCCCCAACCACAGAGGAGAATGCTCTCCCGTATGGCTGAGCCTCCCAGTCTGTTGCCAAACCTCACGCATGTACCAAATTCTTCCCATTTGGTATCCCCCATCTTGGAGATAGAGATACTGCATGGGGAACTGATTGGGGCCCAGAGAAAAACTGTTCACATCAGCTACCACACCCAAAGTTTCTTCATACACATGACCTATTGTCAACTCTTCCTGCTCTGTCACACAATGCCACAGTGATAAAAACAAATGGTCCCTTCGACCATTACTACATCTGGCAGTGCAGTGTAAGTGGTCGGGTTAGTTTGGCCTGGTCGAGCAAATGCATTCAGTAGGTCAAAGGGGTCAGAGGAATACCATGAATAATACCAATCATGGCCTGGAACAAACGGAACATGGAACATGGAACAAAACAAGACACAGGAGTAGTGTACAGACATGGAAAACATAGTAAATACTGCCTAAGGAATAGAACTAAGGAGGTGACGGATATGGGAGAGGTAATCAGTGAAGTGATGGAGTCCAGGTGTGCCTAATGATGAAGCGCAGGTGCGCATAATGGTGAATGTCAGGACCGGTGGTTAGTAAAACGGCGACGTCGAACGCCGGAGGGGAGGAGTGGGAGTAGACGTGACACATCTCTTGATAATGGATCTTTTAAATTGTTGCATTTAGATAAAATAGAGGTGGTTGCCCCTGAATCGACCAGGAAAGACATTTTCACACCGCCCACACACATCCATGTTAGGTGAATCTGCGCTGTTAGAAGATAAAACCGGGTACTCACCAAAGTGGCATTGTTGGCTGTCTTTTCCTTCTACCTCCTCCACAGCCTATCTCCAGCCTCCCCCTCTACCCTGTGGGTTAGATGCTGTCACATGTGGTGGTGGTGGATAGTATGTATCACTGTCCTCAGCTTCATCATAGCCACCCACATCACCCCTGTTCTGGGGGCAATTTCAATTTCTTGAAATGTGGCCAGGCTGTTGGCAGTTATAGCACCTCCATGGTCCACCTCTTTCTCCTCCGCGGCCCCTTCCTCCTCTTGCTCTTCCAGCCCCCCTTCCTCTTCAACTGTCTCCTGAGTTCCCTCTGTACCCTCCCTCATAAACTGCCAACTGCCCAGCTAATGCTTTATCATGGTGGTAAACTGGGTCCACCGCTGTGCCCTGCTATGAGAGGGAGGGGGAAGCTTCTTCACGATGTCCATCATCTCCCCCATTTCCCAATTCCACTGGACTAGGATGGTCGGAGTGGCGTTCACATCACGGCCCGCCACTGGATTTGGTATTGACATCAGGGGAAACAGTGCGACAGAGGGTGGTGTGAAAACAGGGGAGGGGTAAGTCTGGATAAAGTCACAGGTCATTTCTGTGACCAGTCGCTGGGGAGGCTTAGGGTCTCGGCGGGGGCGGCTCTGAGGTGTTGGTATTTTACCCCGGTACTCAGTGTGTGTGGTGACCAGCGTCGTGTCTTTTTCCTTCTTCGTCATCCTCAGATTCTCCGCCGTCTGCCCCCACAGCCCGTACTCCTGCTGCTGGGGGTTCTTGTTGTGGAGGTGGTAGCTGTTGAGGTGGGTGATGGATGATGTTGATACGGTTCATCTTTACGTCTGTTCCTACTTGCTTTGCCTTTTCTTCAGCTTTCATCCTTACCTCTGCAAACTTCTCTGCACTTTTCCCCTCTCTCTCTCTCTCTCTCTCACTCTCTGTCCTTGTCTCGGCTTCAACTTCCCACTTTATCCCAGCGTGTATTATTTTTCTTGCCTTTCCCTACTTTCTCCAACTGTTCTCTGACTAATTTCAATTTAGCGACACTGATGGAAAATCTCCATTCGCTAAGCGGTGCCATTGTGACACGTCCTCGACAACACTCGGACCCCATTTGCTTACCATCCCCTTCAACGGCCCTGTGTAGCATGTGGTGGCTGGAGAACACTTTTTTCTCCAGGATGATCCCATCTTGAGTTCCTATCTTACACACACACACACAAAATAGAGGAGTGATCAGTTCCTACAACCTAAACCACATAATTGCATGGCTGCTAAAATATTGCCTAATTTGTCATTGATGTCACGCCCTGATCTGTTTCACCTGTTCTTGTGATTGTCTGACACCAACCTCCTCCAGATGTGTGTCACAACTTACGCCGAAGGTGGTGCCTCTCCTTGTTCGGGCGGCGTTCGGCGGGCATCGTCACCGGCTTTCTAGCTACCACCGATCCATGTTTCTTTTTCCATTTGTTATCCTCTTCGCTATAGGGGGCAGTATTTTTAACGGCCGGATAAAAAACATACCCGATTTAAACTGGGTACTACTCTTGCCCAGAATATGGATATTATTAGTAGATTTAGATAGAAAACACTATGAAGTTTCTAAAACTGTTTGAATGGTGACTGTGAGTATAACAGAACTCATATAGCAGGCAAAAACCTGAGAAAATTCCAAGCAGGAAGTGGCCTGTCTGAG
Source organism: Salmo salar (assembly GCF_965601325.2). Lineage (NCBI taxonomy): Eukaryota > Metazoa > Chordata > Actinopteri > Salmoniformes > Salmonidae > Salmo > Salmo salar. Next base: position 12,861,310 of record NC_138308.1, on the reverse strand, counting down.
AATTTGTAGTTCTTCTTTTGATCCTCTATCAAAACTACAGTATCTGTGGGGTTACGTTGCACTTTCTAAGGCTTCCATTGGCTGTCTAAAGCCTTCAGAAAGCGGATTGAGCCGTCTCCTGTCTCCGGGCAGAGTATTGTAGCTCAGTTTCTCAGTGGTCTGCCTGGGGACAAAGAGATTGGATATGCGCGGTCCCACGTGCACGCTGTTTTTTCTTTTCCTCTTTGAATGAATACACTATTGTCCGGTTGGAATATTATTGCTATTTTACGAGAAAAATACCATAAAAATTGATTTTAAACAGCGTTTGACATGCTTCTAAGTACGGTAATGGAACATTTTGACTTTTTTGTCTCGAAATGCGCTCGCGCGTTACCCTTTGGATAGTGACCTGAACGCACGAACAAAACGGAGGTATTTGGACATAACTATGGATTATTTGGAACAAAAACAACATTTCTTGTGGAAGTAGCAGTCCTGTGAGTGCATTCTGACGAAGATCAGCAAAGGTAATATAATATTTCTAATACTAATTCTGAGTTTAGTGTGCGCCGAACTTGGCAGGTGTCAAAATAGCTAGCCGTGATGGCTGAGCTATGTACTCAGAATATTGAAAAATGTGCTTTCGCCGAAAAGCTATTTTAAAATCTGACATAGCGATTGCATAAAGGAGTTCTGTATCTATAATTCTTAAAATAATTGTTTTTGGATATAAATATGAACTTGATTGAACAAAACATATATGTATTGTATAACATAATGTCCTAGGAGTGTCATCTGATGAAGATCATCAAAGGTTAGTGCTTCATTTAGCTGTGTTTTGGGTTTTTGTGACATATATGCTTGCTTGGAAAATGGCTGTGTGATTATTTTGGTCTATGTACTCTCCTAACATAATCTAATGTTTTGCTTTCGCTGTAAAGCCTTTTTGAAATCAGACAATGTGGTTAGATTAACGAGAGTCGTATCTTTAAAATGGTGTAAAATAGTCGTATGTTTGAAAAATTGAAATTATTGCATTTTTGAGGTTTTTGTATTTCGCGCCACGCTGTGATGCAACATTAAGTCTTGATTGTTCACACCTGGTTCCCATCTCGTTATGATTATTTTCCCTATTTAACCCTCTGGTTCTCATGATGTTTTGTGCGTTATTGTTTTCTTGTTCGTCGTGTTAGTTGTGTATTGTCAAGATTGTCAATTTTGACTTTTTCTAGAGTAAATGACGTTATTTTACTCAGTTCGGTGTCCTGCGCTTGACTCTATCCTCACCTCCACTATACTGACACAGACAGAATAACGCACCATATTATGGAGTCAGCAGGCGTATCAGTTCCTCCGGTACCAGCAGAGGAACAAGTCCAGCAGCACTCGACAATGCTACAACATCTTGGCACAGCCATGGATCGCGTGCTGCTCACCATGGAGCGTTGGGAATAAGGGGGTTTTCCCACAACTTCATCCACATCACCTCAACCAACACCACTACCCCTACCGCTGCCCACCCCTCCGTCAATTGGACCCAGTGGGATTAGGCTCTCGCTTCCGGGGGCTTATGATGGAACGGCTGCCGGGTGCAAGGGTTTCCTGCTCCAGATGAAACTATACCTGGCGACCGTTCACTCAGTGCCCTCAAGATACGAGAGCATGTCCGCCGTCTGTCTGGGAAAGCCCGTGAGTGGGCCAACGCGGAATAGGCGGAGTATAGACGCTACGTTGGTCCGCTATGAGGATTTCACCCGCCGCTTCCGGGCAGTCTTCAATCATCCACCTGAGGGGTGAGCGGCGGGTGAACGTTTATTCCATCTCAGACAGGTGATGAGGAGTGCACAAGAGTTTGCACTGGACTTTAGGACCCTGGCTGCCAGCGCGGGATGGAATGAGTGGGCCCTGATCGACCATTACCGATGTAGTCTACGAGAGGACGTCCGTCAAGAGCTGGCCTGCAGGGACACCACACTTACCCTCGACCAGCTGGTGGATTTATCCATCCGGCTGGATAACCTGTTGGCTACCCGCGGACGTCCAAATCAGGGTCCATCCATTCCATCCCCCAGTACCTCCGATTCTACACCTATGGAGCTATTTCCTGCCCTACCTGTGGCCGCAGAGGACACACTGCTGGTCGGTGCTGGAGAGGTACCCCAGGAAATCGAGGCAGCAGGCAGGATACTGGTGGATCATCCCAGGTGAGTAGGCACCCAACTCACCCAGAGCTTCCTGTTGCGCACATGTATATATCTATAGAGTTCCCTGACTTTTCCCCGAATTCTCAGCATAAGGCGCTAGTAGATTCAGGCGCAGCAGGGAACTTTATTGATTGTGTGTTTGCTCGTAGTATAGGGATCCCTATTGTTCCTGTTAATGTGCCCTTCCCTGTACATTCTTTAGATAGTCGTCCTTTAGGATCGGGTCTGATTAGGGAGGTCACGGTTCCTCTATGCATGAAAACGCAGGGGGGTCATGAGGAGAGAATTAGTCTTTTCCTGATTGATTCTCCTGCGTTTCCAGTGGTATTGGGGTTTCCCTGGTTGGCTTATCATGACCCCACTATTTCGTGGCAACAGAAGGCTCTTAACCTCTATGGGCTAGGTGGGACGCTTGCGTCCCATCTACTCAACAGCCAGTGTAATCCCGTGGCACGTTATTCAAATACCTCAAAAATGCAAAAACTTAAATTTTTCAAACATATGACTATTTTACACCATTTTAAAGACAAGACTCTCGTTAATCTAACCACACTGTCCGATTTCAAAAAGGCTTTACAACGAAAGCAAAACATTAGATTATGTCAGCAGAGTACCCAGCCAGAAATAATCAGACACCCATTTTTCAAGCTAGCATATAATGTCACATAAACCCAAACCACAGCTAAATACTGCACTAACCTTTGATGATCTTCATCAGATGATAACCCTAGGACATTATGTTATACAATACATGCATGTTTTGTTCAATCAAGTTCATATTTATATCAAAAACCAGCTTTTTACATTAGCATGTGACTAGCATGTGACTAGCATTCCCACTGAACACTGCCGGTGAATTTACTAAATTACTCACGATAAACGTTCACAAAAAACATAACAATTATTTTAAGAATTATAGATACAGAACTCCTCTATGCACTCGATATGTCCGATTTTAAAATAGCTTTTCGGTGAAAGCACATTTTGCAATATTCTCAGTAGATAGCCCGGCATCACAGGGCTAGCTATTTAGACACCCAGCAAGTTTAGCCTTCACCAAACTCCGATTTACTATTAGAAAAGTTTGATTACCTTTGGTGTTCTTCGTCAGAATGCACTCCCAGGACTGCTACTTCAATAACAAATGTTGGTTTGGTCCCAAATAATCCATTGTTATATCCAAACAGCGGCGTTTTGTTCGTGCGTTCAAGACACTATCCGAAAGGGTAAATAAGGGTGGCGAGCATGGCGCATTTCGTGACAAAAAAATTCTAAATATTCCATTATCGTACTTCGAAGCATGTCAACCGCTGTTTAAAATCAATTTTTATGCCATTTTTCTCGTAAAAAAGCGATACTATTCCGACCGGGAAAGCGTGTATACGTACAAAGAGAGAGAAAATAAATACATCTCGTGCCCTCGTGCACGAGCGTGAGTCTCAGAGTACTCTGACCAGCCACTATCCAAACGCGATAATGTGTTTCAGCCAGAGGCTGCCTCGATATCGTTCAGCTTTTTCCCGGGTTCTGAGAGCCTATGGGAGCCGTAGGAAATGTCACGTTACGGCAAAGATCCTCAGTCTTCAATAAAAAGAGCCAAGATGAACAACAACTTGTCAGAGAGGGCGCTTCCTGTTTGGAATCTTCTCAGGTTTTTGCCTGCCATATGAGTTCTGTTATACTCACAGACACCATTCAAACAGTTTTAGAAACGTTAGGGTATTTTCTATCCAAAGCCAATAATTATATGCATATTCTAGTTACTGGGCAGGAGTAGTAACCAGATTAAATCGGGTACGTTTTTTATCCGGCCGTGTCAATACTGCCCCCTAGCCCCCTTAACCTGTTATGGCTAGGGGGCAGTATTTTCACGGCTGGATAAAAAACGTACCCGATTTAATCTGTGCGATAAATCTCTTGGCAGACGCTGCACTTCTCAGGAGTCACGTGTATCCTCTGTCTAAGGAGGAGACGGCGGCTATGGAAACATATGTCGCCAAATCTCTGGGACAGGGATACATTCGACCTTCCATTTCACCTGCCTCCTCGAGTTTCTTTTTTGTGAAGAAGAAGGATGAAGGTTTGCGCCCGTGCATTGACTATAGGGGTTTAAATCAGATCACTGTGAAGTATTGTTGCCCTCTGCGTCTTATAGCCAGTGTGACTGAGTACTTGTATGGGGCGCGCTTCTTCACCAAATTGGATCTCAGGAGTGCTTACAACCTGGTGCGTATCCGGAAGGGAGATGAATGGAAGACGCCATTTAGTACCACATCTGGGCACTATGAGTACCTTGTCATGCCGTACGGGTTGATGAATGCTCCACCAGTTTTCCAATCCTTTGTTGACGAGATTTTCAGGGACCTGTACGGACAGGGCGTAGTGGTGTATATAGATGACATTCTAATTTACTCCGCTACACGCGCCGAGCATGTGGCTATGGTGCGCAAGGTGCTTGGTCGACTGCTGGAGCATAACCTGTATGTGAAGGCTGAAAAATGTTTGTTCTTCCAACAGTCCGTCTCCTTCCTAGGGTATCGTCTGTCAGAGTCAGGGGTGGAGATGGAGAATGACCGCATTTTAGCCGTGCATAATTGGCCGACTCCAACCACGGTAAAGGAGGTGCAGCGGTTCTTAGGGTTTGTCAACCGGAGATTTATCCGGGGCTTTGGGCAGGTAGCGGCTCCCATTACCTCACTGCTTAAGGGGGGACCGGTGCGACTGCAGTGGTCAGCTGGGGCAGACAGGGTTTTTAATCAACTGAAGGCTCTGTTTACCTCGGTTCCAGTGTTGGCTCATCCTGATCCCTCCTTACAGTTCATAGTAGAGGTGGACGTGTCCGAGGCTGGGATAGGAGCTGTACTGTCTCAGCGCTCGGGTACGCCACCTAAACGCCCCTGTGCGTTCTTCTCGAAGAAGCTCAGCCCGGTGGAGAGAAACTATGATGTGGGGGATCGGGAGCTGTTGGCTGTAGTGGGAGCTCTGAAAGCGTGGAGGCATTGGCTTGAGGGGGCTAAACACCCTTTTCTCATTTGGACTGATCACCGCAATCTGGAGTACATCCGGGCAGCGAGGAGAAAGAATCCTCGCCAGGCAAGGTGGGCCATGTTTTTCACCCGTTTTGTGTTTACTCTATCCTACCGACCAGGTTCCCAGAACGCTAAGGCAGACGCACTGTCTCGCATGTATGACACAGAGGAACGATCCATGGATCCCACTCCCATAATTCCGGCTCTTTGCCTGGTGGCACCGGTGGTATGGGAGGTTGACGCGGAGATCGAACGGGCATTACGTGCGGAACCCACTCCCACCCAGTGCCCAGTTGGACGTAAGTACGTTCAGTCTGATGTTCGTGATCGATTGATCTGTTGGGCTAATACTTCACCTTCCTCTGGTCATCCTGGCATCGATCGGACAGTGCGCTGTCTTAGTGGGAAGTACTGGTGGCCCACTTTAGCTAAGGACGTGAGGGTGTATGTTTCCTCCTGCTCGGTGTGCGCTCAGTGTAAGGCACCTAGACACCTGCCCAGAGGGAAATTATAACCCCTACCCGTTCCACAACGGCCATGGTCACATCTATTGGTGGATTTCATGACGGATCTTCCTCTGTCACAAGGAAACCCCATGATTCTGGTAGTTGTGGATCGGTTATCTAAGTCCTGCCGTCTCATTCCTTTGCCCGGTCTCCCTACGGCCCTACAGACTGCGGAGGCCCTGTTTACACACGTCTTCCGGCACTACAGGGTGCCTGAGGATATAGTGTCTGATCGGGGTCCCCAGTTCACATCAAGGGCCTGGAGGGCGTTCATGGAACGTCTGGGGGTCTCGGTCAGCCTGACTTCGGGTTTTCACCCCGAAAGTAATGGGCAGGTGGAGAGAGTTAACCAGGATGTGGGTAGGTTTCTGCGGTCTTATTGCCAGGACCGGCCGGGGGAGTGGTCGGTGTTTATCCCCTGGGCAGAGATGGCCCAAAATTCCCTCCGCCACTCCTCCACTCCGTTTCAGTGTGTACTAGGTTATCAGCCGGTTCTGGCACCGTGGCATCAGAGCCAGATCGAGGTACCTGTGGTGGATGATTGGTTTAGGCGCTCGGAGGAAACCTGGAATGCTGCCCATGTACGCCTGCAATGGGCCATCAGGCGACAGAAGGCGAGCGCCGACCGCCACCGTAGTGAGGCCCCGGTATATGTACCGGGAGACCGGGTCTGGCTCTCGACCCGAAACCTGCCCCTTCATCTGCCCTGCCAGAAGCTGGGTCCGCGGTTTGTGGGGCCATTTAAAGTCCTGAGGAGACTGAACGAGGTATGTTATAGGTTACAGCTTCCCCCTAATTATCGTATTAACCCCTCGTTCCATGTGTCTCTCCTCAGGCCGGTGGTGGCTGGTCCTCTCCAGCAATCTGAGGTACGGGAGGTTCTCCTGGCCCCTCTGGACATCGAGGGGGCCCCGGCGTATACTGTGAGAACTATCATGGACTCCAGGCGTCGGGCTAGGGGTCTTCAGTACCTCGTGGATTGGGAGGGGTACGGTCCGGAGGAGAGATGCTGGGTGTCGGCGGAGGACATACTGGACCCTTCCTTGTTGCAGGAATTTCACCGTCGCCGCCCAGATCGCCCTGCGCCTCGTCCTCCGGGTCGTCCCCGAAGCCGGTGTCGTCGCACTGCTGGCGCCGCGCGTCGGGGGGGGGGGGGGGGGGGGGTACTGTCACGACTTCCGCCGAAGTTGGTGCCTCTCCTTGTTCCTTGTTCGGTCGGCGTTCGGCGGTCATCGTCACCGGCTTTCTAGCTACCATCAATCCATGTTTCTTTTTCCATTTGTCTTGATTGTTCACACCTGGTTCTCATCTCGTTATGATTATTTTCCCTATTTAACCCTCTGGTTCTCATGATGTTTTGTGCGTTATTGTTTTCTTGTTCGTCGTGTTAGTTGTGTATTGTCAAGATTGTTTATCCCTGCGTGGATTTTGACTTATCAGTTTTCTAGAGAAAATTACATTATTTTACTCAGTTCGGTGTCCTGCGCTTGACTCTATCCTCACCTCCACTATACTGACACTGACAATGTGGCTTATTTTCCACAGTGTATTTGTCCCTTTGTTTCCTGTCTCTCTGGGCCAGTTCGTCTTGTACATTTTCAAGTCAACCAGCGTGTTTTCCCGTGCTCCTGTTTTCTATTCTCTTTTTCTAGTCTTCCCGGTTTTGACCCTTGCCTGTTTTTTCTGGACTCCGTACCCGCCTGCCTGACCCTTCTGCCTGCCCTGACACCGAGCCTGCCTGCCGCTCTTTACCTCTTGGACTCAGAATCTGGTTTTGACTTTTTGCCTTTCCACGACCATTCTCTTGCCTACTCCTTTTGTATGATAAATGAACTACAAGGACTCTACCATCTGCATCTGGGTCTCGCCTTGTGCCCTTATAATTGAACCACTGGAGAACTAATCCAAATTGGTATCTTACCTGCATAAAAAGTAAACACAGTTTTGCTATGAACTTCAGTTTCAACTGTATGACAAACAGTTCTTCCTGTCCACTGGTTAATCTATCCCTAACCTGATATTCTAGTCTAACATGACGTCCTAACCAGTCCACCCGCATCACACTATGCGGTAGAGCTCTCAATCACTGAGCGCGAAGTGATTTAGGAATGCACAATTCCTCTCATTTCAATGATCATTTTCTCTATCACTTAGCGCAAAGTGATTTCATTCATAAAGCATCTTCGACTGGTGACTCACAAGCTTAGTAAAAAATCTACTGAGCAATCGCTGACCCTCAACTCCCGTGGACGTCAGGCGGGTCTCTCCATTCCCTCGTTCGACGAGGAGGAATTTACCCTAGACTCACAGCGCAGCGAGCCTCTGCCGGCAGTTTACCCTCATAGCCGCAGGAGCCACTGGTCAACGATACGTCAGTCCCATCTGGGTCACCAAATTGTGGTGGATGTTGTACAATTCTTTACTTTTCTAAGTTCAGGAGAATAACAGAGTTACACAGCGCAATGCAGACCGTCTGCATTCCGAAGCATTGGGTGATAAACACATATCTTAATAGTTTCGGTTCTTGAACGGAACTCTTAGTTCTTGTTTTTTATCTATACAAGGACACAGGTGCAGCTGGTTTGCAACACAGGATGATACTCCCAAGAACAGAAACTTGTAATAGGATAGTTTCACACAGTTTCATGAAGTTAGTCACATCCTCAGTTATGAGGTCACATACAATAGAAATGTCCCATTACACTGGTCGGGCTCCAGCACTCAAACACACGTGTCACAGCGCTCTGGGTTGTTGGGGACGTGAGGCTTCTCTCCATTGATGCACACACTGGTCAGGTCGTCTGAGAGAGAGAGCCAGGGGGCCACGGTGTTGGGTTCCAGAGTCACTGGGGCTGGGGCCAAACACAGGATTACATGATTCCATATGTGTTATTTCATAGTTTTGATGTCTTCACTATTATTCTACAATGTAACAATCGTGTGTCGGTGTGAGGCTTCTCTCCACGGTATGTCCAAACTTTTGAATGGTACTGTGTAATATTTGTTCTGCCCATGATGAAACCATGTTGAATGATTCTCAGAAACTGCAAAGCCAACATTCCTGCAAAACGCATGAGCTCATCTGATGCACAGATAAGAACACGAAAAAGAACAACACATTGCTAAATAACAAGACTAAGCAAACAGAACTATAGTTTCAGTGTAGTGAATAATCCCAATAAGGTGGAATTTTACATAACATTTAAGTCATTAAGCAAACACTATTATCCAGAGTGACTTACAGTAGTGAGTGCATGCATTTTCGTGCTTGTCCTCCATGGAAATCAAACCCACAACCTGGCGTTGTAAGCTGCTCTACGAAGTGAGTCACACGGGCTCATCTGTTTATCATAAATTACTTACCGTACCTACTCACGGTAATTGCAAAACTACAGTAAAACAGTAAACAGACGAATTACTGTAACACAACCAGACCAGCCTAGCGAAGTGATATGCAGTTTCTGGCCCTGAAATGACAGACAGTACTAGCCATACCTTGAGTTGCTGAGCAGCCTCGTCCACAGGGCAGAGCTGATGGCTCCTGTGTCTCCTGGAGGTCTGACACACCGCACACAGAGCCTCCTGGTCCTCCACACAGAACAACAACAACCTCTTCCCATGGAGACTGCACCTTTCATCCCCATCACGTACCAACCCACTCCTCCCTCCTGACTCCCTCCTTCCCTGGCTCTCCTTCTCCCCCTTTCTCGTCTCCTCCTGCTTGGTGGTATTGTGGCTCCTCTCCCTCGCAAAGGTCTCCACGATGTTCCTCAGAGCCAGGTTACTGGGTGGAGCGTCGGTTAGGGAATGGAGGCCGCAGACGGGGCACTTTTTGATGACCTGAGTGTTCCAGTAGTTGTCCAGGCAGCTCCTGCAGAAGCTGTGGCTGCAGCCCAGCACTACAGGGTCAGTGAAAACATCATAGCACACAGGGCAGGACATGTCATCCTCCAGGGTCCAGGTGGCAGCCTCTCTTTCTGTCTTTCTTTCGGAGGACCTGAGCCCTAGGACCATGCCTCAGGACTACCTGGCATGATGACTCCTTGCTGTCCACCTGGCCGTGCTGCTGCTCCAGTTTCAACTGTTCTGCCTGCGGCTATGGAACCCTGACCTGTTCACCGGATGTGCTTGATGCACCCTCGACAACTACTATGATTATTATTATTTGACCATGCTGGTCATTTATGAACATTTTAACATCTTGACCATGTTCTGTTATAATATCCACCCTGCAGAGCCAGAAGAGGACTGGCCACCCCTCATAGCCTGGTTCCGCTCTACGTTTCTTCCTAGGTTTTTGGCCTTTCTAGGGAGTTTTTCCTAGGGAGTTTTTCCTAGCCACCGTGCTTCTTTCACATGCATTGCTTGCTGTTTGGGGTTTTAGGCTGGGTTTCTGTACAGCACTTTGAGATATCAGCTGATGTACGAAGGGCTATATAAATAAATTTGATTTGATTTGATTTGATGATGGAGAGATGTGTGCTTGTTCTGAGCTTGTGTACATACCGTAAGTTGGCTGGGCTAGGGACTGATGACTCTGTCTGGAATACTGCCAAACTGGTCCAGTGTTGACTTCCTCCACTTAAAGACTGAGGCATGGAATCGAAGTACACGAAATATGTACTTTTATTGAACATGACACCAAGAAGTAGGGAATTAAATTATGACACTTGTTCTCTATAAATAAATGAACAGCAAATATTATATTTGCTCCAGACAAAGTTCCGGAATACACATTGGTGTCACAGACATCACGTCACCAGTGGAGGTGAGGATATTCACCTCAATATACAAAACGATAGACAGACAAAATCAATACACTGGAGTCACTGTGACAGACTTTACCAATACAGATGCTTCAGTATGTGATCATGAAATAGAATCACCAGGTTATATCCTCAGTGAATAGGTGCCACAGTCACAGAGACCTTCTCAGGGCAGATCCTCAGCACTCCAGGGTTAGTGCCATCAGAGTTGAGACAGGGAGAGAAGTAGGGGAACAGCCTCTCTGTGAACCTGTGTTCGAACGTATAGATGAGTGACATGTCACTGGAGTCGTAGAAGGAGAGCTCTCCTTTCTCATAGTCCAGCTTGACCATGATCCTCTTGGGCTTCCTCTTAAGAACCAAATGGGTACCCAGGGGGGGCAGTTCCAGCGCTATACTGCTCCCCGTTCCACAGCCCCATCGCCCAGATCCCGCCCTCTGGGCTGACCATCACATTGCCTTTCCGGGCTACACCCTCTTTGGCCACGCCCAGAGTCCAGGCCTTCTTAGGCCCCACCTCCATCTCCCAGCTGTGAATGCCTGAGCAGAAACCCACAGAGCCTAGCACGCTCACTGAGCTGTCGAATCGCTCAGCGTTATCAGGCACAGGCTGGGACACCCATCTGTCACTCACCTCCAGGAGGCTGACAAAGCTCAATGTTGACAAGAAACACTTTATTAAGAACTTTCACGAATAAACAATAAACCATGAATAAATCATGTAATTCATAAACATAAAAGTTTTTAATTGTTGTATTTATACACATTTATAAGCATGATCATTCATAAGCATTTAGAACAAGTCTTACAGAATATTAACACTAATGTTGAGTAATGATCACCTTTTTTGTTTAATTTATCTTGCCATTTGACACATATGACACAAATATGACTTATGATATAGGATAAGAATTGTTCCATTCACATATACATCCATATATATACAGAAAATATACATCCATTGTGTTAATAATAGATAGTGAGACATATGGATGCATTAGCAATGTCTCCTCTAAAAAATACATATTGTAATCTACAAAACTTTATCACTGTCACGGCTGTTCAAAGGATTGGACCAAAATGCAGCGTGTTCGTAGTTCCACACATTTATTTATTCCGTGAAACTAAATGCAATACACTAAATACTTGAAACCCAAAAAACAACAAACCGTGACGCAGAGAGGAAAACACACTACTCAAAAGATAATCACCCACAAAAACAGGTGGGACAAACATCAACATAAATATGACCTCCAATTAGAGGTAACGAGGATCAGCTGCCTCCAATTGGAGATCAACCCAAACAAACACAACATAGAAATAGACAAACTAGAACTAAAACATAGAAATAGACAACATAGAAAAACCACCCAAAACACCCCCTGTCACGCCCTGACCCCTCTACTATAGAAAATGACCTCTTACAAGGGTCAGGACATGACAGTACCCCCCCCCCCCAAAGGTGCAGACCCCGACTGCACACAAACAAAACCCAACAAAACAACCACAAAACACAAAGGGAGGGTAGGGAGGGTGACAAAAGTCTATGGCGGCTCTAGTGCTACACCCAGAACCCTCCTCTCCCTCCGATCCTCCAGCAACGGAGGTGGCTCCGGCTCAGGGCGTAACCCCGTTCCGCCCGCAGATCCCTCCGCTTCTGTAGCACCGGCCTGTGGATCATTATCAGAGGAATCGGACTGTAGATCATTACCGGAAGCTCTGTGCTGCAGACCACCGCTGGAGGTTCTGGCCTACAGGCCGCCGCTGGAGGTTCTGGGCTGCAGACCGCCGCTGGAGGTTCTGGGCTGCAGGCCGCCGCTGGAGATTCAGGGCTGCAGGCCGCCGCTGGAGATTCAGGGCTGCAGGCTGTCGCTGAAGGCTCCGGACTGAGGAACGTCGCTGGAGGCTCCGGACTGAGGATGCGCACTGGAGGCCTGATGCATGGGGCTGGCATAGGAGGCGCCAGACTAGTAACACGCACCTCAGGGTGAGTGCGGGGAGCAGGAACAGGACACCCTGGACTGGGCAGGCGCACTGGAGGCCGGGTACGTGGGGCAGGCACAGGATATACTGGGCCATGGAGGCGCACTGGAGATCTCGAGCGTAGAGCTGGCACAACCCGTTCTGGCTAGATGCTTAACCTAGCGTGACTAATGCAGGGCGTGGGCACAGATCGCACCGGCCTGTGAATGCACTCTGGCGATACAGTGCGCATCACCGCAAAGCTCGGTGCTTTCCTCGTCACCCGCTCCCCACGGTAAGCACAGGGAGTTGGCTCAGGTCTCCACCCTGACTCTGCCAAACTTCCCGTGTGCCCCCCCCCCCCAAAATTTATTTTGGGGGATGCCTCTCGTGCTTCCTTCGTTGGGCTAGTTCCTCGTAGTGTCGCCGTTCCTCCCTCGCTGTCTCCACCTGCTTCCATGACAGGGTCTTGTCCCCTGCCATTACCTCCTCCCATGTCCAGGACGTCCTCCATTCTCTCCTTTCCCTGGCCCAGGATCCCTGCTCCTCCTTGGCATGCTGCTTGGTCCTTTTTTGGTGGGTGATTCTGTCACGGCTGTTCAAAGGATCGGACCAAAATGCAGCGTGTTCGTAGTTCCACACATTTATTTATTCCGTGAAACTAAATGCAATACACTAAATACTTGAAACCCAAAAAACAACAAACCGTGACGCAGAGAGGAAAGCACACTACTCAAAAGATAATCACCCACAAAAACAGGAGGGACAAACATCAACATAAATATGACCTCCAATTAGAGGTAACGAGGATCAGCTGCCTCCAATTGGAGATCAACCCAAACAAACACAACATAGAAATAGACAAACTAGAACTAAAACATAGAAATAGACAACATAGAAAAACCACCCAAAACACCCCCTGTCACGCCCTGACCATTCTACTATAGAAAATGACCTCTTACAAGGGTCAGGACATGACAATCACCAACATCATGAACCAATGACACTTTGGCAGGGCATATCTTTAGTGGCTCAGCATTGCGGCCACTGTCACTCACACAGGGACAGAGGTAGGGCAGCAATGGCTCTTTAAACTTGTCCCTGAATGTATAGATGAGTGACATGTCAGTGGGGTCATAGAAAGTCACCTCTCCCGCGTCATAGTCCAGACACACTCTGACCCTTCTGGGCCTCCTCTTCAGAGTGAGACGGGTCCAGGGCATGGTGCAGGCGCTGTACTGGCCGCCGTCCCTCAGGGACAGGGCCCAGAACCCGTGGACAGGGTTCACACTCAGGACCCCTTTCCTACGCACACTCTCTCTCAGGACCCCCAGGTCCCATCTGGTCTTACCCGCCACCTCCACCTCCCAACAGTGACTGCCGGAACTGAAGGGGTCGGCCCCCAGCACGCAAACACACGTGTCACAGCGCTCTGGGTTGTTGGGGATGTGAGACTTCTCTCCACTGACGCACACACTGGTCAGGTCGTCTGAGAGAGAGAGCCAGGGGGCCGCGGTGTTAGGGTCCAGAGTCACTGGGGCTGGGGGGGAAAGACAAACAGCTATGACTGCAATGCTATATAACAATTTACATTTTAAAGTGTGGTACTCTGAGCATCTAGGATCTGATAACCATTCATTTGCTCTGGTCTACTACTCACTGTATTGCACCTTCTCCTGCATCTTCTCCCAGATCTTGAACCTTAGGTTGCCCAGGTGTTGGGCCACATCGATCAATGCCCCCGATACAGGCTCTGGATCCTGCAATGTACAGTTGGCCCTGAAGCAAAAAATACAGATGGAGTGGCTGTTGTAGTAAAGGACTGTAACCTCAAAGCAGGCAGAATGTGTTTGAAAAAGTAGTACCTTACCTTGCTTTGTTGTTCTTGTAAGCCTGGGGAAAGAACATAGTTGTGTGAGATAAAATGGCTAAATTTGAAAATCAAATGTATAGTATTTTAGAATGTGTATGTTTACAGTAAGTGTCTCTGTACCTGGAGAAATTGAAGGTCGTTTGCCTCTATATTCTGTTCTATCTCTCTGATGTTGCTGGTCAGGGAGGTCATCTTCTTGGCCAGGTGTTCAATCTTCTCTGTCATTATAACTGTCTTCATCTCCACCTCCTCAGAGAGGGCAGACAGCCGGACAACTTCCTCCAGACGCAGAAAGTGATGCAGCTCCACAAACTCATCTCTTATCTTTCTTTCTGTTTGCTTGACCTGGCTCTGGGGGTCAATAGGTCAAAGGGTCAGTGGGTGACCTCTCATACTTTCTGATACAATATGAAAATGGTTTCATAGTGCAAAACTGTTGAAAAAGGCTAGGAAACCAAAATGTTGAGAGTAAAGTAAACTTTATTTCTCCGTATAATTGTTTGTTCCATAGTACTTACCTTGATGTGTTCTGCTGTTTTCATGCAATCCTCCTTCAACTTTTGGAATGTCTCCAACTTCCTCCTCAGGGGGATGATAGATGCTTTCACTTCCTCCTGGCCACATACCAGAGGAAAATCTCAATTGCATTTCCTTGACTCCTCGTGTCCTCTCTCCACTGGACGAGAAAGTCAGAGGTCCCTCCCCTCGGACCTTCTCCTCCAATGGGTTTTGAGAAGGAGGCGATGAGAGAGGACGAGAGAAGTCAAGGGGTTTAGGCCACATACAGTTTCGGGTATTGAGGCGCCTGTGTGCTATTAGACACAACAGACAGAATTAATGTCAATATATCATATTTGTTCTACCTACGGCGAAACCGTTTTGATTGATTCTCAGAAACTGCAATGCCAACATTCCTGCAAAACGCATGAGCTCATCTGATGCACAGATAAGAACACGAAAAAGAACAACACATTGCTAAATAACAAGACTAAGCAAACAGAACTATAGTTTCAGTGTAGTGAATAATCCCAATAAGGTGGAATTTTACATAACATTTAAGTCATTAAGCAAACACTATTATCCAGAGTGACTTACAGTAGTGAGTGCATGCATTTTCGTGCTTGTCCTCCATGGAAATCAAACCCACAACCTGGCGTTGTAAGCTGCTCTACGAAGTGAGTCACACGGGCTCATCTGTTTATCATAAATGACTTACAGTACCTACTCACGGTAATTGCAAAACTACAGTAAAACAGTAAACAGACGAATTACTGTAACACAACCAGACCAGCCTAGCGAAGTGACATGCAGCTGCTGGCCCTGAAATGACAGACAGTACTAGCCATACCTTGAGTTCCTGAGCAGCCTCATCCACAGGGCAGAGCTGATGGCTCCTGTGTCTCCTGGAGGTCTGACACACCGCACACAGAGCCTCCTGGTCCTCCACACAGAACAACAACAACCTCTTCCCATGGAGACTGCACCTTTCATCCCCATCCCGTACCAACCCACTCCTCCCTCCTGACTCCCTCCTTCCCTGGCTCTCCTTCTCCCCCTTTCTCGTCTCCTCCTGCTTGGTGGTATTGTGGCTCCTCTCCCTCGCAAAGGTCTCCACGATGTTCCTCAGAGCCAGGTTACTGGGTGGAGCGTCGGTTAGGGAATGGAGGCGGCAGACGGGGCACTTTTTGATGACCTGAGTGTTCCAGTAGTTGTCCAGGCAGCTCCTGCAGAAGCTGTGGCTGCAGCCCAGCACCACAGGGTCAGTGAAAACATCGCAGCACACAGGGCAGGACATGTCATCCTCCAGGGTCCAGGTGGCAGCCATGATGGAGAGATGTGTGCTTGTTCTGAGCTGGTGTACCTACCGTAGGGTGGCTGGGCTAGGGACTGATGACGCTGTCTGGAATGCTGGCAAACTGGTCCAGTGTTTTGGTGTTGATTTGCTCCACTTAAAGACTGAGGCATGGAATCGAAGTAAACAGAATTTGTACCTTTATTGAACATGACACCAATAAATCCTCCACAATAGTAGTAGTACTGTTGCTTTTATATATGTCTTACTATTTGAAAGTCATCTTAATTCTCACTCCAAAAAGTCCTATGGCTTATTTTTCAAATTGCCATTTTTTATTTCTAAATGTCTGCGCATGACTGAAGGTTTCATCGAGTTGTGAGATAGTACTTTTGCACATACAACACACTGTGGCTGAGGAAAGGCACTACTCCCAATATAAAAGAAACCCCAACTCAATGTAGTTCTCATCATATTTGCGCCTCTTCGATGGTCCAACGTCCCTGTCTGCTGTTCAGTGCTTTCCCGGGTAAGGGGGCAGTAGCTCTTCAGCTGCATCAGATTCACAACTGTCAGTGTCCATGCTAGCTGAGCTAACAACAAATGTAGAATTACTGATGCTAGCATTGGATGTGCTCGTGGAAGCAGAACAACTTGTGTCGTTGACAGGTGCAGGTGTAGTACTGCTGGTAGTAGCAGTACTACCAGTAGAGCTGGTTTGTGTGTCTATGGACGTGGGCCTTACTTTTTTTTTTTTACCATTTATCAATTTTCGAGCAAACAGAATGAGCAGCAGCTACATTTGGCTACATACGGACTGTTAGTGGAACTCCCACAAGAGAGTAACGGTTAATGTGATTGGATGTTAATTATTGGACTAGGCTACCTGTATTTGACATTGTGTTGTTATTTTGTTGAACACTAGATAGTTTAATTTTATTTTTGGCAGTGAAACGAGGCTACTCAGGCGAGGGAAAAAACTCACCCAAATGTATAGCCCCGATGGAAAATATAAATATACTGTTTGAAAATGTGAAGAATTTTTTCCCAGTTTGGGAATACCTGGTCTATGGAATAGCCTCCCCTTGGAGATCAAGCAAAGAACAATTTAAAATAGCTTTAAAAAGCAGGCAAAGGTTTTCATTTGAACAAGGTTGTCTAAGTAAGAGAAACCACTCCACTGCCCCTTGTGCCCCCCCTACTGCTGGTCAGGTGTATGTATTTGTCACGTCCTGACCATAGTAAGATGTTATTTTCTATGGTAGAGTAGATCAGGGCGTGACAGGGGGTGTTTTTAGATGTTTTGTATTTCTATGTTCATGTTCTAGTTTTGTATTTCTATGTTGGTTTTGTTTGGGATGATCTCCAATTAGAGGCAGCTGGTCCTCATTGTCTCTAATCGTTGTCTCTACTTAAGTAGGTTTTTCCCACCTGGTGTTGTGGGATCTTGTTTTTGTATTGCTCAGTGAAGCCTGCAGAACGTGACATTCGTGTTTCTTTGTTTATTGTTTTTGTATTGTGTTCTGAGTATAATAATAAATATTTATCATGAGCACTCAACACGCTGCACCTTGCTCCTTATGACGATCGTCACAGTATTTGAATAATAGTTATGATGTGCAATGAATAGTTTTTTTAAGGTTGAAATGTGAAATTAATATATGGTTGATTTTTAAGGATAGGGAAAAGTGCAGTGAATAGTGGCACTTTTTAGGATGTCAATTTAAATGAATGTATTTATGGTTGTTTGTAATTTTGTCTTGCCTTTTAATCATTATATACAGTTGAAGTCGGAAGTTTACATACACTTAGGTTGGAGTCATTATAACTTGTTTTTCAACTACTCCACAAATTTCTTGTTAACTAACTATAGTTTTGGCAAGTCGGTTAGGACATCTACTTTGTGCATGACACAAGTACAGACAGATTATTTCACTTATAATTCACTCTATCACAATTCCATTGGGTCAGAAGATTACATACACTAAGTTGACTGTGCCTTTAAACAGCTTGGAAAATTCAAAAAAATGGCTTTAGAAGCTTCTGACAGACTAATTGATATCATGAGTCATCATTTCAAGGCCTACCTTCAAACTCAGTGCTTTTTTGCTTGATATCATGGGAAAATCAAAAGAAATCAACCAAGGCCTCAGGCAATTTCCAAATGCCTGAAGGTACCACGTTAATCTGTACAAACAATAGTACGCAAGTATAAACACCACGAGACCACGCAGCTGTCATACCGCTCAGGAAGGAGATGAGTTCTGTCTCCAAGAGATGAATGTACTTTGGTGCGAAAAGTGCAAATCAATCCCAGAACAACAGCAAAGGACCTTGTGAAGGTATTGGAGGATACAGGTACAAAACTAGGTACAAAAGTCCTATATCGACATAACCTGAAAGGCCGCTCTGCAAGGAAGAAGCCGCTGCTCCAAAATGGCATAAAAAAGCCAGACTACGGTTTGCAACTGCACATGGGGACAAAGATCTTACTTTTTGGAGAAATGTCCTCTGGTCTGATGAAATAGAAATAGAACTGGTTGGCCATAATGTTCATCGTTATGTTTGGAGGAAAAGGGGGGAGGCTTGCAAGCCGAAGAACACCATCCCAACCGTGAAGCATGGGGGTGGCAGCATCATGTTGTGAGGGTGCTTTGCTGCAGGAGGGACTGGTGCAGGAAGATTATGTGGATATATTGAAGCAACATCTCAAGACATCAGTCAGGAAGTTAAAGCTTGGTCACAAATGGGTCTTTCAAATGGACAATGACCCCAAGCATACTTCCAAAGTTGTGGCACTATGGCTTAAGGACAACAAAGTCAAGGTATTGGAGTGGCCATCACAAAGCCCTGACCTCAATCCTATAGAACATTTGTGGGCAGAACTGAAAAAGCGTGTGCGAGCAAGGAGGCCTACAAACCTGACTCAGTTACACCAGCTCTGTCAGTAGGAATGGGCCAAAATTCACCCAACTTATTGTGGGAAGCTTGTGGAAGGCGACCCAAAACGTTTGACCCAAGTTGAACAATTTAAAGGCTATGCTACCAAATACTAATTGAGTGTATGTAAGCTTCTGACCCACTGGGAATGTGATGAAATAAATAAAAGCTGAAACAAATCTCTCTACAATTATTCTGACATTTCACATTCTCAAAATAAAGTGGTGATCCTAACTGACCTAAGACAGTGAATTTTTACTAGGATTAAATGTCAAGAATTGTGAAAAACTGAGTTTAAATGTATTTGGTCAAGGTGTATGCAAACTTCCAACTTCAACTGTATGTTAAAGGTAAAAACAATGAGGACCACGTTGTAGACAAGCATTTTCATTAATACTGTTAAGTTTGTTCACATTGTACATTTTGTTGTATATGTCTGTTAACCAAAATAAATGCGATTCAATAAAAAAAATGCATCCACCCCAAAATACGACTTAAGTAAAATTATTTTTATTTAAGGAATTTGCATCACTGGTCAGTCAGGAATCCCAACATGAGTCAGCTTTTTGTGAGAAATCAGACTGGCTCAGAAAAGGTACATTTTGTTGTTGCTTCACTTGGTATTCAAGGCTATGAAAGAGTGCTATAGGCTGGAGCCTGGATATTGGACTGTAATGTTTATAAATGGATCAATGTGCTGCGCCATGGAAGCAAGTCAATGGTTAACCTCAAAATGTGGACTGTTGCTTATAAAATCTGTGTACTCACTGTATTGCACCATTTTCTGCATTTTCTCCCAGACCTTGAACCTCAGGTTGCCCAGGTGTTGGGCCACATCTATCAGTGTTCCTGATAAAGGCTCTGGATCCTGCAGTGTACTGAAATTACATACAGTTCACACATTTTGTGTCAATAATGTTGGAGACTGATCAAATATTTGACTTATGATGATCATTGTAATGTTGCATACGTGTCTTTCAAGTCCTTGTATATCTGAAACAAAAAACACGTGGATCTCAGTAAAAAAATAAAAAAATAATTTGAGAAAGCCTCAGTACATTTAACAGTTGTACCATGAATATAGAACGTTGTTAAAATATGTGAGATGAACCTGCAAGAATGAGACATCATCTGTTTAACATCCTGTACTGTACGTCTGAGATTCTCTCAGAGAGGGAAGTCACGTCGCTGGTGAGGCGGTTGATCCTCTCAGTCAGTAACCCTGTCTTCTTGCTCTCCTCCTGTTTCAGAGCTGCCTGTCTGGCCTCCTCCTCCTCCGCTCTCAGGAACTGGTGGAGCTTCGCAAACTCATTCTTGATCTGTCCTGCTGTGGTCTGGGCCTGGGTCTGGAACAGTACAATAAGATAGACATGTATCTGTGTAAATATCTTTGTGTTATTTAGCTAGCGACATACCTTGATGTATTGTGCTGCACGCTCTCTTGATGCTCTCGCTTGCTTTATGTCCAGTTCCAGTTTCTCAGGAAGGTTGTAGAGCAGTGCCGTGAGTTCCCTCTGGGTAGATAACGGAAGAGAGTGGGGGATAGTGGTGGAGAGATAAGGAGGGGTTACAGTAGAAGAAGGATGGAAATAAAAACGAGTTTCTCAACTATTCTGTGTTTACAGTATATTGAATATATTGAGTTCCGAAGGGAACTTGGTTAGCAAGTGGAAAAGACTGCAAGTAGATGTGTATTCCTGCGAGAACAGTACCTTACGCCATTGCGCTTCCTCCTTCACTGACAGGTGTGTATGCTTGGCATGCAGCTCGGTCTCCACACACACAGCACAAACAAGTTCCTCACACTCCTTACAGAAAAACCTGAGCTTCTTGTTATGTATGGAACCCAGCACAAGACACACTGCTCTCCCCTCATTCCCCTCCTTCTCCTCTCTCTGCAGGTAGGCCTCCACTATGTTCCTTAGTTTCATGTTGGACATGGAGGGATGTAAATCGTCCACGGAATGCCTTCGCCCGCAGACGGGGCATTCGCGCAGCTTTTGTTGTATCCATGCTGGTGCTCCCAGGCAGCCGCGGCAGAAGCTGTGTTGGGCATTTCAGACTCACTGGGTCCTGGAAGAATTCAAAGCAGATGGGACAGCTGAGCTCGTCCTCCAGAGCTGCTGTAGGTCCCTGCTGGAGCATCCTCTTCCTCAGGTAGAGTCAGGTAAAGGCCTTTCTCTTCAGAATACAGTATGAACTAGCGACTTGTACATACGTCATTACAACCGTACCCTTTCTGCCTTTTCAACCTCTTGCTCACCAACCCACCACACGGAATGTAGGTTTACACTGCTTGATTACCTATTAACATTTAGGCTGTACCTGTGATCAAAGTTTATCCCAGTTATCCAATTCCTGCCAAGGCAGAGGTCGCACAACATAGCAATGAAGTAATTCCTTTGGCACATGTTGCTGAATCTCAAGTCAGTGTTAGTGCCTCAGTCGTTCAACAGCAACACCCCGACAGAAACAGCCACACTAGGTGCCATGTACAACAGATCGAAGGCACTGAACAAAGCAGTGTAGATGTCTGGTATCTGCTGTCTTGTAAAATGTTTGATGGATTATTTTTTTTTTTACTGTAGGACTAATAACTGATTGGCACTGATTAACCAATAATAACTGGTTGGCACTAATTTCACACTGAGGTGGTAACAGCCTCAGCCATAACTGCCAGTCTGACACACTGCCAAATCAACTTCAAAAAGCTTCTACTCTGAGAGGTGATTCTGGTCTGTTGTGATCAGCTATAACGCATGGATTCTGATAGCAGAACCAGTTAAAAAGCTTTGGCGTCTTGTAACCCAGCACCATAGGAACTGCAACCCGGCAGAACACGCTCTGTCAGGCTCAGAGTAGCCTCACAAGTCAGCAGACCCTCAGCTAGTCAGCAGACCCTCAGGATTCTGTTGTGACTTTCAGTTGTGAAAGCTGCCAAAAGGGGGTAGTACAGCACTGCTATGGCAGCTGTATTGTAGTCAGTCACAACGGATGATGTCTGGGGCCCATTCTTAAGAGGCTATTAAGTGAATATTGATTATTTGGCAGATGAAATCCCATGTTACTTTTTAGGGCACAGCTCTAGGCAGACATGAGAGCATCTAATCAAATCAAGTGTTTTACACAATACTGCGTCTAGTCACATTATTATTTTAAATGGGATACTTAAAATGTTCTGATGCAATCTATCACAGGCTCCATCTTCTTCCGTCTAACTTTCTTCCAAATACTCTTTTTCTTTATCTCTCACCCAAATGCTTTTATTTTCCATTCTCTGCCACAGACACCTAATTGTAACAGTCTGAAATACCCATTTATACATTGCACACCGACCGGAGTAATTTCTCTTTCCCTAAGTGATCCAGACATAAGGGATTTTGCCATGTATGTTCATTCCGCTACCAGTACCACTCAAATGGTAATTTCATTTCCATTTGACACCATTAGAGAGGTCAGTTTATTTCGGATTTGTGTCCATCTTCGTTGTGATGTATGACCTCTCTACAGTCTACCTGTAGGCCTATTATTGGTTGACCTTTGATCCCTTTGGTAATATTAGTGCTCCATAAGTGTGGGTCATCATTTCTTGTTGAACAGGATTTGGTATTAGTAGTTCTAGTGAGATCATGATAGGATCCTGTTTTGGGACACAGGGGACTAAAGTAGTCAGAAGTATAGAAGGCATTAATAAGCTGACGACCAATTTGTTATTAGTAGTTCTAATACTACTAATGTCTGTCCCCATTCTGATCAGACAAACATATTGTTGAGTCTACATCATTGTCTCATGTCTGCATCACATCCGGCCGTGATTGGGAGGCCCATAGGGCGGCGCGCAATTGGCCCAGCGTCGTCCGGGTTTTGCCGGTGTAGGCCGTCATTGTAAATAAGAATTTGTTCTTAACTGACTTGCCTAGTTAAATAAAGGTAAAACATTTAAATTAAACAATCATGTAAAAAAATATTTCAGAAAGTGTGAAGGCCGTCTGCACTGATCTGTCTGATAGTTCATCCTCAAAATGTTACCAAGGTGACATCATCCACTGAACCTCCTTTCATCGTCAAAATGTTACCAAGGGGACATCATCCACTGAACCTCCTTTCATCGTCAAAATGTTACCAAGGTGACATCATCCACTGAACCTCCTTTCATCGTCAAAATGTTACCAAGGTGACATCATCCACTGAACCTCCTTTCATCCTCAAAATGTTACCAAGGGGACATCATCCACTGAACCCCCTTTCATCGTCAAAATGTTACCAAGGGGACATCATCCACTGAACCTCCTTTCATCATCAAAATGTTACCAAGGGGACATCATCCACTGAACCTCCTTTCATCGTCAAAATGTTACCAAGGGGACATCGTCCACTGAACCCCCTTTGATCCTCAAAAGAGTCAGAGTTAATCTGTAGCTAATATTTACTTTTTTTTCATGAGCAAGTCTACCTAATTCTATATAAAATAATATGTTTTGTGGTGGTAGAATCAGTATTTATGAAGTTTGAAATGTGCACAAAAATGTCTGCTTGCTGTCTGAACCAGTATCAAATCAATCCATATGAAATGAAAGGCAGTGATGCTAACAACGCCAGTTCACTCAATGCTGAATACTCCCTCTAGCTAGCTAGCTAGTGTAGGGGCGTTCTAGCTAATGCACGAATTAGCTTTCATTATATCTGTTCTGCCGTGAGTAGTGCGTTGAGTTTTACAGCACAGCTGACTGCTTTCCGCAACGTTATCGCGTTGGTCAAATATTACAAAGTAGCAAGGCACAGTGCCAGCTTTCAGAGTCAGATACATGTGATTTTTTAACAGTCCCAAAACTTTGGTGCCGTACAACTTCATCAACAAGCTGGCAAAATAGCTACCGTATGGCCATTCAAACAAGCTTGCACTAAGAGCTAGCTGTAGCAACTTTGCCGTATTAGCCAATAGCTACCGAGAGCAGAGTGATTTTCAGAATCAGAAACTAGTGTTTTGCCGATGAGACATGACATGACTGACTGGGTGTTATCAGTCGGAGTTCTGAGATTTAAACAGAAATTCTATTCCTTTTCTACTGGCTCTATGTGAGGCTTTGTTCTCTCTCTGTCTGTCTCTGTCTCTGTATCTCTCTCTCTTTGTCTCTCTTTGTCTCTCTCTTTCTCTCTCTCTGTCTGTCTCTCTCGGTCTGTCTCTCCCTCTCTCTCGGTCTCTCTCTCTGTCTCTGTCTCTCTCTCCCTCTCTGTCTCTGTCTCTCTCTCTGTCTCTCTCTCTGTCTCTCTGTCTCTCTCTCTGTCTCTCTCTCTCTGTCTATCGCTCTCTCTCTGTCTATCGCTCTCTCTCTTTCTATCTCTCTGTCTCTCTGTCTCTCTCTCTATCTCTCTGTCTCTCTCTCTCTCTGTCTCTCTGTCTCTCTCTCTGTCTCTCTCTCTCTGTCTATCGTTCTCTCTCTTTCTGTCTATCTCTCTGTCTCTCTCTCCCTCTCTCTCTCTCTCTGTCTATCGCTCTCTCTCTTTCTGTCTATCTCTCTGTCTCTCTCTCCCTCTCTCTCTCTCTCTCTCATATCATGATATCAGCAGTACTGACTGAGGAGTGATGTAAAGCCCAACCTGGTACAGCCTAGTGTTGGTACCGTACTGTGTGACGTGAGTGATGGCCTCCACTGCAGGTGGAGCACCTGTTAACGTCACTCCATACAGTAGGTTCTAACCCCTTAATCAACACATGTCAACGCAGAAATAATCAATCTGAAATACACAGTTAGCGGCACTGCCAGATAGTGAAGCTACACTCAGCAACATCTGTGTGTCTGTGCGCGCATGCATGTGTGTGGTTGTGTATGTCTGTGTGTGCGTGTGCAAGTCCGCTTGCGTGTCTTGTTTAGTTGTGTGTGTGCCTCTGTGTTTTAGCTGATGTGTTGGTCTGGGGATTCTTTTTAACAAAATGAGTGGAGAATGATGGAGTGGATGTCAAGACTTCTGCCGAAGTCGATGCCCCTCCTTGTTCGGGTGGTGCTCGGAGGTCGACGTCACCGGTCTTCTAGCCATCATTGATCCATTTTTCATTATCCATTGGTTTTGTCTTGTCTTCCTACACACCTGGTTCCAATCCCATTCATTACATGTTGTGTATTTAACCCTTTGTTTCCCCTCATGTCCTTGTCAGAGATTGTTTGTTGTTTTGCGCGTGTTGTCATTTTTGGTGCGCAACAGGGTTTTGGTACCCATGTTTCCTTTTTATTGTACTTTGGTTTTTGGAGTTTTGGTGTTTTTGGTGTTATATTTTATTAAACTACTCCAGTTCCACCTAGCTTGTTCCTCCTGCGCTTGACTTCTCTGCCACCTACACACACGTCTTGACAGTGGAGCTTTCTTCCGTACAGTGGCCAGGAGACAGACAAATTGCTCATGTGAGAGAGATGGGGAACAGTGGATAGTGCTCCTGGACACACTGGGCAGTCTCAGTACTTACTCACAAAAGAGGGAGGACTAATGGAGAGTTTTAGAGAGAGAATGACTGTGGTCTTTCTCATTTGTGCTCTGTTTCTCCTCGGAATCAGTGAAGCGTGTTCGCCCCAGACAGAGCCCTGTGAATGCAGCCCAGCATTAAGCACCGTTGGCCTCCTATAACAAGCTAAGACATGCTGTTTGGGGGTTTCTACTGAGCTGCTCATGTCCACCACTCACTTTCCAATCTATAACTGCTTACTTGAGTTCATTTGTCATGTAGTGGCACAACCAAAGCAGTTTATTTCAAGGAGATGTATTACTTTGTATTGATGATTTGAATCCCCTCGCTTTCAAGGTTGAGTGTAACTGGTGATTGTTCAGATGTTTACATTGCTGAAGCAATAATAAAAGTTGGTAAACTCAAATATGGTCTTCTGAAAGGCTTTGTATTGTCTGGTAGACGGTGGGAGAGGCTACATAACTGACTCTATAAATAAATTGGAAATACAGTACCATTACAAAATGTGGATATTGGCGTATCGCTGTGGAATGCTGTGGTAGCCATGCTGGTTAAGTGTGCCTTGAAGTCTAAATAAATCACCAACAGTGTCACCAGCAAAGCACCCTCACACCATCACACCTCCTCCTCTATGCTTCACAGTGGGAACCGAACGTGCGGAGATCCTCCGTTCACCTACTCTGCATCTCACAAAGACACGGCAGTTGGAATAAAAAATCTCAAATTTGGACTCATCAGACCAAAGGACAGATTTCCACCGGTCTAATGTCCATTGCTCATGTTTCTTGGCCCAAGCAAGTCTCTTCTTATTATTGGTGTCCTTTAGTAGTGGTTTCTTTGCAGCAAATTGACCATGAAGGCCTGATTGACGAAGTCTCCTCTGAACAGTTGATGTTGAGATCAACAATACAGTGCCTTCAGAAAGTATTCATACCCCTTGATTTATGCCACATTTGGTTGTGTTACAGCCTGAGTTTTAAATGGATTAAATTGAGATGTTTTTGTCACTGGCCTACACACAATTCCACTTTGACATTATGTGGTACTATGTCATTCGACATTTTTACAAATGAATAACACATTAAAAGCTGATATGTCTTGAGTCAATAAGTATTCAACCCCTTTGTCATGGCAAGCCTAAATAAGTTAAGGAGTACAAATTTGCTTAACAAGTCACTTAATAAGTTGCATGGGCTCACTCTGTGTGCAATAAAAGTGTTTAACATACATTTTGAATGACTACCTCATCTCTGAATCCCACACATACATTTATCTGTACGGTCCCTCAGTCAATCAGTGAATTTCATATTTTTTTTAACTTTGAAACAAAAGTATACACCTTACACATATGGTTATAGGTTTAAAAAAAGAAGACACCTGTACCATGTCAGATATAGAGTTGAAATGTATTCAATTTTGAGGTTTCATCCCAATATTACACTTTATATACATCACAGAAGACTGAAATATAACAAAACCGTTTGACACAAAAACACCGGGTTTTTGTAAAAAATAATGTTTATTAATCATGAAAAATATTAATGACATTCCACCCATGAGGCCACCAGAGGGCGATTTGGTCATTTGACTGCAGGAACAGTTATCGAGTGTAATGGCTGTGATAGGAGAAAACTGTGGGCAGATCAACACCATTGTAGTTACTCCACAATAAAAAAATTTTTTATTTTATCCTTTATTTAACTAGGCAAGTCAGTTAAGAACAAATTCTTACTTACAATGACAGCCTACTGGGGAACAGTGGGTTAACTGCCTTGTTCATGGGCAGAAGGACAGACTTTTACCTTGTCAGCTCAGGGATTCGATCCAGCAACCTTTTGGTTACTGGCCCAACGCTCTAACAAATAGGCTACCTGCCGGCTAACCTAATTGACGGAGTGAAAAGAAGGAAGCCTGTACAGAATAAAAAATATTCCAAAACATGCATCCTGTTTGCAACAAAGCACTAAAGTAAAACTGAAAAAAAAAAAAAATTTGACCTGAATACAAAGTGCTATGTTTGGGGCAAATCCAATAAAACACATTACTGAGTACCACTCTCCATATTTTCAAGCAGTGGTGGCTGCATCATGTTATGGGTATGTTTGTAATCGTTAAGGACGGCGGAGTTCTTCAGGATACAAAAGAAACGGAATGGAGCTAAGCACAGGCAAAATCCTAGAGAAAAACCTGGTTCTGCTTTCCACCAGACACTGGGAGATGAATTCACCTTTCAGGACAATAACCCAAAGCACAAGGCCTACACTGTAGTTGCTTACCAAGAAGACTGTGAATGTTCCCGAGTAGCTGTTACAGTTTTGACTTAAAACTACTTGAAAATGTATGGCAAGACCTCAAAATGTTTGTCTAGCAATGATCAACAACCAATTTGACAGAGCTTGAAGAATTTTGAAAATAATAAATGGCCAAATGTTTCACAATCTGGGTGTGGAAAGCTCTTAGAGACTTACCCAGAAAGACAGGTGCTTCTGCAACATACTGACTCAGGGGTGCGAATACTTATGTAAATTTGATATTTCTGTATTTCATTTTTTTGTTCTATGCTAAACATTTCTTAACATGTTTCCACTTAGTCTTTATGGGATATTATGTGTAGATGGGTGAGAATTATAATTTTTTTTAAATTCAGGCTGTAACACAACTAAATGTGTAATAAGTCAAGGGGTATGAATAAGGGACAGTATCGACAACTTTGACTTTGCAGCTGGCCCATCTAGTGGAAATCGCTCAGTTCTGCCTCCATGGCAAGATTCATGACAATAAACGTCAACCTGCCACATATCCCCACTAGCCATTAATCACTAAGAAACCGCACCGACCAACTGCTGTGTACACTGTGCTTTTCCCATCATACTGAACCCACTACAACACACACATCAAAAAACACCACATTCACAAAGCAATAAAGAATAAAATGGCAATAATAATAAAATCCCTGGAGTCCCTGGTCCTTTGCCACTGTGCTGTGGACGTGGCCCAGCAGAGTCCATGATTAATATCACATTTCAATAGAATATCAGCCCCACAGTATTTAATACTCTCAGCAGGCCAGTAATAGAACCGACATTAAGTGAAAGGCTTGTTTTCTTTCTCAGCCTGTGAATCTGGCTAGAGGTTTATTAACACGTTGAAATGAATTGTGACCATGGGTGAAAGGCTGGGCAGAACACTCACTAATAGATGGAGATTACCAACGTCTGGGGAAGAGGAGAGAATTTCAATAGCAGCTCACGTCTGAACCGCAACCCCCCGGATCTTGTGAACAGAGATCATGAATAATTCACAGTGAAATATGAGGTTATATTTTATTGAAAGGCTTTAAGTTTAGCCAAGACTGGGCTATGCATCATTCACAGTTGCCAGGGTTGAGAGCGGTGAAGTGGAGCAGAACTGGCCACTGGAAATAAAATGTAATTAAACTTTGATGCATGGCTGTTGCTCTACCTGTTGTTGGTTTTGGTACAGCAGTTACAGTACAGTTCATAGAAGGAGCAGTCTCCACGTTACACACTTACAAAGCTTCAGATTTGATCATATTCAACAATGGCAGCATGAAAACAGGCGTTTGATAAGATAAGCACATCTCCATGGCCTAGGGTGGTCTAGTGGTTACTGCCGCTGCCTTCAGAGCACCCATGTACGCCAATGCTGGCGTGGGTTTGAGTCTGGCCCACGCCCTACTAGCTAACCGTCTCTTCTTCTGACTTTCCTGTCTCTCTTCACTGTTTGTATATCTTTGAAGGTCCAATGCAGCTGTTTTTATCTCAACATCAAATCATTTCTGGGTAATATTAAGTACTTTAATGTGATCGTTTTCAATTAAAATGGTAAAAAAATTAACAAAGATAGCTTCTTAGCAAAGAGCAAATTCACAAGCAAGAATTTAGCTAGGACTATTGTTAAAACTAGCTGTTATTGGCAGAGAGGTTTGGAACTCTCTTTTTTATTGGTCTATTAACTCATTTGCCGCCTGGGGATGGTACCAGAAAGGCCAACACTCCATCCCACCAAAACAGGCTGAAATTTCAGCAGGTCTTTTCAAACAGCTTTTACACGAAAAGGGCATTATCATCGTTTTCACAATTTTACAGTATTAGTGTGGAAAGTTATGTAAAAGCACAGCAATATCTAGTGTTTGACTGCACCGGGCCTTTAATATATGGTATACATTTCACTGTGACACTCAGAGCTGGGACATCCTTGCCTCAGCCAAGTGGCAGCAAGAGTTTCTCTGAAATATGTTTCCCTCCTGTGAATGTACAGTCTCAGGGCTTTACTTCAACAAACCAACAGTAAATCTTAGTGCACTCACTCAACACAGTTGAGTTGTGGGTGTGTCAGAAATATTTATGTTTATCCTAATCCACTGATTCCTTGTCTGGTCTCTTCTCTGCTCCTGGGTCCAACTTCATCACATTACAATAGAGGCATGTTCGTTCGACATAACACCTTTTTATCTGAATGTTCCAAGACGTTGTGTCCTGCTGGACACGCTCCTGGCGTTAACGTAAAGAGGCAGGCTTTCTACGAATAAATAAGTTGTAGGTGTAACGAGGGGCTTGATCACTGACTGGCCAATGAAAACCTGCCTCGAAGCTTTTTATGTGGTTGCTTCAAGTTACTGTGTTTGATGTAGCGTCGTCATAAACTCAGGCAGGAGAGCATGAATGTTTGTCCTATCTGTTGAAGATAGGCCTACTAGTTTATTAAATACATACAGTAACCCTATAATAGGCCTAGTTATATCCAGTTTTTCATCTAAAAAAAATT
The DNA here is from genome assembly GCF_965601325.2 of Salmo salar. Lineage (NCBI taxonomy): Eukaryota > Metazoa > Chordata > Actinopteri > Salmoniformes > Salmonidae > Salmo > Salmo salar. The sequence goes on along the minus strand of NC_138308.1, from coordinate 12,831,011 downwards.
AATTGGCTTCAAATATTAGCCAACACATTGCATTCGGATTTCGGTATCAGAATTCCCGTGATTTGACCTTTTTAAGTTCAACAGAGGACAGTGAAGATTAATTATTTTAAACAAAATGATCAATGTAAAACAGTAAGCAGACTTTTTCACAACTTGTTGTTTTTAAATAGGCTTCCTACATAATGACATCTGTCATTCAATGGGCACATAATGAGTCTACTAAGCTAACATATGGAATTGTTTTAAGGTGGACACATCATGGATTATTAAGCTATTTGATTTGGAATTTTAGGACCCCTGTATGTATCAAAAAAATATACAGTATACTGTATACAGTGCATTCGGAAAGTATTCAGACCCCTTGACTTTTTCAACATTTTGTTACAATACTGCCTTATTCTAAAATGGATTAAATAAAAAGTGTTATTCATCAATCTATACACAACACCCCATAATGACAAATCGAAAAACAAATTTTTAGAAATGTTTGCAAATGGTTAAAAACAGAAATACCTTATTTACATAAGTATTCAAAACCTTTGCTATAAGACTCGAAATTGAGCTCAGCTGCATCCCGTTTCCACTGATAATCCTTGAGATGTTTGTACAACTTGATTGGAGTCCACCTGTGGTTAATTGTCATTATGGGGCATTGTGTGTAGATTGATGAGGGAAAAAACAATTTAATCAATTTTAGAATACGGCTGTAACGTTAAACAAAATGAAGAAAAAGTCAAGGGGTCTGAATACTTTCCGAATGCACTGTATAGGCGTGAGGACAACGACTTTTATACAGAGAACACCATACATTTTCCCTGCCATTTCAGATAGAAATAATAGTAGAATGCCAACTCCTAAGATCGTCAGCACGTGACAAAATCAAAGGAACAAAACCAATGATTTTGATCTGTTTTAACCAATCGATTTCGTCATTGTGATAACTATAAACATTTCTACTAATATTACCAATCTGAGGAAAAAAAGCATGAGCAATTATCTTCCATTCGATGTGGTCAAAACATGAGGTTGTGTAACACATACAGTCCACGTACAGGAAATGAGCGCAATTTAGAAAGTATTGTGTCTTTTTCCACATTTTTTTATGTTACAGCCCTGTTCTAAAAATTATTACATCTTTTTTTTTATGCGTCAATCTACACACAATACCCATAATGACAAAGCAAAAACCCGATATTTAGAAATGTTGGCAAATGTATTAAAAATAAAAATAAATGAAATTTACGTAAGTATTCAGCCCCTTTACTCAGTACTTTGTTGAAGCACCTTTGGCAGCGATTACAGCCTTCAGTCTTCTTGGGTATGACGATAAAAGCTTGGCACACCTGTATTTCGGGAGTTTCTCTCAAGCTCTGCAAGGTTGGATGGGGAGCGTCACTGCACAGCCATTTTCAGGTGTCTTCAGAGTTGTTAGATCGGGTTCAAGTCCGTACTCTGGCTGGGCCCCTCAAGAACATTTAGAGACTTGTCCAGAAGTCACTCATGCGTTGTCTTGGCTGTGTGCTTAGGGTTGTTGTGCTGTTAGAAGGTGAACCTTCGTCACAGTCTGTGGTCCTGGAGCATGTTTTGATCAAGGATCTCGATGTACTTTGCTCCATTCATCTTTCCCTTGATCCTGACTAGTCTCCCCGTCCCCGCCGCTGAAAAACATCGCCACAGCATGATGCTGCCACCACCTTGCTTCACCATAGGGATGGTGCCAGGTTTCCTCCAGACGTGACACTTGGCATTCAAGCCAAAGATTTCAATCTTGGTTTCATCAGACCAGAGACTCTTGTTTCTCATGGTCTGAGTGTCCTTTAGGTGCCTTTTGGGAAACTCCAAGCGGGCTGTCATGTGCCTTTTACTGAGGAGTGGCTACCATCTGGCCACGCTGGCATAAAGGCCTGATTGGTGGAGTGCTGCAGAGATGGTTGTCCTTCTGGAAGGTTCTCCCATCTCCACAGAGGAACTCTGGAGCTCTGTCAGAGTGACCATCGGGTTCTTGGTCACCTCCCTGACCAAGGCCCTTCTGCCCCAATTGCTCAGTTTGGCCAGGCGGCAAGCTCTTGGAAGAGTTTTGGTGGTTCCAAATGTCTTCCATTTAAGAATGATGGAGGCCACTGTGTTCTTGGGGACCTTCAATGCTGCAGAATATTTTATGTACCCTTCCCCAGATCTGTGCCTCGACACAATCCTGTCTCGGACCTCTACGGACAATTCATTTGACCTCATTGCTTGGTTTTTTCTCTGATATGCACTGTCACCTGGGGGACCTTATATAGACAGTTGTGTGCCTTTCCAAATCATGCACATTCAATTGAATGTACCACAGGTGGACTCCAATGAAGTTGTAGAAACATCTCAAGACTGATCAATGGAAACAGGATGCACCTAAGCTGAATTTCAAAGGGTCTGAATACTTACACTACCGTTCAAAGGTTTGTGGTCACAAAGGGATAAAAAGTCCATTAAAATAACACCAAATTGATCAGAAATACAGTGTAGACATTGTTAATGTTGTAAATGACTTTTGTTGTGGGAAACGGCTGATTTTTTTATGGAAAATCTACATAGGCGTACAGAGGCCCATTATCAGCAACCATCACTCCTGTGTTCCAATGGGACGTTGTACTAGCTAATCCAAGTTTATAATTTTAAAAGGCTAATTGATCATTAGAAAACCCTTTTGCAATAATGTTAGCACAGCTGAAAACTGTTTTTCTGCTTAAAGAAGATATAAAACTGGCCTTCTTTAGAATAGTTGAGTATCTGGAGCATCAGCATTTGTGGGTTTGATTACAGGCTCAAAATGGCCAGAAACACATAACTTTCTTCTGAAACTCGTCAGTCTATTCTTGTTCTGAGAAATGAAGGCTATACCATGCGAGAAATTGCCAAGAAACTGAAGATCTCGTACAACGCTGTGTACTACTCCCTTCACAGAACAGCGCAACCTGCCTCTAACCAGAATAGAAAGAGGAGTGGGAGGCCCCGGTGCACAACTGAGTAAGAGGACAAGCACATTAGAGTGTCTAGTTTGAAAAACAGATGCCTCATAAGTCCTCAACTGGCAGCTTCATTAAATAGTACCCGCAAAACACCAGTCTCAATGTCAACAGTGAAGAGGCGACTCCGGGATGCTGACCTTCTAGGCAGAGTTGCAAAGAAAAAGCCATATCACAGACTGGCCAATAAAAAGAAAAGATTAAGATGGGCAAAAGAACACAGACACTGGACAGAGGATGATTGGAAAAAAGTGTTATGGACAGACAAATCTAAGTTTGAGGTGTTCGGATCACAAAGAAGAATATTCGTGAGACGCAGAAAAAAAATAAAGATGCTGGAGGAGTGCTTGACGCCATCTTTCAAGCATGGCAATGTGTTGGTCTGGGGGTGCTTTGGTGGTGTTAAAGTGGGAGATTTGTACAGGGTAAAAGGGATCTTGAAGAAGGAAGGCCCATTTTGCAACGCCATGCCATACCCTGTGGACGGCGCTTAATTGGAGCCAATTTCCTCGTACAACAGGACAATGACCCAAAGCAGAGCTCCAAACTAATCAAGAACTATTTAGGGAAGAAGCAGTCAGCTGGTATTCTGTCTATAATGGAGTGGCCGGCACATTCACCGGATCTCAACCCTATTGAGCTGTTGTGGGAGCAGCTTGACCGTATGGTACGTAAGAAGTGCCCATCAAGCCAATCCAACTTGCGGGAGGTGCTTCAGGAAGCATGGGGTGAAATCTCTTAAGATTACCTCAACAAATTGACAACAAGAATGCCAAAGGTCTGCAGGCTGTAGTTGCTGCAAATGGAGGATTCTTTGACGAAAGCAAAGTTTGAAGGACACAATTACTATTTCAATTAAAAATCATTATTTATAACCTTTTCAATATCTTGGCTATATTTCCTATTCATTTTGCAACTCATTTCATGTATGTTTTCATTGAAAACAAGGACATTTCTAAGTGACTCCAAACTTTTGAATGGTAGTGTATGTAAATACATTTACAAAAAAAATATGTTTTAGCTTTGTCATTATGGGTTATTGTGTGTAGATTGATGAGGAATAAAATCAATGTAACACATTTTAGAATAACGTAACAAAATGTGGAAAATGTCAAGGGGTCTGAGTACTTTCCGAATGCACTGTATTTCTCACTAGTTTACCCATTTACAGAGTAAAAAATGCTTTAATGCACAATTTAATCTGCCGCTCTAGAAAGAGCTCCCGTAGTGACTGTGCAGCAGCCCGTTCATTCACCCTGCTTAGTTATTATAACCTGTCAAGCCATAGTACTGATATTATTCTATTCGTTGTTATTTCAGACCACAGTGTATGGACACTACAATTGGATAAACACAGTTCTCACAGCTAAATATCACACAGAAACCGGAACATTTATGTTAAACTGCAATCAAGATGAAAGACCAGTAAACTGTGGAACAGCCTCTCTCCCATGTCTCTAAAGCCCAATCTCCATATCTTTACCTACTCACACCAGTGATAATTCCCTGAGGTTCTCAACCTCTTCAACCCATATTCACAAAATGGGAATAAGTCAAGGCTTCAAGTTAATTTGCAGTATGACAATAGAAAAATCCTCAGATTTTGGAACTAGTCCTATTGGACTCCTATGGGATTCTATCCTATAATATTGAATCTCATGGGATCTTATAGGATTACTGTAATGAACACAATAGGAGACAGAGATCTGGTTTCAAGCGCAGGGCACAGCAGGTGTTTATTGTGAAGGAAAACAGGAGGAGGAAGGTAGCTGGGTCCAGGGGCAGGCAGAGGGGTCCAAAAAGGTAACAGTACAGGCAGAGAAAAGGCTAGTAACGTCATCCGGGAGATCAGGCAATGGGTTGATAACAGGAAATCCGATAGGCTAAAGTACAGGCAGGGAAGAGGCGTCGTGAGGCAGGCCAACACTATCATACACGGGAGGATTAAATTACAGGAAAACCAGCACTCTGAATAGAAGCGTGTCACAAAACAAACAATACCTCACAGCGATGGGGTGCAAAGAACTGAACTAAATAGTGTGTGATAATGACATACAGGTGTGTGAACAGGTGATCAGAATTCAGGTGATTGGGATCTGGAGAGTGAGCTGCGTTCAGGGGATCTATGTGTTTGAGAGTGTGAGTTGGAAGCAGCCGTTACAATTACAATATAAGAATCCAATAAAAAAAATCCTATCAGATTTTGGGAACCAGTCCTATTGGAATCCTATGGAATTCTATCCTATAGGATTTTATCTTATAGGATCCTATAGCATTCCAATACAAGAATCCAATAACAAAATCCTATCAGATTTTGGAACCAGTCCTATTGGACTCCTATGGAATTCTATCCTATATGATTTTATGCTATACAATTTTATAGGATTCCAATACAAGAATCCAATAGAAAAATTAGATTAGATAGGTTCCAAAATTCTATAGGATTTTTTTTCTCGGAATCCTATAGGACTTTTTTACTAGGGCAAACTGCAAATTGGCTCTAGGGACACAGGATACAGAGTCACTTGTTAAGGAAAATGGTCTGACACTATTATCGCTGAGAGACGAGGTTGGAGGAGTGTGAAGATTCTCTCTGATCCCTCAAGTGTGTCTCCCTCACCTCCAAGTACCCATGGTGCTCCACAGGGGAATGACAAGCCACCGACCATGGAGGCTTAATGAGGCCCACACGTGTGGGTGGTTATAGAAGAGGTTTGGGGGTGTGAGAGAAGGATTGGATGGGTTAGACACAGAGGATAATTAATTAACATTTGAAAATGCAATGTTGGATCCACCTCATCTCTCAAACAAGTGAAGGAGAGAGAAATAGAGGGACGGGAAGAGAAAGGAGGGAGGGAGAGGTAGAGCAGGAGTTATCTTTTGGGAGATGTGGTGCGTGACAGACAATGGACAGCGAGCACTTAAAGAACGTAGTTATTACCGTAAGTGGCATCCACATATCCACTCAGTTCTACGTCAATCTCACTGAATTCTCATGTTGTTGATCTTTTAAACAACAAGCAAGGTAAGCCTCACTAGAGAGGTAGTCAAGGTTAGAGGTTTACTTTGTGCGCTTGTCTATGTTGCTATGCTATCCAATCAATTTGAATAATGTGACAGGGAACAGGAGGGTATCTAATTGTTTTTCGTTTGTTTTCTGACAAAGCGATCCGTGATGTGTTTGATGAATTACCTTGTCACAAACATCAGGTACACTGTCAACAGCCGAGGCTTTATGTTCACCACTGATAAGCAGTGATAAATGATCTCTGTGTACACGGGAGGCGGGGAGAACTGCATCATTGCGTTCTATGGTTTTCCTTGTTGAGACTGTGCTGGCTCACTGTGAGAAATGTTTGTTTGTGTGTTTGTTCAGACTATAAGTAATTGCTCAACGTGTGGGATTTAAACTACTTTGTCGAGAAGACAGATTTCAGGACAGCACCTTCCATTCAATTAGAGTAGATTTTCTGACTCACTAGAAAAAGTTAACAAACTTTATTAAAGGGATGTTGCTGTCTATAGCATTTTCTTTATTCACCTAGCTAGCTACAGTAGTTTATATTCTGAGCACCCCATATCAACCGCTCGGTGAAATTTCAGCAGCTCGTCTTTGCTGAAATCCATGAAACATCCAGACGCATACTCTGAGTGTACAAAACATTAGGAACACCTTCCTAATATTGAGTGCACCCCCTTTTGCCCTCAGAACAGCCTCAATTTGTCAGGGCATGGACTCTACAATGTGTCGAAAGCTAATCAACAGGGATGCTGGCCCATGTTGGCTCTGATGCTTCCCACAGTTGTGTCAAGTTGGCTGGATGTCCTTTGGGTGGTGGACCATTCTTGATACAAACGGGAAACTGTTGAGCGTGAAAGATCCAGCAGCATTGTAGTTCTTGACACAAACCGGTGCGCCTGGCACCTACTACCATACCCCGTTCAAAGGCACTTAAATATTTTGTCTTGCCCATTCACCCTCTGAATCGCACACATACACATTCCCTCACTCAATTGCTAAAGGCTTAAAAATACTTCTTTAACTTGTCTCCTCCCCTTTATCTACACTGATTTAAGTGGATTTAACAGGTGGGATCATAGCTTTGACCTGGATTCACCTGGTCAGTCTATGTCATGGAAAGAGCAGGTGCTCGAAATGTTTTGTGTATCCACATATTTACTCTCCCTCTTTGTATACTTCCCTATCCCCATGCAATATTTCTGCTTAATTGCAGGCCTTCCCAGCCTTCAACATTAAAACAGAACACCATAAGGGGAATATTACCTGAATTCCTCTCATAATAGTCTATGGGGACTGTGACTATACAGTGGGGCAAAAAAGTATTTAGTCAGCCACCAATTGTGCAAGTTCTCCCACTTAAAAAGATGAGAGAGGCCTGTAATTTTCATCATAGGTACGCTTCAACTATGGCAGACAAAATGAGAAAAAAAATCCAGAAAATCACATTGTAGGATTTTTAATGAATTTATTTGCAAATTATGGTGGAAAATAAGTATTTGGTCAATAACAAAAGTTTATCTCAATACTTTGTTATATACCCTTTGTTGGCAATGACACAGGTCAAAAGTTTTCTGTAAGTCTTCACAAGGTTTTCACACACTGTTGCTGGTATTTTGGCACATTCCTCCATGCAGATCTCCTCTAGAGCAGTGTTGTTTTGGGGCTGTCGCTGGGCAACACGGACTTTCAACTCCCTCCAAAGATTTTCTATGGGGTTGAGATCTGGAGACTAGCTAGGCCACTCCAGGACCTTGAAATGCTTCTTACGAAGCCACTCCTTCGTTGCCCGGGCGGTGTGTTTGGGATCATTGTCATGCTGAAAGACCCAGTCACGTTTCATCTTTAATGCCCTTGCTGATGGAAGGAGGTTTTCACTCAAAATCTCACGATACATGGCCCCATTCATTCTTTCCTTTACGCGGATCAGTCGTCCTGGTCCCTTTGCAGAAAAACAGCCCCAAAGCATGATTTTCCACCCCCATGCTTCACAGTAGGTATGGTGTTCTTTGGATGCAACTCAGAATTCTTTGTCCTCAAACACGACGAGTTGAGTTTTTTCCAAAAAGTTATATTTTGGTTTCATCTGACCATATGACATTCTCCCAATCCTCTTCTGGATCATCCAAATGCTCTCTAGCAAACTTCAGACGGGCCTGGACATGTACTGGCTTAAGCAGGGGGACACGTCTGGCACTGCAGGATTTGAGTCCCTTGCGGCGTAGTGTGTTACTGATGGTAGGCTTTGTTACTTTGGTCCCAGCTCTCTGCAGGTCATTCACTAGGTCCCCCCGTGTGGTTCTGGGATTTTTGCTCACCGTTCTTGTGATCATTTTGACCACACGGGGTGAGATCTTGCGTGGAGCCCCAGATCGAGGGAGATTATCAGAGGTCTTGTATGTCTTCCATTTCCTAATAATTGCTCCCACAGTTGATTTCTTCAAACCAAGCTGCTTACCTATTGCAGATTCAGTCTTCCCAGCCTGGTGCAGGTCTACAATTTTGTTTCTGGTGTCCTTTGACAGCTCTTTGGTCTTGGCCATAGTGGAGTGTGACTGTTTGAGGTTGTGGACAGGTGTCTTTTATACTGATAACAAGTTCAAACAGGTGCCATTAATACAGGTAACGAGTGGAGGACAGAGGAGCCTCTTAAAGAAGAAGTTACAGGTCTGTGAGAGTCAGAAATCTTGCTTGTTTGTAGGTGACCAAATACTTATTTTCCACCATCATTTGCAAATAAATTCATTAAAAATCCTACAATGTGATTTTCTGGATTTTTTTTCTCATTTTGTCTGTTATAGTTGACGTGTACCTATGATGAAAAGTACAGGCCTCTCTCGTCTTTTTAAGTGGGAGAACTTGCACAATTGGTGGCTGACTAAATACTTTTTTGCCCCACTGTATTTCACCACAGCGTAGGTCAGTTCCTTACGGAGTCTATATAAACACAGCATCATCATCAGTCCCATCCTCACCCACAACCTTTGACCCTTTGGTCCCAGACTGACAACAGATGGCGAGTCTCCGACGATGATGTCATTTCAGCTCGGGGAAATGACTGTCACTGTTTTATCCTAATTAGCTGGAATGGCCAATTCTTCACAGGCCAGTAATGAGATGAGCAATTAGCTTCTGTGGTTCCAACTGGAACAGAGAGTGGTGGTGGTGTTGAGGCTGCATTATGGCATCCTCAGGGGGATTCCCCTCTGGCTCAGAGTCGCTGATGGGTGACATACTGTAATCATGAGGGTGGTAACCATGGCAATGGAGTGTCCAGGAGGAGACAGGCCATCTTGGTGTCACTGTATTAATGGACATCCTGCTCTCTGTGAGGTTTTGCCCTACATAGAGGGAACGGTGTCCATTTCATTATGTCTTTAGAAAGGAGAGGAGGGTTGCCACAGAGATCCTCATCGTTATTGCTATATAATTTCAAGATTGTTCGATACATCATTTGCGGTTTCTATAGCTTCAAGATGAGGTCCTAAACCTAGCATGAAAGTGCATCGTTGTAGCTGTGTGAGTTAATGTAGTCAAAATGTTTGCCTTGGGGTAAGTTGAGCCAATGGCAAGTTGAGCCAATCAAAATGTTTGCCTTGGGGTAAGTTGAGCCAATGGCAAGTTGAGCCAATTGAAATGTTTTCTTCACAGGTGTAATGCAAGGCGCTATTGCTGGGATATGAGGTAACAACAGGGCCTGGCTTATGTTAAAAGTGTAAAAAGAAAAGTAAAACGTGTTTTACGTGTGTTAAGCTAGTGTTAAAAAATGCTTAAAATGTAATAAAAGACACAAAAGCGATTATGTTGAATTGTGTTTGGGAAGTAAAGATTGACATTGTTTTAAAAAGGTAGTGGTAATATTTCATTCAGTACAGAAATGTGTAGGCAACTTACACTGTCCCGCGACTCAATTTATCCCATAACCAAGGTACGTTTTCCAAGAGACCACTTTTGTTGGACAAGCTATGTTTTCAAAACTGTAATGTTTACAAGAATTAAGATTATTTCTAGGGATACTCAACATTCTGAAATATATGTAGATCTATTTGTTAGAAAGAATACTATGTTTCAGTTGACGAAGTGATGCTGAATGTAAAAAAGGGCTCAACTTACCCCACTCTCACCTACTATGCTTTTCTATGACTATGTTTCAATAACACTATAATTTACACTATCCGATCAGATCAGAAAACTGTAATGTACTTAATAACGCAATTAATTTTGAAGCAATCACAATACATACAGTTGAAGTCGGATGTTTACATACACTTAGGTTGGAGTCATTAAAACTTGTTTTTCAACCGCTCCACAAATTTCTTGTTAACAAACTATTGTTTTGGCGAGTCATTTTTCCAATAATTGTTTACAGACAGATTATTTCACTTATAATTCACTGTATCACAATTCCAGTGGGTCAGAAGTTAACATACACTAAGTTGACTGTGTCTTTAAACAGCTTGGAAAATTCCAGAAAATGATGTCATGGCTTTAGAAGCTTCTGATAGGCTAATTGACATCATTTGAGTCAATTGGAGGTGTACCTGTGGAAATATTTCAAGGCCTACCTTCAAATTCAGTGCCTCTTCGCTTGACATCATGGGAACATTTCTAAACTCCTGAAGATACCACGTTCATCTGTACAAACAATACTACACAAGTATAAACACCATGGGATGACGCAGTCATCATACCGCTCAGGAAGGAGACGCGTTCTGTCTCCTAGCGATGAACGTACTTTGGTGCGAAAAGTGCAATTCAATCCCAGAACTACAGCAAAGGACCTTGTGAAGATGCTGGAGGAAACAGGTACAAAAGTATCTATATCCACAGTAAAACGAGTCCTATATAGACATAACATGAACGGCCGCTCAGCAAGGAAGAAGCCACTGCTCCAAAACCGCCATAAAAATGACAGACTACGGTTTCCAACTGCTCATGGGGACAAAGATTGTACTTTTTGGAGAAATGTCCTCTGGTCTGATGAAACAAAAATTGAACTGTTTGGCCATAATGACCATCGTTATGTTTGGGGGAAAAATGGAGAGGCTTGCAAGCCATAGAACACCTTCCCAACCGTGAAGCACGGGGGTGGCAGCACCATGTTGTGGGTGTGCTTTGCTGCAGGAGGGACTGGTGCACTTCACAAAATAGATGGCATCATGAGGCAGGAAAATTACATGGATATATTGAAGCAACATCTCAAGACATCAGTCAGGAAGTTAAAGCTTGGTCGCAAATGGGTCTTCCAAATGGACAATGACCCCAAGCATACTTCCAAAGTTGTGGCAAAATGGCTTAAGGACAAGAACGTCAAGGTATTGGAGGGGCCATCACAAAGCCCTGACCTCAATCCTATAGAACATTTGTGGGCAGAACTGAAAAAGCGTGTGCGAGCAAGGAGGCCTACAAACCTGACTCAGAAACACCAGCTCTGTCAGGAGGAATGGGCCAAAATTCCCCCAACTTATTTGGGAAGCTTGTGGAAGGCTACCCGAAACGTTTGACTCAAATTAAACAATTTAAAGGCAATGCTACTAAATACTAATTGAGTGTATGTAAACTTCTGACCCACTGGGAATGTGATGAAAGAAATAAAAGCTGAAATGAATCACTCTCTACTATTATTCTCACATTTCACATTCTTAAAAGAAAGTGGTGATCCTAACTGACCTAAGACAGGGAATTTTTATTAGGTTTAAATGTCAGGAATTGTGAAAACTGAGTTTAAATGTATTTGGTTAAGATGTATGTAAACTTCCGACTTCAACTGTACAAATGAACACATATGTGACCCGTTTCAGGAAACCAGGCGTATGTCGTGGGTCACTACTTCACAGGTGAGCCATTTGAACGTAAATCTATTGTTGTTGATCAAAAAGTGTTTTTTGGGAGAAATGCCTTCTCGAACATGAGAACTTTTATGTGCCTTAATAACAAACTTGTATGCCATTTGAAAATACAAATAAAATTGTTAAATTATGAGCCTAGTTGGTATAGCCAAAGAAAAAGTCAGCAACCTTCCCGCTATCCATAATTGGCTGAGATAATGACTGGGTTGGACATGCCGAGAGATGAGTTTGGATTGGTCTGCCATTAAACACGCTTCTGTCTATTTGAGCTGGTCAGTATGTCTAGGTAATCCTGTCTAACGTGGCTTTTAAATTTTTTTTATCGTGCATTAAAACTGCTTAAGTGTTGCTCTCCACTTTCTGGAGGACTGAGTTTTGAAATCACTGGAACTTGAGTATGATAGCTTCTAGATTACATCTTCAAACTATGGGCAACCATGGCATCCGACAGGAGACGCGTCCAATCATGAATGATGTACACGGGTAAGATAGTTTGGTTAGCTACATTATCAGATATTACATGTTTCAAATTTTGACAGAAAGAGACGTTTACTTGGCTAGCTATAGCCTAATGTTACCTTCACTAGCTAGCTAGCTAACACTGAACCTGGCTGGTTAGCTACCTGCAGATTCATGCAGGGTAGTAATGTCATGAGTTGTGATTATGGTTCATTGTTTACCTAGATAGCTAGCTAATGTTAGCTGACTGACTCGCTAGTTAACGTTACGTGTATGACCTTATTATTCATATCTCAGAGCTATTTGCTTAGCTAGCTATAGGCTAATGTTAGGTAGCTAACATTGAACCTGGTTGGTTACCTGGTTGGTTACCTGCAGATTCATGCAGGGTAGTAACGTCATAAGTTCTGATTATGGTTCATTGTTTACCTAGCTAGCTAACTACATATCTTAACAGAAGACTCCACTATGCAAGTTACCATTTCGCGTGCATTCGTAAATTTTGTCTGGCCATCTACTCCGATTTCAGAGCACTCTCATCTGAGTGACAATCTGACAGCACAGTTGCAGTCACCAACGCTCTGGATAACATAACAGCCTAACCAGCTTTACTAGGGCGAGTAATGTTCAGTGAGCAGTTCTCGCTCACTTAGATGTCTGGAAGTAGCAAGCAAGTTTGTTTGCTTGGTTGCTTGACTGCTGTTTTTAGTACATTCGGATCAACCCTTAAAGAGATGGGTGGGGCTGAAGCTTAAGAGAGTGTGAACGATGCTGAATGGGTGTAGGCAAGAAAGGGTTCTCCAATAGTGGTACCAAAACATCCAAAGGCAATTTTCACAAAAGTGAGTTTCCAAGATTATCAACTTTCAAAGCAAAATTACTTTCCTATTGTTCCTCAAATGTAGTGTATGATATACTGTATCATTTCATAGCTCTGAGTCTCTACTTTTATCCAATGTAAAAAACATAATTTCATATTTTGCTACATAAGACTGATTTGAGCCAGTCGGTCACTTATTTAAAAACAACATTATGATATCAAAGAATATTTACAATGCCAACTTTTGCTCTATGTCTCTCCAAAACCCCTTTCTCAGATTAGTGATGGACAAACAACCACAGTACCTCCGCAGCCCAAATCTAGACCGATGTGAATCAAGTCCTCTCAAGGACCATTGAGCCGCCACTCTTTCCTGAGCACCAGCGCTATGACAGAGGCAGACCTCCTGTTATGTGTGGATGACTACATCCGGCCATCAGTGACTGACTGTGTGAGTCTCTGTTTACCTCTGATAGTAACTCATCATCAGACTTAGAGAGAGACGGAGTGAGGGGGAGTGTGCCGTCTCCACTTTGACTCCTACAGTGCCAGTCTATTCCTGTTTCTCTGGATGCCTCCATTTATCTAAACCAGATCAGGTCTGATGATGAACCCACTCCCAGCTGTCCTGACTCATGGACTGTGAGGTAGAGATCGTGTACTTTTCCCTCTGCGCCGGTTACTTTGTAGGTTGGACAGTGGGTTGTTCAGTGTTCAGGGCTCAAAGGTAAACCCTGAACGTCTCACCACCTTATCTCCAAAAGGGACTGTGTCCCAAACATCTAACCTGCTGATACATTCCATTAACACAGAGCCATGCTCCCAGGACAGGGGTCCATCCCTGGGGACTGGAGGTGACAGCAGGTGAGTGGACCACACAACACGTCCCTCTCTCCAGGGCCCTTGCTCAGACAGAGTCAATAGTTGTAGCTAACAGTAAACCTCTTTCTCTTTCTCTCTCCCTCTTTCCCTCTTCTTTGTTTGTAGCTACCAATTTGTGTCTGTGCTCTGTGTGTCTCAGCTGTTGTGTCTTCTGTATGTGGCAAGCAAGCTGTGTGTCTTAACTGTTCCCAACACAACAACAAGCCACTGTAATACGCTAACCCAATACTAATTGGCTAATTAGAGAGGCCAATTGCTAATTATTTACTAATTAGCTGTGTCTCTTTATGTTTATAACTTAATTTAATGACCTGTATTGGCCCTGGTTTCCTGGCAACAACCATAATTGCATCCCCAATCAGGCATCTCATTCTTGCAGTAACTATGGTGACATATTTACATCTGACTAACATAACAATTCCAAGGTCTTCCCTATTAATTATTACAATTGTCACAATAACTGTTGACAATGTCGCTGATCATAAAAGCTTTGGCCACTGTTACTTTGTACAGTGTGCATTGCTATGTCCTTCAATTCAACCTATTGAATAGAAATGTGTTTTCTTATTTTCTCACAGCTACCCCATTCTGTCTTCATTTGTTTCACATGATTTCACAACAGCTGGTGCACAATCTCTATTAAGGAAGTTTCGAGGTTCTGCTCGCCTGAGTTAGAATACCTCATGATAAGCTGTAGACCATGCTAAACTCAGCAAAAAAAGAAACGTCCTCTCACTGTCACCTGCGTTTATTTTCAGCAAACTTAACATGTGCAAATATTTGTATGAACATAACAAGATTCAAGAACTGAGACATAAACTGAACCAGTTCCACAGACATGTGACTAACAGAAATAGAATAATGTGTCCCTGAACAAACGGGGGGTCAAAATCAAAAGTAACAGTCAGTATTTTGTGTGGCCACCAGCTGCACGTTTACGCAGATGAGCAGGGACCCTGGGCATCTTTCTTTCTGTGTTTTTCAAAGTCAGTAGAAAGGCCTCTTTAGTGTCCTAAGTTTTCATAACTGTGACCTTAATTGCCTACCGTCTGTAAGCTGTTAGTGTCTTAACGACCGTTCCACAGGTGCATGTTCATTAATTGTTTATGGTTCATTGAACAAGCATGGGAAACAGTGTTTAAACCCTCTACAATGAAGATATGTGAAGTTATTTGGATTTTTATGAATGATCTTTGAAAGACATGTTCCTGAAAATGGGACGTTTCTTTTTTTGCTGAGTTTATTTACCAAGATCATTTTCATCTGTATTTCTCATAGCTGTCTACTTACCAGCCCAAACTGATGCTGGCACTAAGATCGCACTCAACAAGCTAGGAGTGGGACACTAACCTGGACGCTTGTAGGAAATCCTGCTATGCCCTCTTACGAACAATCAAACAGGCAAAGATTCAATACAGGACTAAGATCGAATCCTACTACACCGGTTCTGACGCTCGTTGGATATGGCAGGGCTTGCAAACTATCACAGGAAACCCAGCCACGAGCTGCTCAGTGACACAGGCCTACCAGGTGAGCTAAATGCCTTTTATGCTCTCTACGAGGCAAGCAACACTGAACCATACATGAGAGCAACAACTGTTCCGGACAACTGTGTGATCACGCTCTCTGTAGCCGATGTGAGTAAGACCTTTAAACAGGTTAACATTCACAAGGCCACAGGGCCAGACGGATTATGAGGACACGTACTCAGAGCATGTGCTGAACAGCTGGCAAGTGTCTTCACTGACATTTTCAACCTCTCCCTGACCCAGGCTGTAATACCTACATGTTTCAAGCAGATCACCATAGTCCCTGTGCCCAAGAACGCCAAGGTAACTTGTCTAAATAACTATTGACCTGTAGCACTCATATCTGTAGTCATGAAATGCTTTGAAAGGCTGGTCATGGCTCATATCAACACCATCATGACAGACACCCTGGACCCACTCCAATTTGCATACCGCCCCAACAGATCCACAGATGATGCAATCTTGCTTGCATTCCACACTGCCCTTTCCCACTTGGACAAAAGGAACACCTACATGAGAATGCTATTCATTGACTACAACTCAGCGTTCAACACGATAGTGCCCTTGAAGCTCATCAATAGGGTAAGGTTCCTGGGACTGAACACCTCCCTCTGCAACTGGATCCTGGACTTCCTGACGGGTTGCCCCTAGATGGTGAGGGTAGGCAACAACACATCCGCCACTCGGTCTCAACATGGTCCCCTCAGTGGCGCATGCTCAGTCCCCTACTGTACTCCCTGTTCACCCACGACTGCGTGGCCGTGCACGACTCCAACATCATCATTAAGTTTGCCGACAACACGACAATGGTAAGCCTGATCACCGACGACGATGAGACAGCCTATAGGGAGGAGGTCAGAGGACCTGGCAGTGTGGTGCCAGGACAACAACCTCTCCCTCAACGTCAGTAAGACAAAGGAGCTCATTGTAGACTACAGGAAATAGAGGGACGAGCACGCCACCATTCACATCGACGGGACTGTAGTGGAGCGGGTCGGGTCGGGAACTTCAAGTTCCTCGGTGTCCACATCACTAAGGACTTGGAGCATTGGTCCAAGCACACCAACACAGTAGTGAAAAGGGCACGACAATGCCTCTTCCCCCTCAGGAGGCTGAAAAGATTTGTCATGGGCCCATCAGATCCTCAAAACGTTCTACAGCTGCACCATTGAGAGCATCTTGACTGGCTGCATCCCCGCTTGGTATGGCAAATGCTTGGCATCCGACCACAAGGCGCTACAGAGGGTAATGCGTTAGACCCAGTACATCACTGGGGCTGAGCTCCCTGCCATCCAGGACCTCTATACCAGGCATTGTCAGAGGAAAGCCCTATAAATTGTCAAAGACTCCAGCCACCCAAGCCACAGACTGTTCTTTCTGCTACTGCACGGCAAGTGGTTCCAATGCTCCAAGTCTGGAACCAACAGCTTCTACCACTAAGCCATAAAACTGATAAACAAGACTGCTAAATAGCTAATCAAATGGCTATCCGGACTACCTGCATTGATCCTTTTTTGCCCTCCCAAAACACACACTCACACACTACATGCACACACACACACATATAACACACACACACACACACACACACACACACTTTCACACTTACCACGTACACTGCTGCTACTGTCTTATCTATTCTGTTGCTTAGTGACTTTACCCCTACCTATATGTACAGTACATAGCTACCTCAATTGCCTTGTACCCTTGCACATCGACTTGGTATTGGTACTTCCTGTAATTATCCATGTTTTTTACTCCCAAAATATAGCCATATTATTTTTACTCTTTATTTTTATTTGTTATTCACTATTTATTCCTCTTTTCACTTATCTAATCTTTAACTCTGCAGGACACCTGTTGTCTATGAAGCGTGACAAATACATTTAGATTTGTCACAAAATCCACATACATTTTTTGTGGACAGTAAGATATTTTCTACCTGTCAATGGATGTCAAATGACTCCATTGTTGACCTGTCAAAGTCACTCAAAGAAAAGAACTATCATAAAGCCACAATGGAGTTACAGTGAGTCATGTCACTTTTTCTCATCCTCTCTCTTTTGTCGTCAAGCTGCAGTATTTTGTCTGAGGCATTTACACAGAGCTCTCTTCACTTCCATTTCATTTCCTCTTTCTCCCATCTGAATGGACTCTTGTTCGACTAGGGAGTTTCAATGATGACAGCCATTCAATCAGTCACAGCAGACATGTGGGTCTCAGATCCATTTGGACGAAAGTTGTTGATGTGAGGTCAGTTTCCCCTCTCTCTGTCAGTCACACACAGTGCCCCTGGGGACCGGGCCACAGAACGTCACTCTGAGCATGATTGGCCTTTCACCTTCCATTCAGCAGGAGTTCCATCAGCAGGCCAGAAATAACCATGCCTGTAACCTCCATTTATTACCTGATTCACTCTCTAGGAGACATCCGGCTGCTGATTGGTGAGAGAGAGGGATGGAGAGTTTGTGCGTATGTGTGTGTGTGCGTGTTTGTGTGTGTCTGTTTGTTTTACTATACAGATGTAGGATCTTAATTTGACCCAACTCAATATCAGAAATGATTGTGAGATAGACAATTGTTTTGTGTCTACCACACAATTTTGTATAGAGTGCATTTCAATCACAGATAAAGGCATTAGGTTACTTAAGACAGAAATTATAGGAGGGAGGTTGGTTGGGCATAAAATGTAAAGGTCAGGTAACCCAAACGTTGCATGTTCGAATCACATTGTCACGTCCTGACCAGTAAAGGGGTTATTTGTTATTGTAGTTTGGTCAGGACGTGGCGGGGCTGTTTGTTTTATGTGGTTCGGGGTTTGTTGGGTTATGTATTTATGTAAGAGGGGTGTTTGTTTTATGTGTTCCGGGGTTTTTGGGGATTATTCTATGTTTTGTATTTCTATGGGTTTTCTATGTTGTGTATTTCTTTGTTGGCCTGGTATGGCTCTCAATCAGGAACAGCTGTACATCGTTGTTGCTGATTGGGAGTCATACTTAGGTAGCCCTGTTTTCACCTGTCTTTTGTGGGAAATTGTTTTTGCACTGCTAGGGTTAGCCTGCAAAACTGTTTAGCTGTCATTCGTTTTCTTGTTTTTGTTACGTGTTCAAGTTTATTCAAATAAACGTTAAAATGAGCACTCAACCCGCTGCGCCTGGTCTACTCCCTTTGACGGCCGTTACACACGATGTACAACTTTAGCATTTTAGATAATTAGCTAGCATGTTAGCTAACCCTAACCCCTAACCCTAACATTAAAGTGGCAGTGCAGTTAAAAATGTAACTTACCTGTTTTTCTAATGATATTTCCACACTGAGGTTGAAATAACACTCTGAAATGGGGAAAATTATGATAATGTATTTTTGTGTAAGAGCTGTTTTTCAGCCTGTACAGATGGGATGACACTTTTGGCCAACATCATGATGTCACAATGTGATCTGATTATAATAGACCAATGACTGTTCATCTGGGTAAGGGGGTGGGCTCTAGACCATCACATTTGTTTCCTAAAGCCCACACGATCAAACTGAGCATTTCAAGGGCAAAAGGAGGCTCATGGAAATAAATGATTAAAACATATATTTTTGAGCTATTTTCTTTAAACCTCTCTGGGCAGGTGGAACTCTACCGTCCCACCCACGGTTCACACTATTCAACAGCCAGTGAAAAATCAGAGCGCCAAATTCAAAACAACAAAATGTCATAATTCAAAGTTCTCAAACATACGACTATTTTACACCATTGTAAAGATACACTTCTCCTTAATGTAACCACATTGTCCGATTTCAAAAAGGCTTTACGGCGAAAGCATAAAGTTAGATTATGTTAGGACAGGGACAACACAAGAAAAACCACACAGCCATTTTCCAAGCAGGAGAGGGGTCTCAAAAACCAGAAATTCAGCTAAAATTAAGCACTAACCATTGACGATCTTCATCAGATAACACTCCTAGGACTCAATGTTAGACAATACATGTATGTTTTGTTCGATAAAGTTTATATTTATATCCAAAAACAGCATTTTACATTGGCGCGTGATGTTAAGAAAATATTTTGCCTCCAATACTGCCGGTGAATCAGCACAACAATTTACAAAAATACTCATCATTAAACGTTGATAAAATATTAAACTGTTATTCAAAGAATTATAGATAACCATCTCCTTTATGCAACCGCTGTGACAGATTTCAAAAAAGCTTCACGGGGAAAGCACACTTTGCAATAATCTGAGTACGGCGCTCAGAAAAATACACCAGGCAATACAGATACCCGCCATTTTGGAGTCATCTAAAATCATAAATAGCATTATAAACATTCACTTACCTTTGATGATCTTCATCAGAAGGCACTTCCAGGAATCCCAGGTCCAAAATAAATGTTGTTTTGTTCAATAAAGTCCATAATTTATGTCCAAATACCTCCTTGTTGTTAGCGTGTTCAGTAAGCTACTCCAAATGTAGGAAGCGCGCCCAAAATTTCACGACGAAAAGTAAAAAAAAGTTAGATTTACGTTCGTTGAAACATGTCAAACGTTGTATAGCATCAATCTTAAATAATATTCCAACCGGATGATTCCAATGTCTTGAAAAACGTTATGGAACACAGCTACCTCATCACGTGAATGCGCGCCACAAAACTCATGTCTATTTCTGAGCCACCAACTTCCCGGCCTTCTTGTTCGCTCTCTGTTCACTGCAAAAGCCTGAAACTAGGTTCTAAAGACTGTTGACATCTAGTGGAAGCCTTAGGAAGTGCAAAATGAACCCGAAGTCACTGTGTGTTAGATAGGCAATGACTTGAAAAGACTACAAGCATCAGATTTCCCACTTCCTGGTTGGATTCTTCTCAGATTTTTGCCTGCCATATGAGTTCTGTTATACTCACAGACATCAGTCAAACAGTTTTAGAAACTTCAGAGTGTTTTCTATCCAAATCGACTAATAATATGCATATTCTAGTTTCTGGGCCCGAGTAGTAGGCCGTTTAATTTGGGTACGTTTTTCCTCCGGCCGTGAAAATACTTCCCCCTACCCAAGAGAGGTTAAATAAACACACACAACCTGTTCTCCCCGCTATCATCCAGAAGGCAAGGTCAGTACAGGTACATCAAAGCTGGGACCGATAGAAGCTGTTTTCAGTCTATCTCAAGGCCATCAGACTGTTAAATAGCCGGGCTATCCCCCGGTTACTCAACCCTGCACCTTAGAGGCTGCTGCCCTATATAAATAGACATGAAATCATTTGCCACTTTAATAATGGAACACTAGTCACTTTAATCATGTTTACACACAGCTTTACTCATCTCATATCTATATACTGTATTCTACTGTATTTTAGTCAATGCCACTCCGACATTGCTCGTCCTAATATTTATATACAGTACCAGTCAAATGTTTGGACACACCTACTCATTCAATGGTTTTTCTTTATTGTACTATTTTCTACATGGTAGAATAATAGTGAAGACATCAAAACTATGAAATAACACATATGGAATCATGTAGTAACCAGACAAATCAAAATATATTTTATATTTGAGACACTTCAACGTAGCCACCCTTTGGCCTTCTCTCAACTAGCTTCATGAGGTAGTCAATTAATTAACAGATGTGCATTGTTAAAATTTTATTTGTGAAATGTCTTTCCTTCTTGAGCCAATCAGCTGTATTGTGACAGGGTAGGGGTGATATACAGAAGATAGCCCTATTTGGTAAATAACCAAGTCCATATTATGCCAAGAACAGCTCAAATAAACAAAGAGAAATGACAGTCCATCATTACTTTAAAACATGAAGGTCAGTCATAAAATGTAAAGAACTTTGAAAGTTTCTTCAAGTGCAGTGGCAAAAACCATCAAGGGCTATGATGAAGCTAGCTCTCATGAGGACTGCCACAGGAAAGGAAGACCCAGAGATACCTCTGCTGCAGAGGATAAGTTCATTAGAGTTACCAGCCTCAGAAATTGCAGCCCAAATAAATGCTTCACAGAGTTAAAATAACAGACACATCTCAACATCAACTGTTCAGAGGAGACTGTGTGAATCAGGCCTTCATGGTCGATTTGCTGAAAAGAAACCACTACCGAAGGACACCAATAAGAAAAAGACACTTGCTTGGGCTAAGAAGCACGAGCAATTGACATTAGACCGGTGGAAATCAGTCCTTTGGTCTGATGAGTCCAAATTTGAGAATTTTGGTTACAACCCCCATGTCTTTGTGTGACACAGAGTAGGTGAACGGATGAACTCTGCATGTGTGGTTCCCACCATGAAGCAAGGAGGAGGAGATGTGAAGGTGTGGGTGTGCTTTGCTGGTGATACTGTCTGTGATTTATTTAGAATTCAAGGCACACTTAACCAGCATGGCTACCTCGGCATTTTGCAGTGATACACCACCCCATCTGGTTTGCCCTTAGTGGGACAATAATTTGTTTTTCAACAGGACAATGACTCAACACACCTCCAGGCTGTGTAAGGTCTATTTGACCAAGAAGGAGAGTGATGGAGTGCTGCATTGGATGACCTGGCCTACACAATCACCCGACCTCAACCCAATTGAGATGGTTTGGGATGAGTTGGACCGCAGAGAGTGCTCAGCATATGTGGGAACTCCTTCAAGACTGTTGGAAAAGCATTCCAGGTGAAGCTGGTTGAGAGAATGCCAAGAGTGTGCAAAGCTGTCATCAAGGCAAAGGGTGGCTACTTTGAAGAATTAAAAATATAAGATATATTTTTATTTGTTGAACACTTTTTTGGTTACTACATGATTCCGTATGTGTTATTTCATAGTTTTTATGTCTTCACTATTATTCTACAATGTAGAAAATAGTAATAATAAAGAGAAACCCTTGAATCAGTAGGTGTGTCCAAACTTTTGACTGATACTGTATTTCCTAATTCCATTCTTTTACTTTTAGATTTGTGTGTATTGTTGTGAACTGTTAGATACTACTGCACTGTTGGAGCTAGAAACACAAGCATTTCGCTACACACGCAATAACATCTACTAAATATGTATATGTGACCAATACAATTTGAATTGATTAAACATACAGTGATGATTTAAAAATAGAATTTCAAAGACTGCGTGGGGGCTTTAACCCCTAGCCTAGCTAACGTTAGTCACCTAGCTAAAGCTAGCCAAGGTAATGTTAGTCACCTAGCTAAAGCTAACCTAAGTAATGTTAGTCACCTAGCTAAAGCTAACCTAGGTAATGTTAGTCACCTAGCTAAAGCTAACCTAGGTAATGTTAGCCACAACAAAACGTGTGGGGAAACCCACCAGACAGACACCCCACCACACTATAACCGTATGCACAGCAACAATAAATACAATCCGTCTGAAGTGTGTGTGTGCGCGTGTGTTATTATGTGTGTGTGTTTTTTTCTGTGCTTGCATGCGTGCGAGGGCAGATGGTCCTGTCCGTCCATACCCAAAAGGAGGAAATAGTGAGGCAGAGGCATACTGATTTATTTATTTGTATGGAGCAGAGGCGTTGGCACATACAGTATGTCCAGAGACTACTACTGATATACTGTTGATTAGAGCGGGTGTTCTGACACACCCAGAGTCAGCCCTGGACAGCATGCCTCCTGCTCTTTCAAACGGCGTCCATGTCTCTCTCTCTCTCTCTCTCTCTCTCTCTCTCTCTCTCTCTCTCTCTCTCTCTCTCTCTCTCTCTCCTACTTCCCTAGAACTCTCTCCTTTCTCTCTCTGTTCTACTTCCCTAGAACTCTCTCCTTTCTCTCCTTTCTCTCTCTCTGAACGTTCTACTTCCCTAGAACTCTCCTTTCTCTCCTTTCTCTCTCTCTCTCTCTCTGAACGTTCTACTTCCCTAGAACTCTCTCCTTTCTCTCTCTCTCCATATGAAAGGTGAGGGACAAAGAGAACGAAGGGAGACAGTATGTTTATGCAGAGAGCAGTAGGATGATGAAATCATCCTTTCCCCTCTCCAGACAGTCTCTAATTACTCCCCTATTCACAGTCCAGAGAGCTCTGCATTCTTCTTCCTCTTTTTTCTCTTGTTCTTCTTATTTCCCGACCCCTAATGATACCGAGATGCAGCCGGGCTTTTTATATATAGCCTTGGTCTGGATGCCAAATACAAGAAATAATTGAGCAATTCTTTTTAAATCATCATCTCCATCGTAGCTTTGAGTATTGATTTTGGTCCCATCACTCCCATAGCCATATGTTTACTCATCATATTGCAGCACTTACAGGCAATGACATACATGTCATGAATTTCTATGCCTAACATCAGCCTCATGCATTAGTCTTTTTTTCTGCTCTTTGGTGAGTTTATGGCTGTCAGTCTCTTCCTGTCCCTCCATGGATACATGGGACCGTCACCATGGCGATGACACAGATGCAGGTCCTGTATATGCAGTAGTGACACAGAGCAGCATAGAGGGACTGTCTACAGCAGCAGCATAGAGGGGCTGTCTCCACCTTAACAGCTGCATTTTCTTAATCAAATCACAAGAAGCTTGGTTAAAAGAGCACGAGACAGGGATACACTGCTCTCAGTGTCTCTCTATCTCCTGGATTTAAGTTCTTATTTCATGTTGTTGGGGTGGCAAGAGAATTGTGTATTTTGTTCAACTTCAAATGCACTTGTATTGGGGTTAAACAAGGTGAAATTAATATGCGTTATCACTTAATTATGATTAAAATGAGAAAACAATCATTTTGCATAATTCTAGCCTTTCATTTCATGTGCAGCTGTAAAGTGTCTGGCTTTATACAAGTCATTACTCCCTTGGTGCGTACTGCTTTTGATTTGAAGATATAAAGCGACACGTCGACAAACACAACAAAAGAAAGCTGTTTTCATTGCAATAAGCCCAACTTTCAGCCAGAACAAATCTCAGTAGTGCTATGTGTTGTTCTTCCCTCTGGTAACATGATTTAATCAACCAAGCTTTAAGTGGGATTAAAACACAAACTGTGGATGTTGTGATTGCGTATAAGTGGATTTGAGAGCTCTGTGAAATGGGGTGCATGAGGTGGGTGGGAGGTTAGAGTATTCAATCACAATCGATAAAGGAAACATGAGCTCTCTCCAGAGAGAGAGAGAAGTCATGGCGTGTTGAGAGAATTGTATTATTTTAGGGACTGCTGAGTGAGTTTTGGGTCAATATTGCCCTTAGGCACTGATCTAGGATCAACTCACCTTCCCTAAATCTTCCCCTTAAAACAAAACAAAGAGACCTAGAGTCTGCGGGCAACTTCCACTCAGTCAGTGTGAATGCTATGGAGGTCTAAACTCACTTCCCAGGTGGTCTGAACCTAGCTGAGAAGGTAAAGACCAGGGACTTCATTTATCAACCATGTGTACATTTCTCACTGTCATATGTGGAGATTCTAGGATTTGCGTGTGCAACAAATTATTGTTATTTTTCAAACTGTTGCATCCAACATATACACGTTTTGATGTTTAAAATCAGAGCTATACTATATTTGTGGACTCGTGAACGAGCATTACAACCCTGCCTGGAAAACACCCTCCAACACCCTTTCATACACCCTCATTTTCTGTATGATTTTTAGATATTTGAAGTGGACCGTGACAGTTTCTAAAAGAAAGTGCAATGGCAAATTTGATAACATTTCTACAGTGGTGTGTCTGAATGTTTTAATCATTTTTTTTGTTTCTTTATGTATCTATGAATACATGATTGTGTTCCTATCTCCTGCCTTGGTATAGGCTCTGAGATTAAAAAGGCTATGTTGTTGTGCTCCTGGGGGGGGGTGGGGGGGGTCGGGGGGGGTGATTCCCTTTATATGCGCTTTTCTCTCTATGTTATGCATATTCTGACCTTGAATTTAAGCATGAGAATAGAATGCCATTCACCCACTATTCGTTTGAGGTGGAGCTCGAATAAATGAAGGTGTGTCTACAGATAGGCCATATTCTAACTTTGACTTAATGAAAAAGGTCTAGCCCTACCGGTTCCAATTGAAAAAAAGCATCTACTTAATTTTTTCCTACATAAAAGCTCCGTTCTTCATGCACTGTCATTTACAACTTGATAAGATCTGTTGATGAGAGCTAGGTAAATGAGTCATCCGTTTGGAGAAGGGGATTGTAAATAGAAACGACACTTGTTTTATATGTACTTTAACATATGAGAGACAAATGTGAAACCATGTCACCTGGCAGCAAACTGAAGCATATCAACATATGAACTTTCCCACAGTAAAGTTTCTGAAATGCTGTGCCATTATGCAGATTTTTATTGTACGGCCTTTAAACTTGCAAGGATGGGCACCCTCGAATGTCTTAATTATAGGCTCCCCCTGACTTTCTCTGCACCTATTAAATATCAGTAGGCCTAATATCCACACATATTCAACTGCCAATTTAATGTTAGTTCCCTTTGTTTACTCTTACTTGCTTCCTATGTACAGTTGAAGTCGGAAGTTTACATACACTTAGGTTGGAGTCTCCACAAATGTATTGTTAACAAACTATAGTTTTGGCAAGTTGGTTAGGACATCTACTTTGGGCGTGACACAAGTAATTTTTCCAACAATTGTTTACAGACAGATTATTTCACTTATACTCCACTGTATCACAATTCCAGTGGGTCAGAAGTTTACATACACTAAGTTGACTGTGCCTTTAAACAGCTTGGAAAAATCCATAAAATGACGTCATGGCTTTAGAAGCTTCCGCTAGGCTAACTGACATTATTTGAGTCAATAGGTGGTGTACCTGTGGATGTATTTCAAGGCCTACCTTCAAACTCAGTGCCTCTTTGCTTGACATCATGGGAAAATCAAAAGAAATCAGCCAAGACCTCAGAAAAAAAGATTGCAGATCTCCACAAGTCTGGTTCATCCTTGGGAGCAATTTCCAAATGCCTGAAGGTACCACGTTCATCTGTACAAACAATAGTATGCAAGTATAAACACCATGGAACCACGCAGCTGTTATAGCACTCAGGAAGGAGATGCGTTCGGTCTCCTAGAGATGAACGTACTTTGGTGAGAAAAGTGCAAATCAATCCCAGAACAACAGCAAAGGACCTTGTGAAGATGCTGGATGAAACAGGTACAAAAGTATCTATATCCACAGTTAAACGAGTCCTATATTGACATAACCTGAAAGGCTGCTCAGCAAGGAAGAAGCCACTGCTCCAAAACCGCCATAAAAAAGCCAGACTATGGTTTGCAAGGCTGCAAGCCGAAGAACACCATCCCAACTGTGAAGCACGGGGGTGGCAGCACCATGTTGTGGGGGTGCTTTGCTGCAGGAGGGACTGGTGCACTTCACAAAATGGCATCATGAGGCAGGAAAATTATGTGGATATATTGAAGCAACATCTCAAGACATCAGTCAGGAAGTTAAAGCTTGGTTGCAAATGGGTCTTCCAAATGGACAATGACCCAAGCATACTTTCAAAGTTGTGGCAAAATGGCATAAGGACAACAAAGTCAAGGTATTGGAGTGGCCATCACAAAGCCCTGACCTCAATCCTACAGAAAATTTGTTGGCAGAACTGAAAAAGCGTGTGTGAGCAAGGAGGACTACAAACCTGACTCAGTTACACAAGCTCTGTCAGGAGGAATGGGCCAAAATTCACCCAACTTATTTGGGAAGCTTGTGGAAGGCTACCCGAACGTTTGACTCAAATTAAACAATTTAAAGGCAATGCACTCAATTAGTATTTAGTAGCATGTAAACTTCTGACCCACTGGGAATGTGATGAAAGAAATAAAAGCTGAAATAAATAATTCTCTCTACTATTATTCTGACATTTCACATTCTTAAAATAAAGTGGTGATCCTAACTGACCTAAGACAGGGAATTTTTACTAGGATTAAATGTCAGGAATTGTGAAAAACGGAGTTTAAATGTATTTGGTGTATGTAATCTTCCAACTTCAACTGTAAACGCCGTCATGGCCGTTGCTGAGGATCGTTACTAACAGTTGATCATATAAAAAGACAAGTGGCTAATTAAATCGTTATGGAGTGGAGAGCAGGCAAAGCCATAACAGTTTGAACCCGACGCATCAAAACTTGGACTTGTCATCACACAGTTCCATGGTTAGTGCAGGCAGTAGACGAAGGTATACTATTCTCTCTATTATAATTATATGTACCCGAATCTTCCAACATTACCATGGGTTGAAGAACTGAATGTGGCCATTTTCAGAATGAATCAAACCACAGTTTTCTTTCTTTCTTGCGTAAAGGCTCTCCAAACCATTTGTATGATTCATAAATAGGCCTACTTTGCTAAACCGAAATAATCTACAAGATCCGAATACTTCAAATCTACCAATTGGTGCTGAAATGGAGACGAATATGCATATATTTAGGCTTTCTATGATCCATCCCTAATTTTCTGAACCCGTTCTCTCGATGTATTCCAGTCTGTTGACAAAATTCGAACTACTAGGTGCATCGTATTTAAAGGGATGGCTTAAGACAAATGTACTGAAAACCACATTGAATGAAAACTCCACGAGAAAATCAGTTGGCCTGCAAGTGGAAGGGTTTTCAGTGGTTGAATGACATTTATTCAGAGCGCGCAAGGTAGCCACACCTGCAGAGCGTTACGCGACTGAAAAAGGTATGTCTGAATACCAAATACCGAGAAGTGTGTAGGAAAGGCGTGCATAGGAAAGTCATACATACACTACAATACCAAAAGTATGTGGACAACTGCTTATCGAACATCTCGTTCCAAAATCATGGGCATTAATATGGTCCCCCCATTGCTTCTATAACAGCCTCCACTCTTCTGGGAAGGCTTTCCACTAGATGTTGGAACATTGCTGTGGGGACTTGCTTCCATTCAGCCACAAGACCATTAATGAGGTCGGGCACTGATGTTGGGCGATTAGGCCTGGCTCGCAGTCGGTGTTCGATGGGGTTGAGGTCAGGGATCTGTGCAGGCCAGTCAAGTTCTTCCACACCGATCTTGACAAACCATTTCTGTATGCACCTCACTTTGTGCACAGGAGCATTGTCATGCTGAAACAGGAAAGGGCCTACCCCAAACTGTTGCCACGAAGTTGGAGGCACAGAATCGTCTAGAATGTCATTGTATGATGTATCGTTAAGATTTCCCTTCACTGGAACTAAGGGACCTAGCCCGAACCATGAAAAACAGCCCCCGACCATTATTCCTCCTCCACCAAACTTTACAGTTGGCATTATGCATTGGGGCAGGTAGTGTTCTCCTGGCATTCGCCAAACCCAGTTTCGTCCGTTGGACTGCCAGATGGTGAATCGTGATTCATCACTCCAGAGGAACGCGTTTCCACTGATCCACAGTCCTATGACGGTGCCACATTGAAAGTCACTGAGCTCTTCAGTAATGCCATTCTACTGCCAATGCTTGTCTATGTAGATTACATGGCTGTGTGCTTGATTTTATACACATGTCAGCAACGGGTGTGGCTGAAATAGCCGAATCCACTAATTTGAAGGGGTATCCACATACTTTTGTATATACTGTGCCTTTGGAAAGTATTCAGACCCATTGACTTTTTACACACAACACTCCATAATGACAAAGTGAAAACAGGTTTTTAGATTTTTTTTGCCAATTTTTAAAACATAAAAAAAAAAACGTAAATACCTTATTTACATAAGTATTCAGACCCTTTGCTATGAGACTCGAAATTGAGCTCAGGTGAATCCTGTATCCATTGATCATCCTTGAGATGTTTCTACAACTTAATTGGAGTCCGCCTGTGGTAAATTCAATTGATTGGATATGATTTGGAAAGGCACACACCTGTCTATATAAGGTCCCACAGGTGACAGTGTATGTCAGAGAAAGAAACCAAGCCATGAGGTCGAAGGAAGACAGGATTGTGTCGAGGCACAGATCTGGGGAAGGGTACCAAAAGATTTCTGCAACATTGAAGGTCCCCAAGAACATAGTGGACTCCATCATTCTTAAATGGAAGAAGTTTGGAACAACCAAGACTCTTCATAGAGCTGGACGCCTGGCCAAACTGAGCAATTGGGGGAGAAGGGCCTTGGTCAGGGAGGTGACCAAGAACCCGATGGTTACTCTGACAGAGCTCCAGAGTTCCTCTGTGGAGATGGGAGAACCTTCCAGAAGGACAACCATCTCTGCAGCACTCCAGCAATCAGGCCTTTATGGTAGAGTGGCCAAACAGAAGCCACTTCTCAGTAAAATGCACATGACAGCCCACTTGGAGTTTGCCAAAACGCACCTAAAGGACTCAGACCATGACAAACAAGATTATCTGGTCTGATGAAACAAAAATTGAACTCTTTGACCTGAATGCCAAAGGTCACGTCTGGAGGAAACCTGGCACCATCCCTACGGTGAAGCGTGGTGGTGGCAGCATCTTGCTGTGGGGATGTTTTTCAGCAGCCGGGACTGTGAGTTAGGATCGAGGGAAAGATGAACGGAGCCAGTACAGAGAGATCCTTGGTGAAAACCTGCTCCAGAGTGCTCAGGACCTCAGACTGGGGTGAAAGTTCACCTTCCAATAGGACAAAGACCCTAAGCACACAGCCAAGACAACGCAGGAATGGATTCGGTACAAGTCTCTGAATGTCCTTGAGTGATCCAGCCAGAGCCCGGACTTGAACCCAATCCAACATCTCTGGAGAGACCTGTCACGTCCTGACCAGTTTAGGGAGTATTTGCTATTGTAGTTTGGTCAGGACGTGGCAGAGGGTATTTTGTTTATCTGTTTCGGGGTGGTGGTGTATGTAGTAGGGTGTTTGATTTATTATTTCTGGGTTTTGGTCTATGTTTTGTATTTCTATGTTCTTTCTGGTTTGTTGTATTTGTATGTTTATGTTGATGGGTGGTTGGACTCTCAATTGGAGGCAGGTGCTTTCTCGTTGCCTCTGATTGAGAGTCCTATATATGGGTAATTGTTTGGTTTGGTGTTGTGGGAGATTGTTTCCTGTTTTGCCTGTGTGAGCGTGACAAGACTGTTTTGTTGTTTGTGCGTTCTTCGTTTTGTTATTTTGGTGTTCTCTTTATTTAAAATAAATAACAAGATGAGCATCCACATTTCTGCTGCGTTTTGGTCCTCTATTCCCGACGACAGCCGTTACAAGACCTGAAATTAGCTGTGCAGCAACGCTCCCCATCCAACCAGACAGAGCTTGAGAGGATCTGCAGAGAAGAATGGGATAAACTCCCCAAATACAGGTGTGCCAAACTTGTAGTGTCATACCAAGAAGACTCAAGGCTGTAATTGCTGTCAAAGGTGCTTCAACAAAGTACTGAGTAAAGGGTCTGAAAACGTATGTAAATGTAATATTTGTATATAGCCTCGCTACTGTTATTGCCTCGCTACTGTATATAGCCTCGCTACTGTTATTTTTCACAGTCTTTTTTACTGTTGTTTTTTCTTTACTTATCTATTGTTCACCTAATACCTTTTTCTTTACTTAAAAATTGCACTGTTGGTTAGAGCCTATAAGTAAGCATTTCACTGTAAGGTCTACCTACACCTGTTGTATTCAGCGCACATGACAAATAAACTTTGATTTGATATTTGCATTTTTTATTTTTAATACATTTGCAAAAATTTTGAAAATCCTGGTTTTGCTTTGTCATTATTGGGTATTGTGTGTAGATCGATGAGTGAAAAAAAATATATATATTTTAATCTGTTTTAGAATAAGGCTGTAATGTAACAAAATGCCCGTGTGGCGCAGTTGGTAGAGCATGGTGTTTGCAACGTCAGGGTTGTGGGTTCGATTCCCATGGGGGACCAGTACAATTTTTTTTACATTTTTTATTATGAAATGTATGCATTCACTACTGTAAGTTGCTCTGGATAAGAGCGTCTGCTAAAATGACTAAAATGTAAAAAAAAAAAATTCAATGTAAAAGTCAAGTGGTCTGAATACTTTCCGAATGCACTGTCCTAAGTCGGGATCGGGACCCCATTGCACGGCAATAGGCTTACTGTAGCCTACCCATACTGTCAAATATTTTAAATAGGCTCGCTGTCTATTTACTTTCGAGCATGCTTCACTACTGAATGAGCAATGGAGAAATGGTAGTCTGATATTTGTTGTGTAGCGGGAATAAATCAGTCATGTCAGAAAAGGAGAGACATGTCCTGCAATATGATTATGATTTAGGCCTATAATAGAAGTAAAATAAGCCTATTAGACCACATGCTGCTATGCGATCTCCTTACCAAAGGCAAATGCGTCTGTTTTATCAATAAGCCTACATTTGTATGTTTTTTTTGCCTACCATTATTAGAATTTCTGTGCATCAAACACCTCCATTTCCCTGAAAAGAACAGTATTTGCTTGCAACACAATTGATCAACCGCTTGACGTTGGGAGTACGCATGGTCTGAGGTGTACTTGAGATACGCACACTTTCCCATCAAGTTCAGAATTTATAAATATACAACTTCTGCGGGAAGACTGGCGCTCTAAAGGTTTACAGTCTTTGTTTTGCGCATGTACCTTTGATAAATTAGGCCCCCGGGCCCACTCCACAGAGACATGGCCTTATAACATAGTTACTAATCATAATTATGGAGGGATTGTGGCGCAATCACACGTTTCCTGGAACCCAGCAGCCATGGTCATCATGGTTTCACCTCTCATCTGAAGGTCTTGTTTAGGGTCATCTGGGTCAACCATGGATACCAAGTCACTGAATACTTTGGTTTTTACTGCGCTAATGGTAGCTAATGGTATCAAAAGCAGAATGATTTGCATTTGAATAATTCCATCTTTTGCAGACCTTTTCAGCCTGTCACTCCCTGCTTTACAATCTCCTCAGAGCCAATAAGCACCTGTCCAACCCACCACATTGCCTCTGGGGCCAATCTAGTGTGTCCTGATCTGTTTCACCTGTCCTTGTGCTTGTCTCCACCCCCCTCCAGGTGTCGCCCATCTTCCCAATTATCCCCTGTGTGTTTATACCTGTGTTCTCTGTCTGTTTTCTGCCAGTTTGTCTTGTTCGTTCAAGCTTGCCAGCGGTTTTCCTGTCAGCGCCTATCGTGTCCCAGCCTTTCGTTTCCTGCTGGTTTTTGACCTTTGCCTGTCCTGACCCTGTACCCGCCTGCCTGACCTCTCTGCCTGTCGACCTGTACCTTTGCTCCACCTCTGGATTATTGAACTCTGCCTGACCCTGAGTCTGCCTGCCGTCCTGTACCTTTGCCTTACCCTGGATTATCGACCCCTGCCTGCCTTGACCTGTCTTTGCCTGCCCCTGTTGCTACAATAAACATGGTTACGACAGTCTGCTTCTGGGTCCTACCTTGATTCCTGATATAGTGTACTTAAGAATAATACAAGACATGCAGCCCACCACAGGAAGTCAACATGGACCTCTTCTGATGGTGACACGAATTCCCAAGGAGAATATTTATTACTCAAACTCTGAATTGCTCTCCTACCAGTAATACACTGAGACACTTTACAATCTGCTACTGAGGAACAAGGCAGAGGTTTTTAGTGTTTTTCAGAATTTTTCTAGCCTCAGAGTGGTGTGCTCTGCTTATTTGACTGCTACGTACTGTATATTGGCTTGTGCTTTTTATGTCTTTGACGCTATACTCTGCTTTTCTATGATGTTTGAGAGGAATATTTGTAGGGGAGGTGCGCGCACACACACACACACATCTGAGACCTGTTTGGATTATACATGTGAAAATTAAATCAAGCCTTTTCTGATAGCTGCATCTGATCAATTGATCTGGCTTCAGAGGAGATGTACTGGGACTTGATCACATTGATGGGTGGCTTCTGGTGGGAAATCCCTGCATCAGCTCCTTCTGTAAGTGACATGTATGTAATGTTGAAGGGGGGGACCACAATGTGAAATGGCATTGATTGGATCTGGTGCAACATAGCAGAATGATATGAAATCAGACAAACTCCTTTAGACAGATTATGAAATTAAATGGAATAATGCTATTTGGTTTTGTATTGAAAGTGGACGTTTAATGCATTAACCTTTTTAGGCCAAGACTTAGCAAAAGGAAAGGAATCACTGTTGCGGATTTATGATGGTCTCAGAAGCAGTTCTGGGGAGTCGAGCTACATGCAGTTCAACTAGTAATGTAACTACATTTTGCAGTAGCTTGGTGGTAGTTGAACTAAATTCAAATCTGGGTGTGTTTTCAGTAGTTAACCACTTTCTTTTTTTTGCCATGAAGTGGTGTCGCTAACTAATGAAACTACACACTACTTCCTTTGCAAAATACCAAAGTAATATGGGTGAAGTAGGCAGGAATTTATTTACTACTTTATTATTTTTAATAGGCTAAATTACACTCTGTTAACATATGACTCTGACGGAGTGATCTGTTCTTGCAAATTGTAGTCTGACATTTTAGATATGATTTATCATGAAGTAGATTGGGTGTAGTGAACTACTTTTTCAAAGTAACTTTAGTGTCGTTTAACATCTTCCAGCATGAGGTAATTGGTAGCTTGGTAAACGATATTTTCAGAGTAGCTTCTCCAACACTGCTCAGAAGCAAGTAATTACGTGTTTTCCATGCCAATAAAGCACTCTAAATTAAATTGTCCTGGACAGAGGAAATCAGTAAATACTCTCTGTGGGTAAGTTAGTGGTCTGGTTCCTTTCTACAGTAGGTTTCTTCCTAGGTTCCTGCCTTTCCTTGGCACCGTGCTTCTGCATTGCTTGCTCTTTGGGGTTTTAGGCTGAGTTTCTGTATGTGGCAGCTGCTGATGTAAAAAGGGCATTATAAATTTGATAAATGACTACTTATAAGAAGTCAAGGCTGGGGACCTCTGTAGGAGTGTGCTTCTGCCTGTCACACCTGCTCCCTCTCTCTGGCGCTCGACATCACTGGTCTACTAACCACCGACCCTGGCGACTATCATTACGCACACCTGCTCCCCAT
Source organism: Salmo salar (assembly GCF_965601325.2). Lineage (NCBI taxonomy): Eukaryota > Metazoa > Chordata > Actinopteri > Salmoniformes > Salmonidae > Salmo > Salmo salar. The sequence continues at coordinate 12,796,581 of NC_138308.1, read as the reverse complement.
CATTAAGCACACCTGGTCATCATTCTCCTTGATTACTCCCCATTTATTTAACCCTCAGTAGAAATCAGTCAGTAGATAATATTGTTTTCGCTCACGTTCTGCACGCTTTTCGTTTTGTTCATCTGCATCGATTCATTTTTAAAATCACTATCTGCACCTGCTTCCTGACTAATACGCCGGCGTATTACGTTAAAGAATACCACCTGGCAATATGGAAGCAGCAAAGGATAAAACCATCTTCCAGATGGTCAAGGAACAGGGTCATCTACTCACCTCTCCGTGGCAGAGCGGCGTCGCCGGAGACAACTGGGGCTGTGTGCCTATTGCGGCAAGGAGGAGCACAAGTTTCAGCGGTGTCCGGTGCATCCCAACGCGGGGTCCACTACAGTCCACTACTCGTACCCGCTCTCATCTCCTTTTCCGGTCCAAGCCCTGGATACGTGGCCAGTGGGATCCGACACAATTACGCACAGCACCACTCACCCTCACCGTGGGACCCATGCACCAGGAAAGCCTTCTCTTCCTCATCACTGCACCTGTACACAAAGTAATCCCCAGCCTCCCGTGGCTCCAACATCATAACCCCACCATCTCATGGTTGAGGATTAGAATCACTGCCTGGGGAACAGGATGCCAGAGGACCTGCTTTACTGTACCCTGTGGTTCCACGGTGGAGGGTCCTGTGAGTGCCCTCCAGCACATCAATTCTGTCCTCCTGTATCGTTAGCCTCGTGTTTTGGGACATAGATGTGGACATCCGCCAGGCTCTGGAGAGGGAACCCGTTCCTGCTACATGTCCTCCAGAACACATCTACATCCCTAAGTGGGTAAGACGGCTATATAAATACATTTGATTTTATCAGCTGTTGACCTGGGCACACATCCCCTGCTGCTGTACACCCAGGTATCACCCGCACCATCCAATCCAAGTACTGGTGGCCCACCTTGGCGCAGGATGTCGCCCACTATGTCAATTCTTGCTCTGTATGTGTCCAATCCAAATCTCCCCGGCATGCTCCAGCAGGGAAATTACTTCCCCTTCCCATGCCTCAGCCACATCTGTCCATAGACCTCGTAACTGATTTACTTCGTAACTGGTTTTATCACTATGGTTGTTGACAGATTCTCTAAATCCTGCAGTTTTATCCCTCTCTCTGGTCTACCTACCACCCTCCAGGTCACTGAGACACTACTCCAGCAGGTCTTCTGGCACTATGGCCTTCCGGAGGGCATTGTTTCTGACCGTGGTCCCCAATTCACATCGCAGGCCTCTGAAAGCCTTCACAGAGAAGCTGGGGGCCATGGTCAGCCTCACATCCGGGTACCGGCCTCAGTCTAAAAAATGTTATTTTTCGGTTCTGTTCCCTGAACTGATTCCAACCCCTGCATGAAACTGCTTCATACGATCTTATACAACACTTAGCAGCCGGTCCATCTACTCTAAAGACTTGTAACATTAAAATAAAGACCTTTTCATTCTCCTCATGCTTTTCTCATGCATCCATTTTCTGTATCCAATTCGCAATGTCTCCAATCTTATACTTGGACACATTGGGTCTGGGTATAAGTGCTGTCCTAGAACGCAAAAAAAGATCGATAAATGCTTGAAAAGAGAATCCTGATTGCTATAATCAAATGGGACCCCTATATCTGTAGAGCTGCCCATCAGTTCTAGAAATTGATTCCACACTTCACTGTTAGCATTTCCTCGTTCTCTCTCGCCATACAGAAACAAGGTCATTGAGTATCGTACAAATGGACAATTGCGGTGTATGATTGGTTAGTGTTTAAGCACCAACAATGTATTCTTTTTTTTACATGATCAGAGATGGAATTTGATTATATACTATTTTTGTCTGTTTTTCCTAGTCTACCTTATGTCCTTGATGTAATGAAAAGCCATGCCTGTAGAGCCCGGTGTTTTGAAACAACCCCCCCCCCCCCCCAAAAAAAATGCTCAATGCTTCGTTCTCACACGTGACGTTTTTGTATGGAAAGACTGAAGGCCATCAACGTAGGTGGAGAATTTGACACACATTGAAAGCCATTTCAATCATAGCCTTGGGAGAGCTGAAAGGGTCCTACAATCATGGGTTTATTTTCCATTGTGTCTTATGTACGGCGATCTATTGGAGAATGTTGTGGGAGTCTTGCAAGGTCAGCCAGCTGCATCACTACAAGATTGCGTACCAGAACACAAAACTAAAGAATGAAGCCTTCCAGTATAAGGCAAGTTAACAAAAGGAATATCATTTAGACGCGAGGCAGCCCAGTTCCCTGTCTTCATGACAGAAATGTACAGAATAAGGGATGGATACAAAGCACTTCACCATGAAATACAAACACTCAGGGCTGCACTTTCTACTCAGCTACAGACTCCATGGCCAACCAAACCTACGCCACACCAAAGCTAGGAGACACAGTTCAGAGACACACCAGTACGTGGCCTCACACAAGGATCTGACCTTAAGTCAGAGCAACCCACTGTCACAGATTATTGTTAAATAGACACAAATTACTTATTGGAAATTTGTGACGGGTACATGGAAAAAGTCAAATGATTTTGTGTACAGTACACTATTGTATACAGTGCATTTCAATCACAGATAAAGACAGAAACGATATGAGGGAGGTTGGTCGGGGAGGATGGGTGGACGTATAACGCGAAGGTCTAGCAACCCAAACGTTGCGCGTTTGAATAACATTATGGACAACTTTCGAATTTTAGATAATTAGAAACTTTGCAACTACTTACTACTTAGATAGCATGTTAGCTAATCCTTCTACTACTTAGCTAGCATGTCACCTAACCTTAACCCCTAACCCTAACCCTAACCACTAATACTGTTAGCCACAAGTTGCAATCTGTAAGAAAATTGTGTAATGTACAGAAAATTGTGTGTAATAGTGCGTCATGACTACTATGACGCACCAGATCGAAGATACTACTAGCCTGAGCACCGGCGTGCTGCTTCCTGTCATCACAGTCCACCGTTTTCACCCAGACCAGAGTAGAGAGGACCCACTACTACCATTCCAGATCATTCCAGACTTTGTCCATGGGGGTGTGCTCGGTCCTCCTTTTCCGGTAGTCCACAATCATCTCATTTGTCTTGATCACATTGAGGGAGAGGTTGTTGTCCTGGCACCACATGGCCAGGTCCCTGACCTCCTCCCTATAGGCTGTCGTGTCGTGATCAGGCCGATCCACAGTTGTGTCATCAGCAAACGTAATGATGGTGTTGGAGTTGTGCCTGGCCATGCAGTCATGAGTGAACAGGGAGTACAGGAAGGGAATGAGGGGCCCCCGTGTTGAGGATCAGCGTGGTGGGTGTGTTGTTACCTACCCTACCACCTGGGGCCGGCCGGTCAGGAAGTCCAGGATCCAGTTGCAGAGGGAGGTGTTTAGTCCCAGGGTCCTTAGGTTAGTGATGAGCTTTGAGGGCACTATGGTGTTGAACGCTGAGCTGTAGTCAATGAATAGCATTCCACATAAATGTTCCTTTTGTCCAGGTGGGAAAGGGCAGTATGGAGTGCAATAGAGATTGCAGTGGATCTGTTAGGGTGGTATGCAAATTGGAGTGGGTTTAGGGTTTCTGGGATAATGGTGTTGATGTGAGCCATGACCTGCCTTTCAAAGCACTTCATGGCTACAGACGTGAGTGCTATGGGTCGGTAGTCATTTAGGGAGGTTACCTTAGTGTTCCTGGGCACAGGGACTATGGTGGTCTGCTTGAAACATGTTGGTATTACAGACTCAGACAGGGAGATGTTGAAAATGTCAGTGAAGACACTTGCCAGTTGGTCAGAGCAATGCTCGGAGTACACGTCCTGGTAATCTGTGAATGTTGACCTGTTTTTAAAGGTCTTATTCACATCGGCTGCGGAGAGCATGATCACACAGTCATCTGGAACAGCTGATGATCTCATGCATGTTTCATTGTTACTTGCATAGAAGTAATTTAGCTCGTGTGGTAGGCTCCTGTCACTGGGCAGCTCTAGGCTGTGCTTTCCTTTGTAGTCTGTAATAGTTTGCAAGCCCTGCCACATTCGACGAGCATCGGAGCCGGTGTAATACGATTCGATCTTAGTCCTGTATTGACGCTTTGCCTGTTTGATGGTTCATCAGAGGGCATAGCGGGATTTCTTATAGGCTTCTGGGTTAGAGTCCCGCTCCTTGAAAGCGGCAGCTCTACCCTTTAGCTCAGTGCGGATTTTGACTGTAATTCATGGCTTCTGGTTGGGGTATGTACGTACAGTCACTGTGAGGATGATGTCATCGATGCACTTATTGATGAACCCTGATCTGTACTTCTCCACAACTTTGTTGCTGACCTGCTTGGAGAGCTCCTTGGTTTTCATTGTGCCGCTTGCTTGGTGGTGCCCCTTGCTTGATGGTGTTGCAGACTCTGGGGCCTTTCAGAACAGGTGTGTGTGTGTATATATATATATATATATATATATATATATATATATATATATAGTGAGATCATGTGACACTTAGATTGCGCACAGTGACTTTTGAAAGTAATTGGTTGCACCAGATATTATTTATGGGCCTGTAACGGCTGTCTTCGTCGTCAGATGAAACAGAGAAGTCATCATCAGAAAAGGTGGACCAATACGCAGCGGAGGATGTGTTCATCATTAGTGTTTTAATAGAACAACGTGAACACTATACAAAAAACAAGAAAACTGACAGCCAACAGTCCTGTCAGGTGCAAACACTAACAGAAACAATTACCCACAAAACCCAAAGGAAAAACATGCTCCTTATGTGTGACTCCCAATCAACAACAACGAACTACAGCTGTGCCTGATTGGGAGCCACACACGGCCCAAAACAAAGAAATACAAAAAATCTAGAAAAATAACATAGAACGCCCACCCAATGTAACACCCTGGCCTAACCAAAATAAAAAACAAAAACCCCCTCTCTATGGCCTTGGCGTTACAGGGCCTCATAGCAAAGGGTGTGAGAATACATATGCACGCACCACTTTTCCGATTTTATTTATTTTTGTTGAATTTTTTTAAACAAGTTATTTTTTTAATTTCCCTTCACCAATTTGGACTATTTTGTGTATGTCCATTACATGAAATCCAAATAAAAATCCATTTAAATTACAGGTTGTAATGCAACAAAATAGGAAAAATGCAAAGGGGGATGAATACTTTTGCAAGGCACTGTAAGTACCTTACTATGATTGTTTTAAATTAAAATGGTCAAAAATGAACAAAAATAGCTACTTAGCAAAGACCAGTTTCTCTAGCAAGAATTTTGCTAGGGCTGTCGAGTGGTCTGATGGGGAGGGGAAAACTAGCTGTTATTGGCAGAGAGGTTTGGAACTCTTTCTTATTGGTCTATTAACTAATTTAGCAGAAATTTCAGGCAGTCTTTTCAAACAGCTCTTACCCTAAAAGGGCATTATCATCATTTTCACAATTTCACAGTATTATTCTAACCTCATAGTGTGGAATTATATACTCAGTAGCCAGTTTAGTACTGGGTCGGACCCCCTTTGCCTCCGGAACAGCCTGAATTCTTCGGGGCATGGAAGCATGGAAGCATGGAAGCATGGGCTCTCGAGTGCCGCAGCGGTGCTAGAGGTGTCACTACAGACCCTACAGACCCTGGTTTGATTCCAGGCTGTATCACAACCGGCCGTGATTGGGAGTCCCATAAGGCGGTGCACAATTGACCCAGTGTTTCCCGGGTTAGGGTAGGCCGTCATTGTAAATAAGAATGTGTTCTTAACTGGCTTGCCTAGTTTAATAAAGGTTAAACATACAAAATAAAAAAAGGACATGTTGCTCAATTGGAATCAAGGGCCAGGAGAACATTAACCATACACTTAACCCACCGCCACCAGCCAGTACTGCTGACACAAGGCAGGATGGGGCCATGGACTGATGCTGCTTACGCCAAACCCTGACTCTGTCATCAGCATGACACAAAAGGAACCAGATTTGTCAGACCAGGCAATGTTTTTCCACTCTTCAATTGTCAAGTGTTGGCGATCGAGAGACCACTGGAGCCGCTTCTTGTTGTTTTTAGCTGATAGGAGTGGAACCCGGTGTGGTCGTCTGCTGCAATAGCCCATCCGTGACAAGGACCGACGAGTTGTGCGTGCCGAGATGCTGTTCTGCTCACAATTGTTGTACTGAGCCATTATTTGCCTGTTTGTGGTCCGCATGTTAACTTGCACGATTCTTGCCATTCTCCTTCGACCTCTCATCAACGAGTTGTTTTCACCCACATGACTGCTGCTGATTGGATGTTTTTCGCACAATTCTCGGTAAACCCTAGACACTGTCGTGCTTCAATAGCCCAGGAGGCCGGCCGTTTCTGAGATACTGGAAAAGGCGCGCCTGGCACCGACGATCATACCATGCTCAAAATCACTTAGGTCACTCGTTTTGCCCATTTCAATGTTCAATCGAACAGTAACTGAATGCCTCGATGCCAGTCTGCCTGCTTTATATAGCAAGCCACGGCCAAGTGACTCTGTAGGAGCGAACCATTTTTGTGAACATGGTGTACCTAATAAACTGTATATAAAACATGTGTATATAAAACACAGGAAAATCACATTTTTTACAGCACTGGGCTCCTGAGTGGCACAGCGGTCTAAGGCACTGCATCTCAGTGCAAGACGTGTCACTACATTTCCTGGTTCGAATCCAGGCGGTATCACATCCGGCCATGATTGGGTGCCCCATAGGGCGGGGCACAATTGGCCAAGCGTTGTTTGGGTTTGGCCGTCATTGTAAATAAGAATTTGTTCTTAACTGACTTGCCTAGTTAAATAAAGGTTACCATTTTTTATTAAAATGAGATGAAAGAGCATAGTAAACCTTGATATGTGTCTGTACTTAGCTGTATGGCTGTCTGCACCTGTTATAATGTAAAATCATAATCCTCCTGCCAAAAATAACATTTATACCAAAGAGGAATATGGACACTAATGCCAAGATTACATCATTACAGGGACTACGTCTGACCCCGCAACCTCTGTTGCTCTGCCCCCCCATTATACCTACATCAACTCTCCCCACACCACTTGAAGGCACTTTGATCGTTAATTTCCTCTTCCTCTCGTTCACCTGGTAAAGCGATTGCACTTCAAACGCAATCAGAGAGGAACGGCTGATGGCGTCTTGCCCATCGCTAATCACCCACTTGCTCCTCTCTCTGCTTTCACAAAAATCAACAATCCCCAAAGTTGCACCAAATATGCTGTGGGTCACACACAATTGTTGTCTGTTACTTTCCCAGACTGAACTTCTGTTCTGACTCGGTTTTTCTCAATTAGTGGGAAGTTTATGATCCATTAAAAAGCATAATCTTCCTGGAAGCCTTCTCGCACAGAGGTGCACATACATACCCCACAGGGCTCCAGATCTGTCTCCCTGCTCAACAACACTTCTGTAAAGCACTCAGTGGGGGGTGACGATTCCAGCAGAGATCCAAAGAATTCAAAGGTGTGTTGAATCACAACAGATATGTATGAGATTTACCATATCCCATGTGTGTATGGGAAAGATCAATTTCCTGATGTGCAGTGTGTGTGTGTGTGTGTGTGTGTGTGTGTGTGTGTGTGTGTGTGTGTGTGTGTGTGTGTGTGTGTGTGTGTGTGTGTGTGTGTGTGTGTGTGTGTGTGTGTGTGTGTGTGTGTGTGTGTGTGTGTGTGTGACACACAGTCTATTCCATCCACATGTTAAGAGACTGTGTGGGTTATGATCTATCAAAGGTAACGAAGCCAATTGCACTGAAGACACTTCATCTTCCCAGGCGTGTTCCTAACCTTCTGCTGCCTCACAAACATACTGGAGCATAGAGTTTATAACATCCTCAGGCTACGTGTGTAGTTCGATGTATAGCTAAGAGGGGAAAAATATCTTACACTGAACAGCGGGTGCCTCTTTGCGTTGGCACATTTCTTCTTGAAGTACATGAGGCTGTGTGTGTGTGTGTGTGCGCCGAATGGTAAGTCCGCACAAACGTTAATTCAATCAAGAGGGAGTAAAAGTACACACAGGTACAACCCTCAATGCCGACAGTCAGTGGGAACTCTGCTGCTCTATTAATGGAGTTAATCACTGACGTCCCTCTTCTTTGATTGATGGGTGGAACAGGATGTGTGATTGATGCATTATATGGAAGCCCTGAAGCCGAAGGCAACAACAACAAAAAGTTGTTCGAATTAGATACTCATTTGTTCAAATTAGGTACTATGTAGTTTGAACAAGTTACTAAGTCATTCAAACACGATCATTCCAAAAATCTATTTTTTTTTGCCTTGGGCTTCAGTTCAGGTCTTTCGTACCATTCGGGGTCATCATCATGCTTTGCCTTTTCTCCATTTCATCATCATCTGTCTTTCACTTACCTCAAAGTGGATTTGGCATGATGGTGTCTTTCATAGATGTTCAGGTGGCCTGAGGAGGCCTGTAGATCCCCTGACCTGAGCCTGGTCTCTAGACATGCTCCTCTGACCTAAGCATCCCTGGAGCTGTAAGTATGCCTGCCACGTGGCATTGACAGTATCATCGCTCCAACTGAGACTCCTTTTGTCCTATCACTGCTGTGGCTCATTCTATAGTTCTGACACAGACAAAGAGAGCAGAGCTTTTCTGAAGAGGGAAGGAGATGGGATCTTTTCTTCACACTGATTGCATTTTTTCTCTAAACTGAAAACAGGTCGAAACATGATGTCATGCTTATCATTGACAAAAGCATACTCAAATATCTGGATAGTTGAAAAGGCCACCGTGTGCATGCTCACAATCATACAATTGCTTGAAAGGTAATCAAAAGGTCAGATGTCACTTCCCCTATAATATACTGAACAAAAATATAAACACAACAGGTAAAGTTTTGGTATCATTTTTCATGAGCTGAAATAAAAGATCCCAGAAATTTTCCATACGCACAAAAAGGTTATTTCTCACAAATGTTGTGCACACATTTTTTACATCCCTGTTAGTGAGCATTTCTCCTTTGCCAAGATAATCCATCCACTTGAAAGGTGTGGCATATCAATAAGTTGATTAAACAGCATAATAATTACACAGGTGCACCTTGTGCTGGGGACAAAATGCCACTCTAAAATGTGCAGTTTTGTCACACAACACAATGCGACACGTCTCAAGTTTTGAGGGAGCGTGCAATTAGCGTGCTGAATGTAGGAATGTCCAATAGCGCTGCTGCCAGAGAATTGAATGTTTTTCTCTACCATAAGCCGCCTCCAACATCATTTTAGAGAATCTGGCAGCACATCCAAAGGGTCTCACAACCGCAGACCACGTGTAACCATGCCAGCCCAGGACCTCCACATCCATCTTCTTCACCTGCGGGATTGTCTGATGAGGGGGAAGGTGGGTGCTGAGAAGTATTTCTGTCTGTAATACAGCTCTTTAGCTGGGAAAAACGAATTATGATTGGCTGGGCCTGGCTCCCCAGTGGGTGGAACAGGCTCCCGAGTGGGTGGGCCTATGCCCCCTGACCAGTCATATGAAATCCATAGACTAGGGCCTAATTAACTTATTTAAATTGACTGATTTCCTTCTATGAACTGTAACTCAGTAAAATCTTTGAATGTTGCATTTGTATTTTTGTTCAGTATAATTACACAATCTCTGTAGCAAGGACAGAGAAATGACATAGTGAGGTGTCAGTATCATGGGCTTTTAATTTAAATGGGCCATCATCAGGACTAGTGTCAGGGAAAGTGTTGAAATTCAATGAGAAACAAGTAAAGTGGTCACAGGAAATTCTGAAAAGATCAGGGTGGATCGACAGAAAAAAACTCACAGGTAAACACCTCAAACAGCCCAACCAAGTCACCTCTAAATGTCCATGAAACAACAAGCAGACACAGCTAAACCCAAAACCGGTCACTCTGTCATAGCAGATCTGATACTTGAAATGTGAAGACGACATTACAATTCAACAGCCTCCCACACCAGCCTACCCCCGTCACAGCATTTTGAAGCAAAGTGAAATGATTAAACAGAAGGGGCAGCCCACATGGTCACTTTTAGCATCACAACATTACATAAAAATTACATTTCGGTTAGAAGAGAACGGGGACTTTTGGGTGACCGCTTTCCAATTCCCAAAAACCCAAGAGCGATTTGAATTACAAATGAGGACAGAGAAAGCGGGGGTGCTGAGGCCGAGCAGAGAGGAGGATAGTGAAGCAAAACAATGAGGCCATTGGATTGACGAGTCGGCCTACATCACTGTTGATCAGGGAGTCCGGCTCTTACAGACTCCTTTTTAATGACAAGGAGCTGAGCTATTATTATAACAACCTAATAACTTCCCAGTGTGTTCTCCCTCCCCTACTCATCCGTGGTCCTCATTACCCAGTGAATAATGAGTAAAAGCAGGCTTGGAACTGGAGCTCACCCTGAAAGGGCCTGTAAGGTCACTGGTTTTGTTCCAAGGCTAGCTTACGTAGACAACTCACAGGCTATATAGTCATACCCTCTATATGATGTGCTTCTCTGGAGGAGGTCAAGGTGATTAAGAATGGCGAGTATTCTATACTGTACATCTCGTCCAAACAGGTTATATGCTCCTGTTAACTTTTCTTCGATAAGTGCCTGAGTTGTCATATGAGAGCGGAGGGGAGACCGAAGAAGAGAGAGAGAAAAGGCACAGTCTAGGATGTCTGTTTTTTTTTCTTACAGACCGTATAAAGTTAATGAGTACAGACAGAGAATACAAGTCCTTGAAATGACAAAGAAAGGTCATGGTGGAGAATAAAGGAGAAGGTCTCCACAGCACAAAGCTATGTCTCCAAGGCTGTGTGTTTATACTTTTAATGATCCATAAATGTATGTAAATTAATATTATTCTTAATGTCAACCCTACTCATAATTACAGAGCACACTTTAAGGTTTGACACCAGGACTGGCTTTGAAGCATCTAGGCCTGGGTTGGACGAAATGTCAAAAATGGCCCAAATTTAATTTATTATTTCTCAATAATTATTTTGGATACAGATTTCAAATGTATGTCAAACATCCTTCCCCCTAAGGATGTTTTTATGGACTTCATTTGGATAAGATCTAAAACGTCACCGTTATCTTAGGGCTAAACTGGTGTGGAATTGCCAAAATAGTAGGCTACTTAAGAATTTGAAGGCCGTAGGTCAGCCACGGGGCTAACCAGGTCAAAGGGGGGTCAAATCGGTAGATGGCACCCGTGGGTGGTAGCAGAGGGGGTTTAGGTGAAGTGCCCCACACACAGTTTACTCTAGTGCCCAGAGAATGCTGGTGTAATTTCACGCCCGGTTGCCCCTTGCCTGGTACTAATGTGTCGAGTTTGGATGGTGAGATGCTCCAGCGGCCACAAATCAAAGCCATCATTAAAGTATAAGAGACAATTCAGCAGTGTGTCAGTCTCTATATACTGTACCTTCACACTCCCATACTAACAAACTCCATCTCCCCTTAAGCCCAAGTTATTCATCCGAGACATAAAAAATACATGCGCTGAAGAGTTGTGCTTCATGTCAAAACATGAAGCCGGGATTTCAGCAATATAACTTGATCTGTCCCTGGGAGAATGGCCTTTCAAACAGACTGTGGTATGAGCGAGAAGAAATGAGTAGCGTGTGCCATATCCAATTACAATATGTCTGCTAGCTTAAGAGCATGTGTAGGAGTTGAACACTTCCAGGCTTCAGAGCAAAATCAATGATCTACAATGATGATGAGCGTTGTAATTGGGCAATTCCAGCATTATGAACATTACGGACATTATGGACATTTGCACACAAAATCACAACTTGAATGTCTCACAGAATGGGGACACACAATATAAATGTAACTTTTGATGTATGTGTCGATAGTACCCCTTGGGGGAAGTGAACTCAAAAAAGTGGAGACATGAAGCAAATAAGAAGCGTTACGGATGTTACATGAAATGGACAGGCTTTTTTGGGAAACTGAACATATTAGCAAATGTCTGTGAGTTTGTAAGTCTCAAGTCAAATCATGGATAGCCATTTCGAAGGAAAGGCTTGGCTGAACATAAAAATGAAAATGTTTAAAAGATTGTAATTTCCATCATTACTTTAGAGAGGAAATGGATGTTACACCCGCCCTTCATGGACGTTACAGAATCTGAAATAAACATTCAAATCTTAAAGATTTCATGATCAAAATCGATCGTAACATTTTTTTGTAATTTGAAATGTTTTTAAAAGGTCAGAAGAAGGCATAGCACTTTAGGACTGCATAATTACAAATAGCCTGAATAGTATGCGAGGCCTGCCACCACACTCTAACGTTCTAATTGTTTATATACTGCTCAAAAAAATAAAGGGAACACTTAAACAACACATCCTAGATCTGAATGAAATAAATAATCTTATTAAATACTTTTTTCTTTACATAGTTGAATGTGCTGACAACAAAATCACACAAAAATAATCAATGGAAATCCAATTTATCAACCCATGGAGGTCTGGATTTGGAGTCACACTCAAAATTAAAGTGGAAAACCACACTACAGGCATATCCAACTTTGATGTAATGTCCTTAAAACAAGTCAAAATGAGGCTCAGTAGTGTGTGTGGCATCCACGTGCCTGTATGACCTCCCTACAACGCCTGGGCATGCTCCTGATGAGGTGGCGGATGGTCTCCTGAGGGATCTCCTCCCAGACCTGGACTAAAGCATCCGCCAACTCCTGGACAGTCTGTGGTGCAACGTGGCGTTGTTGGATGGAGCGAGACATGATGTCCCAGATGTGCTCAATTGGATTCAGGTCTGGGGAACGGGCGGGCCAGTCCATAGCATCAATGTCTTCCTCTTGCAGGAACTGCTGACACACTCCAGCCACATGAGGTCTAGCATTGTCTTGCATTAGGAGGAACCCAGGGCCAACCGCACCAGCATATGGTCTCACAAGGGATCTGAGGATCTCATCTCGGTACCTAATGGCAGTCAGGCTACCTCTGGCGAGCACATGGAGGGCTGTGCGGCCCCCCAAAGAAATGCCACCCCACACCATGACTGACCCACCGCCAAACCGGTCATGCTGGAGGATGTTGCAGGCAGCAGAACGTTCTCCACGGCGTCTCCAGACTCTGTCACGTCTGTCACATGTGCTCAGTGTGAACCTGCTTTCATCTGTGAAGAGCACAGGGCGCCAGTGGCGAATTTGCCAATCTTGGTGTTCTCTGGCAAATGCCAAACGTCCTGCACGGTGTTGGGCTGTAAGCACAACCCCCACCTGTGGACGTCGGGCCCTCATACCACCCTCATGGAGTCTGTTTCTGACCGTTTGAGCAGACACATGCACATTTGTGGCCTGCTGGAGGTCATTTTGCAGGGCTCTGGCAGTGCTTCTCCTGCTCCTCCTTGCACAAAGGCGGAGGTAGCGGTCCTGCTGCTGGGTTGTTGCCCTCCTACAGCCTCCTCCACGTCTCCTGATGTACTGGCCTGTCTCCTGGTAGTGCCTCCATGGTCTGGACACTACGCTGACAGACACAGCAAACCTTCTTGCCACAGCTCGCATTGATGTGCCATCCTGGATGAGCTGCACTACCTGAGCCACTTGTTTGGGTTGTAGACTCCGTCTCATGCTACCACTAGAGTGAAAGCACCGCAAGCATTCAAAAGTGACCAAAACATCAGCCAGGAAGCATAGGAACTGAGAAGTGGTCTGTGGTCTCCACCTGCTGAACCACTCCTTTATTGGGGGGTGTCTTGCTAATTGCCTATAATTTCCACCTGTTGTCTATTCCATTTGCACAACAGCATGTGAAATTTATTGTCAATTAGTGTTGCTTCCTAAGTGGACAGTTTGATTTCACAGAAGTGTGATTGACTTGGAGTTACATTGTGTTGTTTAAGTGTTCCCTTTATTTTTTTGAGCAGTGTATATCAAAATGAACCTTTACCAGTTGAATGTACACATTAATGGTGAGCGGGCCAGCTGTTTGTTCACCTGCACCTGCCCGAAATTACTAATAACCAATCCGCAACGCCTGACTACAGTACACACTGAGTTCAGAAAGAATTCACACCCGTTGACTAAAGTCAAAATGTGCTTAACAAGTCACATAATAAGTTGCGTGGACTGACTCTGTGTGCAATAATAGTGTTTAACATGATTTTTGAATGACTACCTCATCTCTGTACCCCACACATACAATTATATGTAAGGTCCCCTCAGTCGAGCAGTGAATTTCAACCACAGATTCAACCATAAAGACCAGGGAGGTTTTCCAATGCCCCGCAAAGAAGGGCACCTATTGGTAAATGGGTCAAAATAAGAAAAGCAGACACTGAATATCCTTTGAGCATGGTGAAGTTTATAATTACACTTTGGATGGTGTATCAAAACACCCAGTCACTACAAAGATACAGGGGTCCATTCTAACTCAGTTGCCGGAGAGGAAGGAAACCGCTCAGGGATTTCCCCATGAGGCCAGTGGTGACTTTAAAACAGTAATAGAGTTTAATGGCTCTGATAGGAGAAAACTGAGGATGGATCAACAACAATGTAGTTCCTCCACAATACTAACCTAATTAACAGGGTGAAAAGAAGGAAGCCTGTACAGCATACAAATATTCCAAAACATGCACCCTGTTTGCAAAAAGGCACTAAAGTAATACTGTAAAAGATATGGCAAAGCAATTAACTTTTTGTCCTGAATACATATACAAACACACACACATATATATATATATATATATATACAAACACACATACATACATACATACATACATACATACATACATACATACATACATACATACATACATACATACATACATACATACATACATACATACATACATACATACATATATATATATATATATATATATATATACACACACATACATACAAACACACATACAGTGCATTCAGTACCAGTCAAACGTTTGGAGACTCCTACTCATTCCAGGGTTTTTCTTTATTTTTACTATTTTCTACATCGTAGAATATTAGTGAAGACATCAAAACTATGAAATAACACATATGGAATCATGGAGTAAAAATAAAGAAAAACCCTGGAATGAGTAGGTGTGTCCAAACCTTTGACTGGTACTGAATGCACTGTACAGTGCATTCAGAAAGTATTCACACCCCTTGACCTTTTCCACATTTTGTTACGTTACAGCCTTATTCAAAAATGTATTAAATAAATAAAAAAATACTCATCAATCTACACACAATACCCCAAAATGACAAAACCAAAACAAGTTTTTTGAAATGTACCAGTCAAAAGTTGACACCCACTCATTCCAGGGTTTTTCTTTATTTTTACTATTTTACATTTACATTTACATTTTACTCATTTAGCAGACGCTCTTATCCAGAGCGACTTACAGTAGTGTGCATACACTTTCATACTTTTTTCGTACTGTTCAGGTTTATGTATTCCAGTCATCATTATCAGACTGTTAAGCCAGCTAAGATATTCAGGGAATCTGTCTTCCTTCAGTGCTATTTTCTACTGCAACTTGGCTCCTTCCCTTCCCTCCAGCAAGCTGCGTCTTAAGTAAATCAAGCTCTCAATCAATGCTAATTCATGTCGCTTATCGAGATGAATTTTCTACATTGTAGAATAATAGTGAAGACATCAAAACTATGAAATAACACATATGGAATCATGTAGTAAGCAAGAAAGTTTTTTATATTTGAGATTCTTCAAAGTAGCCACCCTTTGCACACTCTTGGCATTCTCTCAACCAGCTTCGTGAGGTAGTCACCTGGAATGCATTTCTATTAACAGGTGTGCCTCGTTGAAAGTTAATTTGTGGAATTTCTTTCCTTCTTAATGCATTTGAGCCAATCAGTTGTGTTGTGACAAGGTATGGGTGGTATACAGAAGATTGCCCTATTTGGTAAAAGACCAAGACCAAGTCCATATTATGGCAAGAACAACATAACATTCATGTGGTTTCATTTGGAAATAACTAACTTTCCCTATGGAATTGCCCAATTACAGATGTAGGATCTTAATTTGATCGCTCTTTGTTGCTGAGAATTTTCGTGCACAGGAGGAAATGCAAACTTTTAGTATATTTGAGTTTTAAAAAGATTGTAAAGTTTAACTTAAAAAACTCAGACTTGATTTGCCCTCACAAAAAAATGTATCAACCCCTACAAAAATGTCCATTAATTAAAATCCACATACTCTAATAATTCAATTTTCCTGTTGCTGCAGGATTATTTTCCTGCTATAGCATGGCTCAAAATAAGATCTTACATCTGTACAATATGGTGGACTGACTCATTGCATTATGGAAACCATTCTGCCTTCACTGACAGACTGAATGACCTCGGTTTATTGAAAAGAGCAGAGTAGAAACAGAGAGACCAATAAATGAGAGGGGCATGAGCAAAAAGACAGACGGGCGACAGACAGGGCTTTCAAGACGGGTTTATGTCGACAGATTGTAACGTTCTGCTTTCTCAGCCCTGTTCTCTCCTCCCTGTACAACTCAGCCATCATTCTCTCCCTTTCTTCTCCCTGCCTGGCACACTGCTACTCCTGCTCAGCGCATACATCTGTCACTGCCTCTCTCCCTCCCTCTTCCTCTCTCCAGCTCCCTTCTCACTGGCGTGTATCCTCTTAATGCCCCTTTAAACTGCCTGGGCTCTGCATTAAACCCCAGTCCAGTGCATTTAACGACTGCCCCACACACATCAATCAGTCCGCATTATGGCAGGTGGGAATGGACAGCTCTCTGAGGCTCTGCACCAAAGGAACAGACGAAACTGCACCAAAGAAACAGTCAGCTATTATGATGGACTTTAAAACCTCTTCAGGATCGAACACTTTTTTTCAATTTTCACCTAAAATGACTTACCCAAATCTAACTGCCTTTAGCTCAGGACCTGAAGCAAGGTTATGGATATTCTTGATACCATTTGAAAGGAAACACTTTGAAGTTTGTGGAAATGTGAAATGAATGTAGGAGAATATAACACATTGGATCTGGTAAAAGATAATACAAAGAAAACAGGTTTTTGTTTTTTGTTCCATCATCTTTGAAATGCAAGAGAAAGGCCAATATATGACTTAGGAATTTAGGCACAATTTAGATTCTGGCCACTAGATGGCAGCAGTGTATGTGCAAAGTTTTAGACTGATCCAATGAACCATTGTATTTCTGTTCAAAATGTTGTATCAAGACTGCCCAAATGTGACTAATTGGTTTATTAATACATGTTCATAACTGTGCACTCTCCTCAAATAATAGCATGGTATTCTTTCACTGTAATAGCTACTGTAAATTGGACAGTGCAGTTAGATTAACAAGAATTTAAGCTTTCTGACCACATCAGATATGTCTATGTCCTGGGAAATGTTCTTGTTACTTAAAACGTCATGCTAATCACATTAGCGCACGTTAGCTCAACCGTCCTGTGGGGGGGGGGGGGGGGCGACCCCGTAGAGTCACGCTAATCACATTAACACACGTTAGATCAACCGTCCCATAGAGGTTAAAAGATAGCTACTCATAAAATATGAGTGGAAAGACTGTGTGGGGGGAGACTCAAAGGGGGTGTTTGAGTTAGAGCAGGGATGTCAAAGCCATTTTGCCCCAGAGGCCGCATTCGGTCTTCAAAGAGGTCAGGACGGCCGCACGGAATTTATAAAAAAATTCTGTGCCGTCAAAATAAAAATAAAAAGTCATCTATCCATTTTTTTTCAATGCTCCCTGACTGACACTGTCAAGAAACTGTATGAATGTAGGTACATTTTATGTAGTCATTTTAAAGTAAATTTAGTTTTATTGAATTTTTTTACTCAAACCACCCGCGGGCCGGAATGGACCCCCTCGCGCACAGGCCATATGTTTGACTACCCTGAGTTAGAGGGTAAGGCTGTATTTGGTAGGTGGAGGGGGTTCTACACTTCAGAGCTTACTGCAAGTCATGACCCACGACCTTGCAATGAATTTGATATTTTTACCATTTAAAGTAAGTGGTCCCATTTACTCTTAAGATGCCCTTGATAAAAAGGCATTAGTGACAATTGGGTCAAGGCCTCACCTCTCTACCCTATTAACACAAGGGTGGGGTTAAAACATCCCAGCAGGGTAAGCCTGATCTGGGCCAAGGCCCCCCCCATCTCAGCCAGTCAGCAGCGGGGCAGAGTGCAGAGAGGGGTGACAGATCAGCCCATGATTACCCTCATTTTAATCAGCTTCATGGGGAGCGCAGCCACGGCTTGTATTCAGATGTTGCTTGTTAATGTCAGACAGTAGGGAGAAAGACTCAGAGGTCCAGCCAGGTAATTAGAGTCATGACGAGCCCTTATGAATTTCCTTTACGGGGCCTAATTAGTGTTCAGGCCACTCGTCCCCCCGCCTACCGCCTGACCTACCAACCACAGATCCTCGTGTCACATCACTCTGCTGAGTGCTGAGGCACAAGAACAAAGCATAACAAGAGCTCTCCTTTGAAATCGCAACATCTGCTAAATGTCCCTCAGACAATACACACATGTTTAGCAGGCAAAGATACCAAGAACCAATCAGGCACACACACAAAGCGGAACATTGTCACACACAGAAACACATAGCATTGGAATGAAACAGTGACAAGGACTTTTGGTTTGTTAGATTGTCTGCCCACGCGCTGACAGAGAAGACAGAATACATGATGCAGCTTGAGAAGACCACAGCAAGAGATGTCAAGAGACACCCCAACATGTCTGGTTTTGTCACGTCCTGACCAGTAAAGGGGTTATTTGTTATTGTATTTTGGTCAGGATGTGGCAGGGGGTGTTTGTTTTATGTGTTTCGGGGTTTTGTGGTTAATGTTCTATGTTAGTCTATTTCTATGTCTGTGTCTAGTTATTCTATTTCTATGTTTAGTTTATTGGGTTGACCTTCAATTCGAGGCAGCTGTTCCTCGTTGCCTCTAATTGAAGGTCCTATTTAGTAGGGGTGTTTTTTCATGGGTTTTTGTGGGTAATTGTTCTGTGTTTAGTTGTATGTCTAACAGGACTGTTTCTCGTCGTTGTTATTTTTGTAGTAAGTGTTTATTTTGGTTCTCTTCATAATAAAAAGAAGATGAGCAAACACATTCCCGCTGCACCTTGGTCCCATCTTTACGACGAGCGTGACAGGTTTCCACCTCTCCTATAACAACACTCACGTGACATTCACTGACCTGAATGACCTCAAATAGAAATACTGCAGTTGAAGGAAATTCTTCCAAAGAAAATGGATGTCCTTTGCTGTATTCAAGGTAAGTCAGCTGTCAGTCAAGCAAGCTGTATTCAAACTGAGTAGATGCAACTTTGCCTAGGTGCACAAACTCTGCCTGAGTGAAAAGTCTCAGAACTTCAAATCAAATAACATTCTAATGAGAACAAAGTGTAATTAGCTGGCTCTGACTGCATGTGTGGGTAAGGCTGTTGTGGTTATGAAATTGTCAGCCGGTGATTGTCAAGCAAATAACTGCCAGTCTCATGGTAATTTACCATTAATTAACAAACACATTTAGCATCTCCTGGTTTCCAAGCATAGCCTACAAGCCGCTGATGCAGACCTTTGGAGCATTTAAAAAAATTTAATAAATCCATGCAATATAATCTACACCTTCACAATAAATCCATTATTTATTTTAGATAGGTCTGAAGAAACATGATATGAAGAAAATAGTCTATTTCAGAAGAACAGAATAGCATACTCTGAGTTGTCCTTAAGTTAGGCCCTGATCTGGCTATGCCATATGGCTGTGGGCTACACTAGTTAATTTATCAGACAATATTTGCTTAGAATTCCGTGGCATTATTTTATATTTTATAGTATGAAGAATACAACTGAACATAACTGAATAAAATAGGAAGGATATTTTCTCCATGTGATTTTAGGGATGGCACACATTTACTACATTTACTATTCTGTGTTGAGCAGTTAACAAAGAAACAGGTACCCTTATGCTTAATTTAGAGTTATTTATGTAACTTTAGTTGTGATACAAATATTGGGCTATATGTTTAGATTTTTAATACATTCTCAGGCTGTGTGATGGGGCACATAATGCAGCCTTATTTTTTAAAAGTTGCATTAAAGGCATAAGCTCTGCTTTGTTATTTGCGCAGGCTGTACACACTTCATCAATCTCTCATTCACAATTTGACAAGCACTTGATAATGCCTTGAATTTCCCGGCTGCATTCCCTGTGTGGCTGTAATGCCCCCTAAAAAAAATCCATGGCTTTTGCGGCCAGTGGGCGTTGTGCCCTTGGGCTGAATATAATCATTATAATTTCCTTCTCCCAGCTGCATGCCGAAGCACCTCTCACTCATATTGCTCTCTGTCACGTGATCAGGTCTTTCTCACAGGCTACAAGGGAAGACAGACACATCGGGGATGCAACTGCGATCGACCTTATCCTATTCCGAGGCGCATATTGAAGATATTGGGAGAACTGTCAACATTTACTTTTCATCAGCCAACAAGATGAGTAGGCTTAACAAACAGCAAAAGCACTAGCCTATGTCAATCTACTGTCCCCCATAGTACAAAAGTTGACCTATTCTGTGCCAGAAATAAATATTCCAAACATAGTCTGGAACAGTTGTGGGATGCAATAGATCCCAAATTAATACAACCACTAGCTTCAGAAAACTGTTTTAAGCAATGAGCCTGACGCAACAGATGAGAACATTTAACTTAAAATCTTGATAAACTATTAGGCTATTTCTTCACATTATAAGCAGAGCAATGAGTACACACAGTAGGCTACAAGCAGAAAAACACCGGGTGCCTGCAGGCTGACCCTGGTCGCCAGTTGAACGGTGTTTCCTCCGACATATTGGTGCAGCTGGCTTCCGGGTTAAGCTGGCGGGTGTTAAGGAGCGCGGATAGGCGGGTCATGTTTTGGAGGACACATGATTCCACATGATTGCGGCGATGAGATATTGAAATTTAGGAGAAATTGGGGTGTAAAAAAAATACCAAAAATAAATGTGGATTCTTATGGTGAAAATTATTTTCTCCAAATTTTAAACTCATGCGATGAGTATGTATGCCAGTTGGGCACTACACACGTTGTAAAGCGGATTAATGTGCTTAATTTTAAAGTTATTTAGCCACTTTAGTTGTGATAAAAACCTTGGGCTAGGCTATATGAGATGTTTGACTATGATTTGAAAAAGTCGCAACAAAAAAAACATTCAATGTTTCTTGCCTTATGCTGGACATCATTCACAGTGATAATATATAATTCACAAGCGATAGGCTAACATTGTCACCCATAACACTATTCTTGATGTAATCTTGTCTTTTACATACAGTATACTAAATAATATACATGTGAAATTAGTTTTTATTTAGAATGGACCATTATCATGCATCTGTCTCGAATCAGGGGCAGCATCTGTGCACTTAAATAGCGAATGGAGGACTCTTTTCCCTTGGTTCATTTTCATGCCAACCAGGTAGGCTATACTCCTGTTTTAAAGATAAGCAATGTGCTTAATAATAGGAAAGTTGAGAAATAAATATAGTAGGCATAGCCTATGGAAAGCTGATGGGATCCTCCTCTTTTTAAGAGGCCATCACTGTATTCTCATGCAATTGCATAGCCTATAGAAATGTTGCGCAACATGGGCTCTCATGAAATGTTTGATTCGATTACATTTGCATTGATGTCAGAGTGATTAGACGGACAATAGAGTGCTGAGTATCAGGCAGTTAGCAAGTTTGGTAAGCTACTAATGACCATCAACAGTCAGAGCTTGGAGAAGCCTAATTACCATGACTAAACCGTTATGTGGAATTTGACTGCCTTCATTTAAATGTTCTTTTTTTTATTTCACCTTTATTTAACCACGTAGGCTAGTTGAGAACAAGTTCACATTTGCAACTGCGACCTGGCCAAGATAAAGCATAGCAATTCGACACATACAACAACAGAGTTACACATGGAATAAACAAAACATACAGTTAATAATACAGTAGAAAAAATAAAACAAAAAGTCTATATACAGTGTGTGCAAATGAGGTAAGATAAGGGAGATAAGGCAATAAATAGGCCATGGTGGCGAAGTAATTGCAATATAGCAATTAAACACTGGAATGGAAGATGTGCAGAAGATGAATGTGCAAGTAGAGCTACTGGGGTGCAAAGGACCAAGATAAATACAGTAAGGGGATGAGGTAGATAGATGGGCTGTTAACATATGGGCTATGTACAGGTGCAGTGATCTGTGAGCTGCTCTGACAGCTGGTGCTTAAAGCTAGTGAGGGAGATATGAGTCTTCAGCTTCAGTGATTTTTGCAGTTCGTTCCAGTCATTGGCAGCAGAGAACTGGAAGGAAAGACAACCAAAGGAGGAATTGGCTTTGGGGGGTAACCAGTGAGATATACCTGCAGGAGCGCGTGCTACGAGTGGGTGCTGCTATGGTGACCAGTGAGTTGAGATAAGGCGGGGCTTTAGCTAGCAGAGACTTGTAGATAACCTGTAGCCAGTGGGTTTGGCGGCGAGTATGAAGCGAGGGCCAACCAACGAGAGCGTACAGGTCGCAGTGGTGAGTAGTGTATGGGGCTTTGGTGACAAAACGGATGGCACTGTGATAGACTGCATCCAATTTGTTGAGTAGAGTGTTGGAGGCTATTTTATAGATGACATCACCGAAGTCGAGGATCGGTAGGATGGTCAGTTTTACGAGGGTATGTTTGGCAGCATGAGTGAAGGATGCTTTGTTGCGATATAGGAAGCCCATTCTAGATTTAATTTTGGATTGGAGATGCTTAATGTGAGTCTGGAAGGAGACTTTAGTCTAACCAGATACCTAGGTATTTGTAGTTGTCCACGTATTCTAAGTCAGAGCCGTCCAGAATAGTGTTGCTGGACGGGCGGGCAGGTGCGGGCAGTGATCGATTGAATAGCATGCATTTAGTTTTACTTGCATTTAAGAGCAGTTGGAAGCCATGGAAGGAGAGTTGTATGGCATTGAAGCTTGTCTGGAGGTTAGTTAACAGTGTCCAAAGAGGGGCCAGAAGTATACAGAATGGTGTCGTCTGCGTAGAGGTGGATCAGAGAATCACCAGCAGCAAGAGCGACATCATTGATGTATACAGAGAAGAGAGTCGGCCCAGGAATTGAACCCTGTGGCACCCCCATAGAGACTGCCAGAGGTCCGGACAACAGGCCCTCCGATTTGACACACTGAACTCTATCAGATAAGTAGTTGGTAAACCAGGCGAGGCAATCATTTGAGAAACCAAGGCTGTCGAGTCTGCCAATAAGAATGTGGTGATTGACAGAGTCGAAAGCCTTGGCCAGGTCGATGAATACGGCTGCACAGTAATGTCTCTTATCGATGGCGGTTATGATGTCGTTTAGGACCTTGAGTGTGGCTGAGGTGAACCCATGACCAGCTCTGAAACCAGATTGCATAGCGGAGAAGGTACGGTGGGATTCGAAATGGTCGGTAATCTGTTTGTTAACTGGGCTTTCGAAGACCTTAGAAAGACAGGGTAGGATAGATATAGGTCTGTAGCAGTTTGGGTCTAGAGTGTCACCCCCTTTGAAGAGGGGGATGACCACGGCAGCTTTCCAATCTTTGGGAATCTCAGATGATACGAAAGAGAGGTTGAAGAGGGTAGTAATAGGGGTTGCAGCAATTTCGGCAGATAATTTTAGAAAGAGAGGGTCCAGATTGTCTAGCCCAGCTGATTTGTAGGGGTCCATATTTTGCGGCTCTTTCAGAACATCAGCTATAGGGATCTGGGTGAAGCACAAATGGTGGGGGCTTTGGCGGGTTGCTGTGGAGGGTGCCGGGCAGTTGACCGGGGTAGGGGTAGCCAGGTGGAAAGCATGGCCAGCCGTAGAGAAATGCTTGTTGAAATTCTCAATTATAGTGGATTTATCGGTGGTAACAGTGTTTCCTAGCCTCAAAGCAGTGGGCAGCTGGGAAGAGGTGCTCTTATTCTCCATGGACTTTACAGTGTCCCAGAACTTTTTTGAGTTTGTACTACAGGATGAAAATTTCTGTTTGAAAAAGCTAGCCTTAGCTTTCCTAACTGCCTGTGTATATTTGTTCCTAACTTCCCTGAAAAGTTGCATATCACGGGGGCTATTCGATGCTAATGCAGAACGCCACAGGATGTTTTTGTGCTGGTCAAGGGCAGACAGGTCTGCAGTGAACCAAGGACTATATCTATTCCTAGTTCTACATTTTTTTGAATGGGGCATGCTTATTTAAGATGGTGAGGAAGGCACTTTTAAAGAATAACCAAGAATCCTCTACTGAGGGGATGAGGTCAATGTCATTCCAGGATACCCCGGCCAGGTCGATTAGAAAGGCCTGCTCGCAGAAGTGTTTTAGGGAGCGTTTGACAGTGGTGAGGGGTGGTCGTTTGGTCAGTGATCACTGAGATCTTGATCTGAGATCTTCATGACTCGTGACCGAGTCACGATAACACAATAACAGCCCTATGTGTGGGTATGGATGTAGGTACGCAGACCCAAGAGTCACTGTGACCCACCATGAGGAGTTTGTGGCCCTCATCTTCACCGAAGTTGACCATCCCTGGACAAGAACATACTGTTGAATTTGCAGAATAAATGAGTTTGGGCTATTTCTACAGATAGACCTATCTACACCATTAATGTGTGTGTATGCGTGCGTGTGTATGTCGTACGTGTTCGATCGAAGAAAAACTATTTGCACCAAGCTGCATGAGATTCAGCAAGGAACTCCCTTGCCCCTCTCTGTATGGCAGATACATCCATTTACCAACTTCACCAGGAAATAAATGTTGGCCCATCTTTCCCCCCCGTCCCTTTCCATTTCACAGTAAATTAGATTCTACACTTGAGAGCAGGGCCTTAGTGTGACATAATTTCTCAGAAAGAGTGCATCACAAAGAAGAATAGGGTCCTTAACCTGATTAGCTAATCTCCACCCACCGCTTCATTCATGGAACATAGGAATGGAATTAAATCAGCTTACTTTATGTTCTGTGAACAGTTTCAATTGACTGGGCAAAGTGAGTGGCTCAATTGAATGAGGATGGACAAATCTATTTCTTAATCTACTGCAGTATATAGCGTAAATCAGGCAAATCAGGGCTTGCTATAATCAATGATGAGGTGAGTGGGCCTTGTAGGGATGGGGAGATGGAGGGAGAGTTGTTGATGGGGAGATTTGAGGGGCTGGTGATGTACGCGCTGCTGTTAGGCTCTTATTAATGAAATGGCCATGAGTGCATCACTAGCAGTAGTGTGTACATCCTCAATGCTCCTCAACCAATGTGAACAAACACACACCTGACTTACTCACTGGACAGTCTATTGGTGATGAATGTTTTCTCAAATATACAAAGGATTGATGTAAATGTATACTTCACACAAACCACTCAAAACCAATTATGGACAGGAAGAGTGAAAACAGCAGTGTTTGTGTTATCCAAATGAAACAAGTCCAGTATATAATTTTTTTAATGTACATGATTGAATGACTTAAATTATATTGAGCTGGTGCCATTGGTGATAGAACGTTAGCCCCACCCTTCTGCGGGGAAAACAAGCCATGGTTACCCCATTAGCTCACAGCAAAAACTTGACCTTTTTCAAATGCAATTTTCTTGTTTTCTTCTTGTTTTAGTCAATTACAAAATGACATTAAGAAAAGTACAACATGTCTAAAAATAAATTTAACATGGCCTGCTCCCAAGTGTTCTCACTATTTAGAAAAACGTAATATTGTAGGGCTTCCCTCATGTTCCTTTTCAGGTCGGTGCTACACAAACAAACGGACTACAATGAGTGTGCCCCCCCCCCCCCCCCCCCCCTTGCCCTCAGAACAGACTCAAATCGTTGGGGTATGGACTCTACAAGATGTAGAAAACGTTCCACAGAGAGGCCAATGTTGACTCCAATACTTCTCACAGTTATGTCAAGTTGGCTGGGTGTCCTTTGAGTGGTGGACAAGTCTTGATACACACGTTGCAGCTCTTGACACAACCCGGAGCATCTGGCACTTACTACCATACCCCATTCAAAGGCACTTCAGTCTTTTGTCTTGCTCATTCACCCTCTGAATGGCACACACAACCAAGCCATGTCTCAAGGCTTAATTATCCTTCTTTAACCTGTCTCCTCCCCTTCATCTACACTGATTGGAGTGGATTTAACAAGTGACAATACGGGAACAAAACTTTCACCTGGTCAGTCTGTCATGGAAAGAGCAGGTGTCCTTAATGTTTTGTACACTCAGTGTACACATCTACAAGTAATGAGTGGAGTTACAGACGGACCATACTAAACAAATTACATTTCTTAGCTGTGACTAAATGTTTTCCACACACATATCTACATGTAGCCTACTTGGATACCGGGTCTCCACAATTTCCCACTCTTCCACACCAAACAGACTGAAGAAACATGGGACTTCCTGCAGGCTCTATTTCCCAATGTCGCGAACCATAGGTCGAATTGTTGACCTGGTTACATGTACATTGAATAACATAGCAGCTTTTCAGCATGTTTAGTTATTTCTGAATAACAAAAGAAATCTTTGAAGAAGTTGGCTCTTTTACAACGGGGGTCAATGGGAAAGAATGTTTGTTTTCCCCAATTGTGGGCGTGGTCGAGGGGAATGCCTTCTTATTACATGAATACCAACTCGAAGCATTGTGAATTAAATTAAAATGGCATTCCTTTTATAAAAGGCTCTGGCAATGATTAGGCCTATTTCTGCTTTAGATTTAGACTATTATACAATGTAAGGATTTTTTTTAACTATGCCTTTCACATGTTTAACACTTATGTGGTTAAATTGTCATTTTGAAGATGTCCCAGGGAGGAGCTGAGACAATGTAAGCGTTTTGGTAGGGGAGGCTGGGGAACCCGATTTACTGAGATTTATCACACAAAACCACTCCCTTTTCCGAGGACAAATAACTGCGAGAAACTGGTAATTTATAATATATTATTTATATGAACAGCATGATGTGAAAAGGACTTGTTAATTACATGTGGTCGAAATCTGTATTTTCTATGGCCTCTGCATGATGAATCAAATCAAATTTTATTAGTCACATGGGCCGAATACAAGAGGTGTACCTTAGTGAAATGCTTGCTTACAAGCCCATAACCAACAGTGCAGTTTAAAAAAATACGGATAAGAATAAGACATAAAAGTAACAAGTAATTAAAGATCAGCAGTAAAAAAAAAAAATATATATATACACACACATACAGGGAGGGTGCCGGTACAGAGTCAATGTGCGGGGGCACTGGTTTGTTGAGGTATTATGTACATGTAGGTAGAGTTAATTAAAGTTACTATGCATAGATGACAACAGAGTGGCAGTGGTGTGTGTGTGTGGGGGGGGGGGGGGGGGGGGGCAATGCAAATAGTCTGGGTAGCCATTTGACTAGATGTTCAGGAGTTTTATGGCTTGGAGGTTGAAGCTGTTTAGAAGCCTCGGACCTAG
Organism: Salmo salar; assembly: GCF_965601325.2. Lineage (NCBI taxonomy): Eukaryota > Metazoa > Chordata > Actinopteri > Salmoniformes > Salmonidae > Salmo > Salmo salar. The sequence goes on along the minus strand of NC_138308.1, from coordinate 12,769,127 downwards.
ACTTGGCACTCTGGTACCGCTTGCCATGCGGTAACGTTTTGTTTTCGAGATGATAGTTTCCGGATTTGACCATATTAATGACCTAAGGCTCGTATTTCTGTGTGTTTATTATGTTATAATTAAGTCTATGATTTGATAGAGCAGTCTGACTGAACGGTGGTAGGCACCAGCAGGCTCGTAAGCATTCATTCAAACAGCACTTTCGTGCATTTTGCCAGCAGCTCTTCGCAATGCTTTTAGCATTGCGCTGTTTATGACTTCAAGCCTATCAACTCCCGAGATTAGGCTGGTGTAACCGATGTGAAATGGCTAGCTAGTTAGCGGGGTGCGCGCTAATAGCGTTTCAAACATCACTCGCTCTGAGACTTGGAGTAGTTGTTCCCCTTGCTCTGCATGGGTAACGCTGCTTCGAGGGTGGCTGTTGTCGACGTGTTCCTGGTTCAAGCCCAGGTAAGGGCGAGGAGAGGGATGGAAGCTATACTGTTACACTGGCAATACTAAAGTGCCTATAAGAACATCCAATAGTCAAAGGTATATGAAATACATATCGTATAGAGAAATAGTCCTATAATTCCTATAATAACTACAACCTAAAACTTCTTACCTGGGAATATTGAAGACTCATTTTAAAAGGAACCACCAGCTTTCATATGTTGTCATGTTCTGAGCAAGGAACTTGCACTTTTACTTTCTTCTCCAACACTTTGTTTTTGCATTATTTAAACCAAATGGAACATGTTTCATTATTTATTTGAGGCTAAATTGAATAATATTATATTAAGTTAAAAGTGTTCATTCAGTATTGTTGTAATTATTACAAATAAATAAAATCAGCATCAGCTTTTTTTGGTCCTCCAGTAATCAGTATCGGCGTTGAAAAATCATAATCGGTCGACCTCTACTCTCAACCTGCCCCACTGCAGCCTGTCGATGAGAATGGGGACATGCTCAGGATGGGGACAGAAAGTCAATCTCAGTATGGAGCGCAGTTCACAACGAATGTAGAACTATCATCTCATGATGCTAACTTATTTTCTTGTGACAGGTAGGCCTGCATTTGTGGGCTCCCGAGTGGCGCAGCAGTCTAAGGCACTGCATCTCAGTGCAAGAGGCGTCACTACATACCCTGGTTCGATTCCAGGCTGTATCACAACTGGCTGTGATTGGTAGTCCCATAGGGTGGCGCTAGCCTTCTGAAATCAAGGCACAAGGCGAGACCCAAATGCAGACACAGGAGGCAGATGGTTGGAGTCTTACAATGTTTATTAATCCAAAGGGGTAGGCAAGAGAATGGTTGTGGACAGGCAAAAAGGTAAAAACCACAGAGTCTAGGAGGTACAGAGTGGCAGACAGGCTCGTGGTCAAGTCAGGCAGAATGGGCAGGCAGGCGGGTACAAAGTCCAGAAACAGGGAAGGGTCAAAACTGTGAGGACTAGAAAAAGGAGACTGCAAAAAGCAGGAGAACGGGAAAAATGCTGGTTGACTTGAAAACATGCAAGGCAAATTGGCCAAGAGACAGGAAACACACGGATAAATACACTGGGGAAAATAAGCAACACCTGGAGGGGGTGGAGACAATCACAAGGACATGTAAAACAGATCAGGGTGTGTCAGTACCTCCCCTCCACCTAGGGACGCCACCTGGCGTCCTATCTGGGCGCATACCTGGCTGACCGGGGTGTTGACGGTGGAAATCGGCGATGAGGGCCAGGTCCAAGATGTCTTTAGCAGGAACCCAGCACCTGTCCTCCAGGCCATAACCTTCTCAGTCAACCAGGTACTGGAAACCCCTGCCCCGTAGTCAAACCTTCAAGAGGCATCACACCGTACACGCTGGCTGGCCACCAATAACCAAAGGGGAAGGGATGGGCCTGGAGACAGAAGACAAAGGACAGTGAGACACAGGCTTAATCCTAGACACATGGAAGGTAGGGTGAATACGGAGGGCACAGGGTAACACAAGACGGACAGCAGTGGAACTTAGGACTCTGGAGATGAGAAAAGGACCAATGAACCGGGGAAACAGCTTGCGGGACTCTACTCAAAGGGGCAGATCCCGAGTGGAAAGCCATACCCTCTGCCCAATGTGGTAGCGGGGAGCTTGTGGTCCAGTCAATCACAGGACTGTGTTTTGAAGCCAGGAAAATCCCAACACAACCGGAACATGGTGAGATGCAATGAGGAGGAACTGTATGGTTTCACTGTAGTTACCAGAAACCCGTAATTGAACGGGCACAGTACTATGGGGGACTTCCTCTATAGAGCGGCCGTCCAGTGCCCTAGCATCCATGGGCACAGAGAAAGGCCGAATGGGAATACCAAGCTCCGAAGCTATCGTGGCATCCATAAGACATTCATCAGCCTCAGAGTCAATGAGCACTCGGAGAGACTTAGATTGGTCTCCCCACAGCACAAGAGCAAAAAGGGGTGTGCGGGAATTAGGGAACTCCCAGTCTGACTCACCATAGTACTGGTACCCACTAGAGACAAGGGTTTCCTAATAGGGCAGGTAGCTATAAAATGTCCTGCCCTGCCACAGTACAGACAACAATTATTATTCATCCTCCGTGAGCACTCCCAAACTGATAGCCTAGTTCTTCCCAACTGCATAGGCTCAGGAGTATCCAACTCACCCGTCGTAGATTCACGAGAGAGCTCGGGTGACTTCAACTCCTCTTGGAAGAGTTGCCTTCAGAAACTTCCGGAGTCCATTGGAGGTTAATGCGCCATATCGGGCGCACGAGTGTGCCCGAAACCAGACCTTCTCTCACTCTTGCTTTCCCTTAGGCGTCCATCAATTTTAATGGTTAAGGCGATAAGAGAGTCGAGGTCTACCGGCAGTTCCCGAGCAGCTAGCTCATCCTTTACCTGCTCAGATAATCCGTGCAGAAAAGTAGCGAAAAGTGCAGACCATAACCGCAGTGAGGCCCCGGTGTTCACACCGGGGGACCGGATCTGGCTCGCGACCCCAATTTTGCGTGTTCGGCGGTCGACGTCACCGGCCTTCTAGCCATCACTGATCCATTTTTCATTTTCCATTGGTTTTGTCTTGTCTTCCTTCACACCTGATTCCAATTACATGTTGTGTATTTAACCCTCTGTTTCCCCTCATGTCCTTGTCGGAGATTGTTTATTGTAAGTGTATGTGTACGTCTGTACTGGTGTGCGTCGGGTTATGTTACCCATTGACTTTTTTATTATTATGTTTGCTGGTGGGTTTTTGTAATAAACTGGGCCGTTGGAAACACAGTTATTTCTCTCCTGCGTCTGACTTCTCTGACGCCTGTTAAACACCCTTCCAATGGTTTGAATTATGTGCATAATTCCAGTCCATATAATTCAGTACAGTAATACAGTTCACACTCAAAAGGATTAGCCTACAGGAGCTAGCTTCATTTTACCAAAGAGAACATATAGCCATTTACATCTATGGGCTTTAATGTTTTTCTGTTGTGTGTAATGTGCAGTAGCCTATATAATTTATATATTGGACAATGGCACAATCATTTGGGCTTGGGCTAATTAAATGTTGTTAATGTAGGGCTCATTAAATGTATTAAATACATTTAATACATCATCGGGTTCAGGTAGCATATTAAAATTTTCCTAATGATTAAAGCTCTAATCAAATCCAGACATATTTATATGCTTCATAATGCTTTTGAATGACACTTCCGGTTTTGGCTGGGGTTACCGGGAGAGAATGTCTTTATTCTAGGCATGGTACATTTGTAAAATAACGGGAAAATATTCAACCCTAGTCTTAAAGGAATAGACAGATTTGCCTGTTCCTATTCATTTTCTCTTTTTTCATGGAAGTATTATTGAGAAGTTTGTAAATATATATACTTGAGGAGATTTGCAAATATCTGAATTGAATGTCTGGATCACCATCGTCATCTGTAAATAAAAGCACAACTTGCACCTGATCCTACCTGCCTTCTGCAACATTTCAGCCCTTACCATTGCTACAACACAGAGTTTATAAACCCAGAGGCGCAACACCACGAGACTTTCGGAAACGCTTGTGAAACAGCCCAAACAGACCAGGCCGGGAACTGGGGTTTGAGAAGTCAATATGAAAACAGCTCATTTCTTTTCTTAAAGTTAATTTTCTCTAAATCTAAAGGCAAAACCTAGACTCGAGCCAATGTGTTAAGTAGTTGAACATGATATTACTCCAACCTCGTGAACGTGACAAACTGACATATTTTCATGAACGTCAAAAACAACTTTATATCGAAGCAGTGCCTTTGATTTGACGGCCTGCACATGCGCAGTTCGGCGCGAGACAGACCCGATGAGGTGTTTCTACGCATGAGTTCAGCTAGCCAACGTGGCCATGACTTCACCTACAAGTGTGATCAGGTATTTATTTATATTGGAGAAACAGTAGAAGCCTCTCTTCATACTGTAGCCTACTGTCTTTGGCTACAAGGTCCCTGTTCAATAGGAAGAATTTCTAGATTCCCCTACTAGACTTTGTCTTTCTGTTCAGGCCTATACTTCCATTAAATAGGATTCTCCCATGAATAGGTGCCGACTCTGTTCACTTATGGTGCTGAATCTCCGTGTGCCCTGCAGGTTATGAGTGCCTACAAATCTGTTTCTTACACTGTATTTTTCCAGGATACCTCCTCAACTGTGGCAACAGGCTCCCCCCCCCCCCCCCCCCCCCCTCCCCCTCTTGCTGTGATACTGTTAAAGATGAACATCTCAGGGATCTGAAGGGGAACGCAATCATCCATTAATAAGCCTACAGATTTTTTTTTAATGTGGCCCTAGATTCCTTACCCGATACATTGTGATAATGTGGCGCTGCATAAAACCCATTGACAAAAGGATGAAGTTATCATATGCCAATTTAATGAGTCATTTGTCAAACAGCACATAAAGGCATCAGGGCCTACTACTGTGATAATGTGGCGCTGCATAAAACCTATTGACAAAAGGATCAAGTTATCATATGCCAATTTAATGAGTCATTTGTCAAACAGCACATAAAGGCATCAGGGCCTACTGTGATTAGGCCTATATTTATAATATTTTTACCAATAAAACTGAATACTATAAAAGTTTAAAGAAATCTATCCTGTAATGTAGTGAACATTATACCATAGTCCAGTCCGCATATTGGTACTGTGGGATTCCAGTTCCATGTTTTACAGTAGCAATTAGTAAAATCAGTCACACTACGAAATGCTACCAAAAAAAACCCACAATTCATTTATAATACTTTGAATATATAGTTTCACAGACATATTGTTGAATTTTTTTCTGGTTTGTGCGAAATCGATAAGAATATAAAACCAGTCTGCACACCACCCAGGTGAATTGGTTTAGTCTTGACTCTTGGTTGACAGCGTTGGGGGATGGGTAATGTATTGAGTGCCAGATCAAAACAAATTTGTTTCTATTTGACTTTGTTACTTCTTTTGATATTTATGAGTCTTATTTGTGTATATATTTTTTATATTCATATAGTTTTAAATGTTATGATTATTTATTTGTGTTCCAAATGTCTGAATAAAATTACAGTTAGTGCAGAATGGTGCATTTTTTTTTGGGGGGGGGGGGGGGGGGGTATGCCCAGGGAGCCATACAAGCTAGAAGTGTGTGTGTGTGTGTGTGAGCGGGAGTCCCGTGTGACACTACTCGGATCTGCACACGGAGGACTAGTTGGTTTGGACACTTGAGTTACAGGCGCTCAGAACACCATGACGTGCACAAGGAGTCAGGTGCAAACGGCGAGTGCGCTCTGTTGCATGGTCTTCACGACAACTCCAGTCGGTCAGATATCTCTCAGAAGGAGGATAATAACAAACGAACGCTAATAATAGCGGCCAAACACAATGACGACGTATTGACTCCTATATTGGACTTAGAGAGGGATAAAGCATGATGGTTGTATAAGGAACGGGTGCCTTTTGGCGCTGTGTAAATCGCAGAGGGTGCCTTTTTCAGTACTTTACAAACACCTGTCAACAATTGGAAGATGAAGTTTGGGAAGAGCATCTGTATCCTTAATGTGGGTGGCACAAAATATGCGTTCCCTAAGGATGTGATAAAGGATTTCCCTCTGAGCAGAGTGAGCCGTTTGCACAAATGCGCATCGGAGAAAGAAGTACTGGAAGTGTGCGACGACTATGATCGGGAACGGAACGAGTTTTTCTTTGATAGGCACTCGGAGGCTTTTGGTTTCATCATGCTGTACGTGAAGTACGGAAAGCTACGGTTCGTCCCGCAGATGTGCGAGCTATCATTCTATAAAGAGATGATTTACTGGGGGCTGGAGAGCTCACACTTGGAGTTTTGCTGCCAGCGGAGACTGGACAATAAAATGTCCGACTCGTACATTAATTTCTCCGAGGAGGAAGTCAAACTCGAGGAAGAGTTGAAGGGCGAGAATTTGGTGACTCGCGTGGTCACGGAGAGAGAGGAGTCCAAGTGGCTGGAGAGAATGAGAAGTACTTTTGAGGAGCCGACTTCATCAGTCGCAGCACAAATCTTGGCCTCAGTGTCCGTCATATTTGTTTTAGTGTCCATGGTGATGCTTTGTGTGAGTACTTTGCCAGATTGGAAAACCGCTGAGAACAACAGCGTGGAGGAACACGGGTACAATCCAGACTCTTTAGAGCATCCATCCGGGTATCTATGTCCTATCTTTTATTATATATTTCCAGATTTCTCCGTTATTTGATTGCCTGCGATGTTGATACATTACATAGGATCAATGCTCTACTTCTCAATGGACTTGTAACTTGTAAGGACCACAAGACTGCACAACGTTTTATTTCAGCTGCTGTGACATAGGCCTACCAACACTAATTTAGAATGTATATTGTTGTATTCTGCATATAATACAGTGGAGGCTGCTGGGAGGAGCTATAGAAGGACGGGCTCATTGTAATGGCTGGAATGGAACCAAGTTAAGGGTTAAGTGTAACGCGGGTCGTATAAAGGGGACCAAGGCGCAGCGTGTAGAGTGCTCATACTTTTTCTTTAATGAAACACTTAACCAAAAACAACAAAACGACAGCCAACAGTTCCGTCAGGTACACTTGACAACGGAAAACAACTACCCACAACAACACATGAAAAACAGGCTGCCTAAGTATGGCTTCCAATCAGAGACAACAATAGACAGCTGCCTCTGATTGGAAACCATACCTGGCCAAAACATAGAAAACGAAAACATAGAATGCCCACCCACCTATCACACCCTGACCTAACTAAACAAGAAAAACACAGCTCTCCTAGGTCAGAGCGTGACATTAAGTTAAGGCACTCATTCCGAATGGTTAAGGTTTGGAAATGGAGTTAAAACATTACATTAAGTTTAAGCATTAAAATAAGTTTAAGGACATTAAACATCAAATATTAAACCTTAAAGATGCACTATTCAGAAATCGCTCCGCCATTTCCTGGTTGCTAAAATTTGAATAGTTCGCCTAATTTCAGTTTGTGACAAAACAAGCAATTATAGTGTAGAGAATCATTGTACCATCTAAACCGCAGTGAAATATATTTTTCATTACCAAAAATATTGTATTTTCAGCTGTTTGACGCTGGTGTGCAAAAACGAAAATTAAGGATGGGAAGCACAGAAATAGAACAGATCTGATCTCCCAAAAAGTTACATATTGCAGCTTTAAGTTTAGCACTCATTCTGAATGGTTAAGGTTTGGAATGGGGTTAAAACATTCCGTTTAGGCACTCATTCCAAATGGTTAAGGTTTTGGATAGGGTTAAAACCAAACATTTCAAACCTGTGTCCATGATTGGGATCGAACACGCAACCTTCTGATCCAGAGTCATGGGATTACACCCATCCACAATGCCATAACACACTTGCCCCTATGGCTAGTTTTGAAGGCATTTCCCAATGTCCTCAGGACATGGATAGATGTCCAATTTCAACATCAATCTGGAACAAAAATAGGTGTGTAAACTGTTATTGCCTGTCTTGGTGAAAACAAGTAGCGCTCTCTATAGGCCTACTTTCAATGCGGTTTCCTGCAAACGGTGGGTTTTCCCTCAACTACACCACTGGGCCTACTATTTAGTAGACCCAGACAGTGCCATTTCTAAGCAACATAAATGTCCCCTATGGCGGCCCAACCAAATGTTAGGAAAAAAAGTATATGTATATATTATATACTATTATTATTTTTAGAAGCCAGTCAGGGTCTCAACTTACTGTTGGTTAGGATAGTAGAATCCTGTACAGTTTCAAAATTTGGTAGTGCATCAGCAGCTTTCCTCTTGGTATGTAATTTACTGACAGTCACTCAATTAGCCCATGTCAGCTTAAATTTTATAGATAGCTGGCTAGACCAATTTACCTAGCAATCTAACCAAATCTCGCTTAGGGCCCCCGAAATGCTGGAAACGGCCCTGGTCCCCGACCACATGGTCTCCTGGCAACAGATTATAAGAACCCCTGTGGGGAAGGGGGCAGAGGAGGAGCTGAATGTTTATTAAAGTTAAATGTCAAGGGAGCTTCTGGTCTGATCCTACCAAGTGAACAACACATTTCATGTGCCAAAGTCTCCATTTTGTATGTTGGCCAATTGTCATTACAATATGACATATTATACTATACGGACACTTAAAGGTGTCCAATCTAAATGTTCATTGCCAGAAGCATCACTGCCCCTTGCACTATTGTCGTTTTTGTCATGCATTTTATCTTTCAGCACTATGTCGTCATAGTCTTTTATACAAGAGAGGCTGAAGAACTTAACAAGTTGGAGCGTTGCCTCTCTTGTTACAGACAACACGTTTACAGTGATACATTTAGATTAAGGCAGTAAATGTAAATGAGTTGTGAATGTCTCGGCTTCCTTTTGGGATGAGCGCATATGTATCGGTAACTGTCCAAATTGCTGATTTTAGTGGCATCCGACAGTACCTCTCCAAGGTAATGATTTTATTGGTATCTGACAGTAGCTCTCCAGGTACTAATTTTAGTGGCATCTGACAGTACCTCTCCAAGGCACTGATTTTGGTGGTAGCCTACTATAATACTCAGGACCTGTCTACAGTGCTGATTTTTAGTGGTAGCCTGCAGTACCTGTCCAATGTGCTGATTTCAGGTAGAGTACGCCTACCTTTATCATAGGAGACTGTCAAGGAGACAGGTACAAATAATTATGTATTGTTGTTTCTTGGTGTAATACACTGTCAGTTTCATGTCTACTTTTTTAAAGACTCATGTTTACTTTTGATGTTTTGAAGGAGATCAGAACATGAATCAATCAAATTTAGCCATGTATCAATACATATAACTGTGTGTCAGCCAATACTTCTGTCCATTTGTCTAAAGAGCTGTTTGTCATCCCTTTCTTGTCTGCTCTCACTCTGCTCTTTAACCTGTGTGTCTGTCTTGTATCCATGACTGCCACGCGGACTGCTCTCAAGGTATTGGTACCTGAAAGGCACCCAACAGTGTGTGTGTGTGTGTGTGTGTGTGTGGTTGTAGGCAATGCAGGTAGGTATTGTTCTAAGCCAGTGATGGGAGGTTATGGTTGTACCTGATTTGTTTCCCTTTTAAATGGGGAAATGTTTTTAAGTGAGCATGATGTCACAAATGCCAGTTGTTCCAAGGTAATACAGTAAAGGGTACTCACATTCTACTCAAGCAACTTAGGATGCACTAAATTAAAATTAATTTTGGGGGGGTTTGTATCATTTGATTCACACAACATGCCTACCACTTTGAAGATGCAAAATATTTTTTCTTGTGAAACAAACAAGAAATAAGACAAAAAAAACTGAACTTGAGCATGCATAACTATTCACCCCCCCAAAGTCAATACTTTGTAGAGACACATTTTGCAGCAATTACAGAAGCAATTCTCTTGGGGTATGTCTCTATAAGCTTGGCACATCTAGCCACTGGGATTTTTGCCCATTCTTCAAGGCAAAACTGCTTCAGCTCCTTCAAGTTGGATGGGTTCCGCTGGTGTACAGCAATCTTTAAGTCATACCACAGATTCTGAATTGGATTGAAGTCTGGGCTTTGACTATGCCATTCCAAGACATTTAAATGTTTCCCCTTAAACCACTCGAGTGTTGCTTTAGCAGTATGCTTAGGGTCATTGTCCTGCTGGAAGGCGAACCTCCATCCCAGTCTCAAATCTTTGGAAGACTGAAACAGGTTTTCCTCAAGAATTTCCCTGTATTTAGCGCCATTCATCATTCCTTCAATTCTGACCAGTTTCCTAGTCCCTGCCAATGAAATACATCCCCACAGCATGATGCTGCCACCACCATGCTTCACTGTGGGGATGTTGTTCTCGGGGTGATGAGAGGTGTTGGGTTTGCACCAGACATAGCGTTTTCCTTGATGGCCAAAAAGCAAAATTTTAGTCTCATCTGAACAGAGTACTTTCTTCCATATTTTTGGGGAGTCTCCCACATGCCTTTTGGCAAACACCAAACGTGTTTGCTTATTTTTCTTTAAGCAATGGCTTTTCTCTGGTCACTCTTCCGTAAAGCCCAGCTCTGTGGAGTGTATGGCTTAAAGAGGTCCTATGGATAGATACTCCAATCTCCGCTGTGGAGCTTTGCAGATCCTTCAGGGTTATCTTTGTTGCCTCTCTGATTAATGCCCTCCTTGCCTGGTCTGTGAGTTTTGGTGGGCGGCCCTCTCTTGGCAGGTTTGTTGTGGTGCCATATTCTTTCCATTTTTTAATAATGGATTTAATGGTGCTCTGTGGGATGTTCAAAGTTTCTGATCTTTTTTTAACCCAACCCTGATCTGTACTTCTCCACAACTTTGTCCCTGACCTGTTTGGAGAGCTCCTTGGTCTTCATGGTGCCGCTTGCTTGGTGGTGCCCCTTGCTTAGTGGTGTTGCAGACTGGGGCCTTTCAGAACATGTGTAAAAATACTGAGATCATGTGACAGATCATGTGACACTTAAATAAAGTCCACCTGTGTGCAATCTAACTTAATTATGTGACTTCTGAAGGTAATTGGCTGCACCAGATCTTATTTAGGGGCTTCATAGCAAAGGGGGTGAATACATATGCACGCACTACTTTTTTCTTTTTTAAACAAGTCATTTTTTTCACTTCACTGATTTGGACTATTTTGTGTATCTCCATTACATGAATTCCAAATAAAAATCTATTTAAATTACAGGTTGTAATGCAACAAAATAGGAAAAACACCAAGGGGAATGAATACTTTTGCAAGGCACTGTATATCAGCATTTGACAACAGCATATTTTGATGGAATAAACTGTAACTGGCTTTTGACTAGCTGACTGCAATCCCTCATTACAGCCTTACCTCTACTCTGGTCATTTGTGGCAGTCTGTCCTCACGCGCTCTACACCTAATAGGCATACTCAGGGCTCAGTCTCAACCAGGTCTAACTTGCCTTTAATTCATGGTATAATTAAGGTGGAAAAGAAGCCTCTAAAATCCCTTATCAGTATGCCTCTACCATATTCTTGCCTGGAGTATTCTGTACACACTGAGCTGCAATACATTTGTCTATAATGTCCAGGCCCAGGAATGGTCTCAGAATCAAATGAAAGTCAAAAATGTGCATGCTACTTTGATTTGACATTTGCTGCTGTTATATGTTTTCAAATGAGTTTACTTGAGAACATTGTAAATTATCATGTGATTACGTCAGTCTGAGGGTTGTTTCTCACTATGTAGCTTAGGCAAAGTATGGCACCAAATATAATGCTGTAAATTACAACCTCACTTAAAAACGCAGAATATCTTCTGCAGGTTCTGGCATAAAGAAATTCAGGTGGTCAGGTTGGTAAATTACAACAGGATTACGATGTGAAAATGTTAGAATATCAAGAATCAATTTATTGCATCAAAATGTAAGAGCGTCCATAAGTCATATCCCACTGGGCACAGACGTCAGTTCAACGTCTAGTTTTGATTTACATTTGGTTGAGTTGTCAACAATTGTCAATTCAATGTGAAATCAACAAAAAAATGGCACCATGTCATTGGACTTAGGTTAAAAGTTGGGTGAAAAAAAAAAAGAAATGACCTTTTGTTGATTACTTTTTGCAACTCCAATCAGTTTTCCACGTTGATTCAACGTCATCACATGATTGTTTTTGGTTGAAATGACATGGAAACAATGTTGATTCAACCAGAAAAAAAGGGTTAATAAAGGCTTTCCCTGTAGACCAGTGTTTCCCAACTCCAGTCCTTGAGTACCCCCAACAGCACACATGTTTGTTAAAGCCCCAGACAAGCACACCTGATTCAACTTGTCAACTAATCATCAAGCCCTCAATGAGTTGAATCAGGTGAGTTTGTCTGGGGCTACAACAAAAATGTGTGCTGTTGGGGGTATCTAAGGACAGGAGTTGGGAAACTGCTGTAGGCGAACCCTTTTTTTGTTTCAAAACACTTTCACCCAACGAATAGGCCCTAACCCTCAAGAAACCATTTAAGAACCCTTCAGTGAAAAGGTTCTACCAGAAACCAAAATGGATTCTACGTAGCAACTTTTTTTTTGTAAGAGTGTATTGTCTGCAGTCCATTGCTTGTAGATATACAGTAGTGTGTAGACCTATAGTGGAATTTCCAGCTCTCATGCTTGCGGTAACTCTGCCTGGTTCTCCCTCCCGCAGGATCATCGAGGCTGTATGTATCGGCTGGTTCACCGCTGAGTGCATTGTGCGCTTCATCATGTCGCGGGACAAGTGTGAGTTTGTCAAACGGCCCCTCAACATCATCGACCTACTGGCCATCACGCCCTACTACATCTCCATCTCCATGACGATGCTGACAGGGGAGAACTCCCAGCTTCAGCGGGCGGGTGTCACCCTGCGCGTTCTGCGCATGATGCGCATCTTCTGGGTGATCAAGCTGGCCCGTCACTTCCTGGGCCTGCAGACTCTGGGACTAACGCTGAGTCGCTGCTACCGGGAAATGGTGATGCTGCTGCTGTTTATCTGCGTGCCTATGGCCATCTTCAGTGCTCTAGCCCAGCTGCTGGAGCATGGCCTGGACCTGGAGTCGCCGAACGAGGACTACGCCAGCATTCCCGCCGCCTGTTGGTGGGTTATTATCTCCATGACCACTGTGGGCTATGGAGACATGTACCCCATCACCGTGCCTGGGCGAGTGCTGGGTGGCCTGTGCGTGGTGAGCGGCATCGTGCTCCTGGCACTGCCCATCACCTTCATCTACCACAGCTTCGTGCAGTGCTACCATGAGCTCAAGTTCCGCTCGGCCCGCTGCACGCGGAGCCTGTCCGCAGAGTTTCTCGACTGAGGGACCCCTGATGTCGCTACACCCCCTGACAACTCTTCAGAGACCTCCATCCACCCTGGAAGTGTGCATCGATCGGAAACATGGCCTCTATCATTGGTCTCACACTTTATTTAACGTATTTTGTTGATTTATCCCTCGTCTTGGAACATCAGTATGAGATGTTATGTGTTTTGAGGTTTGCATATAGCACAGCCTTCTTCTTCAACAGTCAATTCCAAATAGGAAGTAACGGAACCCGATGGGGACAAGGACAGTTTCCACAGCTGCCATGGTGACAGTGGTGTTCGGGGCAGATGTCCCTGACAGGATGTCATCGTTGGAGGGCAACTGGATTGTGTCAGACCAGACAGAGGCCTTCATATTACTGTGGATTATACAGTATTTAGCCAGTCTCACAGTAAAACCTTCTTCTTGCATGGTGACATGCCACAAAAGGGATTTGAGTTTTAATGCAATTTTCAATCCCACACTTCTGGCAATGTCAGTGTGAGGATGGAAGGTAACATTTCTTCTCTTTCATAGATCATTTATTTCTAGTGTTCCTTTGGCCAGTCAGTGAACAACAATGCATTACCAAGAACCAAAGCGTATGAGTACAGTGAACACTGTTCCCTTTAATCTTTCACTTCAACGCTCACACTTCCCCTTTTATTTTGCGTAGACAAACCTGACAAATATAAAAACACAACACTTTGTGAATTTGAATGAGCCCATTTACAACTCAAACAAGGTCACATTCTAAACCTATTAACCATTCCGCCTGAAAACCAAACCAATGCAAAGTGGTTTTGAAAGGTATTTTTTCGCAGAAACCAAGAGAGGGGGTGGAAGGGGTTGAACAAGAAAGAGTACAGTACCGTATGGGTCTGTCAGCTCAGCTGTGTAGGCGGGTCTTTAATGTGGAACACGGAGCCACAGAGCGAGAGTGTGTCATGGAGAAACTGGTGGTTCGGCTGACACCACACAGTGCAGTGAGGAGAGGGCATGTCTGCCTCAGCCTCGTGAGCGCTGCGAGTCTTCTGACTGGAGGAGTGGAACCATTTGTGGCTGGTTGTCAACCTTGGTAGCCTCTTCCTGTCACTACAAAGGCACTCGGCACAACCACCACAGCCTTGGTAGGCACTCCTCTCAATGTTGTTGTCTGGCCCACCCGCTTCTCCTCGACACTCTGTCGACGCCATGTTTGGGTGGCTTGTGTGACGCATTCGGCCTCCTTTCCTGCCAGAGTGAATTTGGGCGATTCTGAAAAGCTTTAATCATGCCTTCATTCATTTCTTTCATTGGGAATGGGATCATCGTGTGTTCTCTTCATATCAGCCGGCTTCAGGCTACACTACCTGTTATCACTGACAAGCACCATCTCTTTTTTCTCAGATTGTGCATAGATGTGTTTGCTCTAGGACTGGGTTTTCGTGTTCGCTACCAGAATCTGTAAATGTAATATTGTAAAGGTTTTGCTCTCTGAAAAACCCCAATCTGTTCTTGACCTCATTTTATCTGAATTCTATTTTCAACCAAAGCAGTTTTATATCTTCCAGTAGCACCTTTTATAGTGGGAGCAGAAAAATGAAAGTTCATCAAGTTAATAATGAATGTACATGAGCGTTATTGTCAGAGTTCTCTATTTGATGTGATAGATATTGACTGCCGGGACTCACAGTCTAATTGTACTAGTGATGCTGGTTCTTTTGACACAGATTTAGTTCCTTTGCTTTGTCCTCAGTGTTATAGTTTCCGCTAGCTGCAGACAGCCCCATCTGCTCTCTCTGATCTACCCCCACTTTCACTTGGCTGTTTTCCAAACCCAGTAGTCACAATGCTTTAACTGTGTGGAATGTTGATAGGATAAGATTGATTAAAACCGTTATTTCAGAACTTTGGGCATCAGGGACTCGAAGAAAAGGCTTGACTAGACTTAATCGACTTTGAAAATGTTAGATTTGCATTATATTAGTATGCAGGATGGTGTTGTTCAGAGGTATTGGAAGAATTGTATTGCAAGAGCCTGTCATCGAAGCATTCCTTCCTATTCTCACTACAACTTCCCTGGAGGAAAACCAATTTCATTAAAACTTCAACAACTTCCAACAGGGGGAGTTTGCAATTC
The DNA here is from genome assembly GCF_965601325.2 of Salmo salar. Lineage (NCBI taxonomy): Eukaryota > Metazoa > Chordata > Actinopteri > Salmoniformes > Salmonidae > Salmo > Salmo salar. The sequence continues at coordinate 12,753,752 of NC_138308.1, read as the reverse complement.
CAACTGCCCTAATATCTCTATGCCGACGATGAACTCAAACCAACAGGTGCAATATCCTGAGAGTAAACAACTTTAGTATTCACTTTGAGAATGTGAGCAAAGAATGAGTTTTGAACGTGAAGGGAACTGGCAGCAACATGTAGCCTATCTCTGTAAGAGCCTCCTTACCAACGGAAATCATTTCCTGTCACTTTACTCTTGTCATCCTTCACACGACAAACATGGCATATTATCTCTGCTCTCATTTATAAACTCATAGAAAGTCACATTGCTCCACAGCAATTAGGACTTGTATATCTGACCAGCCTACTTTTCCATGACATAAATTCACATCAATCAGATCTCCCTGGATTCTACGCCAATTTAGTGAAAATTTCCACAACATTCATCAGGGATTCTAACTGCTACAGGGGTAACAGACTCTTAACACCATTAAAAATACAAGCCACACATGGACCACAAGCTATACTTTCTCTAACCATATTCTGTCCCTCTTCTTCTTCGTCTATCTTTCTGTCTGCCTGACTCTTTCTTTTTCTCTCTCTCACACAGACACACACACAAAGGTGAGCGTTTTGTGAGTGGTTTTTCTCTGGGAGAGCTCCATTTTAATAACATGGGTAAACAAGAGTGGATTTCACTTGTATTTTGCCAATCCAAACTGCACATACGTATAATGAAAAGTCAGAAAGGTCATCATAAATGACATTATGAATCAATCAATTGACACACAAAAAGGGGATTACAAATCAGGCAATAAAAACTAATTTTGAGAAGATTAAACATTGTTCATTGGTTATAAAATCATTGTGTGACCTAGTTAATGTCTCTCTGACTGACACCCTGTCACTTCTGACATCGCTCTTCTCAATGAAATACTCAAATACTCCACGCCCCACTCAGTGCCATCTTGATATTTTGACCGGGACAATATTATGTGAGTATCTCTGTTGTCATCAGAATATGTATTTTTGACAAAGGACTGAAACTGAACTGTTCTGGAAAAGCTACTGTTGTGTTGAGGATCAGGTATAAGGAAATTGGATGTTGGTTGGAACAAATGTTATATTTCTAAAATCAGTTTTTGAGAATAAGTGCAGAATGTTTTCACTGCTCTTAAACCCTTTAGGACAGATTTCCTTGCTCACAGTGGATGTAGTTGGGGCAAAAGTGGGCCCACATTTGTTACAATGGAAATAATTCAAGAGAAAAATACCTAATTATTATTTGAAAAGTTTGTACATTTTCTACAAGACTTAAAATATGACTTATACTCACATAAATAGAGAGGACCTGCTACTTCTGGATACTGTACTTTGTCACACCCGAACACCTTATGTGGGCATCTCTAGCTTATTGCTGCTTCAATAGAATGTACAAGTGCAACAGTGCATATATCTCTTGAAGAAATGGTTGTGTTTCTGCAAGCCATATAGTTTTTTTCCCTTATTTTTTATGGAACCAGCTATTTTGTATAGAGCTTATGTTGTTTACAGATAGAATGGTTGTATATAAATAAAGAAAATCTAAGTCTAATCTGCATGTCTGTCTGAGTACATTTAGGGCTTACATGACTGTACACATGTATTTATTTAACCAGGAAAAGTCCATTGAGAAGCAAGGGATACCTGGCCAAGAAGGCAGCAGCAATCAATACAACATTACAACCAAAAATAATGCGTACAATACAATCAGCACAACAACACAATCCAGTCTACAGAAACACAGTCTTGCATTGAGGAGCACTAATAAATCTAGGTGAAGCAATAGATTGTTTCCTGTTCCATGCCTCTGGTGCACATAGAAGGCAGTCTTGCCTTATTTCGTAAAAGCCCTGGGGAATTTAAGCAGCAACCACCTAGTAGACCGCATCTGGTAACTACTAGTGGTGAAGGAGAGCAGGCTAGAGGTAGAGAGGGAGTTTATCCAGAATGCCTTTGTAAATGAACACGTACCAATGTAGCTATCTGCCCATATAAAGCGGGGTCCAACCCACCATTTTGGTACAACATGCAATGGTGGGTGAGTGACTTAGCAGCAGTGGTGGGTGAGTGACTTAGCAGCAATGGTGGGTGAGTGACTTAGCATGTTTAAAGGAGCGGTACACTAACCCGGACGCTTATAAGAAATCCTGCTACGACTCATCAAACAGGCAAAGCGTCAATACAGGAGTAAGATTTAATCCTACTACACCGGCTCTGATGCTCATCAGATGTGGCAGGGCTTGCAAACTTTCACGGATTACAAAGGGAAATCCAGCCGATTAACCATTTGTCAGAGCACCAGCTGTTCCGTGTGACCACGCTCGTCGTAGGCGATGTGTAGCTGATGTGAGTAAGACCTTTAAACAGGTTAACATTCACAAAGCCACAGGTCCAGATGGACTACCAGGATGCGTACTCACAGTATGCGCAAACCAGTTGGCAAGTGTCTTCACTGACATTTTCAACCTCACTCTGACTGGGTCTGTAATACCTACATGTTTCAAGCAGACCACCATAGTCCCTGTGCCCAAGAACACCAAGGTATCCTGTCTAAATTACTATTGCCCCGTATCACTCACATTTGAAGCCATGAAATGTTTTGAAAGGCTGGTCATGACTCACACCAACACCATCGTCCCAGACACCCTGGACTCTCTCCAATTCGCATGCTGCCCCAACACATCCACAGATGACGCAATCTCTAATGCACTCCACACTGCCCTTTCCCACCTGGACAAAAGGAACAGCTATGTGAGAATGCTGTGTGATTGATTCGTGTTGTCATTTCTGGTCACAACTTCCAGACTTGTTTCCGTGCTGCTGTGCGGTTTGTTGCTAACGTTACTTTGCTACCTGCCAACTTTACGGTTTGTATTTTTACATTTTTAATAACCATTTTACATTTTTATTTTTCCCTCACTCAACTTTTTTCATTTTACTTTTTCACCCCAGATGCTTTATCTGGACATGGTTCTACAGCACCTCCACCAGCCGAAGCTAAGTAGTAACATTAACATGATGCCATCTAATTGCAGTCGCTGTTCTCATAATATACAGGAGAACTATCGCCTTATGGTGAGGATAGCCGTGCTGCAAGCCCAGCTTCAGACGCAATCGTTAGGCAAGGGTAATTTAAGTGTAGGAAAGGATGAAACAGCGTCTGTGCCACCAATAAGTAGATAGTAGTATAAATCCCCTCGCACAGTCCCCGCAGCCTGACAATTTTCTCATGGCTTCTGGAAGGAAATGCTGTCAGAATGCTCAACTGCTGTCGCTCATTCAGCCAACAAACTTTCAACCGGTTCTCCCCCATTAAGCAACGAGTCGGAGTCAGAGGCCGAGCCTTCTCTGATCTCTCCTCCACCCGTTACGGGGTCTGAGCCACCGAAGCCTCCCACCATTAGCTCTGACAAATTGAAAACCCTAGTCATTGGCAACTCCATTTCCCGCAATATTAGACTTAAAAATAATCATCCAGCAATCATTTGAACATCTTGGCCATGTACTGCTATAATACTGCTATAATATCCACCCAGCAAACCCAGAAGAGGACTGGCCACCCCTCAGAGCCTGGTTCCTCTCTAGGTTTTTTTCCTAGGTTCCTGTTTTTCTAGGGAGTTTTCCTAGCCACCGTGCTTCTCCATCTGCATTGCTTGCTGTTTGGGGTTTTAGGCTGGGTTTCTGTATAGCACTTTGTGACATCGGCTGATGTAAAAAGGGCTTTATAAATACATTTGATTTATTGACTGAACACTGTTAATTCACCACAGATCAGTGTTCAACACCATAGTGCCTTCGAAGCTCATCACTAAGCTAAGGATCCGGGACTGAACACCGCCCTCTGCAACTGGATCCTGGACTTCCTGACAGGACGCCCCCATGTGGTGAGGGTAGGCAACAACATCTGCCATGCTGACCCTCAACCCGGGGGCCCCTCAGGGGTGGGTGCTTAGTCCCCTCCTGTACTCCCTGTTGACCCACAACTGCGTGGCTGCGCACGACTCCAAAACCATCAAAGTTTGTAGACGACACGATGGTGCTAGGCCTGATCACCGATGACTAGTGGTGAAAAAAGTACCCAATTGTCATACTTGAGTAAAAGTAAAGATACCTTAATAGAAAATGACTCAAGTAAAAGTTAAAGAGTTGAAAGAAAAATACATATCTCAGACTGGCCAATAAAAATAAAAGATTAAGATGGGCATAAGAACACAGACACTGGACAGAGGAAATCTGGCTAGAAGGCCAGCATCCCGGAATCGCCTCTTCACTGTTGATGTTGAGACTGGTGTTTTAAGGGTACTATTTAATGAAGCTGCCAGTTGAGGACTTGTGAGGCGTCACTCTAATGTACTTGTCCTCTTGCTCAGTTGTGCACCGGGGCCTCCCACTCCTCTTTCTATTCTGGTTAGAGCCAATTTGCACTGTTCTGTGAAGGGAGTAGTACACAGCGTTGTACGAGATCTTCAGTTTCTTGGCAATTTCTCACATGGAATAGCCTTCATTTCTCAGAACAATAACAGACTGACGAGTTTCAGAAGAAAGTGTTATGTTTCTGGCCATTTTGAGCCTGTAATCAAACCCACAAATGCTGATGCTCCAGATACTCAACTAGTCTAAAAAAGGCCAGTTTTATTGCTTGTTTAATCAGAACAACAGTTTTCAGCTGTGCTAACATAATTTCAAAAAGGGTTTTCTAATGATCAGTTCGCCTTTTAAAATGATAAACTGGAATTAGCTAACACAACGTGCCATTGCAACACAGGTGTGATGGTTGCTGATAATGGGCCTCTGTATGCCTATGTAGATATTCCATTAAACATCAGCCGTTTCCATCTACAATAGTCATTCACAACATTAACAAAGTCTACGCTATTTCTGATCAATTTGATGTTATTTTAATAGCCCCAAAAATTGCTTTTCTTTCAAAAACAAGGACATTTCTAAGTGACCCCAAACTTTTGAACGGTAGTGTATGTTTAGACACTTTTGTCCAGAGGAGATGAAGGTTATTAATTGGATCCCTGGGCTGTGGGACAGTGGATGTGCATTGATAATTAAAATGGTATTGTTAATAGGTATTACCCAGGAATTGTGGTGAATAACTCCCTGCTATCGCTCCTTGCTATCAACCAATCAGCATCCAGGATCCAAACAACCTGTTTTATAATAGAGCTCGCCAATTTATGGTTCTAAAAACCGGAAACGAGTTAGCATTTTCTTTGTGCATTGTATTGGGGGAATAAATGTGGAAAATATTTGGGTTTTGGGATATATGCAGGCGATAAAGTCTGAAATTAACACAGGTTTAGGAGATTTTATACGTTTTGTTTTAAGAGATAATATATGTCAGTTAACATGACCTTTATGAATTATGAAGCCTTTATGTGCTCAAAATATGTACGAAATGTAACTACAACATTAGCCGCTTAATTTTTCGCCTCACTACGCCAACCATCAAATCAAATCAAATGTTATTTGTCACATGCGCCGTATACAACTGGTATCGACTTGACCGTGAATTGCTTGCTTACGAGCCCTTCCCAACAAAAATAGTAACACAAGAGGAATAAAATAAAATAGACAAGAATGGCGCTATATACAGGGAGTACCAGATTAATGTGCAGAGGTACATGGTATTTGAGGGAGATATGTACATGACATCAGAGTAAAGTGACTAGCCATCAGGATATATATTTTTTTAAAGATAACAATAAGAGTAAAACAAATTGTAAAAATGTGTCTACGCTACTGTTCGCCAAAAAGCTAGTTAGTTAGCTTTCTGCTTAACATCTCAAACGAAAACACAATGCTAGTATATTGTTTTGCTCCAGGCATGCAACCCAATATCTCTTCAGCGGGATAGTGCTTGTTTTATCGATTCCCGAACTATGTTCAGAGGAGACTTTGGGTCCATCTGATAAAGTAAGTTAAACCTGTTAGCTAGACGTCAAAGGCATGCGACCGGAGGTGTAGTTTTATTTTGTACATGTTAGCATATTGTTTGCTTTTTACTTGTTTTGATTAAATAAATGCATCAAAATTCACAAAATGTGACATTAGCATTAATTTCCACATAGGCCTTTGCCAAGGAGTTAGCCTCTTTTTAATAGGGTTATGGCTAGATGGACTTCAGTTTTTGTAAAATTAACGACAGATTTTAACTTTTCGCAGCAGGTTCGGATAATTAGGTTAAGGTTGGGAAAGGGTTAGCTTAAATGAAGAAAACATATATACTTTTGACAAAAAGCCGCCATTATCATTATATTCTAATCAGGCACCACTGAGCCAACCTGCTGTGTCGTTAATGCTGGGTCCATCCTCTGCACGTTTAGCCAACAAGGGGATATCCGTGATCCGACCTTATTCGTAACTGTTGTTTTTGTTTTGCAACCAAGTAAAATGTACTACAAGTTAAATGGAGTTACACAAAGACTTGCCGGATCGGCACCAAGTGCGTACAGCCCTCAGGTAGGAACAGAAAGCATGTCCAGCAGTCAAAGATGTAAAAATCCACTAATGACCTTCACATTGTTAGCTAGCTAACGTTAGCTTCAATTGGGCACAACAAACGCATGCATTGATTTACACAACATGGCTAAGAAATCTCGCCACATATATTTGTTTTATAACAGTTAACTGGCTAGTTAATGTTGTGGTTGGCTAAGGTAACTCGACCTACAAAGCTAGCAAACACATTAGCCCTAGCTAGCAAGTTGGTGCCGGTTAGCTAGCAGCGTTTTGTTGCAGAGACATTCCGGATTAGTCTTGTGAATTTCCGGCAGACTAGACGGTTTTTGGCGTATTGCTACCGTTCTCATTTCGGAATGTGCATTCCACATAGTGAAAAAAAAAGAGTAATAGGATAAATGTATTGCACCACCATCTATGACAATCTATGTGCCGGATCGGCAGGTAGCCTAGTGGTTAGGGCGTTGGGCCGGTAACTGAAAGGTTGCTTGATCAAATCACCGAGCTGAGAAGGTAAACATATGTCGTTCTGCCCCTGAACAAGTCACTTGACCCACTGTTCCCCGGTAGGCCGTCATTGTAAATAAGAATCTGTTCTTAACTTACTTGCCCAGTGAAATAAAGGTTAAATTAAAAAAGAGCCAATTTATGCTTGAGCCGAAAATGTGGTCGGATGCGCCGTATTTTACCTTTATTTAACTAGGCAAGTAAGTTAAGAACAAATTCTTATTTTCAATGACGGCTTAGGAACAGTGGGTTACACCATCCATGGTGTGAGGCACAATTGAGCTCCCACTGCATCGCCATTCACCTCTCAAATTTTGTAACAACGTGGAGGGTCAGCATTGACATGATTGGTTGGCGGGAGGTTCTGGCCACAGTGATGTACTGGGCCGTATGCACTACCCTCTGTAGTGCCTTGCGCTCACTTCCTTGACAATTTCCTTCACAACAGCTCTGCGCTGCTTGGTGAAGTGCAATAAGTGAATGCCCTGATTTCTGCAGAGGCCATATCACCCTAAATTCTGTATGGGCAATAATGCAGATGGCGGAATGACCATGCAGCACCTTTAACGCCTAGATAACACTGATGGCTTTATTGCGCAAAATGGTACACAGCATCATTTGGATATGTGTGCAACAAAAGTTAAACAGTCACCTTCAGCTACCATTCCTGTCAATCTGACGACGTATACAGTTTGAAACATACTTTTGATAAATTCAACATATGCACCACACAGAACCACTGCAACTGCCTTTGCAACGCAATGCTGCAAGGCAAATGCAGCATTCCATTTTAAAATGAATGTACTTCTGATGTACCAAAATGCAAAGACGCTGTCGGTGTGATCTAGGCGTAACCCTGCACCGACTGCAATGCACAACAGAGTGTAGTGCGTACGGCCCAGTACATCACTGGGGCAAAGCTTCCTGCCATCCAGGACCTCTATACCAGGCGGTAGGGGGTACCGGTACAGAATCAATGTGCAGGCTTAATTGAGGTAATATGTACTTGCTTAGTTTTTTTAACTAGGCAAGTCGGTTAAGAACAAATTCTTATTTACAATGACGGCCTACACCTGCCGACGCTGGGCCAATTGTGTGCCACCATATGGGACTCCCAATCACGGCTGATTGTGATACAGCCTGGATGGAACCGTGCAAATGTGATACCATTCCACCTATTCCGCTCCAGCCATTACCACGAGCCCGTCCCTCCCAATTAAGGTGCCACCAATCTCCTGTGACGTAGTGGTAAAGGGACTATGCATAGTTAATAAACAGCAAGTAGCAGCAGCAGTGTTAAAAAAAAAAGGGTTAATGCAGGTAGTCCAGGTATCAATTTGATTAACTGTTTAGCAGTCTTATGGCTTGGAGGTTGAAGCTGTTAAGGAGCCTTTTGTGTTACTTATTTTTTAAACTTTTGTTTATTTAATTTGGTATTTATTTTTCTAGCACATAGTCAGTCTTAACCAACAATGCAGAGTTGTTTTTTTAAGGGCTTGTAAGTACGCATTTTATGTTAAGATCTACACCTGTTTGTATTTGGCGCATGTGACAAATAAAATTAGATTTGATTTACACTATCCCCCAAAAACCTACCACCCTATCCCACTACATGGCCCTAAACGATCCTACACCAGGCTGTTGGCCTGGGAGGACGGAACCCCTTCTCACAACTTTCTTTAGATCTTCTCCAGTAAAATATCTCACAACCAAATATTTTGCTGCTGCTGCAACTACCACAGTTATATTCTGGCTATAAACCCAAGAAATCCAACCTTACTAAAACTCATCCTATCTGGCTGGCTCCCTCTCTCTTCAGGCCTACTCACTGGGGGGCTCCCAGTTGACTCACTCACCCTTGGGCTCTCCTCTTCATTGCCTCAGTATAGGAAATATTTTACCTCTCCTCTCTTTCAGGCAGATACACAAAAAATCGAAACAATTCCTGTTCTCAAAACTTTCGCAGACGTAACCATTCCCAGTTTGTCCTTTACCAAGCCCGATACAATGAATGGGTCGGCCCAAAAGCTCGAATCCACTCTTTCCAAAAATCCATAATCATCTGGTAGGATTATCAGGGAAAACGTTGGAAGTGTCCACTACACCTGTTGCCGCAGGTATGTCCACTTCATCCTGGACCGGCTCAACCTCAGAATCCTCACCGCTGCCATCTGACACCATTTGTAGATCATCAAGTTTCTCAAGAGCATGGAGACCTGTAAGTCAATCAGGAGACGTAGGTATGTACACCTCGAACGAAGGTGTATACTCAGACAAATCTCTGATCTTACATTTACATTTTAGTCATTTAGCAGACGCTCTTATCCAGAGCGACTTACAGTAGGGAATGTCTACATTTCATACAATTTCATACATTTTTTTTTTTCTGTGCTGGCCCCCCGTGGGAATCGAACCCACAACCCTGGCGTTGCAAACACCATGCTCTACCAACTGAGCTACAGCGCCATTCTTACGCTTTCGCGTCATTGCACCTCTGTCCGAAAGTTGTGGCTATTACCAACTTCTCATGACGTCAGTGATCTTCAGGTCGGGAAGTCGGAAGATGGCAGAGTTTCCGACTTGGAATTCCAAGTTGGATGACCGTTCTAGGGCTTTCCCCGACTAAAAATGTTGGTCGACCGAAAGTCATTGTTCTTTAAATTTTAACTGTGTATTTTTTTCATATAGACACACCCTATGTGTTTGAATAAAATCGACTATATGCATTGAGCTTGTCTGAGGCGTTTAGCTTACGATTTGATGAAATAAGACGACTGCTTCGAGGGCGTCAGAGATCTAGATAACCAGAAGAAAAAACCTTAACCTGACCCAACTATTCTCCTCCTGCTGGCTTTTGCACATTCTGCCATTACTCTCCTGAAGTTGCCAGTAATAGGCAACACGAGGAGTCGGCAACCTTTCTCATGTTGAATGCAAATTTATCTTACCATTTCTACCGATGTGTGTGGCAGTTGTTTTCATATGCACATTTTCCTGAAACGGATTCATTTATAATAACTTTTTCATATCTCAAAATCATTATCATGTGGTTCATCAATTCGATCTAAATGGAAAATGATAAAAACCTAAAAAGTAACTTCTATTGCCATTACCAACTATTTAAAAGTAGCCAACAAATAAAAGATTGCAGCCTGCAGGTAGAAAATATCCTGATTCAAAAAGAAATATCCTATAAATCACATTGGCTACACATGGCCTGTCTACAACGAACTTAAAACATTGTATTAACTTGGGTCCAGCCCGAATGCAACATTGTATAAAATATTCAGGGCCCTCAGTTTCCCATGCAAGTGGGCTTTGGACAGACACAGCTGTAGGCTATTTGCGCAAGGGATAAGAAGCAGTGTTTGACATGGGCAGGAGCTCACCAGACCTGAGTACCTGTACCTCAAATGTTCTACTGCTTGAGTTCCTGTTCCTCTTATAGAATATCAGCTCAGAAGTATTGTGGCGCTCCTGCACTTAAATATGAACTGTACCAGCACCCAAAATGACTACCGGAAACCTATTTCAGTCAAAGTCGAGCACTGATAAGAAGTAATCAGGTATTTTCTGATGTTTCGACTGGATCCGAGCATGACATTTTTCCCTTTCACACTGAGTGGTTATCGAAAGCGGGAGAGCTGAAAAGATTTTTCAAATACATTGAGGAACTATTGTAATTCTCAATGGGGCTGTTTGAGGTGAAAACATTACTTTGAGAAGCTCCACAGGTCATTACTGGTGGTGCGTTAAGCTAATCAGAAATACTATCAGATCCCCAAATGGGCACATTTTATATGCCTACATTTGCGCGCAGGCCAGGTAGCCTATAGGCCTACTTCTATGCGTGCGCGTCCTTACTCAACATTCATAGGAGCGCTCCAAACAAAATACAATTGACAACTCGTAAATTGAATGAAATAAACCAAAACTTGTTTCTCACAAGTGTAGCATAGGTTGTGCACTGCAAACAATGTGTCCACTCAGATAATGGGAAGACTGCAATACTATTGAATGCATTAAAATATATTACCGTAAACCAAATTAACAAACATTGTAGATTAGGAATTACCGGTAAATGTACTACTGATGGTATATGTAAGGGGGGTATTGATAGACTAACAATCAAACACAAGAAATTCACTCAATTTAAGTTATGAAACAATGAATGTGCACAAATTGGCGGGGGAGAGCGCATTCTGGAGAGAAGTGCATTGTGCATCTAGTTGCATGGTCAATCCGACGTCTCCATTGGCTGTGCAGCATTTAGGGTGATATGGCCTCAGCAGAAGTCAGGACATTCATACTTCTTGTGTTTCGCGGAGCAGTGTAGAGCTGTTGTCAAGGAAGTGAGTTTATATTTATACAGAATGTACCCCCCCCCCCATCAACCAATCACGTCAATGCGGTGCTATACAGAGCGCATTGTTACAGAAGTTGGAAGGCGCATGGCGATGTGGTGGCAATGCTCCGATACCTTCTGCCCAACTAAGGGAGTTAACAGCTCGTGGCTGAGGTGTGGGGGGCTGGTCCTTGAAGATGCTGCTAGTACCGTGGCTACTAATATTACATCAACTACCAAAGATGCATAGATAGCTCATCCGTTAGTTATGTACCCTAATAAGGTATCTAGCTAGTTTTTATAGCTAGCAAACGCTACCTATGAAACAGTCCTAGCTATGTTGAGTGAGCCACAACCACACCACTTTTGACCCTGTTGACCTTATTGGTGAGGGAGGAGTGCCCTTCTCAAATCCAACAGTAATCTGCACCAGTCGGTCATGTTGTCAACAAGGCAGCATGATGTATTGTTCAGAAACATGCATCTCTTTTCCATATCTAGTTTGGAGAATAACATTATTTGGAAGGCATATAAAGTGTTAGCAAAGCAATCACCTTTGCACGTGTAAACAGCAGACCTCCTAATCCTTACTACATGCGTAAAGGGATACTTTGGGATTTTTGGCAATGAAGCCCTCTATCTAGATGAACTCATGGATACCATTTATGTCTCTGCGTGCAATTTGAAGGAAGTTGCTAACTAGCGTTAGCACAATGACTGGAGGTCTATGGTAACAGCTAGCATGTTTTTAGTTAGCATTGGCTTGCAAAACGACCTCTAACTTCCTTCATATTGGACACAGAAATACAATTGGTATCCATGAGTTCATCTGACTCTGGGGAAGTAGATAAGGGGCTTCATTGCAACAATCCCAAAGTATTTCTTTAACATAAGTCAGTAGTTTTGAGACGAATTTGCCGGGGGGGGGGGGGTCTTCCTAGGGCATACATCTACATTATGTATTTCTTTTTTCAGTGGCGGCCATGATTTAGCAACGGCGGTGCACCGCTGCTAAATGCATAAAGGGCAAACACTGATAGGACCAACTATGTGTTTTGTGGATGTTTGGGTCATGTGGTTTCCACAGTCTAAAGTTTTGTTGTCTCTCCAGGGGTTGAGGGTAACAGTGCCCATGGAGGCCCCTCCAATGATCTTTGCCACCCCCACCAAATATGTGTCGGAGGCAGGGAACACGGTGGAGTACCTGGGACACAACAAAGTCCCTGACCTACAGAAACTCTTCCAGGTACAGACACTGCACGAACCTTTTGTTTGACCCACACACTACTTGGCTTCCTAGGGTCATTGGTGTTCTGTGATAATCACAGAACCCCAATAACCCAGGAAGCTTGTGTAGGAGTTTTTCCTACTTGACCTTGGTTTGTTAGAAGATAAAGCGATCAACTCCTGTGGTAATTTACTTCAACCACGAACTACATTCACTGCCAATATTCCTTCTAGTTCCGACTAGTTTTCTAGAAAGTTATATACACTGTCCCTGCAGAGAAGTTGTGAGCAATGATAAAGTTTGGACTTTAATAAAATATGACATATCTCAGGATTCCCCCCTGTGACTCACAGTGGGGAGTTGGAAACTTCTATCACATTTCTCATTCTCTTTATTCTGTCTACATTGCAGAAGTCTGACGGTATCCCTGTGCACCTGAAGAGAGGCCTGATGGACAAGATGCTGTACAGGACCACCATGGGCCTGACCATTGGTGGGACCCTCTACTGCCTGATGGCTCTCTACATAGCTGCCCAGCCAAGGAAGTGATCTGCTCATCCAGCCTCTTCCCCTTCAAGGGTCCAACAGGATTCTATATGATTAGGAGCAATAATGTGGATGATGATTGTGCTCAGACGGTCAAGGAAAGGAATCCCTTTACTCTCAATTATATGTCCCCTGGTCTTATTGATTGCCTAGTTTCATGTTAAGGTTTTCATCAGACTCAAATAATCTATACTTTGTCAAATTTAAGTCCATGTAATATCACTACTTGCCCTATCTTACTTGCTCTGTGTTCTTGTGCAAGTTGTGCATTTCCACATGTATACCTCTACTGATGTCTCGGTAACAACCAACACCATATCAGTGGTACATAATTATGACGGCTCGTGTATCAACAATCTACATTTTTTAAAAGTCTGACCATGTTTTCTGCCAGAGCGCTCATCTATGTGCGTGGAAAGAATTTGGGGTCTCATAACATGGATGGCTTTGGGTGCTCATAACATGGATGGCTTTGGGTGCTCATAACATGGATGGCTTTGGGTGCTCTTTTGTTCTGGACGAGAGGGTGGATGGGGCTAGCACCTTTTTCAAAGCTAATAATGAGGTGATACTTCAGGTTGTGTGATATCATTCATTGGTTTCTTTCTGTAATAAACTCTGCTTTTGAGAAGGCACATCTGCATTACCTTATTTGCATGCCCCCCAAGTCCCTATTTTATTTATGGTGCAGAGGTTGAGTTGTCATTTCGTCTGCATACTAACTGATGGTGTTCTGTAAAAAAAAGGGAGTACACAGAGTATCTGACAAGTCATTGTAATTTTGTCTTGGGATAATAAAGTATATTTTGTTTGTAAAACATATTTTTTTAGCTTTCTTTCATTTTGTTACCCATCTGCTTCTAAGAATAGCTGACCAGGAAATGGGATATTCCTTCTAGTGGGAGCCATGAACGAATGCTAGTTGGACATTCTAGTTCAATTTGTAGATTTATTTAACATGTCATTGATGATTTTCCAACATCGTCCTGGAAGACCAACTCCGCTCCGGCCAATTAAAAATGTGTATGACCTTGAGTATCGGGCTTCATTGAGGGGAAGCGGATATCTTGTTGATTTGATCTTTGCTTTATTGTTAATGAGTTTTGCAATAGGCAGCTAGCTAGACCTTTCCATCATACACTTATAGGTTAATATTGATGTCATGCAGTAATTAAGGGGATTACAGTTCATTTGAATATGACGTTATGTAATGTCAATTTTTGATATATCGGGCTGCCCGGCCTATAAAATGATGGCTGCGTTTAATCTAGCCACTTCAGCTATTACAGTTTGTATTTGTTGAAAAACAGGCTGTGGGTGGAAGTCTGTTAGAATGGCTCTGAAGATAATTGACCTACTGACTTAAAACTGATGTCTGAAATAGGCTGTTACCATTTTAGGAGTAGCTCTGTGCCTTATTATACAACCAATCCCAAACATATTGGGATCAGTCTGATCACTTCAGTCACTGAAAGCGTCAACACACAGACGTGCTTTTTCCGTGTTGTCATTCAGCAGTGCGACAGTACATTGGAGTGTTTGACTATTGAAATCATAACTACAACTTAAAGCCGTAGCTACGTGTGCTTAAACTGTAAACACTAGAAAAGTTAAGTGGGTGGAATGGTGTTTCATCTTGTTTCCCCGCCATTTCTCACTCAAACTCAGTAACCTATCAGTGACTAAGTGAACACACACATTAAAAGCCCAATGCAGGTTTTTTATATCAATATCACATTTCTGATTAACAATCAAGTGACTTAATAGTTTAACATTAAAATGGACAAAAAAAGTTTTTTTGCTAAAAACTCGGAGGGGAAAACAAACTACACTGAACAAAAATATAAACACAACATGTAAAGTGCTGGTCCCATGTTTCATGAGCTGAAATAAAATATCCCAGAAATTGTCCATATGCACAAAAAGCTTATTTCTCTCAAATGTTGTGCACAAATGTGTTTACATCCCTGTTACTGAGCATGTGTGTAACCTTTATTTAACTAGGCAAGTCAGTTAAGAACAAATTCTTATTTACAATGACAGCCTACCCCGGCCAAACCCGGACGACGCTGGGCCAGTTGTGCGCCGCCCTATGCGACTCCCACTCACGGCCAGATGTGATGCAGCCTGGATTTGAACCCAGTACTACAGTGACACCTCTTGCACTGAGATGCAGTGCCTTTGACCTGAGATGAGATGCAGTGCAGTGCCTTAGCATTTCTCCTTTGCCAAGATAATCCATCCACCTGACAGGTGTGGCATATCAAGAATATCAAGAAGCTGATTTAACAGCATGATCATTACACAGGTGCACCTTGTGCTGTGGACAATTTTAAAAAACTAAAAAATGTGCAGTTTTGTCACACAACACAATGCCACAGATGTATCAAGTTTTGAGGGAGTGTGCAATTTGCATGCTGACTGCAGGAATGTCCACCAGAGCTGTTGCAAGAAAATGTTATGTTAATTTCTCTAACATAAGATGCCTCCAACGTTGTTTTAGAGAATTTGGCAGTACATTCAACCGGCCTCACAACCGCAGACCAAGTGTAACTACGCCAGCCCAGGACCTCCACATCCGGCTTCTTCACCTGTGGGATTGTCTGAGGGGAAGTGCTGAGAATTATTTCTGTCTGTAATAAAGCCCCTTTGTGGGGAAAAACTCTTTCTGATTGGCTGGTCCTGGCTCCCCAGTGTGTGGGCCTGGCTGCCAAGTGGGTGGGCCTATGCCCTCCAAGGCCCACCCATGGCTGTACCCCTGCCCAGTCATGTGAAATTCATATATTAGGGCCTAGTGAATTCATTTCAATTGACTGGTTTCCTTCTATGAACTGTAACTCAGTAAAATCTTTGAAGTTTTTGCATTTTGTGTTTATATTTTTGTTCAGTATAGCTTGGCAGAGAGATTTGGAACTCTCTTTGTTACTAGTCTATTGACCAATTTACTGCCTGGTGATGTCACCAGAGTTGCCAAAACTCCCTTCCATGCAAACAGGCTGTGTAGATTGTATTTTCAACCAGCAACTATCAGGAAATAATGTTAGTTTCATCAGCTGTTGTACAATATGATCCAAAACACAGGGGAAACAGAATTACTGTACTGAGCCTTTAACGGTACTGCTGTGTGATTCTGGTTGGGGGGGGGGGGGGGGTTGGGGGGGGGGGGGATGAAAAGGTACCCCCTGTCAGAGTGACTGATAGAAGCCTGGTGGGTAATCTAACAACTAAACCCGTTCTGATCGTCCAATCTGTCTGTGTGTTTATCTCAGCAGGAGAGCGGGGAGTGGAAAACAAAAAGCGCTAGGCTACAGTCCTCGTACGCCTCGTCCACAGCAAACAACAACAGCCGTATTACATTTCCTTATGCCCAAGCACATCTTATCAGTGTTGTGCCATCGACCCGTAAACATTTAAATACATAATGATAAACGCTTATTAGCGGTAATTATTTATAAGCAGACATACAACGGATGCTATGCGCACACACAACACACCATTAGGTTTGTGATTCACATGGTAACAGTTGGCCAGTTGTCCTACACTTTGAGCTAGAGAGGTCTTTTCTCTCTCCTTGGCATTGGAGAATCATTTCACTGCTCTGATGAACAACACAATGTAGGACTGAATAAAAGGCCTAGCTATCTGTTTTGTTATATCTCCTTTCTGTGCAATTGAATTGTATTTGTGCCTGTAACCACTTGTAGGCAACTGGCGACAACAAGTATATAATTGATTCATTCATAAGAATGGTGTTTTACGAGTCGAGCAAAGCTAAATAGCGTATCCAGGGGTGAACGTCGGTAGCCTTGTTGCCAATTAAAAAGGAGGGCCGATGAGTTATCAACAGGCGTTTATTACAGACAAATAGCCCCTCGAACGAAAAACGCCTTTTCTGTGTGAGTTTGTGTTTTCCATCTCTCTGCAGTACTAACTCCTGTCTGAAGCCATCAAGTGCTCAGGACAGGTTTATCGATGCAAATGGTGAGGTTCTATTGCTTCACCAAACTGAGTGTGAGTTAATGACACATGGGTGAGAAAGGAGAAGATGGGGTAGTTCTATCACAGAGACATGATAAATAAGTGATAGACTATAGGCCAGTCAATCCAGCTGGCTGCTGTCATTTTCATCATTTCGCATGGCGTGTGTGGAGAGGACTGGAGGAGGAGAGAGAAGAGGTGGCACTTGCTATTTGATGCTTCTGTCCTTCTGTTTTTCTCTCTCTCTATAGCTCAATATTTTGTTTTGGCAGGAGGAAAAGGTGTGTGTGGTGGAATCAGGAGGTGAAAGTGGGCAAGGAGACATGACGCACCTAATGAGCTGCATTGACTTTTCCAGACCTCATTCATTCTGCATTTTAGTGGTTTTAGAGACAAGCGAGAAGATTTGCATGAAATAAACAACAGATGTTATGACCGGTCTACCTATCAAACGCTAAATAATCCAAACCACCTGGGGTGATATTTGACATGGCAGAGAAAAGGAGGGAGGGAGGGAGGGAGGGAGGAGGGAGTATCAAGTCAGATCAGGGAATAGAAAAGACCAACCAATCCTGAGGGATAGACTGGGAAGGTCATAATAGCGGTTAAGAACAGTTAGTAAGAAGAGTTAGCATGCTTGTGTGTCATTTATCTCAAAGTGTTATTTATCTGAAAAGTAGAAATAATGAAGGCTTGCGTTGAGGCCCTTAGTAGTCAGAGGAAGGGCTGAGAAAGTGCGTAATGCATGCTAATAGTGGTGATCGTGAACACTGTTGGGCGATTCCATGCCAGCGGAGTCAGATTTTTTGGGGGGTAGCTCAGATTGTTCTGGCAATTCTCA
Source organism: Salmo salar (assembly GCF_965601325.2). Lineage (NCBI taxonomy): Eukaryota > Metazoa > Chordata > Actinopteri > Salmoniformes > Salmonidae > Salmo > Salmo salar. The sequence goes on along the minus strand of NC_138308.1, from coordinate 12,735,852 downwards.
TATAGAATCTTCAGTGGGAGGAAGGGTGTTTGACATTCTTTTTACATTTGTATCACAAACCATCTTTGAGAAAATCATGATGAAAGTGACCATTGTAGTCCCATTTTAGACCTATACTTGCCTCCTGTAAGACATAATGATCTGTTAATTGTACATGATCCAGACAACATCTTGGTGTCATTATACTATTTATAGTGTTCTCTAACATATGGAGTATGTCTAGATTCTTATTTTTTTTAATATTGTTTGGAAAAGGAGTCTCCAACCTTGGTCCTGGAGAGCTACCCTCTTGTAGGTTTTTGATCCGACATCAGTTTTAATTAACTAACCTGATTCAACTAAGAAAAAGCCAGCTAATTGTTAAAATCAGGTGCGGTAGATTAGGATTGCAGCGAAAACCTACAGGACGGTAGCTCTCCAGGAACAGGGTTGGAGAACCCTGGTTTGGAACAATTTTACTCTTCAAATATGTCAGAGTGGGCTTTCTGATATGGCCCATTTTATACACTATGTGGACACCCCTTCAAATTACTGGATTCGGCTATTTCAGCCACACCCGTTGATGACAGGTGTATAAAATAGAGCACACAGCCATGCAATCTCAATAGACAAACATTGGCAGTAGAATGGCCTTACTGAAGAGCTCAGTGACTTTCAATGTGGCACCGTCGTAGGATGCCACCTTTCCAACAAGTCAGTTCATCAAATTTCTGTCCTGCTAGAGCTGCCCCAGTCAACTGTAAGTGCTGTTATTGTGAAGTAGAAACATCTAGGAGCAACAACGACTCACAAGCTCACAGAACGGGAACGCCGAGTGCTGAAAATCATAAAAATCGTCTGTCCTCGGTTGCAACACTCACTACCCAGTTCCAAACTGCCTCTGGAAGCAACGTCAGCACAATAACTGTTCGTCGGGAGTTTCATGAAATGGGTTTCCAAGGTCGAGCAGCCGCACACAAGCCTAAGATCACCATGCGCAATGAAAAGCGACGGCCGGGGTGGTGTAAAGCTCGCCGCCATTGGACTCCAGAGCAGTGGAAACACGTTCTTTGGAGTGATGAATCACTCTTCACTATCTGGCAGTCAAACAGATAATTCTGTGCTTGGCAGATGCCAGGAGAATGCTACCTGCCCGAATGCATAGTGCCAACTGTAAAGTTTGGTGGAGGAGGAATAATGGTCTGGGGCTGTTTTTCATGGCTCGGGCTAGGCCTCTTAGTTCCAGTGAAGGGAAATCTTAATGCTACAGCAAAAAACAACAATCCTGTGCTTCCAACTTTGTGGCAACAGTTTTGGGAAGACCCTTTCCTGTTTCAGCATGACAATGCCCTGTGCGCATACTGAAATGGTTTGTCGAGATCAGTGTGGAAGAATTTGACTGGCCTGCACTGAGCCCTGATCTCAACCCCATTGAACACCTTTGGGATGAGTGGGAATGCCAACTGTGAGCCAGGCCCAATCCCCAGACATCAGTGCCCAACCTCACTAATGCTCTTGTGGCTGAATGGAAGCAAGTCCCCACAGCAATGTTTCAACATCTTTTTACCTTTATTTAACTAGGCAAGTCAGTTAAGAACAAATTCTTATTTTCAATGACGGCCTAGGAACAGTGGGTTAACTGCCTTGTTCAGGGTCAGAATGACAGATTTTTACCTTGTCAGCTCAGGGATTTGATCTTTCAACCTTTTGGTTACTAGTCCAACACTCTAAGCACTAGGCTACCTGCCACCCAATCTAGTGGATAGCCTTCCCAGGAGAGTGGAGCCTGTTACAGCAGCAAAGGGGGGACCAACTCCATATTAATGCCCATGATTTTGGAATGAGATGTTTGATGAGCAGCTGTCCACATACTTTTGGACATGTAGTATACATAGAAATTGATGTTAGAGGTCATTAACCAATCACAGCCCTCCTTTAGGATTGCACATTCAGCAAATCACCAGCAGAGGCGGCATGTAAAGGTCTACAAAGGGCCTAAAATGGCCACTTTCATCATGATACATATGTAAAAAGCATGTCAAACATTCTTCCTTCTAATAGGCTAGTGCCAAATCCCCCAAAATCTTGATATCCCCCTACCCGAGGTAGAAAGAACTCAACCATGTTTTTCCATATTTCTAAGGTTTCCCATATATGAAATGGATTGTTGTGTAAAAATATTTTACATTTATAGATTGTGACACACTCAAACAGTGCAGAATAATGCCTAACTGCAGGGAGGGTGGGCCACATACAGTGAGGGAAAAAAGTATTTGATCCCCTGCTGATTTTGTACTTTTGCCCACTGACAAAGAAATGATCAGTCTATCATTTTAATGGTAGGTTTATTTGAACAGTGAGAGACAGAATAACAACAAAAAAAATCCAAAATTGTATAAATTGATTAGCATTTTAATGAGGGAAATAAGTATTTGACCCCCTCTCAATCAGAAAGATTTCTGGCTCCCAGGTGTCTTTTATACAGGTAACGAGCTGAGATTAGGAGCCCACTCTTAAAGGGAGTACTCCTAATCTCAGTTTGTTACCTGTATAAAAGACACCTGTCCACAGAAGCAATCAATCAATCAGATTCCAAACTCTCCACCATGGCCAAGACCAAAGAGCTCTCCAAGGATGTCAGGGACAAGATTGTAGACCTACACAAGGCTGGAATGGGCTACAAGACCATCGCCAAGCAGCTTGGTGAGGTGACAACAGTTGGTGCGATTATTCGCAAATGGAAGAAACACAAAAGAACTGTCAATATCCCTCGGCCTGGGGCTCCATGCAAGATCTCACCTCGTGGAGTTGCAATGATCATGAGAATGGTGAGGAATCAGCCCAGAACTACACGGGAGGATCTTGTCAATGATCTCAAGGCAGCTGGGACCATAGTCACCAAGAAAACAATTGGTAACACACTACGCCGTGAAGGACTGAAATCCTGCAGCGCCCGCAAGGTCCCCCAGCTCAAGAAGGCACATATACATGCCCGTCTGAAGTTTGCCAATGAACATCTGAATGATTCAGAGGACAACTGGGTGAAAGTGTTGTGGTCAGATGAGACCAAAATGGAGCTCTTTGGCATCAACTCAACTCGCCGTGTTTGGAGGAGGAGGAACGCTGCCTATGACCCCAAGAACACAAACCCCACCGTCAAACATGGAGGTGGAAACATTATGCTTTGGGGGTGTTTTTCTGCTAAGGGGACAGGACAACTTCACCGCATCAAAGGGACAATGGACGGGGCCATGTACCGTCAAATCTTGGGTGAGAACCTCCTTCCCTCAGCCAGGGCATTGAAAATGGGTCGTGAATGGGTATTCCAGCATGACAATGACCCAAAACACACAGCCAAGGAAACAAAGGAGTACCTGAAGAAGAAGCACTTTAAGGTCCTGGAGTGGCCTAGCCAGTCTCCAGACCTTAATCCCATAGAAAATCTGTGGAGGGAGCTGAAGGTTCGAGTTGCCAAACGTCAGCCTCGAAACCTTAATGACTTGGAGAAGATCTGCAAAGAGGAGTGGGACAAAATCCCTCCTGAGATGTGTGCAAACCTGGTGGCCAACTACAAGAAACGTCTGACCTCTGTGATTGCCAACAGAATTTTGCCACCAAGTACTAAGTCATGTTTTGCAGAGGGGTCAAATACTTATTTCCGTCATGAAAATGCAAATCAATTTATACAATTTTTGACATGTGTTTTTCTGGATTTTTTTGTTGTTATTCTGTCTCTCACTGTTCAAATAAACCTACCATTAAAATGATAGACTGATAATTTCTTTGTCAGTGGGCAAACGTACAAAATCAGCAGGGGATCAAATACTTTTTTCCCCTCACTGTAAACTCACGATATAACCCAATATTTCAAGCAGGGGCGAAAATCTGATATCAACTTTGGAGGGGACAATTACATTACATTTTCTCAAGAGCAATTCCTGAGGGGGACACCAAAAGTAGTGCTGTAACACATAGCCTACATTGTAATATGGTAAATGTATATTGAGGAACCAAAGAAATAAGGTGTTTGCCGTACTCCTAACTACCGGTACCCAAAACTACACAACTAATCACAACAGCAATACCATTGCCTTTAACAAATCTTAGTTCAGTCACCAGTTTAAGTTGAGAGTGGGGGTATCCATGGCATTTTCCAATTATGTTCCTATTTTACAAGTAAAAAAAATGGAGAACCTTTCATAATGTTGCCAAACAAAGACTCAACAAACTTACCTGAGACTCCCTGTCTCTGCCAGTCTGTCCCTGCATATCTGTCCCCAACTCTGCTGTCTGTGTGCCATCTGTTGCCTGCTCTGCCTAATGACATCATTGTGAAACATTTCCATTAGAATTTCATTTCTTTCTTATGAACATTTTATCAACTAGTCTTTGAGATATTAGGCTACTAGGGTTGTTACTTTGCGTTTTGGTGTACTGAAAAATACTCTGATGTCTGTCTTTTTTCTGCCATTTTTCTACCTGGTTGGCTACACACACACACACACACACACACACACACACAGTATGTAGGTTATTTACAGTAGGAGATGGGCTTCTATCATCTTATCTTCTATCATTCTATATGGGCTTCGATCTAAAAGGTAGCTAGCAAATGTGAAACGGATTGCAGTGACAAGAGTTGACAGCTGTATGAGTTCACCATTTACACAACATATGCTGCAACCTTTTGTAATTTTAATCGTTTGTTTCATATTGGCTGGCTTCTAACAATAGCTGAATTTGCAAAGCTAGCGAGCACCAATTCAGTGGTGTTTGCTATAATCTTTGCTACCCGGGTTAAATAAAGGTGAAATAAAATATATAAATAAAAGTTCCCTTGCGACAATTTAGCTTTTGCAACGAGACCATTAAATATATTTAAAACAATGGTAGAAGAGAGTGTAGTTCTGTTCAGTTTATCGCTAACCTTATCACAGGGACTTTGAAGCACTAACTTACATGCATGCTGATCTTGGAATAAATTGATGATAGCAAAGATTCCATCTTTGACGACGCCACATAAATGGAATAGGTACTAGCTAGCTTAATAGTTAATATTTGCGCGCTAGCTCTGCATATTCAGCTAGTGTGTGTGAGCGATTGACTGGATTAACCTCACGTCAGTTACGTGCATTGAGTGCCTTTCAGACAGTAGATACGACCTCTACGTTACCTCGCAAGCTAAGGAACTGGCAGTGGATCAAACCATTGTGAGGCAAAGGGTGGGGGGGGGGGGTCGCAATCTTTTGAAACTTAAAAACGAGCTATTAAGTGTCTATAAATCAGCACAATTGCTTTCATTGCGTATTATTAATATTATTTAAATTACATAGTTATGTTTCAGTGATATATTGGGGGGGACAAATCATATTTTTCCCAGGATGGGGGGGTCGTGTCCCCCCCGTCCCCCCCGGGATTTCCGCCCCTGATTTCAAGTTCTAATATTGCAAAAATGTGGAATGCAAGTAGTCCGTTGTCTGTCCTACATACACAAACAAACAACATTAGAATATCTTAAAGATTATTGGAACTATAGACTTGTAAAAACACAGATGCAATTGGCAGAAATATCAACTATGAATATTCATGATGAACTTAACTTTTTGGTAGCTGTTCAACAGACTTCCCAAGTCAAATTTGCTCTCATTCAGTGCTGCATGGTCCTGCCCGACAAAAATGAATAAATTAACACATCTTTTTTTATGTTGGGGCTATTGTAAATGGAATTACATGTTTTGGGGTCCAAGGTTCCTTGAAGGATTTTGTATCTTTAGTCCCTAGTCGTGCAATTATATTTAGCCTCAAATCCAATAAGGCGTCCAAAATCCAATATGACTGCCAAACTAACATTTGTGTAGATGGTGGTAGTTGAACTAAATTAAAATCTTGGTGGGGTTTTCAGTAGTTAATAACATTTTTCCCATGTAGGGGTGTAGCTAACTACTGGAACTACACTTTTTTTGCAAAAAGTAGAGAAGATATGGGTGAAGTAGGCAAGACTTGCCTAATTCTCTTGTGAAACATAGTTTTTGTGTTTAATAGGCTTAATTACACATTATGTTAACATATAACTGACAGAGTGATCTGTTCTTGCAGTTGGAAGTCTAGGACATTTCAGATTTAGATGTAATAATTTATCGCAAAGTAGTTTGGATGTAGTGAACTACTTTTTCAAAGTAACTTTAGTTAAATAACTATATTTTTAGTGTAGGTTAGCTTTAGTGTAGCTCAACTTCTTCCACCGTGAAGTAATTGGTAGCTTGGTAAACTATATTTGCATAGTAGCTTCCCCAACACTGCATTTGATGGAGGCAAAATCACCTCGAAATATGAATTTTGTAAATTAGACATTTTTTCTGTACAACACTCATGCCTATAAAGACTGTTTTGCTGTGAATCAATTGTATTCTGAATCCAATATGGCCAACATAATTACACTCAAACACCTTTGGCCCTTGTTCATTTTGTTTTGTGATAATTCTGTCTTTAAATGGTTTCATAACGCTCTTAATATCTGGGACTATGAGTGGCACTGCCATGCCTCTGTTGTGTTTGAATAGTTTTTCAATATGTGTTCATGTTTTAGTCTCATTCACACACTTACAGCATATCAACAATGGCCAATTCCACAAAATATAATAGCAAGCCTTTCACGACACAAGCACGCAGTAGCGTAACCAAGTTACAGGAAATCAACCGTAATACCGACTGGAATGTTATCCCAGCCTGAAAGATGCTGGGGATACTCCAGTAGTGGATTGGTTGGTTGTCTGGTTGTGAAGGAGATTCTGTAGAAGGGCTGTCACAAACAGACTTGCCTTTAGATCTTTCCAACGCCTAATTGACCTGTGGGTGGAGTTTTCTCGTTGAATGTGGCAAAACGTCCTGCAGGTCATGTCCTACATATTTCTTTACATTCCTTTGGAAGTCAGGTAGGGTGATAATTTGACCGATATTAACTGTGGGTGGTTGGCATTGATTACGGACTGGGGCACGCCCAGCAGCAGTTGTGGAGAGTGACAGAACCTGTAAGGGTGACAGTCAGGTTATGTAGAGTTTAGTTAGAGTGTAGCTATGTCATAGACTATGACTAAGAAGTGTTGGTCGTGACGGACATGGCAGAGCTCCACACACATATACAATACCAGTCAAGTTTGGACACACCTACTCATTCCAGGGTTTTTCTTTATTGTTACTATTTTCTACATTGTAGAATAACAGTGAAGACATCAAAACTATGAAATAACACATATGGAATCATGCAGTAAGCAAAAAAGTGTTCAACAAATCAACATTTATTTTATATTTGAGATTCTTCAAAGTAGCCACCCTTTTCCTTGATGACAGCTTTGCACACTCTTGATTTTTGGTACTACATGATTCCATTTGTGTTATTTCATAGTTTGATGTAATTATAAGAGTGGGGGGGGGGGGGGGGGGGCTAACGTAATTACAAGAGTAGGAGCTAAACATATATAATCCACAGGGGAACCTTTGACTGAAGAAAAAAAAAATGTCAGTGTCTGAGCCCACTTGCCTTTGAGACGATTACAATAGCCACGACATAAAAAAAAAACATGTGTAACTGTACGCATGTTTGTCAGGCAGGACGATACAGCACTGAATGACAGCAGATTTGAGTTGGAAAGGTGTCTATTGAACAGCTACCGAAAAGTTAATAAATGTTCATAGTTGATATTTCCGACTATTGTATCTATGTGTTTATAGTTCTATATTTCCAAGATGCATGAAGATATCCTGATGTTTATTTGTGTGTGTAAGGCAGACCATTTACTACTTGTATTCAACATTTGTGCTTTATCCGAGCTTGCAACTTTGGGTAACATGAGCTTAGGTGGACCATCCCCCCCCTCCAGCCAGGCATTATTCTGCACTTTTGAGTTTAGGGGGTGTCACAATATCAATTTAACCATTTTTTTGTGTTAAAATATTTGTATACAACCATCCATTTCATATATGGGAGACCTTAGAGATATGGACAAACATGGTTGTGCTTTGTTATACTCTCTTCTCTGTATACATCAATGATGTTGCTCTTGCTGCTGGTGATTCTCTGATCCACCTCTACGCAGACGACACCATTCTGTATACTTCTGGCCCCTCTTTGGGCACTGTGTTAAACTAACCTTGGACGAGCTTCAATGCCATACAACTCTCCTTCCGTGGCCTCCAACTGCTCTTAAACGCAGGTAAAACTAAATGCATGCTATTCAATCGATCACTGCCCGCACCTGCTCGCCCGTCCAGCATCACTACTCTGGAATACGTGGACAACTACAAATACCTGGGTGTCTGGTTAGACTGTAAACTCTCCTTCCAGACTCACATTAAGCATCTCCAATCCAAAATGAAATCTAGAATCGGCTTCCTATATCGCAACAAAGCATTCTTCACTCATGCTGCCAAACATATCCTTGTAAAACTGATACCGATCCTCGACTTTGGTGATGTCATCTATAAAATAGCCTCCAACAATCTACTCAACAAACTGGATGCAATCTATCACAGTGCCATCCGTTTTGTCACCAAAGCTTCATACACTACCCACCATTGCGACCTGTACGCTCTCGTTGGTTGGCCCTCGCTTCATACTCGTCGCCAAACCGACTGGCTACAGGTTATCTACAAGTCTCTGCTAGGTAAAGCCCCGCCTTATCTCAGCTCACTGGTCACCATAGCAGCACCCACTCGTAGTATGCGCTCCAGCAGGTATATCTCACTGGTCACCCCCAAAGCCAATTCCTCCTTTGGCTGCCTTTCCTTCCAGTTCTCTGCTGCCAATGACTGGAACGAACTGCAAAAATCTCTGAAGCTGGAGACTCATATTTCCCTCACTAGCTTTAAGCACCAGCTGTCAGAGTAGCTCACAGATCACTGCACCTGTACATAGCCCATCTGTAAACAGCCCATCTATCTACCTACCTCATCCCCATACTGTATTTATTTATTTACCTTGCTCCTTTGCACCCCAGTATCTCTACTTGCACATTCATCTTCTGCACATCTACCATTCCAGTGTTTAATTGCTATATTGTAATTACTTCGCTACCATTTGCCTTTTTATTGCCTTAACTTACCTCATTTGCACTCACTGTATATAGACTTGTTGTTTTCTTTTGTTCTACTTTATTTTTGACTGTATGTTTTGTTTATTCCATGTGTAACTGTGTTGTTGTATGTGTCGAATTGCTACGCTTTATCTTGGCCAGGTCACAGTTGCAAATGTGTACTTGTTCTCAGCTATCCTACCTGGTTAAATAAAGGTGAAATAAAAAAAATTAAAGAAAATACCTCGGGTAGGGGTATCACAAGGAGGTTGGTGGCACCTTAATTGGGGAGGACTCGCTCGTGGTAATGACTGGACCGGAATCAGTGGAATGGTATCAAACACGTCAAACACATGGTTTCCATTCGCTCCTTTCCAGCCATTAATATGAACCGTCCTCCCCTCAGCAGCCTCCACTGCTAAAAAATGAAAGCCCTTTTTTGAGGATTGGCCACTAGTCTACAATGACGTTTCTATGTGAGAATTGCCAGAACAATCTGAGATACCACAACAAAAATTAGGACTATGATGGTGTGGAATCGCCCTGTTGTTCTCTGTCGTTCCCTGTTGTTCTCCGCTTCTCTGGGCATTGTGTTCAGAGCTTTTTTCACTTCGTAATGATGCTTTAAAAAGCACCCCACTCACTGGCTGGAGTGCCCCAGAGGCCAGGGGCCTTTAAGAGGCTCTCCGTCTCTCTCTCTCTCTCTGTCTCCGGTCAATTATTTTATTCTCTGTCTTTGCCTGTCTTTCTCCTCACGCTGACTGTGTCCTCCAGACTACACCTCGCCCCACCACCACACACACACACACACACATACAAGATGATGGTACTGGCGGCTGTCGCTGAGAATCCTTGGTGACTGGTTGTGACATTTCCGTGGTTGTCGGTCTCTGTCTGTATGATTTCCCCCCCCCCCCCCCCCCCCGTGTGTGTGGCCATCACACCAGTCAAAGCTCTTGATCTGACACACAGCAGCTGCCTCGTGTGAGTGTCAAACGTATCGCAAGTGGGTCACTCTGATGGCTCCTCTCACGATTTGTCCCTTTGGCCCCCCAACCTCAGCTACTCCAAACCTCATTAGCTATTATTGCCAACGTCAAATGACTGAAGAACTTCTCTGTAATTCCTTTCATTTTCCCATTGATCAATTCAAATTGTTTATCCATCTGAGCGTCTCTTTAATCCTGCTTATTTACTCAGCAGCTCTGCCGACATTCGTTTTGCATTTATCAGGCCCGTGTTCAGCAGCACTACTCTCTCTAGGCTTACCCAGCCACTCTCCTGCACCTGTTCCTCTACCTCTTGTCAAGACTGGCCTTGCTCTTACCTTGTTTGAACTCATCTGTTTGTTTCTCGTCCAATCCAGTGGAATTCAATTTAGAAAATGGAAGCAGCTCCTAAAATGATCGCTCAAAAAGTAACAGCCTGATTATACATTATACATCATATTGAGTAGTGTGTCTCTTCCCCCTCGTGAGACAGTCTGCACCTGAAGTAATGTTCTTTCTCAGCATTGCAAATAAAGCCATCAGTGTCTTAGAGTTTATAGCACTGAGGGATTTGGTTACATTCACCCGGAGGCTGGTACACAAACATATTTCATTCACTGTCCAGAAGATTGACGTAAGACTGGGATTTAAATGAGGAGTGTGCTCCTTAGAGTGGGTGTACATTTGTGTAATTCTCTTTTGTGTGGATGTTGCAGTTGAACTGTCAGCAATTCAATTCAATTGCATACGAATCAATGAGCTCCAACCTCCAACAGCTTTCTCAGAGGCTGGGCATCCCCTCATTATCCCCAACAGACTGCTCTGTTTTCTCAACTTAATTACCAACACATACATTTCTCTTTTCAATACTGCATCAACTCCAATCCCTCTCAAAGCTGAAGCCCTCACCCTGCTGCTCTTTCCCCATCTCCACGCCTCCCTCTCTTTCTCCAGCAGGTCCATATGAGGGTTGGCTGTCAAACTGTCTGTCTGGTGGCTGAAGCAGGCTAGGTTCAGTCGGAGAGCTAGTAAAAGTGGAGCTTACTGTAATCCTCACTGGGGTCTGCAGCCAGCTGCGCAGGCGGATGTATGTACCATGTACCCTGAGTAGTAGATGTAAACCTCTGGAGTAGAGCTCTCCCAGATCCAATTCACGCAGTCAGGCTGTCAGTCTCATCCCAGTGTTCACAGCTTGAATCACTTATTTTGGCAGTGAAGCTTGTGCTTCTATTGGTGTAGCCGTGCCCTCGTGTCCACGGCTTGTGCATTGTTAACATGAATTCATGTCTAGAGTTTGATTGGCATTGATGTTTTTCCCTTTCTGTCCACTCTTTTCAGCATTGTCAGATCGAGGCTAATACGATGTTTCACAATGCTGTCAATCAAGACTCATTTGAAGTATCTGGCACTCTAATGATCCTGATCAATGAATTCGCCTGACTCAGAGAAGTTGTCAGTCTCATCACGTTCATATGCATGGCACGGTAGAGATCACAATAAAACTGCAACATAGGGCAGGTTCTGAGGAGTATTTCTGTCTGTAATAAAGCCCAACTCATTCTGATTGGCTGGGCCTGGTTCCCCAGTGGGTCGGCCTGGCTCCCAATTGGGTGGGCCCGTGCCCCTCCCAGAACCGCCCCTGCCCAGTCATGTGAAATCCATAGATTAGGGCCTAACGAATGTATTTCAATTGACTGATTTCCTTATATGAACTGTAACTCAGCAAAATCTTTCATTATATGAACTCAGTCGGGGTCTCAACTTAATGCTGAGACTTCGAATAGTAGAATACATAAGGTGCAATTTCGAAATTTGGTTGAGCATTAGCAGTTTTTCTCAATCAATTAGCCCATTTCAACAACAACAAAAAAGAAACAAAACTTGGTAAATTAGTCTAGCCAGCCAACTAAACTTGTAGTAATCATGGTCTCATTACAGACCGGGGGGCCCCCCATTAATTTTGTTAGTCACTCTCACTCAGATATTATACGCAAAACTACAAACATTTCTCTCCAACCTACGGCAAGATGTGTAGAACTGCAGAAAATGTACTGTAGAACTGCTAACTTGTCTCTAGGCCCCATGGCAAAATGAGTAGAATTGCATGAAATTAGTTAGACAAATGCTAATTTTTCTCTCTTCCCACGGCAAAATGTGTAGAATTGCAGCAAACTTTCTTTAAAACTGCAACATTTTCTCTACCCCTCAAAATACGTAGAATTGCAGGGAAAAAACTCGAAAACATATTTTTTCTCTCCGCTGTCAAGATGGCAAAATGTGTGGGGTGGGTATGGATGTGTGTACGCAGACCCAAGAGTCACTGCAGCTCCTCATGATGAGTTCAGATTTTTTGTGGCTCCCAAATGCAAGCCTAAAACTAGTAGCATGCGGAAATATTGTCTAGATGAAGTTTATAAATGGACTGGCTGGGCTATGGGACAGTGGATGTGCTTTGATAAATCTAATGGAACTGCTAACAAGCAGCTAACAAGCATTACCCGGAGAATGTGAGGATTGTGGTGCTATAACTCCCTGCTATCAACCAATCAGCATCAAGGATCTAAATAACCTGTTTCATAATGCTGTTTATTTAGAAAGAAATCCAAGACAACACTGTGATCATGCTAATGCTTAGCCCAGGGATAGCATAACCAAGGCTGGCACAACTTAATCCCTTCTGAGAGGTGGTAGGAGAGTGGGTGTGCAATTTGGCACCATTTGTCCCCAGTGCTGATATATTCATGTATTCAAGCCCATGACTGCCATGGAACGAGGGAAAAGGTACTAGGAATTTAAAATGAAACACATCCAGATTAGAGAAGACCATCCTGTTCATTTAATCAGAAATAGTACAATCCTTTCTAATCTCTCTTCTTTACATTTGGTCCAGGTCTCCAGCCTTATTATACCAGCGTGCCCAGATGTGCTTTCAAAATCTCCTACCACTCATTTGTTCATGATCTCCACCCTTCCTCCGTAGGTAGGATTGGTTCTTCTCTTCCCTCCTCTCCTCTTCTTTCTTCTCCTCTCATTTCCTCTCTGCTTATCTGCTCTCCTCTTATCTCTTCTCCTCTCATTTCCTCTCATCTCCTCTTATCTCCTTGTTTTCCCTTTCTTTATAGCCCTCTGCTATTTGCTGATGTTGTAATTTATGAATCCCTGATCTCGCTCAATCCATGCCACATGAAAACAGGATTACAGAGAGAATCCTCATTAAATAGCTCTAATCAGGACATTAATAAGGATTTGAAATCTAATTTAATCTGCACGGGAAGCTGGAGCACAGAGTACACTCGCATATCCCTCTGTAAAAAAAACAGTCATCCACCAATATACAGCCCAGGATTTATTAAACCCATCAGCAACCATCCGCACCTATAAAGGTGAAATCCCCCATTTCTTCAAGCCATTTTCTTTTAGGTGAGAAGGTTAATTAGGGCGAGTTCTGTTCCATTGGCTGTCATCAGTTGGCTTCAGTGTGGGACTGTATGAACCACATCATCAGTGTTCTGTTCTGTTCCCACAGAGTGCCTAAAGGAACAGCCACTCTCTGGGCCTTGTGGGTTGGATATGGGACCCTCGGAGATTAACCCTCCAGCATGGTCAGAGGGCTACAGGCAGTCATCTGCCCACTCATCCACCACCAGCAGCAGCATGGAGATATACTCTATGGAACGAACAGACAGCCATAGAAGCAGAGCTTCAACATGAAGATCCACACCATGGAGACGGCCCACATGGTCCACAGCCCACTCATCACATTTATTGCAAATTCAAGTGTTTTTGTGTTTTTTTCCCTGTCACGTACATACAAGACAGTGACAGTGTTCCTCTCACAACTGTCTCTTGGAGGTCTGGAGAATTTTGTATTGCAAAAACAGTTTGAATGGTCCGCAGCAGCAAGATCTTGATTGGATGTTACATTTCAAGAACCTTCCCCCCACATGCCGGTACAAGGGGTGCTGTGTGTTATGTGCGTCACTGTTTTCCGTCTGGGTAGTTATTGCCTATGCTAGTTTCAAGTGCTCGTTTTCAAGTTATCAAGTGTGACTGACAGTCAGCGATTTATATTTATTGAAATTGAAATGGGATTACACTGGTAAAGTAAAATGTCACAACACGTTCTAAACCGCTCAGGTGACAAACTTTTTTCCTTGTCTGCATTTGTCCACATGGCTGCTGGCTGCGCTTTGCTACCACCGAAAAGATTGTGAAGATTGCCCATTATTTGGTTTTTGTAAGGACCCAAAAAACTGAGGAAATGGAGTACCTACTCAAATAAGTTAATACATATTTTAAATGTAAAAAAAACCCTGATATATTATTAGCTAACTAGCTAGCTGGCTACAGTAGGCCACAACTCAACTGAGCTGCTAGCTAGCTAACTTTACACACTGAGTGAATTAAATGCTAAGTGAATTAAATGTTGTCAGCTAGTTAGCTAACTTCCTATTAGCTAGCTAGCAATCTTGATGAAATGGGTAGATAACAGCAATGGAAGTAGCTTGAAATTGCAGCTCCAGCTGTCAGTAAAGGGAGAGTGTAATCTACTGGATAGCCTATGCAGCCGATCTGCACAATCAGCTGCCTAGGCTAGCTACTGGATAGGGCAGGTCATTTTGTGGGAGGACATTATGAAAAGATTCTCCAGTTTCAGTCCCTAGATGGGAAAACCTTGAGGACAGAGAGATGATAGCAACATAATATTTAGTGCTATCTAATTTGAGTCTAATGAAGCCTTTTTCTTTGTGATGTTTTCTGTCCTCAGATATGGAAAGCTGTGAAAGCATGTTTGCAGATGAAGAGAGAGGTCCCAATGAATGACCGAAGACACTAAGGGTATATCCTATATGCTATGAGTTATAATTGTAGGCCTACCTATGTTAGCAAATGTTGTATACAAAAATACAGTTAATCAAATCAAACTTTATTTGCCACGTGCCGAATACAAGTGTAGACTTTACTGTGAAATGCTTACTTACAACCCCTTAACCAACAGTGCAGTTCAAGAAGAGTTAAGAAAATATTTACCAAGTAGACTAAAATAAAAAGTAATAATAAAAAGTAACACAATAAGAATAACAGTAACGAGGCTATATACAGGGGGCACCGGTACCGAGTCAGTGTGCAGGGGTACAGGCTAGTTGAGGTAATCTGTACATGTAGGTGGGGGCGAAGTGACTATGCATAGGTAGCAAACAAACAGCGAGTAGCGGCAGTGTACGGGGGGGGGGGGGGGGGGGGGGTGTCAATGTAAATTGTCTGGTGGTCATTTTTATGAATTGTTCAGCAGTCAAATGGCTTGTGGGTAGAAGCTGTTGAGGAGCCTTTTGGTCCTAGACTTGGCGCTCCGGTACCGCTTGGGTGACTGGAGTCTCTGACAATTTTATGGGCTTTCCTCTGACACCGCCTATTATATACCGTAGGTCCTGGATGGCAGGAAGCTTGGCCCCAGTGATGTACTGGGCCGTTCGCACTACCCTCTGTAGCGCCTTACGGTCAGATGCTGAGCAGTTAAACATCACATACAATCTATCAACATATTACAATTGGAGCAGGCCAACCCTGCTAGAGGTCTGCTGGATGTGCAGTGTTCCGTTTCAGCCAAGCAATAACATACATGATTCAACTTATCAAATCTAATGAATTGAAAATCAAGTGTGCCATTGCTGGGCTGGAATAGAAGTCTGCTCACCCAGTAGATCACCTGAAATTATGCTTTATTAATAATTGCCTACTTGTTACTACTCAATTATCTATTCTTATCTACACTAAAAGCATAATTACACTTTGATATTATGGGGTATTGTGTGTAGGCCAGTGACACAAAATCAACATTTTATTCATTTTTAATTCAGGCACAACAACATTTGGAATGAGTCAAGGGGTATGAATACTTTCTGAAGGCACTGTAAATGTAAACAGGGCTGAAAGTGACTGGTAGCAGGAATATATAAATACTCATGGTAATATACTAATGGTAATATATAAATGTAAACAGGAGTAATAGTGACCAGTAGCATGATAAATATTGAAATACTCATGGTAATCAATAATCGATGGACAACTGCATAATGGAGTGATAAATATAATCAATAATAATTTCACCAGCATAGGTTGTGTCTGAGTGGATGGGCATAGCGTCAGTGTGAATAGTCTGTGGGAAAGGGAGTAGCTGTTAGCCATTTAACAGTCTTATGGCCAGGGGAAAGAAGCTGCTAGAGTGTGTTCGCCTGAGCCTTGATGCACCGGTACCGCCTGCCGGACAGGAGCATGGAGAACAGTCCATGTCTCGGGTGGCTGGAGTCTTTGGCAATTTTTCGGGCCTCTCTCAGACACCGGATGGCATGTAATGTCCTGGTTGGCTAGGAGCTCACCCCCAGTGATGCGCTGGGCCGTGCGCACCAGGCCACCCTCTGTAGGGCCTTCCAGTCGTGGGTGGTGCAGTTGCCATACCAGACGGTGATACAATGATGCCAAATCGATTCATCCTCCTAAAGGGAGAAGAGGCATTGTAGCTCTTTCTTTGCACCTGTTCTGCTGTGAGAGGACCATGTTGAGCCCACTATCACATCTCCATGAACTGTATAGCTCTTCCACTGTACAGAATTAACCGGCATTGGGATAGTGGTGCTCCTCATGTGTGCAACCTATTTTTTACATTAAAATCAGTTGCTGAGGAGACAAAAGGCAAAGTGCTGGAACAAAGGCTTCCAAACCCATGTCTCTCCACAATGCCTCTGAGGACCCTATATATAATACAGCAATAGATACACTGTTTGCTCCTGCAGCAATATTAATGAGTAACACATAATCAACCACTTTTATTAGCTCTTAAAAGCACAGGCTCTGTAATTTGCAGATTAATCTTGGTTGATGCACGCTCATAATATGCTACCTTAATTGCCTGAGTCGTGCTCGGATAATATCTCATTGGTTCTTCAAAGCTGCGTCTGTAATATGAAGAACCTCGCTGCTTACTACCTGTATCTAAGGTCCTGTTACGTGATATGATAATCAAGGGTATGGTAATTAGAGACAGAGGGAGAGAGAACAAAAGAGAGACTCAATTGTGTGAAGTACAAACAGAACCACACGTGTCACAGCTTTTAAAGTACAGTGGCAGTGAGAGAGACAGAGATGCTGTGTTGTGCGGAACATTTCTTATTGACACTTGATAAAGATGAGCAAAAATGATTGTATAAAATAAATAACCTAAATACTCAGCTATATTGTGTGCTCAAACAATTGGGAAATGATTTTATACTAATACAATTGCTCAGAGAAAGAGATTTTGTTTAACAAGTAATACTTTTTTCAAAAAGGTAAGGGTCCAAATTATTGACACCCCTGTTTTCAATACCTCATCTTGCGAGGATAACATCACTGAGCCTTTTTCTCAAATGCTTTATGAGTTGAACACATTGGGAGGGATCTTAAACCATTCCTCCATACAGAATCTTTCCGGATCCTTGATATCCTTATGAACTGCCCTTTTCATTTCACACCACCCGTTTTCAATGGGTTTCAAGTTCGTAGACAGATGGCCATTGCAAAATGTTGATTTTGTGGCCAATGAACCATTTCTTCGTGGATGTTGATGTGTGCTTGGGGTTATTGTCTTGCTGGAAGATCCACTTGCAGCCAAGTTTCAGCCTCCTGGCAGAGGCAACCAGGTTTTTGGCTAAAATATCCTGGTACTGGGTAAAGTTCATGATGCTGTTGACCTTAACAAGGTTCCCAGGACCAGTGGAAGCCAAATAGCCCCATCACATGAAAGATCCACCACCATATTTACAGTAGATATGGGGTTATTTTCTGCTCATGCATTCTCATTTCAACACCAAACCCAAAGAGCACAACAAATGTTAACACCTGGAGTTTGCTAAACGGCATTGGCACTTCGATTGGAACCGCTACTTTGAGCCTTTTGGCCCTGCACACCAGTGGTGGATTTGTAGTCGAAATGAGAATACATGAGCAGAAAAGAACCCCATACCTACTGTAAATATGGTGGTGTATTTTAGCATATAATACAGCTCTGGAAAAAATGTAAGAGACCACATTTATTTGCAGAAAATGACAACTGGTCAAAATAACAAAAAAAGATGCAGTGTTGTCAGACCTTGAATAATGCAAAGAAAATAAGTTCATATTCATTTTTAAACACAATACTAATGTTTTAACTTAGGAAGAATTCAGAAATCAATATTTGGTGGAATAACCCTGATTTTCAATCACAGCTTTCATGCGTCTTGGCATGCCCTCCACCAGTCTTTCAAATTGATGTTGGGTGACTTTATGCCACTCCTGGCGAGAAAAAAAAATTCAAGCAACTTGGTTTTGTTTGATGGCTTGTGACCGTCCATCTTCCTCTTGATCACATTCTAGGGGTTTTCAATGGGGTTCAGGTCTGGAGATTGGGCTGGCCATGACAGGGTCTTGATCTGGTGGTCCTCCATCCACACCTGCTGCTTGAATACCCAACATCAATGTGAAAGACTGGTGGAGGGCATGCCAAAACGCATGAAAGCTGTGATTGAAAATCAAGGTTATTCCACCAAATATTGTTTTCTGAACTCTTCCTAAGTTAAAACATTAGTATTGTATGAATGCAAACTTATTTTCTTAGCATTATTCGAGGTCTGACTACGCTGACTATTTTTTTGTTATTTTGACCAATTGTCATTTTCTGCAAATAAATGCTCTAAATTACAAATATTTGTATTTGGGAGAAGTGTTGTCAGTAGTTTATAGAATAAAAAAAAAAAATGTTTCATTTTACCCAAACCCCTACCTATAAATAGTAAAACCAGAGAAACTGATCATTTTGAAGTGGTCTCTTAATATTTTCCAGAACTGTACACAGTATCTCGATTGTAAAACAGTGTGAAACAGGCACAGAGCCTGGGCAGACATAATGCAGGATAATGCAATTTACTGTTTGACCAAATCATTGTTTTATCTGACCCCAAAATATTAATAATAAATAATTACAGGAAGTAGTGTAGCTCAGTATTATAATTATTTATTTTAAACAGTCATTTTTTCTCATTTTTATCAAAGGTGTCACTAGCGGCTAACAGCGTTGGGCCAGTAAGCGACAGGTTTCTAGTTTGAATCCCTGAGCTGACAAGGTAAAAAATCTGTCGATGTGCTCTTGAGCAAGGCACTTAACCCTAATTGCTCTTGTAAGTTGCTCTGGATAAGAGAATGTCTGCTAAATAACTAAATTGAGGGAGCGCACAAGAGAAAGAGATGCTGAGTGTGGTGGGTGGGTTGTCTGACAGCTAGAGATGTATATTTCTGAACCCAGGACTTTTTTCCACATTTTGTTTTGTTACTGCCTTAATTTAAAATTGATTAATTAGATTTTTTTGGTCACTGGCATACAAACGATACCCTATTAATGTCAGTGGAATTCTGTTTTTCAACATTTCTACAAATGAATTAAAAATGAAAAGCTGAAATGTCTTGAGTCAATAAGTTCAGGAGTAAAAATGTGCTTAACAAGTCACATAATAAGTTGGATGGACAGACTGAGCGCAATAATAGTGTTTAACACGATTTTTGGAATGACTACCTCATCTCTGTACCCCACACATACAGATAATTGAAAGGTCCTTCAGTCGAGCAGTGCATTTCAAACAGATTCAACAACAAAGACCAGGGAGGTTTTCCAATGCCTCGCAAGGAATGCCACCTATTGGTAGATGGGTTAAAATAAAAAAGCAGACATTGAATATCCCTTTGAACATGGTGAATTTATTCATTACACTTTGGATGGTGTATCAATACACTCAGTCACTGCAAAGATGCAGACGTCCTTCCTAACTCAGTTGCTGGAGAGGAAGGCCAATGGTGACTTTAAAACAGTTAGAGTTGAATGGCTGTGATAGGAGAAAAGTGAAGACAGATCAACAACATTGTAGTTACTCCACAATAATGACCTAATTTGACGGAGTGAAAAGAAGGAAGCCTGTAAAGAATACAAATATTCAAAAACATGCATCCTGTTTGCAACAAGGCACTAAAGTAATTCTGCAAAAAACATGTCAAAGCAATTACCTTTTTGTCCTGAATACAAAGTGTTATGTTTGTGGCAAACCCAATAATATACATTACTGAATACCACTCATATTTTCAAGCATAGCGGTGGCTGCATCGTGTTATGGGTATGTTTGTAATCGTTAAGGACTGGGGAGTTCTTCAGGATAAAAAAGAAACTGAATGGAGCTAAGCACAGGCAAAATCCTAGAGGAAAACATGGTTGTCTGCGTTCCACCAGATACAGATGAATTCACCTTTCAGCAGCACAATAACCTAAACACAAGGTCAAAGTTGCCTACCAAGAAGACAGTGAATGTTCCTGAGTTACATTTTTGACTTAAATCTGCTTGAAAAGCTATGGCAAGACCTGAAAATGGCTGTCTAGCAATGATCAACGACCAATTTGACAGAGCTTGAAGAATTTAGAAAATAATAAAATAGTCAAATGTTGCACAATCCAGGTGTGGAAAGCTCTTGGAAACTTAGCCAGAAAGTCTCACATTTGTAATCACTGCCAAAGGGGATTCTAACATGACTCAACATTTTCTTCCACATTAGTGTATTTTATTTTGATCGATGACAAAACATATAAATACATTTTTATCACACTTTGTAACAACAAAACGTGGACAAAGTCAAGGGGTGTGGATACATTCTGAAGGCACTGTGTCAGTGGGTGCCAGTTGTAAAGAGAGGCATAACTGCCTGACATTTAACCACACAATAGAGGCTTCATAAACATGAGCCCAGGGTGAATTACAGCATAGCTAATACAGCTGAGGCCAGACCCAGAGCACCAATCTGAGCAGAGGGACCTTCTCACCATTGTTCCATCAAATGTCATATCAATGGCTCCTCTCCAGTCCTCTGTCTGGCTGCATGCAAACAAGGGTTCTGGGGTCCTTTTTACAATGTCACAGTGGGTAGGTGGTAACCCTCCCGCGAACTCAGCTGTCCAAGAAAATGTCAAATTTGTTTAGAACAATAAAATGACTAAAAAGTCAAATCTGAGGTTTCCTATCCTGTTATTATTGGCCTCTTTATTTATGAAGACTGCTTCATAAATAAAGAGGCCAATTATATCAGGATGTGTGGAGCTGACCTCTGGTATGGGCAATTTTCTTTAGATGTTTGTAGCAGGGACATTTCTGTTTTCTCATGATGGAGGATCATAGAATGACATTGATCAGCCAATCAAAAGGAGGATGTTCTCATTCACCCACGCACACACACCGACCCTGTGTCAATTATTCATCAGACAGACACTCAAGCCGATGATGAAACAACTCTAACCCTGAGACAAACAGTGTGAGAAATGGAGATGGATGATTCTAGAATGTGAGGGGAAAAAGACAGATGGATGATTGTAGAAGGTGAGGGGAAAAAGACAGATGGAAGAGCAGAACACACCTGTCATTTTTTGGTAACATCAACGTGCTTGTGGAGGTTTATCCTGGATGCACCAAAGGGAATAGAGCTGTTTGTGATTAACCTTGTCTGTCTGTCTGTCTATCGCTCCCTCCTTTTGCACCTTTCACTTCTGTGACACTGTGCTGGGGCTCTTTTTTCCCATGGGTCCTGAGGTTGTAAAATAGGACAGGGTAAAATCTGTGTTCTGATAGCTAAGCTAGGTTTCTGTGTTGGATAGCAGAATCATCACAAGGCTGCAGTAGAGATGCAGTCTTAACTGGCACCATTAACCACAGACTGAGAGACTTCAATGTTGTTACTTCACAATATTCAATGTAAAGGATAATAAATAAGGCTTTGCATAGATATTAATAGAATCCTGACTATTACATAACTGGACTGAATGATAACGCAGTAATAGGATAACATGAATAACATATAAATACAGCTGCAGTCAATACACTGCTGCACAGTATAGTTCTACACTGCTCACATTATATTTAACAGTCAAAGTGGCCCGCGAGTACACATGACTACGGCAAGGTGTTATAAACTGCATAACTAACCATCAAATGGCAGACAAAGGGTGAGCGCTCACTAATAAAACTCAAACTATCAAGATGAGTCTATTAAGTTGCTGCAGTAGCGAGTAGGCTGTACAATAGAACAAAACTAATAGAATGTCAATTCTATGACAAGGGCATGAACATTCTTATACTTCTAAGCATAAAACATTGCTGGAAGTAGTTAGCCTTGCTAACTGGCTAGGAGCTATCAATGACGAGACTGGCTATAGTAGCTATCAATGATGATGCATAAGCAATTAACTCAATAATAACAGATGCATTACTTTATCCCCAACAGCATGATAAAGGTGGGTGCACTACCAGGGACAGAGGCGAGTTGGGCCTCCCCATGAGGATGTTTCTAGGGGTCACATCAAATGGAGCTGTGATGTCGGCTTTCTTGCCGCCCGTGGAGAAACTGGTTGGTTGCTCCCGAACTCTTACCAGAGATTTTGTAGTGCTGGTACCTAGTAAAGGAGAACTAGGAGGAGCAGAGTGGCCACAGAGGGTTGGTGTCTACTTCCCTCCTCCACCAGGAAGTGATCAGATGAGTGTGATCAGATGAGGATTATCTGAACTGATGAGGATTGGACACACCTGGTTCAGCTTCTGTAGCAGCTAACCTCTAAAGTTGTTTGTACTTCTGTTTCAGAGCGTCAACCGGGTGTGAGTGCTCTGAGAGACCAAGGGACTCAGGAGTAAATGCTCCCTGAATCTCGTAGGCAGTACTTGACTTGCAGGAGTGGCGTCGGGACAACAACCCTAAGCACACAGCCAAGACAACGCAGGAATGGATTCGGCACAAGTCTAAGTGGCCCAGCCAGAGCCCGGATTTGGATCCTTATCGAACATCTCTGGAGAGACCTGAAAATAGCTGTGCAGCGACGCTCTCCATCCAACCTGACAGAGCTTGAGAGGATCTGCAGAGAAGAATGGGATAAACTCCCCAAATACAGGTGTGCCAAGCTTGTAGCATCATACCCAAGAAGACTTGATGCTGTAATCACTGCCAAAGGTGCTTCAAAAACGTACTGAGTAAAGAGTCTGAATACTTAGTTGAAGTCAGAAGTTTACATACACCTTAGCAAAATACATTTAAACTCAGTTTTTCACAACTCCTGACATTTAATCAGAGTAAAAAGTCCCTGTCTTAGGTCAGCTAGGATCACCACTTCATTTTAAGAACTTGAAATGTCAGAATAATAGTAGAGAGAATGATTTATTTCAGCTTTTATTTCTTTCATCACATTCCCAGTGGGTCAGACGTTTACATACACTCAATTAGTATTTGGTAGCATTGCCTTTACATTGATTAGCTTGGATCAAACGTTTTCGATATCCTTCCACAAGCTTCCCACAATAAGTTGGGTGAATTTTGGCCCATTCCTCCTGGACAGAGCTGGTGTAACCGAGTCAGGTTTGTAGGCCTCCTTGCTCGCACACGCTTTTTCAGTTCTGCCCACAAATTTTCTATAGGACTGAGGTCAGGGCTTTGTGATGGCCACTCCAAAACCTTGACTTTGTTGTCCTGAAGCCCTTTTGCTACAATTTTGGAAGTATGCTTGGGGTCATTGTCCAGTTGGAAGACCCATTTGTGACCAAGCTTTAAGTTCCTGACTGGTGTCTTGAGATGTTGCTTCAATATATCCACATAATTTTCCTGCCTCATGATGCCATCTATTTTTTGAAATGCACCAGTCCCTCCTGCAGCAAAGCACCCCGACAACATGATGCTGCCACCCCCGTGCTCCACGGTTGGGATGGTGTTCTTCGGCTTGCAAGCCTCCCCTTTTCCCTCCAAACATAACGATGGTCATTATGGCCAAACAGTTCTGTTTTTGTTTCATCAGACCAGAGGACATTTCTCCAAACAGTACGATCTTTGTCCCCATGTGCAGTTGCAAACCGTAATCTGGCTTTTTTATGGTGGTTTTGGAGCAGTGGCTTCTTCCTTGCTGAGCGGCCTTTCAGGTTATGTCGATATAGGACTCGCTTTACTGTGGATATAGATATCTTTTGTAACTTTTTCCTCCAGCATCTTCACAAGGTCCTTTGCTGTTGTTCTGGGATTGATTTGCACTTTTTGCACCAAAGTACATACATCTCTAGGAGACAGAACACGCATATTTGCTCCCCAACTAGCTCTCACTTTCTCATGTCAAACTTAATGTTTATCCATGTTTCTCAAACATCAAAGTCTTTAAGGTTAATTTTAGGCATTAACTCCAAAATCTTAAGGCTAGACATTAACTCCAGATGATTAAGGTAAGTGTTAAGGTTTGTCACAGGCTTAAAACAACTTTCTATTGCTGGATTCAAACTTGCAACCTTTGGAATCAGAGGCAGGTGCTTACGCCCGTCTGCCACCCCCATCCACAACACCATAGTAAACAGGGACCTACTTGAAGGTTAACAAGCTCACTGTTGCCGCTAGTGGCATGTTTCCACGTGATCTCCCAACGTCCTCAGTGTCACGTCCTGACCAGTATAAGGGTTATTTGTTATTGTAGTTTGGTCAGGACGTGGCAGAGGGTATTTGTTTTATGTGGTTCGGGGTGGTGTTTTTGTAGAAGGGTATTTGATTTATGTATTCACCCTTGGGGGTGCACGAGAGGCACCCCCAATAATTTTTTGGGGGGGGGCACACGGGTAGTTTGGCTGGGCCAAGGGTGAGCCCTAAGCCAGCTCCCCGTGTTTATATGGAGGACCGTATGGAGTGGAGGGCGCCGTGTTTTGCGGAAGTGCGCACAATCTCGCCCATACGCACGCACAGTCCAGTGCGAGTTATTCCAGCCCCTCGCAGATGCCGTGCTAGAGTGGGCATCCAGCCTGATAGGAGGATGCCTGCGCAGCGCGTCTGGTCACTGGTGCGCCTCCTAGGACCAGGCTACCCTACGCCCGCTCTACGCACGGCAACCATCAGGCCCCTGCACAGCCCAGTTCGCCCTGTACTAGCACCCCGCTCGTACAGGGCTACTAGTTCCATCCAGCCAGGACGGGTTGTGCAGGAGGTGAGATCAGTCAGGCATCTAGTGCGTCAGCCACTCGCCAGTCAGGAGTCGCCAGAGCTGCCCGCCAGTCAGGAATCGCCAGAGCTGCCCGCCAGTCAGGAGTCGCCAGAGCTGCCCGCCAGTCAGGAGTCGCCAGAGCTGCCCGCCAGTCAGGAGTTGCCAGAGCTGCCCGCCAGTCAGGAGTCGCCAGAGCTGCCCGCCAGTCAGGAGTCGCCAGAGCTGCCCGCCAGTCAGGAGTCGCCAGAGCTGCCCGCCAGTCAGGAGTCTCCAGAGCTGCCCGCCAGTCAGGAGTCGCCAGAGCTGCCTGCCAGTCAGGAGTCGCCAGAGCTGCCCGCCAGTCAGGAGCCGCCAGAGCTGCCCGCCAGTCAAGAGCCGCCAGAGCGGCCCGCCGCGCCGGATCCGCCAGAGCGGCCCGCCTGCCCGGAGCTGCCAGAGCGGCCCGCCTACCCGGAACCGAGCGGGTCTGCCTGTGACCCGGAACCGAGGGGGTCTGCCTGTGACCCGGAACCGAGGGGGTCTGCCTGTGACCCGGAACCGAAGGGGTCTGCCTGTGACCCAGAACCGGGTGAGTCAGAACACAAGTGCCGTCGGTGACGGCAGCCACCCTCCCTTCCCTCCCTTTAGTTTAGGGGGATTTTTTTTTGGGGGGGGGGGTTTGTTTATTTATGAGGTGCATCCGGGGTCTGCACCTTTAGGGGGGGGTACTGTCACGTCCTAACCAGTATAAGGGTTATTTGTTATTGTAGTTTGGTCAGGACGTGGCAGAGGGTATTTGTTTTATGTGGTTCGGGGTGGTGTTTTTGTAGAAGGGTATTTATTTTATGTATTCCGGAGTTTTTGGGCACTGTTCCTTGTTAATGTATTTCTATGTTTAGTTAGTTAGTTGTATTTCTCTGTTTAGGTTAATGGGGGGTTGGACTCTCAATTGGAGGCAGGTGCTTTCTCGTTGCCTCTGATTGAGAGTCCTATATATGGGTATGTGTTTGGTTTAGTGTTTGTGGGAGATTGTCTCTTGTTTTGCGTGTGTGAGCCTTACAAGGCTGTTTTGTTGATCGTTCGTTCTTCGTTGTTTGTTATTTTGGTGTTTTCTTGGTTTAAATAAATATCAAGATGAGCATCCACATTCCTGCTGCGTTTTGGTCCTCCATTCCAGACGACAACCGTGACACTCAGACATTGATGGATGTCGAATACTGACTTGTATCACGGGTGACCCGACTGTTGCTCACAAATCAGCTAAAAATAGAATGTCATAATATTTGGAGGGGGAAAAAAGCACATGGCTATCTGTTTTAGCCCAGAATAACATTATCACTTTTAAAAATACATATATTTTGGGGGGATTCTATAAGGCTACAATGTTTGATTTATTCTCTGAACAGTCGTTGAGATTATGTTTGGTTATCAAAGAAAAATAGGCTGCTTATTTAATGCAAAGCTAAACCCAGACAGCGATCTTGAAGTTGAAGTGATTTTGAAGTTGATTAGCTTGCCACATCGGTTGCACCTACGCTTCACCCCTGCTATGTTCCGCTGACGTGAACACAGCTACCTTGAATCATGTGGAGTTGCACAGCACTTGGTGTTACATGGCAATTCAACACTATCACATGTACGGCTTAAATACACACATGAACCCCAACAAAGTTCACTTTCATGGTCGTTTTCAAGCTAACACATGGTTGGGAAAGTCCAGAGAAGGCTTGTCCGTTCAGGAAAGGTCCAGTTATGGGTTGTAGTGGAGGAAAGGAGTTTACAGAGACTGTGTCAACATGTCCTCAAAGAAACAACTAAAGCACAAGCATGAATAGGGGTCTGTTACCCCCACCAGGTAGAGGCTGTGATTTGCTGGCCAAGGTCAGCTGACTGAGTTGCCCAGCAACTAACACAGAGGTGTGAAGTGCCCTCTGTCCGCAGGACATTTTTTTATTTATTTAACTAGGCAAGTCAGTTTAAGATTTTTTATTTTATTTTCAATGACAACCTAGGAACAGTGGGTTAATTGCCTTGTTCAGGGGCAGAACGACAGATTTTTTGTCAGGTCGGGGATTTAATTCTGCAACCTTTCAGTTACTAGTCCAACGCGCTAACCACTAGGCTACCTGCCGCCTCAATAGAGTTAGTCTGAGGAGGGGGTTGGTAGCCTCCGCAGTAAAGGTCACCAAGTTTATGTCCCAGCCAGAGAGAGGAATCAGTGAGGGTTTAATTATTCAAGTTAGAGGGGTTTGTACACAAGGCCTTATCGAATATATAGCAACTTAGTTGGCTATATTCTCTCATTTGTCAAAGCTGAAACCATATCAAGTGCTGTCTATTACCACATAAAACTGTCAAATCACCACAATATTATTGCATAAAACAGTCTGATAAATACACTAGAAAAATAGGTTTTGCAATTTCAACCATTCATCACACTTTACCACATAAAATGGTTCAATCTTACCACAAGTCAACAAACTTGTTCAAACGTCAGAATTGCCCCAGCAAAATCAAGCATTTTCGCCCGAAATATAAACAAAAAATATATATATAATCAAATATATCAGCCTGTTTTGAACATCTCTGGCAATCATCACCAGTATCATTATTCTCCCACAGCTGTTGACTACACTAAATGGGCACATGAAGTGCATGGTGTTTGTCTGTTCCTGCAGCATGGCACGACTGATTGTTTGGCAAAGGCTAGCGCCAATCAAACACAGCTTGAAGTAAAACATCAGAGAAGAAGGAACCCACTTGTCAGAGAAGATCCAGTGAGTGCATTTGCAGGGAGTGCCTATTCTCATACCGCTGAACACTTGAACTGGACTGACCACCTGCACTGACTCTTCGCACACACACACGCGCGCAAGCAGCAGGTTGCCTAGCGGTTAGAGTGCTGGGCCAGCAACCAAAAAGGCGCTGGTTCAAATACCCGAGCCGACAAGGTGAAAAGTCTGTCGATGTGCCCTTGAGCAAGGCACTTAACACTAATTTGCGCCAAGGGTGCCATACTACTATGGCTGACCCATCTCCCCAGAGGAGCTCTGTCTGATTGACAATTGGGTTCTTAGTCACCTCCCTGACCAAGGCCCTTCTCCCCTAATTGTTCAGTTGGACTGGCAGGCAGCTCTAGGAAGAGTCTTGGTGTCACACCCTGATCTGTTTCACCTATCTTTGTGATTGTCTCCACCCCACTCCAGCTGTCGCCCATCTTCCCCATTATCCCCTGTGTATTTATACCTGTGTTCTCTGTTTGTCTGTTGCCAGTTTGTCTTGTTTGTCAAGTCAACCAGCGTTTTTTGTATCAGCTCCTGCTTTTCCCCAGTCTCTCTTTTCTCATCCTCCTGGTTTTGACCCTTGCCTGTCCTGACCCTGAGTCTGCCCGCCTGACCATTCTGACTGCCCCTGACCCTGCCTGCCATCCTGTACCTTTGCCCCACCTCTGGATTACCGACCTCTGCCTGACCTGACCCTGAGCTTGCCTGCCGTCTTGTACCTTTGCCCCTGTTGCTCTAATAAACGTTGTTACTTCAACAAGATCTGCATCTTGGTCTTACCTTGATTCCTGATACTTGGTGGTTCCAAACTTCCATTTAAGAATGATGGAGGCCACTGTGTTCTTGGGGACCTTCAATGCTGTAGACATTTTTTGGTACCTATCCCCAGATCTGTGCCTCGACACAATCCTGTCTTGGAGCTCTACAGGCAATTCCTTCAACCTCATGGCTTGGTTTTTGCTCTGACAAGCACTGTCAACTGTGGGACCTTATATATACAGGTGTCTGCCTTTCCAAATCATGCCCAATCAATTGAATTTACCACAGGTGGACTCCAATCAAGTTGTAGAAACATCTCAAGGATGAATAATGGAAACAGGATGCAGCTGAGCTCAATTTCGAGTATCATAGCAAAGGGTAAGTTATTTCTGTTCGTTTTGTATTTTTTTTTACAAAGAATTCTACAAACCTGTTTTCGCTTCATCATTATTGGGTATTGTTTGTAGATTGCTGAGGATTTGTACATTTTTTATCCATTTTAGAATAAGGCTGTAACGTAACAAAAGGTTGAAAGGGGGAAGGGGTCTTCCCTACTTTCCAAATGCACTGTACTGTACTATCATAAGAGACAGAGATAGCATCCTGGATATGTTTACAAAATGTCTCTGTGTCCTCTCTCTTTGCTCCAGATTTGTATTTTTTACCTTTATTTAACTAGGCAAGTCAGTTAAGAACAAATTCTTATTTTCAATGACGGCCTAGGAACAGTGGCTTAACTGCCTTATTGAGGGGCAGAACGACAGATTTTTACCTTGTCAGCTCAGGGATTCAAACTTGCAACCTTTCGGTTACTAGTCCAACGCTTTAACCACTAGGCCACACAGACCGTCATGTGTTATACTTTTCTTTTATGTAGTTCTTCCTCCTGCCAGGTAGACGTTAGCTCTCCTTTTAGTGTTCAAGTGTGGAATGTCTGTGACTCCATGACTGAGATAAATGGAGATTGGCAGCCTTATCGCTCCTGAAAAACGTTGATGAAAACATGTCTGGATATCTGCCTGGTTCTGACGCCACCTGTGCAAAAGGAGAAATAGGGAGCAGGTGGGGAGCATATTTTGAACAGGACACAACATAATTGTCATGTATGGTGAAGACTGGAGCACAGTATCCTGTCTGTCTCCTCTTGTGCTGTGGCCAATTATACACACCGCAGCAGGTATGACAATCGATTGGAGACATTTTTAAACCGCGATCAAAAAGGTTTGCTTATAAAGGTTGCCTTGCTCTTTCTGTCAGCACTGAGCCTCATCCTGTGGCTTTTCTCAGGTCGTGTCAGCCAGGTTCGTTATTGTTGGTTATTGTTAGAGAGCAGGTGCAATCTGATGCTGGTCTTATCTCCGTGGCCATGCCTGAGGGATAACCGTAACTAAACAACAAAACCTGTCTCCATGCCCTATCTCAACACATCAAGTAACGTGTGTATAGGCTCCAAGGCTGGCCCATGTCAGTGTGTGTGTGTGTGTGTGTGTGTGTGTGTGTGTGTGTGTGTGTGTGTGTGTGTGTGCGTGCATGTGTGTGTGTGTGTGTGCGTGCGTGCTTCTATGTTTATATGTGTGTGTGTGTGTGTGTGTGCCTCACACACACTGTGTGGTAAATACCAGTAAGACAGTCTGACCATGCCAACGCGGCCAAGCTAAGAGGACAGTGATTATCTTTTGTACTCCTGGCTCAGATGGTCCTGAGGAATAGCTGGAGAGATTGCATCTCAGTCACCACCTGTCCCCGTATAACCCCCATATGCCACATCAACAAAGCATAATCTGTCTGCAATTCAAAAGTAGAGAGATGTCTCTCTCTCCCCATGCAAACCCTCCATTGACAATAAGTGTCACAAAGTGCAGTAACTACATAATTGTAATCACTAATATCAATGCGTAACTGAAGTATCTGCCAGTATGGAGGGTGTGAGAGAGGAGACTTGGCATCTAGACACTGCTGAGTCCCGTCCTCTCTGTGTACTCTTGTCTCTGTCTGCCAGTGCGTGCTGGGTAATCGAGTAAAACAGCCTGTTTACAGCCAGAGTGTAGACAAACATGCTGGGTTTGCTCAGCAATTATTGACAATTAGGAACCATTCTCCGACTGGTCATCAGTTTACAGCTGAAGGCTGTGCTGCTGTTGTGGAAGTTTATTATTCTGCTGTTCAATGTCCATTCAACCCCATCAACTGTTTCTCTTAGCCTAGGCAGATCTAACGTCCATGCACTGTTGTCTAGGCTTGATGTGCATTCCCTGTAATATACTCGTGTGCCCCATGTACCATGGACCAGGGAAAATATGCTTACTTTCTTGATGAAACACAATTTTCCACCACCATTTTTGAATTTTGGGACAGCTTAAAATGTTGCACACCACATTCAGCCAAGGTTGGATGCAATGGAGGATCAGCTACCTACGGAGGAGCGGCTACTATGGAGGAACTGAGAAAGTCAAAGAAAGCAAGGATCCCTGATGAATAGCTCCTGGCCTGTCTGACAGACTGACTTTCTCCCTGGCTATAGGCTATTGTACCATCAATGCTCCACTCAAGCCATACTGACTTTTCCAAACTGTCTCAACTCCTTTTCCTGGCAAATATCCGAAGCTGACTAGAGACACCATTTGTTTTCTATCTTTAATTTGTTGTTCATTGATGAATGAGGTATTTTGTTTTCAAGAGGACACCATTGGAAATATGTTTTAAATAGTTTTTGTGTTATCCACAATGATTTTTAAATGCATTGGGCCAATTGCAACCACTGATGGCCACTAGATTATCGCCGGCTAATCTCTCGTTAAACCATCAATCAGAACATTTTAATCTTGCTAGTTGAGCAGACTAAGGGCAATTTATCTATTTCACAATCATTCTGTACAACTGAAATAAAGTATTTCCTAGGTTACCAAGGCAAATCTATACTCTGGTCATTTATCCAACAAGTTTTATGAATGTAAAACTAATGTTGATGGTGTTGCGTACTGTTATCATGCATGCTGACTGCAGGAATGCCAACCAGAGCTGTTGACAGAGAATTTAATGTCCATTTCTCTACCATAAACCGCCTCCAACGTCGTTTTCTTTTTTTTTACCCCACTTTTACTCCTCAATTTCATGATAACGATCTTGTCTCATTGCTGCAACTTGGGTGAGGCGGCGGCGAGTCATGCATCCTCTAAAACATGACCCGCCAAACTGCGCTTCTTAATACCCTCTCGCTTAACCCAGATGCCAGCTGCACCAATGTGTCGGAGGAAACACCGTTCAACTGACAACCGAAGTCTGCCTGCAGGCACCCAGCCCGCCACATTGAGCGCAATGAACCAAGTAAAGCCCCCCGGGTTCAGTCCCAGGCTGTAGTGACACCACAACACCACTCGGGAGGCTACAAGTTTGTTTTACAGAATTTGCCAGTACGTCCAACCGGCCTCACAACCGTAGACCATGTGTATGTCATTGTGTGTTGCTAATGTCGACATAGTGTACATAGTGCCCCATGGTGGCAGTGGGGTTATGGTATGGGCAGGCATAAGCTATGGACAACAAACACAGTTGCATTTTATCGACGGCAATTTGAATGCACAGAAATACCATGACGAATCCTGAGGCGCATTTTTTTTAAAGGTATCTGTTACTGTCAGAGTGCTCAAGGAAGCAGGAGGGTTGAAGTCAGGCGCAGGAGACACAAGTCCGTGAACACTCGTCTTTAATAAATAATCCACACTTGCCAAAAACAGGTAGGGCAGGGCAAGGTAAAACAAATACCCATTAACAGCCCGAACACAGCGTAGGGACGCAGCCCAAAACACACTGCCACAAAACCCACAGGGAGATGGGAAAAAAAACACCTGTTCCCCAGACGTACAACTTGACGAAAATAATCACACACAAACACAGACATACCTTGCTAGACTAAATAACCCCCCCTACTAATAACTAAACCAAAACAGGTGCGTGCCTAACTAGACCTAACCAACAGAAAGTGAAACAAAGGATCGATGGCAGCTAGTAGGCCGGCGACGACGACCGCCGAGCGCCGCCCGGTTGAGGAGGGGTGTCACGGGTACTTAGGGTAGGAGGAAGGAGTAGAGTCGAATGCAGGAGATATCGTCCAGTAGCTCGAAGTTTATTCACACCCAAACACTAGGTGATCAAAAGGCACTGGGAGTGCACAATACCCAAAAGGGAAACAGGTATTCCACAAAGGGAAAATCACGCACGGGGCGCAGCCCGGCGAGAAAATAAATCCTCCAATATAAAAACGATAGAGAAGACACGGCCACAGCGTAAACCCGCTGACAAACAAACAATCCCGCACAACACACAACCCCAAAGGAACAAACTAAATACCCCCCCACTAATGACAGAAATGACAACAGGTGCGGACCTAGACAGACAAAACACAATGAACACAGAAACACAGATCGGCGGCAGCTAGTAGACCGGCGACGACGACCGCCGAGCGCCGCCCGGCCGAGGAGGGGCACCATTTTCTGTGGATACCGTGACAAGGGGCGCCACCATCCGTCGGTGTCGTGACAGTTACCAACGCGTGCGTACCTATATTCAGTCATGTGAAATTCATAGATGAGGTCCTAATGAATTTATTTCAATTGACTGATTCCCTTATATTAACTATAACTCAGTAAAATATTTGAAATTGTTACGTGTTTTTATATTTTTGTTCAGCATATAATCTACATTTTTTTAATCAAATGAAAATGTAGTCTATAAAGTTCTGGAATGGCATATTATTTTGACATTTAAGGTGAAATGTTTGAATAAAGTATATGCCTACTTCTATATTCTTATACCCAAATAAGTATTTTCATTGATCAGCCTTGGTTTCCAATACTCCTGATAGGTCAATATTTCATAGTAGAGAATCTAGACCAGCTGTCTGGTATCATAATTACTTGACATGATAACAAAGAGAGATCAAGTGATTTGCTGTTTTATCCTTGAGGGTTTTTCGTGGCAATCAAGCCTTAGCCCCCAGGTGTATGTAATCTCCCATTAGTAGCATTTTAAGAAATAACCTGCAGGAGCTTGTTAAACCCCTACGGGATCTGTGTCCCTCCCGCGGGACGGTTGAACGTAAGCTAATGTGATTCGCTTGAGGTTGTAAGTAACAAACAAAAAATCTCAGGACATAGACATATCTGATATGGGCAGAAAGCTTAAATTCTTGTTATTCTAACTGCACTGTGCAATTTACAGTAGCTATTACAGTGAACATGCTATTGTTTGAAGAGAGTGCACAATTATGAACTCGAAAATGTATTAATAAACCAATTAGGCACATTTGGGCAGTCTTGATACAACATTTTGAACCGATATTCAATGGTTCATTGGATCAATCTAAAACTTTGCACATACACTGCTGCCATCTAGTGGCCAAATTCTAAATCGCGCCTAGGCTGGAATAATACATTATGGCCTTTCTCTTGTATTTCAAAGATGATGGTATTATCTTTTACCAGATCTAATGTGCTATATTCTCCTACATTAATTTCACATTTCCACAAACTTTAAAGTGTTTCCTTTCAACTGTTATCAAGAGTATGCATATCCTTGTTTCAGGTTCTGAGCTACAGACAGTAAGATTTGGGAATGTCATTTTAGGCGAAAATTTTAAAAAAGGGTCAGATTCAAAGGCAATAAAGAATTTTTTCTTGGCCCTACATCCTCTGAATGGCACACATACACAATCCATGCCTCAATTGTCTCGAGGCCTAAAAATCCTTCTTTAACCTGTCTCCTCCCCTTCATCTACTGATTGAAGTGGATTTAACAAGTTGCATCAATAAGGGATCAAAACGTTCACCTGGATTCACCTGGTCAGTCTATGTCATGGAAAGAGCAGGTGTTCTTAATGTTTTGTACAGTCACTGTATAAAAGGTGAATGCAGACAAGAAAAAGGTAAACATGGGGCTGCTGGAAAGGGGATCATATTAACATTGCCCATTTGTTTTTAGAGGCAACATACCGTGAATCCTATGTGAAAGGTGTACTAGATACATCTGTCTACCTCCATCTACCTCTGATCTTATCAACAGTGTCATTTAGACGTGGACACATTCAATTACTCCTCAACTAGAAGATAACAAACGCGATTGAACAAGACAACATGGCTAATTGATCGACGGCTTTATAACTTCCTGTCTATATTGGTTGTCTTCATGTCCAGATGGCTTCCTCTTCACATGCACCAGTGTGGACACAGTGCTATTGACTTTAGTTCCAGTGTGGATGTTGCATACTGAGCCACTACCAGCCCTTCTTTCCCCATACAGTCCCAATTGCTCTTATAGGTCTCCCCTCATAATGCGATGCCATCTGTGTGTCTCCTGCCTCCTGTGGTACTGGTTGTAAGGTTGAGTATGATATTAGGATGAAAGACAAACAGTGGAGCTGAGGAGTCCTATTGTATGTCATGGCCTCTTAGTTCTTGTAAATATGTAATTTAGCCCTCCCCTACTTCATTTGGCTTTAGGACTTTAGCCACGAACCATACAGGTACCACAGACTAGTTGTGAACGGCAAGGCCCCAGCCTTCCCAGAGCAGTGACCAAGGCAGACTGTCAGTGGCTATGTACAGTACCAGTCAAAAGTTTGGACACACCTACTCATTCAAGGATTTTTCTTTATTTTGACTAGTTTATACATTGTAGAATAATAGTGAAGACATCTACACAATGAAATAATACATATGGAATAATGTAGTAACAAATCCAAATATATTTTAGATTATAGAATGTTCAAAGTTGCCACCTTTTGCCTTGATGACAGCTTTGCACACTTGGAATTCTCTCAATCAGCTTCACCTGGAATGCTTTTCCAACAGTCTTGAAAGAGTTCCCACATATGCTGAGCACTTATTGGCTGCTTTTCCGTCACTCTGCGGTCCAACTCATCCCAATGTCAGCGTATGCGCTACTGGTGTTGAAGTCAGGTGCAGGAGAGCAGAGAGTTATGATCAGGTGCATACTTTATTCGGCAGAAGCAAACAGTGTCCAACAAACCTCTAGCCAAAGGCAAAAGTGCAAAGCGCGACAAAGTCACAAATAAGCAAAAATGTTTAACAATTAAACATACTCTGGGTTGACACATAGTACCCGGGGAAAAACCAGCTAGGCGCGTCAATACAAAACACGTAACAAAACAATCCCACACAAAGACATGGGGGGAACAGAGGAATATATATATATGCAGTTGATTAGGGAATGTAAACCAGGTGTGCGGGGAACAAGACAAAACAAATGGAACAATGACAAATGGAGCAGTGATGGCTAGAAGGCCGGTGACGTCGACTGCCGAACGTCGCCCGAACAAGGAGGGGAGCCGACTTCGGCGGAAGTCGTGACACCCAAACCATTTCAATTGGGTTGAGGCCAGGTGATTGTGGAGGCCAGGTCATCTGATTAGGCACTCCATCACTCTCCTTCATGGTCAAATAGCCCTTACACAGCCTGGAGGTGTGTTGGGTCATTGTCCTGTTGAAAAACAAATGATAGTCCCACTAAGCGCAAACCAGATGGGATGGCATATCGCTGTAGAATGCTGTGGTAGTCATGCTGGTTAAGTGTGCCTTGAATTATAAATGAATGAATCAATCAAATGTATTTAGAAAGCCTTTTTTACATCAGCCGATGTCAGAAAGTGCTATACAGAAATCCAGCCTAATACCCCAAACAGCAAGCAATGCAGATTTAGATGCACGGTGGCTAGGAAAAACTCCCTAGAAAGGCAGGAACTTAGGAAGAAACCTAGAGAGGAACCAGGCTTTGAGGGGTGTCTAGTCCTCTTCTGGCTGTGCCGGGTTGAGATTATAACAGTACATGGCCAAGATGTTCAAACGTTCATAGATGACCAGCAGGGTCAAATAATAATAATAATAATCACAGTGGTTGTAGAGGGTGCAACAGGTCAGCACCTCAGGAGTAAATGTCAGTTGGCTTTTCATAACCGAGCATTCAGAGTTAGAGACAGCAGGTGCGGTAGAGAGAGAGTCGAAAACAGCAGGTCTGGGACAAGGTAGCACATCCGGTGAACAGGTCAGGGTTCCAAAGCCGTAGGCAGAACAGTTGAAACTGGAGCAGCAGCACGACCTGGTGGATTGGGGCCAGCAAGGAGTCATCAGGACAGGTAGTCCTGAGATATGGCCCCAGGGCTCAGGTCCTCTGAGAGGGGAGGGAGAGGGAGGGAGAGAGAGAGAGAATTAGAGGGAGCATACTTAAATTCACACAGGACACCAGATAAGACAGGAGAAATACTCCAGATATAACAGACTGACCCTAGCCCCCCAACACATAAACTATTGCAGGGGTGGCAACCGGTAGCCTAGT
The DNA here is from genome assembly GCF_965601325.2 of Salmo salar. Lineage (NCBI taxonomy): Eukaryota > Metazoa > Chordata > Actinopteri > Salmoniformes > Salmonidae > Salmo > Salmo salar. The sequence goes on along the minus strand of NC_138308.1, from coordinate 12,698,915 downwards.
GGTTAGAGCATTGGGCCAGTAACCGAAACATTGCTTGATTGAATCCCCGAGCTGATAAGGTAAAAATCTGTTATTTTTGTCTTGTCAGCTCACTGTTCCCCGGTAGGTTGTCATTGTAAATAAGAATTTGTTCTTAACCGACTTGCCTAGTTAAATAAAGGTTAAATAAAAAATTGCAGCATGAATACTGGAGGCTGAGACAGGAGGGGACAGTGTCACCAGCAAAGGACCATCACTCCTCCTCCATGCTTCACGGTGTGAACCACACATGTGGAGATCATCCGTTCACCTAATCTGCGTCTTACAAAGACACGGTGGTTGGAACCAAAAATCTCAAATTTGGACTCATCAGACCAAAGGACAGATTTCTACTGGTCTAACATCCATTGCTTGTGTTTCTTGGCCCAAACAAGTTTCTTATTATTGGTGTCCTTTAGTAGTGGTTTCTTTGCAGCAATTCAACCAGGACCTATATAATAACAGGCGGTGTCAGAGGAAAGCCCAAAAAATTGTCAAAGACCCCAGTCACCCAAGTCATAGACTGTTTTCTCTGCTACCACACGGCAAGTGGTACCGGAGCGCCAAGTCTAGGACCAAAAGGCTCCTTAACAGCTTCTACCCCCTGTATATATCCTTGTTATTGTTCTTTTATTGTGTTACTTTTAATTATTTTTTACTTTAGTTTATTTGGTAAATATTTTCTTAACTCTTCTTGAACTGCACTGTTGGTTAAGGGCTTGTAAGTAAGCATTTCACGGTAAGGTCTACACTTGTTGTATTAGGCGCACGTGACTAATACAGTCTGATTTGATGAAGGCCTGATTCACGCATTCTCCTCTGAACAGTTGATGTTGAGATGTGTCTGTTACTTGAACTCCATGAAGCATTTATTTGGGCTGCAATCTGAGGTGCCGTTAAGTCTAATGAACTTATCCTCTGCAGCAGAGTTAACTCTGGGTCTTCCTTTCCTGTGGCGGTCCTCAAAGTTCTTGAAATTTTCCGTATTGTCTGACCTTCATGTCTTAAAGTAATTATGGACTGTCATTTCTGTTTGCTTATTTGAGCTGTTCTTGCCATAATATGGACTTGGTCTTTTACCAAATAGGGCTATCTTCCGTGTACCACCCCTACCTTGTCACAACACAACTGATTGGCTCAAACGCATAAAGAAGGAAAGAAATTCCACAAATTAACTTTCAACAAGGCACACCTGTTAATAGAAATGCATTCCAGGTGACTACCTCATGAAGCTAGTTGAGAGAATGCCAAGAGTGTGCAAAGCTTTCATCAAGGCAAAGGGTTGCTACATTGAAGAATCTCAAATATAAAACTTTCTTGGTTACTACATGATTCCATATGTGTTATTTCATAGTTTTGATGTCTTCACTATTATTCTACAATGTAGAAAACAGTAATAAATAAATAAAAACCCTGGAATGAGTAGATGTGACCAAACTTTTGACTGGTACTGTATGTCCCTGCTCTCCCCACTCACCGTTCTTATCACACAATTAATGAAAGAAGCTAGCAGCATATTATTCACTTCATCAGGATACAATGTTCTCATCCATAGAGATGATTTCATGACCTTGATTGATATTGTGGATCAGCATGGCAACATCAAGATAATGCAGCTCAGGGAATAGCACAACAGTGGAAATGAGACAGAAATAGAAGTATTGTCATTGAATGAAAGATAATTGATAGTTCCTTGAACATGTTTGGAGGAGATTACATTCTGTTTACTTTCTTTGATTATTTCTCTGTCTTTCTCTTTGTCGCCCTGCCCTCATCATCATCATCTTCCTCTCTCCCTAAGCCTCACTTTATGTTGATTTCCTAGTCTATCAGTTTGAAGTATTTGTTAAATGACACAGAAAATAGCTGTCAGGGTCAATAATGAACGACTAAATGGCTTTCAAGGATGAATACACACACACAATCCCCAGGCCTCTCCTCTCCTCCCATTGAGGGGATGAGACTGTTGATGTTTGAGTTCTTGCGCTCACACAAGTTTGTTGTCATTCTGCCACCCAGTCTCTGACTCACGCGTAGTGTTTTAATACCTTCCAGTGTGAGTGTTTGAATACTTTGCACGGGGCCTTTACTGTCGCCCCACAAGGCTGTTGTCATCACAGAGATGCCTCACATTGCAGAAAGGAAAGCCTCTTCCACAGCTCCCATTTGTTAGCATTTAGATCTAGGATAGACTAATGTGTAAGGTAACATTTTAGCTACTGCCATCCAGTTCAATGCAAATACATTCTATTCATCGTTCATCTTTTGCACTGCAAAGAAGAAAATCTAATATTCAGATGGTTTTGTCTGGTTTGGTTCGGTTCAGGAAAAGCATTCATACTTCATGAGAGATCATGTTCAGTTACTGAAAAATAGGTTAAGGAACCCAAGATACTTTTAGTCATGTAGTGTATGTGGACACCTGCTCGTCGAACATCTCATTCTAAAATCATGGGCATTAATAGTTGCTTCCCCCTTGCTGCTATAATTGCCTCCACTCTTCTGGGAAGGCTTTCCACTAGATGTTGGAACATTGCTGAGGGGACTTGCTTCCATTCAGCCACAAGAGCATTAGTGAGGTCAGGCACTGATGTTGGGTGATTAGGCCTGGCTTGCAGTCAGCGTTTCCAATTCATCCCAAAGGTGTTCGATGGGGTTGAGGTCAGGGATCTGTGCAGGCCAGTCAAGTTCTTCTACACTGATCTCGACAAACCATTTCTGTATGGACCTCGCTATGCGCATGGGGGCATTGTCATGCTGAACGCATATATATATTTTGCAAATATATACAGTGGCGTGCGAAAGTATTCACCCCCTTGGCATTTTTCCTATTTTGTTGCCTTACAATTAAAATTGGAATTAAAATTGATTTTTGGGGGGGGTTGTATAATTTGATTTACACAAAATGCCTACCACTTTGAAGATGCAAAATATGTTTTTATTGTGAAACAAACAAGAAATAAGAAAGAAAACTGAAAACTTGATCGTGCATAACTATTCACCCCCCCAAAGTCAATACTTTGTAGAGCGACCTTTTGCAGCAATTACAGCTGCAAAGTCTCTTTGGGTATGTCTCTATAAGCTTGGCACATCTAGCCACTGGGATTTGTGCCCATTCTTCAAGGCAAAACAGCTCCAGCTCCTTCAAGTTGGATGGGTTCCGCTGGTGTACAGCAATCTTTAAGTCATACCACAGATTAAGGTCTGTGATTTGACTAGGCCATTCCAAGACATTTAAATGTTTCCCCTTAACCTGTTAGGGCTAGGGGGCAGTATTGACACGGCTGGATAAAAAACATACCCGATTTAATCTGGTTACCACTCCTACCCAGTAACTAGAATATGCATATACTTATTACATATGGATAGAAAACACCCTAAATTTTCTAAAACTGTTTGAATGGTGTCTGTGAGTATAACAGAACTCAAATGGCAGGTCAAAACCTGAGAGATTCCTTTACAGGAAGTGGCCTGTCTGACCATTTCTTGAACTTCTTTTCCATCTCTATCATTTACTAAGGATCTCTGCTCTAACGTGACACTTCCCACGTCGTCCATAGGCGCTCAGAGCCCGGGAAAAAACAGAATGTCGTCATTTCAGCCCCAGGCTGAAACACATTATCGCCTTTCTCAAGTGGCCGATCAAGGGACACTGGGCTTATGCGCGTGACCCGACCGCCCCCGCCTTTGGGATTTTTTCCTCTGTTTGCCGAAAAGGAGATTCCCTGTCGGAATATTATCGCTTTTCTACGAGAAAAATGGCGTAAAAATTGATTTTAAACAGCGGTTGACATGCTTCGAAGTACGGTAATGGAATATTTAGAATTTTATTGTCACGAATTGCGCCATGCGCGTGACACTTCTTTACTATTTCGGATAGTGTCTGGAACGCACGAACAAAACGCCGCTATTCGGATATAACGATGGATTATTTTGGACCAAACCAACATTTGTTATTGAAGTAGCAGTCCTGGGTGTGCATTCTCACGAAGACAACAAAAGGTAATCAAACTTTTATAATAGTAAATATGATTATGGTGAGTGCTAAACTTGCCGGGTGTCTAAATAGCGAGCCCGTGATGCCTGGGCTATGTACTTAGAATATTGCAAAATGTGCTTTCACCAAAAAGCTATTTTAAAATCGGACATATCGAGTGCATAGAGGAGGTCTGTATCTATAATTCTTAAAATAATTGTTATGCTTTTTGTGAACGTTTATCGTGAGTAATTTAGTAAAATGTTAGCGAATTCCCCGGAAGTTTGCGGGGGGTATGCTAGTTCTGAACGTCACATGCTAATGTAAAAAGCTGGTTTTTGATATAAATATGAACTTGATTGAACAAAACATGCATGTATTGTATAACATAATGTCCTAGGGTTGTCATCTGATGAAGATCATCAAAGGTGAGTGCTGCATTTAGCTGTCTTCTGGGTTTTGGTGACATTATATGCTGGCTTGAAAAATGGGTGTCTGATTATTTCTGGCTTGGTACTCTGCTGACATAATCTAATGTTTTGCTTTCGTTGTAAAGCCTTTTTGAAATCGGACAGTGTGGTTAGATTAACAAGAGTCTTGTCTTTAAATAGCTGTAAAATAGTCATATGTTTGAGAAATTGAAGTAATAGGATTTTTAAGGTTTTGAAAATCGCGCCACAGGCTGGCAGTGGCTGTTACGTAGGTGGGACGAATTCGCAAGCGTCCCACCTAGCCCATAGAGGTTAAACCACTTGAGTGTTGCTTTAGCAGTATGCTTAGGGTCATTGTCCTGCTGGAAGGTGAACCTCCGTCCCAGTCTCAAATCTCTGGAAGACTGAAACAGGTTTCCATCAAGAATTTCCCTGTATTTAGCGCAATCCATCATTCCATGATGCTGCCACCACCATGCTTCACTGTGGGGATGGTATTCTCGGGGTGATGAGAGGTGTTGGGTTTGCGCCAGACATAGCGTTTTCCTTGATGGCCAAAAAGCTACATTTTAGTCTCATCTGACCAGAGTACCTTTTTCCATATGTTTGGGGAGTCTCCCACATGCCTTTTGGCGAACACCAAACATGTATGCTTATTTTCTTCTGGCCACTCTTCCGTAAAGCCCAGCTCTGTGGAGTGTCAGGCTTAAAGTGGTCCTTTGGACAGATACTCCAATCTCCGCTATGGAGATTTGCAGCTCCTTCAGGGTTATCTTTGGTCTCTTTGTTGCCCCCCCTCTTTAATGCCCCCCCTTGCCTGGTCTGTGAGTTTTGGTGGGCGGCCCTCTCTTTGCAGGTTTGTTGTTGTGCCATATTCTTTCCATTTTTTAATAATGGATTTAATGGTGCTCTGTGGGATGTTCAAAGTTTCAGATATTTTTTCATAACCCAACAATTATCTGTACTTCTCCACAACTTTGTCCCTGACCTGTTTGGAGAGCTCCTTGGTCTTCATAGTGCTGCTTGCTTGGTAGTGCCCCTTGCTTAGTGGTGTGGCAGACTCTGGGGCCTTTCAGAACAGGTGTATATATACTGAGATCATGTGACATATCATGTGACACTTAGATTGCACACAGGTGGACTTTATTTAACTAATTATGTGACTTCTGAAGGTAATTGGTTGCACAATATCTTATTTAGGGGCTTCATAGCAAAGGGGGTGAACGCATATGTATGCACGCACTACTTGCCCATTTTTACATTTTTGACATTTTTTTAAACAAGTTATTTTTTTCATGTCACTTCACCAATTTGGACAATTTTGTGTATGTCCATTACATGAAATCAAAAAAAAAATCCACAGGTTGTAATGCAACAAAATAGGGAAAATGCCAAGGGGGTGAATACTTTTGCAAGTCACTGTATATATATATATATATATACTACCGTTCAAAAGTTTGGGGTCACTTAGAAATGTCCTTGTTTTTGAAGCTTCATTAAACGGTACTCGCAAAACACCAGTCTCAACATCAACAGTGAAGAGGCGACTCCGGGATGCTGGCCTTCTAGGCAGAGTTGCAAAGAAAAAGCCATATCTCAGACTAAACAAATATAAAGAAAACATGGGCAAAAGATGGGCAAAAGGACACAGACACTGGACAGAGGAACTCTGCCTAGAAGGCCAGCGTCCCGGAGTCGCCTCTTCACTGTTGACATTGAGACTGGTGTTTTGCAGGCACTATTTAATGAAGCTGCCAGTTGAGGACTTGTGAGGCGTCTGTTTCTCAAACTAGACACTCTAATGTACTTGTCCTCTTGCTCAGTTGTGCACCGGGGCCTCCCACTCCTCTTTCTATTCTGGTTAGAGCCAGTTTGTGCTGGTCTGTGAAGGGAGTAGTACACAGCGTTGTACGAGATCTTCAGTTTCTTGGCAATTTCTCGCATGGAACAAGAATAGACTGATTAGTCTCAGAAGAATGTTCTTTGTTTGTGGCCATTTTGAGCCTGTTATCAAACCCACAAATGCTGATGCTCCAGATACTCTGGAGAAAGGCCAGTTTTATTGCTTTTTTAATCAGCACAACTGTTTTCATCTGTGCTAACATAATTGCAAAAGGGTTTTCTAATGATCAAGTAGCCTTTTAAAATTATAAACTTGGATTAGCTAACACAACGTACCATTGGAACACCGGAGGGATGGATGCTGATAATGGGCCTCTATACGCCTCGGTAGATATTCCATAAAAAATCTGCCGTTTCCAGCTACAATAGTCATTTACAACATTAACAATGTCTACACTATATTTCTGATGAATTTGATGTTATTTTAATGGACAATTTTTTTTGTTTTTCTTTCAAAAACAAGGACATTTCTAAGTGACCCCAAACTTTTGAACTGCAGTGTATATACACATATACAGTCGGAAGTTTACATACACTTCGGTTGGAGTCATTAAAACTTGTTTTTCAACCACTCCACAAATTCCTTGTTAACAAACTATAGTTTTGGCAAGTCGGTTAGGACATCTACTTGGTGCATGACACAAGTCATTTTTCCAACAAATGTTTACAGACAGATTATTTCACTGTATCACAATTCCAGTGGGTCAGAAGTTTACATACACTAAGTTGACTGTGCATTTAAACAGCTTGGAAAGTTCCATAAAATGATGTAATGGCTTTAGAAGCTTCTGATAAGATAATTGACATCACTTGAGTCAATTGGAAGTATACCTGTGGATGTATTTCAAGGCCAACCTTGAAACTCAGTGACTCTTTCCTTGACATCATGGGAAAAATCAAAAGAAATCAGACAAGACCTCCGAAAAAAAATTGCAGACCTCCACAAGTCTGGTTCATCCTTGGGAGCAATTTCCAAATGCCTGAAGGTACAATGTTCATCTGTACAAACAATAGTACGCAAGTATAAACACCATGGGACCACGCAGTTGTCATACCACTAAGGAATGAGACGCGTTCTGTCTCCTAGAGATGAACGTACTTTGTTGCGAAAAGTGCAAATCAATCCCAGAACAACAGCAAAGGACCTTGTGAAGATACTGGAGGAAACAGGTACAAAAGTATCTATATCCACAGTAAAAAGAGTCCTATATCGACATAACCTGAAAGGCCGCTCAGCAAGGAAGAAGCCACTGCTTCAAAACCGCCATAAAAAAGCCAGACTACGGTTTGCAACTGCACATGGGGACAAAAATCGTACTTTTTGGAGAAATGTCCTCTGGTCTGATGAAACAAAAATAGAACTGTTTGGCCATAATGACCATCGTTATGTTTGGAGGAAAAGGGGGAGGCTTTCAATCTGAAGAACACCATACGAACACCATCCAAACCGTGAAGCACATCATGTTGTGGAGGTGCTTTGCTGCAGGAGGGACTGGTGCACTTCACAAAATAGATGGCATCATGGGGAGGAAAAGAGGATATATTGAAGCAACATCTCAAGACATCAGTCAGGAAGTTAAAGCTTGGTTGCAAATGGGTCTTCCAAATGGACAATGACCCCAAGCAGACTTCCAAAGTTGACGAAAAATGCCTTAAGGACAACAAAGTCAAGGTACTGGAGTGGCCATCACAAATCCCTGACCTCAATCCTATAGAAAATTTGTGGGCAGAACTGAAAAGCGTGTGCGAGCAAGGAGGCCTACAAACCTGACTCAGTTACACCAGCTCTGTCAGGAGGAATGGGCCAAAATTCACCCAACTTATTGTGGAAGGCTACCCGAAACGTTTGACTCAAGTTAAACAATTTAAAGGCAATGCTACCAAATACTAATTGAGTGTATGTAAACTGACCCACGGGGAACGTGATGAAAGAAATAATTCTCTCTACTGTTATTCTGACATTTCACATTCTTAAAGTGGTGATCCTAACTGACCTAAGACAGGGAATTTTTACTAGGATTAAATGTCAGGAATTGTGAAACTGAGTTTAAATGTATTTGGCTAAGGTCTATGTAAACTTCCGACTTCAACTGTACATATACATACATACACGCATATACATACACACATAAATACATACACATAGCTACATAAATACATATATCTTTTTACAAATATATATTTTCCTTTATTACCTTCCAACCCTACCCCTGCTTCCCCGATTGGAGCAAACTAGTGAACAACAATGCTTAGGCCTGTTTTCCCAGCTCATACATACTATAAACATTTTATGGACACAGTCTATTTTACAATAGTTCTATTTTGTTTTTACTCATGTCCTTCCTCTACCCTCAAACTCTCCCATCTATTTCTGATGTCCATCCGGTTTGATTTCTATTTGCCATATCCTTCAAACTGTGCTCTTTCACAAAAGTTCTCAACCTATATACGTTTTACAGGGACAGTATGTTTTACATTAGTTATCTTGTTGTTATTAGTTGTTACCTTCAGCTCCATTCAACCCATCCCATCTATCTCTTAACACTATCCATATTGGATTACTATTTGCCATGTCTTTTTCCAGTGTGCTGTGATGTTTCACAAAAGTTCTGAACTTTTCTATTCTCATTGTTTCTACAGATAGTAAATTGAAAATTAACATTTTTGCTAAATGTATTATTATATTATTGATCGATTGACTATGACATTTCAGATCACCCAGTAGTGCTATCTCCAGGTAAATATTGCAATTCTTCAGCCATTCCTGGACCTTTGACCAAAAACAAGCTACATATGGACTGTACCAAAACAAATGATCTAATGAACAAATTTTCTAACTCAAAGTGTTATGTATAATCCTGAATAATGAGTGAGAAAGTTACAGGCATACAGATCATACTCCCCCCAAAATGCTAACCTCCACTCTGATTATAATGGTGAGAGGTTAGCATGTCTTGGGGGTATGATATTTGTGCGTCTGTAACGACCGTCGTCAGAATTAGACCAAGGTGCAGCGGAGGATGTGTTCATCATTAGAATTTTAATAGACTGAACGAACACAATACAAAAACGAAACAAAAACGACCAGAAACAGTTCTGTCAGGAAAACACATTAAGAGAATACAATCACCCACAAAACCCAAAGGAAAAACAGGCTACTTATGTGTGACTCCCAATCAGCAACAACGAACTACAGCTGTGGTTGATTGGGAGCCACACACGGCCAAACCAAAGAAACCAGCCAACATAGAAAAATGAACATAGAACGCCCAATGTAACACCCTGGCCTAACCAAAATAAAGAACAAAAAACCCCTCTCTATGGCCAGGTTGTTACAGCGTCAGTGGCGCTCTCATTCAACATTATTCACGTTTCATTCAGGACTATCTGTAATCATGGTAGCATCCACGTTAATGTAGAAGTGTTTAGAAACATGTTCTATTCTTATTTACCAAAAAATGACTCCAAAATGACACAATACGTTATTTACTATTAATTTCGTTTGGACACAAAATAATCTGAAACGCAACCAAAACAAACAGCATTTTAGGGGACTAAGTACAAAAAGAGCTGTAATTTCTAACCGGGTTCACCCAATATAGATGAAAATACCCAAAGTGCTGGAGTAAAGAGCCAAAACAACCAAAAATGTGTCAGTCCCAATACTTTTGCAGCCAACTACAGTGCCTTCGGAAAGTATTCAGACCCCTTGACTTTTTCAAGATTTTGTTAGGTTACAGCCTTATTCTAAAATTTATTAAACTGTTTTTTTCACATCCATCAACACACAATTCCCCATAATTACAAAGCAAAAACATGTTTTTCAAACTGTTGCTGATTTATTAAAAGCAGAAAATAGATGTCACATTTACATAAGTATTCAGACATTCTTTACTCTGGACTTTGTTGAAGCGCCTTTGGCAGCAATTACAGCCTTGAGTCTTCTAGGGTATGCTACAAGCATGGCACACCTGTATTTGGGAGTTTCTCCCATTCTTCTCTGCAGATCCTCTCAAGCTCTGTCAGGTTGGATGGGGAGCATTGCTGCACAGCTATTTTCAGGTCTCTCCAGAGATGTTCGAAGTCTGGGCTCAGGCTGGGCCACCAAAGGACATTCAGAGACTTGACCATTAGCCACTTTTGTGTTGTCTTGGCTGTGTGCTTAGGGTCTTTGTCCTGTTGGAAGGTGAACCTTCGCCCCAGTCTGAGGTCCTGATTGCTCTGGAGCAGATTTTCATCAAGGATCTCTCTGTACTTTGCTCCATTCATCTTTGCCTCGATCCTGACTAGTCTCCTAGTCCCTGCCGCTGAAAAACATGCCAACAGCATGATGCTGCCACCACCATGCTTCACTGTAAGGATGGTGCCAGGTTTCCTCCAGACGTGACGCTTGGCATTCAGGCCAAAGAATTCAGGTGCCTTTTACTGAGGAGTGGCTTCCGTCTGGCCACTCTACCATAAAGGCCTGATTGGTGGAGGGCTGCAGAGATTGTTGTCCTTCTGGAAGGTTCTCCCATCTCCACGGAGAAACTCTAGAGCTCTGTCAGAGTGACCATCGGGTTCTTGGTCACCTCCCTGACCAAGGCCCTTCTGCCCCGACTGCTCAGTTTGGCCTGGCGGCCAGCTGTAGGAAGAGTCTTGGTGGTTCCAAAATGGAGGTCACTGTGTTCTTGGGGACCTTCAATGCTGCAGACATTTTTTGCTACCTTTCCCCAGATCTGTGCCTCGACCCAATCCTGTCTCAGAGCTCTAGGGGCAATTCCTTCAACCTCATGGCTTGGTTTTTGCTCTTACATGCACTGTCAACTGTGGGACCTCATATAGACAGGTGTGTGCCTTTCCAAATCATGTCCAATCAATTAAATGTACCACAGGTGGACTCCAATCAAGTTGTAGAAACATCTCAAGGATGAGCAATGGAAACAGGATGCACCTGAGCTCAATTTCGAGTCTCATAGCAAAGGTTCTGAATACTTATGTAAATAAGGTATTTATGTTTTTTCTAAAAACCTGTTTTCGCTTCATCATTATGGTGCATTGTGTGTAGATTGTTGAGGACATTTTTATTTTATTTAATCAATTTTAGAATAAAGCTGTATCTTAACAAAATGTCAAAGGTCAAGGGGTCTGAATACTTTCCGAATGCACTGTATTTTCTGTAATTTACATTCCATTTCTGCGGTACAGTTGATAACCATTGCTATGAACACTAAGAAGCCAACCTTACTGAAGCATATATCACGCATTTGCTTATCCCTCTGTGCTGTCACATATCTGCTGTTCACAGGGATCCTCTCAGAATCCCTTACTCTTGACCCATACATTATGCAACGTCATGTAATTCCATTTTCATCTGTGTTGTGACTTTTAGATGGCAAGCTACTTACCAGCATGCCGGAAAAAGCACACTGTGTTGTGACTGGAGGCCATCGTGTTAATTTAACACTATTTCCCCGAAGGATGAATATATCCGACAGCAGTGGCAGCTTTTCATTTCAGGTGGACAGGCTGCACCAAACAATTGCTATCATGTCACGCATGTGCAGTGCACATTTCAAGCAAAGTTGCTTTATCAATTGGGGAGAACAATTGATGGGTCTTGTCAGGAAGATAATCCTGAAGATGGATTCTGTACCATCATTAACAGTGGATCAGTGGATCTTTTAAGCGCTGACCCTAATGTAAGTATCAGAGTTTGATTAGTCTGAAACGGTGGCTGTGGTGTAAAATTGTGAAAATTAACTTGGTCTGAGGTTGACAGAGAATTAGTGTAGAGGGTTTATGACCCTTATATGATATACCATCTGACTCCTTTATCATGTGAATATTATAGACCCATAATCGTATCCAGTGGGTTTAGCCAAGGTTGTAAGGCTTGAGTCACCACTCGAGATATATGATGCAAGTGTCTACGTTTTACCATTCTGCAATTATTAAGAGGCTGAGGATCAAGGAGCTAATGTATTGCAATCGATGTCCTAGCATTAAATGAATGCGTTAACCTTAGCTCAGAGATGCACAGTTAGAGACCAAGCATATACGCTATGTGTGTCGTAAATAACATTTACCATTAGACATTTCACCAAATAATAATTCAAGGAATATTTGAGGACTACGGTTCGTATCCATTTAAAAGTAATTTGATGTATTACAAAACGAACAAAACGAACTGGCAACAGACAAACAGAGAACACAGGTAGAAATACACATGGGATAATGGGGAAGATGGGCGACACCTGGAGGGGGGTGGAGACAATCACAAAGACAGGTGAAACAGATCAGGGTGTGACAAATGTATGATAAGAGCACACCCCTGTGTTGCTCCTCTTTGAACTATCGCCATCCGATGAACAGAATAAGACAATTTCTCTGTAACAATAAATCCATAACACGTACAGTACAATGAAACACATCGAAATCCATAGCTCTTTATGAACTCTTGAAACAATCCAAACATGACAATCTAATTCACACAGTAGCAATCATTTTGTTGATTCAAGTTTCATTAGTCTTCTCAACTCTCCTGGTGACAGTGACCCCAGGACTTCTATGAGAATGTCTCATCCTGGAGATTGCCACTGCGAAGGTGTGGCTCTCTCCTGTGAGACACAAATATATATATATATACTTTTTAATTTAACTAGGCAAGTCAGTTAAGAACAAAATCCGTCTTATAATGACAGCCTAACCTGGCCAAACTCGGACGACGCTGGGCCAATTGTGCGCCGCCCTATAGGACTCCCAATCACGACCAGAGGTGATACAGCCTGGAATCAAACCAGGGTCTGTAGTGACACCTCTAGCACTGAGATGCAGTGCCTTAGACCGCTGCGCCATCCATCCGGACAACGCCAAATTGAATCAACACGTCAGGCTGGTGTCAGCAAGTCACTAGACGCATCTTCAGACCTGGCCTTCATCGTTGTGCTCTAGTTTTCCACTACAGTGGCTGCTCATGAGCGGTATATTTTCTGTAACACACCTGATAGTCACTATATGGTTTTCGTTCTTCCAACCCATCAACATTGAGTGTGAGAACTGCCAGCACACAGCTCACACGAAGGAATGTTGTCCACAAAAGGAGCTGCGATGTGTATAGTATTTGTAATTTACCCCTCAAATTAAACATATATTTTTTGCCGTTTCATTGTGTGGGTTGTTGTCTTACAGTTGATATAGCTTGTGTCATTGGGGCTAATCATGATGATTAGGGGGGTGGGGGGGTTGTTATTATTTCACTCTCCATCTCCTTTTGTCTTCCCACTATCATCAAGCTGTAATGATGGACATTTTAGAAAATGTAACATCTACTCTGTCTGCACAGCTTCCCAGGCAACCACCGGCAGCAGGAATACTGTAATAGAAAAATCAGCTTTCCCAAGGCAAAGAAGTAGGATAGGCTGTGAAGCCTGTGAAGACAGACCCAAGTCATAGTTTTCATTTCAAATCAATTGAGCATTTCAGGAAATCACATTCCAAATACAAACACTGAAACGTTTCATCAAAAAGTGTACAACCAAATATTGCATATTGCAAATTCAGTACTTCAAAAATGCTATAAAACACACTGTAGAATGAGTAGATCACTGCAAAATGAATTGAGAGCATCATAACTAAGAACAGAAAAATAAAATGAAATCAAATTCACTACTCATTTAACAAACATTTCCCTTTTCATACACATGTCATACATACTCCTTGGATTTCCTCACCCTTGATCCAGCGCTGTATGTGGGGAAGCTGTGCGAGCTGTTCATCCCAGGGCCCCTGTCTGCCCAGTGTGAGAGGCCTGACAAGGAGGAGGCCATAGCTTGATTTGTCTCCCGCTTCGATCTTGGGGATGACTGAAGCCAAGTGGGTGACTGAAGCCTGCTTGAATGAAGCGGGGTACATCGGTCCCCTTCCTCTCCCACTTCCCTTTCCATCAATCTCTTTAGTTGGTTCCTAAAGCCTAAATAATTCAACTTTTACATGATATATCACAATTTGTTACTTTGTGGTTTTTTTTTCAAGCATTCGGACGGGAGATGAGTGTTACAAATTGTACAAATCAATGGAGTCCTGCACACTGTAGGGCGGCCGTGGCTCTAATATTTTTTTCTATCAAATGTCACTATTATTTCTCACCTTTACTCTCATGAGTTGATGTTGATCAGTATTTTGGCTATGCTGGTCTATTGTAAATGATCAAATAAATGTCTGATCAATACATACCATTCTGAACATATTGTCATTTATAATGCTAATGCGGAAGCACCAATAAATTGTCCAGTACACTTATTGTATGCTGTTTTCATGTACATTCCCTTATCTGAGCTTCTAAAGTGACTCGGGCTTTACTAATTCTTGTGAAGGGTATCAGTGAACTGTATTCTGTAATTATACTGAACAAAAATATAAACACAACATGTAAAGTGTTGGTCCTATATTTCATGAGGTGAAATAAAAGATCCCAGAAATGTTCCATACGCACAATAATCTTATTTCTCAGAAATTTTGTGCACAAATTTTTTTACATCCCTGTTAGTGAGCATTTCTACTTTGCCAAAATAATCCATCCACCTGACAGGTGTGGCATATCAAGAATCTGATTAAACAGCATGATCATTACAGAGGTACACCTTGTGCCGGGGACAATAAAAGACCACTCTAAAATGTGCGGTTTTGTCACACAACACAATGCCAAAAATGTCTGAAGTTTTGAGGGAGCGTGCAATTGGCATGCTGACTGCAGGAATGTCCACCAGAGCTGTTGACAGAGAATGTAATGTTAATTTCTCTACCATAAGGTGCCTCCAATGACGTTTTAGAGAATTTGGCAGTACATCCAACCGGCCTCACAACCGCAGACCTCGTGTAACAACGCCAGCCCAGGACCTCCACATCCGAGCTTCTTCACCTACGGGATCGTCTGAGACCAGACACCCAGAAGCTGATGGAAGTGAGGAGTATTTCTGTCTGTAGTAAAGCCCTTTTGTGGGGAAAAACTAATTCTGATTGGCTGGGCCTGGCTCCCCAGTGGGTGAGCCTTGCTCCCAAATGGGTGGGCCTATGACCTCCCAGGCCCACCCATGGCTGCGCCCCTGCCCAGTCATGTGAAATCCATAGATTAGGGCCTAATTCATTTATTTCAATTGACTGATTTCCTTATAGGAACTGTAACTCAGTAAAATCTTTGAAATTGTTGCATGTTGCGTTTCTATTTTTGTTCAGTATAGTTACAAAACAAAAGAAATGCAATTGTGTATTGCTGCAGTTTGTCTGATACCCAATAGTCTCTGATCAGCTCTGTTGACCATGAGAGCATTTTGCTGTGAAAATGTGTTGAAGTATACTATTTAGGCTCGGAATGATATGTGGCCCATTGTTTACCTTATTACCTGGCAACGACCACAAGGGTGTTTCAAAGACCTGTCAGTCAAGGCGAGCTCATGACTGTAAGCTCCCCACCAACTCAGCCTGTTCTTTCAGACTTCCTGATAGTTAGAGATTTGATGAAAGACACAATTTCTTAAATTCAGAGTATTTGAACAGTGTAAAAATATTTTGGGTGATGTTTTGGTCATTCAAATGCTATTTTTACTTGGGACCTTTAGCAATTTATATGTTGGATTCACATCACAATCAACCAAAAATCTAAGTTCACACATATAATAATATTATTATTACACACACATAATGAATACGTTTCTAACAAAATGTCCATATCAACAATCAAAATGACTGAAAAATGCAGTTCAAAACGTCAACAAAAGTGTCATTACCTCGACTAACCTGTAGCCCGGCACACTGACTCGGTACCGGTACCCACTGTATATAGCCTCGTTATTGTTATTTTATTGTGTTACTTGTAATTATTGTTTACTTTAATGTATTTTGTAAATATTTTCTTAACTCTTCTTGAACTGCGCTGTTGGTTAAGGGCTTGTAAGTAAGCATTTCACGGTAAGGTCTACACTTGTATTAGGCGCAAGTGACTAATAAAGTTTGATTTGAAAATTACATTCTAGCTTAACAAATCAAATGCATTTCAAATCAAATTAAATTGTATTTGTCACATGTGCCAAATACAACAGGTATTTTAACCTTACAGTGAAATGCTTACTTATAAGCCCTTAACCAACAATGCTTTACGAAGTTTTACGAAAAAAAATACATAAGTAAAAAATAGAAAATAAAAATAGCAAATAATTCAACAGCAGCAGTAAAATAACAATAGTGAGGCTATATACAGGGGATACCGGTACGGAGTCAATGTGCGGGGGTACGGGTTAGTCGAGGTAATTGAGGTAATATGTACATGTAGGTAGAGTTAAAGTGACAATGCATATCAAATCAAAGTTTATTTGTCACGTGCGCCGAATACAACAGGTGTAGACCTTACAGTGAAATGCTTACTTACAGGCTCTAACCAATAGTGCAAGAAAGGTATTAGGTGAACAATAGGTAAGTAAAGAAATAAAACAACAGTAAAAAGACTAGGCTATATACAGTAGCGAGGCTATAAAAGTAGCGAGGCTACATACAGACACCGGTTAATCAGGCTGATTGAGGTAGTATGTACATGTAGATATGGTTAAACTGACTATGCATATATAATGAACAGAGAGTAGCAATGGCGTAAAAGAGGGGTTGGCTGCGGTTGGTGGGTGGCGGGACACAATGCAGATAGCCCGGTTAGCCAGTGTGCGGGAGCACTGGTTGGTCGGCCCAATTGATGTAGTATGTACATGAATGTATAGTTAAAGTGACTATGCATATATGATAAACAGAAAGTAGCAGCAGCGTAAAAAGAGGGGTTGGGGGGGGGGCACACAATGCAAACAGTCCGGGTAGCCATTTGATTACCTGTTCAGGAGTCTTATGGCTTGGAGGTAAAAACTGTTGAGAAGCTTTTTGTCCTAGACTTGGCACTCCGGTACCGCTTGCCATGCGGTAGTAGAGAGAACAGTCTATGACTGGGGTGGCTGGGGTCTTTTAGGGCCTTCCTCTGACACCGCCTGGTGTAGAGGTCCTGGATGGCAGGCAGCTTAGCCCCAGTGATGTACTGGGCCGTACGCACTACCCTCTGTAGTGCCTTGCAGTCAGAGGCCGAGCAATTGCAGTACCAGGCAGTGATGCAACCAGTCAGGATGCTCTCGATGTTGCAGCTGTAGAACACTTTGAGTATCTCAGGACCCATGCCAAATCTTTTTAGTTTCCTCAGGGGGAAAAGGCTTTGTCGTGCCCTCTTCACGACTGTCTTGGTGTGTTTGGACCATTCTAGTTTGTTGTTGATGTGGACACCGAGGAACTTGAAGCTCTCAACCTGCTCCACTACAGCCCCGTCGATGAGAATGGGGCATGCTCGGTGCTCCTTTTCCTGTAGTCAACAATCATCTCCTTAGTCTTGGTTACGTTGAGGGATAGGTTGTTATTCTGGCACCACCTGGCCAGGTCTCTGACCTCCTCCCTATAGGCTGTCTCATCGTTGTCGGTGATCAGGCCTACCACTGTTGTGTCGTCTGCAAACTTAATGATGGTGTTGGAGTCGTGCCTGGCCATGCAGTCGTGAGTGAACAGGGAGTACAGGAGGGAATGAGCTGTAGTCAATGAATAACATTCTCACAAAGGTGTTCCTTTTGTCCAGGTGGGAAAGGGCAGTGTTGAGTGCAATAGAGATTACATCATCTGTGGATCTGTTGGGGCCATATGGAAATTGGAGTGGGTCTAGGGTTTCTGGGATAATGGTGTTGATGTGAGCCATGACCAGCCTTTCAAAGCACTTCATGGCTACAGACGTGAGTGCTATGGGTCAGTAGTCATTTAGGCAAGTTACCTTAGTGTTCTTGCACACAGGGACTATGGTGGTCTGCTTGAAACATGTTGTAATTACAGACTCAGACAGGGAGAGGTTGAAAATGTCTGAAGACCCTTGACAGTTGCTCAGCGCATGCTCGGAGTACACGTCTTGGTAATCCGTCTGGCCCTGCGGCCTTGTGAATGTTGACCTGTATAAAGGTCTTACTCACATCGGCTACAGAGAGCGTGATCCCACAGTCGGCCCGGAACAGCTGATGCTCTCATGCATGCTTCAGTGTTACTTGCCTCGAAGTGAGCATAGAAATAATTTTGCTTGTCTGGTAGTCTCGTGTCACTGGGCAGCTTGTGGTTGTGCTTCCCTTTGTAGTCTGTAATAGTTTGCAAGCCCTGCCCCATCCGACGAGCGTCGGAGACGGTTTAGTACGATTCAATCTTGTATTGACGCTTTGCCTGTTTGATGGTTCGTCGGAGTGCATAGCGGGATTTCTTATAGGCTTCCAGGTGAGAGTCCCGCTCCTTGAAAGCGGCAGCTCTACAATTTAGCTCAGTGCGGATGTTGCCTGCAATCCATGGCTTCTGGTTGGGGTATCGATACACTTATGGGAAGTTGTGTATTCTCAAGATTCAACAGTAGCCTAACCCGCAAATGCAAAGGAAAATGCATTTAGGCCTACCTAAATGAAGTCCATTTGTCTGTCCTTCCCTCTCGGTGACAGCGTTGTAGACGTCACATCAGAACCCCATGTCCATTATCCACGTCATACCCCCAAGACATGCTAACCTCCCCTGTTATTGGTAATGATTTTTAACACTCAGTAACTTTCTCATTCATCATTTTTCACGATTCATTCAGTTTTTTTTCCGTAATTATGGTAGCATCCACATTAATGTAGAAGTGTTTAGAAAGTATTCTATTCTTATATTAAAAGTGACTCCAAAATTACACAATACATTATTTACCATTCATTTCTATTGGGCATAAAATAATCATGAAACACAAACAAAACGAATTGCAAATGCATCCAACAAGTTTGTAGAGTCACACGCTTGATGTGATCATTGGCATATGGCACCAAATACTGAACTTTTGACGACCATAAATACTTCAAGTAATAACCCAGGCGTTTATTTACTTCAATCACTGAACACAGCTGCCGCTTATTAGACACAGGCTTCTATATGAGCCAGGTGTCTATTTCCTTAATGCACACAGATACTCAATAAAATGTTGAAAATAAGTGTTTAATATGCCTAAGTAAGTAGACCATATACACCATAAAAGCTACAGATCAGGAGCAGGTCTGTGACTGCGTTTGTGTGTGTAGCGTAGGTCTACTCAAATCTTGCAGCGAGCAGACGTTCATTTTTCTCTTCCTTTTCCCCTACGTTAGCTCGGCTTATTATGCACATTGATAGGTTGCTAGCCATTTGATTTATCATAGTAGCAGGCAATCAGAGGGCAGCAACAATCTAAATTGCCAGACAGACCGAAACACGCAAAGGGATAAGTGATCTCTTGAAATGAGAAATACATCATTGCTCTATCCAATCAGAGCAACAGGATCAACGTAGGCTACAGCCCGCCCCTTTTCTTTACAGACTAGCCAGAGCAAAAGAAAAGAAACACTAACACTGAGTTATTTTTAGAGCATGGCACACTTGATTGAGTGACATGAGAAAGATGGGTGCTGTCACCCGAAAAATACTTTCATAACAAATCCATTACAGATCAGACTTGCAAAGACATAGCTTGGTGACAGAGGATTTCGCACTTCAGAACCATGAACCTTATAAACAATTCAATTTTAGACCCGTCGTTTATTTGAAACAGTCGTTTATTTGCTGAAATGTGTGAGGTTCTAAAACCCTTCAATGGATTGTATGTCTCTGGCCACAACGCAACAAGCTGTTCTATATTTGGCCCGAATGCTGCCCAAATTGCCTCCTTCTCGACTGTAGGCATACCTGTAAACTGCCAAAATAATGGAAACACTTGAGTAAATTAGGGATACAAAGTATACGTTATGGTGTGTGGGGTGCATTTTCCTGGAATGGTTTAGGTCCACTTGTAGAATCTATGCCAAGGCGTATTGAAGCTGTTCTGGCAGCTTGTGGTGGTCCAACACCCTATTAAGACACTTTATGTTAGTGTTTCCTTTGTTTTGTCAGTTACCTGGATGTGCTTGTGATAAAACTTAATCCACAGTTATTTTTTGGTTGAAACTATTGATCCTCTGTGGTTAAATAATGCTCTCTGGCGCATTTTGAACATTGAGAGCTTAATTTTATTTACATTTTTTTGTAAGCTTCTGCATTAACCCAGCCCTGTTGAATTTCTTCCACTGACGTTCCAAACGGTGCGTTAAGGTATTCCAACTTTGTGCAATACTGTCCATTTGTCAGGTAACAGGTTGTTTTGCTAGCTTTGTTCAGTTCAAGGGAGGGATGTGAGCACCAAATTAGGCAGAAATGCCTAAATGTGAACAGTACCACAGGCCAATACCTACAAAACATAATTAGGCAATACGCATGCGCTAAATATGAAATTGGCTCGAATGAAGCTACTTAAAGCTGGGCAAAGCAGTGACGCATTTGCTGACTCTGTCCATTAAAAATGACTGGAGTCAGAAAAGGCTGTGCGTCAAGGATTTTAATGGCTTTGAATGGATGAAATGAAAGGCATGAATACCCTAACACCTTTCCTGTGGTTTTGAGGCAGATTTAGCACATTTTACATTTTGAGCATAAAAACCGCCTGAATAATTCAGAAAAAACATTGGATGAATGACAAAAAAACATATAATTGTATTTTGTCTGAGCTTGGAAGGACTTGATGCAATGTGCTCCTGGTCAACATCAACAGGCAAGCACTTGCTAGCCTGCCTACCCTGACTGCACGTCACACACGAGCACACACGCGCAAGAACACGCACATGCACACACACAGACACACCTCATGGCCATGGTATAGGAGAGGTGTTTTCACACAAACACACACAAACATTTGCACATACACACACCATTCACTCTCATCTGCCCAATTATCACTCCTCAAACCATACCTGTCCAAAGCCCGAGCAATTACCAGGATGCTCTATGTTTATCAGACAGTCTGGCACTCATATTGTTACACACACCCACTCCACTGTCCACAAACACACACTTCGCAAGACTTTTGAGCAGGACACTCAAGAAATCTCATGGATGTTGACACACATACACACCCATCCCCATCAAACTCTATGTTAAATGCCACAGTGGCAATGTTAATGGTGTGTAAGGTACCCAGAGTTCTGCCCTCATTAAACTGTCCCTGTCTGAGCTGTGTCTGGAAACCCAGACAACTCCCTATGGACGAAACACTAAGCACACCTCAGGGACTCTGTTTGATTGAATGTCACCAATTATAATCAAAACTATAACTATAGACACAATACCCAAACCTCATTACCCGTCAAATAATGGCCTTTACCAAGGACGTTCAAACTGTCTGAACGTAAGCTCTCAATAAGAACCTGTATGCTACTAATTTCATCTGACAACGGAAACTTTGTTGAGCATAGTTAGAGCAGTTTGAATAAGGCATGCCCGTCCACGACGGCGCAACACTCCTCTGCCTTACTAGATAGAGCATAGAGGTGTAGGGATGTGCCTCTTACCTCTGAACTGTTTTCATAGGCTACCTTATCCTTCAGTACAGGAGTGTCCCTGACCACTTGACCTGACCAGGAAAAACTCTACTACTAAGTAAATTTACTCCACACCAGTGATTTGATTATAGCATACAATTGATCTGCCAAACTAAAAACTACTCATAGAACCCACACACCACACAAGAGTAACAAGAGTGTGCTTTCTCTAGCCTCACCTTGGGGGGGGGGGGGGGGGGGGGTAAAGTTGTCAGCTGCACTCTGATTGGAGGGGTGGGAGTCATATTGGAGTGGTTATTGAAGTAGGTGTTGTTTCTAGGCAAAGTGTTAGGGCTCAGGCCAGGGGCTTTTTCTCAATTAGTCTTTTCACATCATCTCTGTTCGCCTCATTTTCAAAACATATTGGATAAGAAGGTCCGGGGGGAGGGACCTTGGACTTTTTCTTCCTATAAGGTTGAGAAGGAGGCAGGGAGTCTCGTTTGCGGCAGCTCTCCTGCTCTAGACTCCCCTCCAGGTCAGAGGCAACACAAATTACCACGTTAAAACCACTCAGCTCCAAAAATGTTAATTAGCATTCTACAGAGATGCCTTCCAGCGTGAGATTACACAGTATGGCTTTTTTTGTTGTGTTTTCTAATAGAAAAACGTCCCCTTGCATACCGATTGAGTCTTGATGTTGATTGTCAGTGAATCAAATCAAATCAAATTGTATTTGTCACATGCAATACAACAGGTGTAGACCTTACAGTGAAATGCTTACTTACAAGCCCTTAACCAACAATGCAGTTTTAAGAAAATACCCCCAAAAAAGTAAGAGATAAGAATAACAAATAATTAAAGAGCAGCAGTAAATAACAATAGCGGGGCTATATACAGTGGGTACCGGTACAGAGTCAATGTGCGTTGAGATGAGTGAAGTGGTGTAGATTTAGTGTGAGGATCTCCTGAGATATACAGTATTTGATTACCATTTCTGGTTACTGTTAAGTTCCTGAGTTCTCTATCGAAAAATCAACCATGTGAGAGGTGATTGTATCATCTCAGAACATGGATAGTTCTAAAGTACAGAGGAAATGTCGTGTGACAGACAAACAGCTGTTCAGGGGACATGACCTTGAAATGTGCCATAGTGCAGGTAATAGAATCAAAATTGTGTTTTGGATCATTAACACCAGGGTCTACAGTATGTGGTTTCCTTACACTCTTAAAGAAATTAAGAAAAAAACAGAGCTGTCCCAATAGGATGACCCTTTTTGGTTCCAGGTAGAATCCTCTTCAAATGGTTCATCCGAAGAACTCATTTAGGTTCTAGATAGAGACTTTTTTTCCCCTAAGAGTGTAGCCTTGAGCTCCAGCTCCAGAGTTTTTTCATAATCCATGAAGAACGGATTCGGAAAACTCCAAGAATATGGATTCCAAGAATACCGCTTCTGTCTTGGGAGACTACGTTTTCCCAAGCTGTGCTGGTCTACCACCAGTGCCTCATGGTAATGGATCATTCTGGGAAGAGAGCTGTTACCTTGCCCCAGGTAGACGGCTATTATCACTGGTCAGTCCTGTCTTCCTCTCTGTAGCAGAGGTGGTGTAGTGAACTGTACTCAGTTGATGATGAGTAACTTTGCTGATTTTGCAGACTCTTGTTAACTCCCAGAGCTAACATGGAGGCTTAAGCTCAGTGGGCTAGAATGGTCTTTGAGCTCATATTTGACTTGAGTTCATACCAGGTCAGTTACAAATCCACACTCAAACCTTTACCGAGTGAGACAGCCTCTGGTTGTTTTGTTGTACTCTCAAAGTTATAGTACTGCGACCTCTACTGAAACCTTTATACATCATACTACCATAAGAAAAAGTTTGGTGGACAAAACACTCTTTAGATGTGGCACAAATCACAGTCCTGGCATACTTTTCCAAGTCCATGCGGGCACTCTGACATCCAAGTCCCCAGGCAGACAGGCAGTGAGTCAGGCTAAATTTAGCGCTGGGCCCTGATGAACGAGGCTGAAGCTGAGGTGAAAAGGGGGAGACAAACGAGTTATGGTCAGGGGAGAGGAGAGCAGAGCAGGCCTATGTTTGATGAGCCTGTACCTGGCCAAGCATTACTCACTGATTAGACACAGTGTGAGAGCGATCTCGACCTGTCCGTAGTCTGCTGTAGCTCTGCCTGAAGGAGAGAGAGGCCAAGGCAAAGCTGTCTGTGAGTGGGTGAGAAGATGGGTAGTTGGTGTGGATGTGTGTGTGTGTGCGTGAGCATGTTGGTGTGTCTGTGTGCATGTGTGTGTTGATCTGTCTGCCCAGCATGGGAGGCATAAACAATTCCCTTATTTGCTGCGTGTAGAGATGAGAATCCTACAAGACTCTGGTTCCAAGATCTTCTTGAGTTCAATCATTTATTCAAGTCTTTGATCTTGTTTTATCTTGTGTAACTGTCTATCTGTTAATGTTGACCAGGAGCACATTGCATCAAGTCCTTCCAAGCTCGGAAGTTTGAATGTGAAATACATGACAGAATAACCCTCTTTGTGAACTCACATGCATGAAAAATCCACCCAACCACACACACACTCGCTCAAACACACATATGCATGTAGTAATCACATGCAGACACTCCTGGATGTACAGTATGCAGACCTCTAAGCATGTTATTCTTCTTATCTCTTTTTTTCACAAACATTAACCACGTCTGTGCTTAGTTCATGTAACTTACATGAAAGTTACGACAGCAGGTTTTGAACACTGCTGTTCTAACGCACGCGCGGTGATGTCAGAGGGAAAACAGGGTTCATTTTGAACACTGCTGTTCTAACGCACGCGCGGTGATGTCAGAGGGAAAACAGGGTTCATTTTGAACACTGCTGTTCTAACGCACGCGCGGTGATGTCAGAGGGAAAACAGGGTTCATTTTGAACACTGCTGTTCTAACGCACGCGCGGTGATGTCAGAGGGAAAACAGGGTTCATTGCTTGCAGTAACTTCTTTGTTGTTGTAATATTCCAAACAGACGTGGCAGTTTCACCAATTAAGGATTCCAGCTTTGACTTTACTTCCTTTACTAAGAAAGACTTCTGTGAATAACATCAAAGCCTTTTATGAAAGAGGATCAAAGTTACAAGGTCATAACATTATACAGTAGAAAATATCTCATACACCAATTTTATACATTAGAAAATATCGTTTTTTAACTCTAACTTGACATTAGAATGATATTACACAGTGGGTCAGGTCCATTGAGCTTTTCACAAACAGCAAATATGGCATCACTCTCTGAGACAATGGAATGCACTTTCTCTGATTTCAGGTGGCTGAGATCTGGTTTTAAAAGAAACCACATTTTTTTGGACTCCCTGTCAATCATACATGTATGTTTCCACAAACATGTGGAAACTATTTGATAAATGGTATCTCATTGTGAGATACTAGAGAAGGAACATATTTCACAGAGCATTTGTTATTTTTATATTGTTATGGAATAGAAATGAAACCACAAAACTATTGAAATATTCCAAATGTAAAAATGTAAAAAAGTGAGGGTGACATTTTGGTACTGCAAAAGCCACTGACATAACGCCGTTTCTCTGGACCTCCTTAAGGTCTGAGTTTTTTGGAGGGAATGTGTCAGCCAGACACTGACAAAGTAGGCCTATGGAATACAGATCGCTGTCTATGTCACGTTTGACTTGGACTGGTGGATGGGTGGAATCAAGTGCAGGAGACAGAGGTGCTGGAGGTGAGTGTCTTTAATGATCCTACTCACACGCCGAAAAGCACAGGGTGCTATACAAAGTTCAAGTAACTGGTAAACTGCGCCCGTACAGCACAAACAAAATACACTTTCTAAGGCAAGGAGCGCAGCCCGGTAAATCCTTTCACAAAAAACAAACTATCGATCACACAACGTGGACAATAAACAATCCCGCACAAAATCCCAACTGAAAACACACATTAAATAAGTCCCCACTAATGACATACACAAAACAGGTGCGGAACAGACAGACAAAACTAAACGACACAGAAACAACGATCGGTGGCAGCTAATAGGCCGGCGACGACGACCGCCGAGCGCCGCCCGACCGAGGAGGGGCGCCACTTTCGTTGGATCCTGTGACAGCCTATCAATTCGATTATAGGCTTTCTGTGGTGCCAGAGTTTGTATAGCTTTGCTTTTGCTAAGGGATAAATGTTTATTTTCTCATGTTAAGCCTTACACTTCATGACGCTATACAAGGTGTCGCAATGCTGCCATTTTTTCGACTGCTTCTCTCCCAGCTTGGATAGAAAGTTGTTCTGCGTAAAACCCAACTAGCTCTCACAGTCTCACTTCAGAATTTGATGTTGATCAATGTTTCTCAAACGTCAAATTTCATAGCTGTTGCAAACGTCACGCTTCGAAGTGTTTAAGGTTAAGTTTAGCATTAATTCTGAATTGTTAAGATTAGGGTTAAGTTTAGGCATTAAGTCTAGTATTAAGGTAGTAGGGCGGTTGGTCAGGTTTGGTTTGTCCTTCATAGGCTGATAGACATGGAGGTGTGTCTGAATTAATGTACTTCATTTATCTTACCTAAAAGATTGCTCAAATATTTTGAAAATGTGATGATATTTAGAATTGTACTGCAAATTCCTACAGGACATTGATGATGCTCTCCAGAAGTATGGAATCAGGAGAGACACTGATGTCTGTCAACTTTACCTTGCCAAATAGTAGTCTTATCATAACTTCTAACTATGGAATCTAGAACTTGAGAATGTCAAATGAGGCCCTACTCATTGCAAGGCTGTGGATCCAGGCACTTGTCATCTCCCATCTGGATTACTGCAACTCGCTGTTGGCTGGGCTCCCTGCCTGTGCCATTAAACCCCTACAACTCATCCAGAACGCCGCAGCCCGTCTGGTGTTCAACCTTTCCAAGTTCTCTCACGTCACCCCGCTCCTCCGCTCTCTCCACTGGCTTCCAGTTGAAGCTCGCATCCGCTACAAGACCGTGGTGCTTGCCTACGGAGCCGTGAGGGGAACGGCACCTCCGTACCTTCAGGCTCTGATCAGTCCCTACACCCAAACGAGGGCACTGCGCTCATCCACCTCTGGCCTGCTGGCCCCCCTACCTCTGAGGAAGCACAGTTCCCGCTCAGCCCAGTCAAAACTGTTCGCTGCTCTGGCACCCCAATGGTGGAACAAGCTCCCTCACGACGCCAGGACAGCGGAGTCAATCACCACCTTCCGGAGACACCTGAAACCCCACCTCTTTAAGGAATACCTAGGATAGGATAAAGTAATCCTTCTAATCCCCCCCCCCCCCCTAAAAAGTTTTAGATGCACTATTGTAAAGTGGTTGTTCCACTGGATATCATAAGGTGAATGCACCAATTTGTAAGTCGCTCTGGATAAGAGCATCTGCTAAATGACTTAAATGTAAATGTAAATGTAAGTCCAAATGGTTAAGGCAAAGGTCAAGGTTAAGGATATGCTTAAAACAAAAAACACAAAAACAACTTTCTACATCTGGATTCAAACTTGCAACATTTGGAATTGGAGGCAGATGCTCATGCCCATCTGCCATCCCCATCCACAATGCCCTACCAAAACAGAAACCTACTTGAAGGTAACAGCACTCACTGTTGCCCCTAGTGGCCGGTTTCCATGTCATCTTCCGACGTCCTCAGATAAGGATGGACACCGAATACTGACTTGTATCATGGGTGACGTGGCTGGTAAAACCAGTCTATTAGTGCTAAATAATACAGTCAGTTGATCCTAAAAAAACTAGCTTACTAGGAATTGTTTCATTATGCAGTGTACTAGCTATAGCTATATACCGTATTTAGCTGCTTTTTATAAAGTTTTTATAAAAATTACAAGTCAAATAGCCTAACAATGAGGAAAAAAGTAGTCAGCTTGAGGATAAATTCAGCCACTACTCAGCAGGTTTTGTCTGGCTAATAGCCTACACAAATGGGCTGTAATATTCATAGTAAATTTTATTAAATCAAATTAAATCCAACTTGAGAGACGCCCCTGGTCTCCTGAAGTCCTCCTTTTTTATGTGCAAATGTTTACACCACGGCCTGTAGGTCCAGGTTGCGGGCCTGACGGTTTTCTGTACTAAACATTGCCAAGCCAGACAGTCTTTCCTGAGGCATTGTGTGTTATTTGTCTATTGCGCTGCACACAATTTAAACGCAGTCTTGAATGATGCATGCCAAGATATACCAGAGATAAGAGACTCTTGATATTGCAGCCACACAACTCAAATGCCAGTTCACCTGAAGCCTATGAACGAAATTGCAAACTCTTTTTTTGTTCAAGCCCTCGAGAACTGTTGTCAGCGAAAGATGATAATCTATTTGCATCTGCCAATTTATTGGCTGTCCAGTATCCAGACAACCTGTTCCCAGAGCTTCCTATACAGTTAATATCTTCTTTAATATGTTGAGGCCAGCAATTAAGGAGAATGTGAGGTGCAATTAAAGATGTTGTATAACTGCTGTATTTGATCCCTGATGTTCTTACGCAATCAAGCTGTTTTTACCATCTCTGTAACTGTCGCTTCTGCGGAGAGATCATTTCCTAAACTCATAAAGAACACCCTAAGAAGCAATTAGGCTCTCGAACTGATGTGCACTTTTAACACCTGAGTAAGATCCACACATTGCACTGGCTCCGTTGCAGCCTTGATCACGACATTTGTTCATCAATATCCCCTTATACTTTCAATCAGTTAAAAAGGCCTGAGGCACTTTTTCAGTCACATTCCTAAATTGCAAGAAGCAAACACTTAGCTTCCTAGTACAAATGGAAATGAAAAAAGTTTAGGAATTACTTTTTGAAGGGTTACTGTCAAAATGATTTCTAATTTTAGTTTTTTTTAAATGACATCGACATCAGGCGCATGGACCCCCAGAGCTCTTGGGCCCCACCGCCTTGTGAGAGCTGCAGGAGTGTCCAGTATACCAGTGGGAAAAGCATTGTGCAAAGTGGAAAATGTACCATTAACCTCATCACAATCTGGCAGCGTAATTGAATTTGAAACTTTTCCACACCAACGTGTGCTATAAAGAGTCAACTATTTATGTATTGCTCAGTTTGCAAAATTCTAGATAAATAATTGCCTCCTTATAAGCATATTGTTAAAGAATTAAATCAAATTAAATCACACTGCCAGGTTCTAATGAGGTTTTAGGTATTTTTTGCACTTTGGACTGCTGAAATATTGCTATGACATATGAATGAATCTCTTCTTGGAAACTTACACTATATGACCGAAAGTAAGTGGACACCTGCTCATCGAACATCTCATTCCAAAATCATGGGCATTATTTTGGAGTTGGTCCCCCCTACTCCTCTGGGAAGGCTTTCCACTAGATGTTGGAACATTGCTGAGGGGATGTGCCTCCATTCAGCCACAAGAGCTTCTCCTTCACCCAAATCCAGATCGCAGATGTTCTGAAAGAGCTGCAAAACCTGGACCCGTACAAATCAGCTGGGCTAGACAATCTGGACCCTCTCTTTCTAAAATTATCTGCCGCCATTGTTGCAACCCCTATTACCAGTCTGTTCAACCTCTCTTTCATTTCGTCCGAGATCCGTAAAGATTGGAAAGCTGCCGCGGTCATCCCCCTCTTCAAAGGGGGTGACACTCTAGACCCAAACTGTTACAGACCTATATCCATCCTGCCCTGCCTTTCTAAAGTCTTTGAAAGCCAAGTTAACCTGTCTGGGCTAGGGGGCAGTATTTGCACGGCCGGATAAAAAACGTACCTGATTTAAACTGGTTACTACTCTTGCCCAGAAACGAGAATATCCATATAATTAGTTGATTTGGATAGAAAACACTCTAAAGTTTCTAAAACTGTTTGAATGGTGTCTGTGAGTATAACAGAACTCATATGGCAGGCCAAAACCTGAGAAGATTCCATACAGGAAGTGCCCTGTCTGACAATTTGTTGTCCTTCTGTTGCATCTCTATCGAAAATACAGCATCTGTGCTGTAACGTGACATTTTCTAAGACTTCCATTGGCTCTCTAAAGCCGCCAGAAAGTGGAATGGGGTGTCTGCTGTCTCTGGACAAAGAACAGCAGCAGAATTTGTAAGTGGTCAGCCTGGGGATAGTGAGACTGAGATGCGCATTCACGAGACTACTCCATTTTTTTCTTTCAGCCTTTGAATGAATACAACATTGCCCGGTTGGAATATTATCGCTATTTTATGAGAAATCTAGCATAAAAATTGATTTTAAACAGCGTTTGACATGCTTCTAAGTACGGTAATGGAATATTTTGATTTTTTTTGTCACGAAATGCACTCACGCGTCACCCTTCGGATAGTGACCTGAACGCACGAACAAAACAGAGCTATTTGAATATAACTATGGATTATTTGAAACCAAAACAACATTTGTTGTTGAAGTAGAAGTCCTGGGAGTGCATTCTGACGAAAAACAGCAAAGGTAATCCAATTTTTCTAATAGTAATTCTGAGTTTAGTGAGCCCCAAACTTGGTGGGTGTCAAAATAGCTAGCCTGTGATGGCCGAGCTATGTACTCAGAATATTGCAAAATGTGCTTTCGCCGAAAAGCTATTTTAAAATCTGACACCGCGATTGCATAAAGGATTTCTGTATCTTTAATTCTTAAAATAATTGTTATGTATTTTGTGAACGTTTATCATGAGTAATTTAGTAAATTCACCAGACGTTTTCGGTGGGTATGCTAGTTCTGAACATCAAATGCTAATGTAAAAAGCTGTTTTTTGATATAAATATGAACTTGATTGAACAAAACATGCATGTATTGTATAACATAATGTCCTAGGAGTGTCATCTGATGAAGATCATCAAAGGTTAGTGCTGCATTTAGCTGTGGTTTTGGTTTTTGTGACATATATGCTTGCTTTGAAAATGGCTGTGTGATTATTTTTGGCAGGGTACTCTCCTGACATAATCTAATGTTTTGCTTAAAAGCCTTTTGTAAAGCCTTTTTGAAATCGGACAATGTGGTTAGATTAACGAGAGTCTTGTCTTTAAAATGGTGTAAAATAGTCATATGTTTGAGAAATTGAAGTTATAGCATTTTTGAGGTATTTGTATTTCGCACCACACGATTCCACTGGCTGTTGACTAGGGTGGGACGCAAACATCCCACCTAGCCCAGGGAGGTTAATAAACAGATCACCGACGATTTCGAATCCCACCGTACCTTCTTCGCTGTGCAATCCGGTTTCCGAGCTGGTCACGGGTGCATCTCAGCCACGCTCAAGGTACTAAACAATATCATAACCGGCATCGATAAAAGACTGTACTGTGCAGCCATCTTCATTGACCTGGCCAAGGCTTTCGACTCTGTCAATCACCGTATTCTTATCGGCAGACTCAATAGCCTTGGTTTCTCAAATGACTGCCTCGCCTGGTTCACCAACAACTTCGCAGATATAGTTCAGTGTGTAAAGTCGGAGGGCCTGTTTTCCGGACCTCTGGCAGTCTCTATGGAGGTACCACAGGGTTCAATTCTCGGGCCGACTCTTTTCTCTGTATATATCAATGATGTCGCTCTTGCTGTGGATGATTCCCTGATCCACCTCTACACAGACGACACCATTCTGTTTACATCTGGCCCTTTTTAGGACACTGTGTTAACTAACCTCCAAACGAGCTTCAATGCCATACAACACTCTTTCTGTGGCCTCCAACTGCTCTTAAACCCTAGCAAAACCAAATGCATGCTTTTCAACCGTTCGCTGCCCGCACCCGCCCGCCCGACTAGCATCACTACTCTGGACGGTTCTG
Source organism: Salmo salar (assembly GCF_965601325.2). Classification (NCBI taxonomy): domain Eukaryota; kingdom Metazoa; phylum Chordata; class Actinopteri; order Salmoniformes; family Salmonidae; genus Salmo; species Salmo salar. The sequence continues at coordinate 12,667,360 of NC_138308.1, read as the reverse complement.
ACCTAGAATACGTGGACAACTACAAATACCTAGGTGTCTGGCTAGACTGTAAACTCTCCTTCCAGACTCATATCAAACATCTCCAATCCAAAATCAAATCTAGAATCGGTTTTGTATTTCACAACAAAGCCTCCTTCACTCACGTCGCCAAACTTACCCTAGTAAAACTGACTATCCTACCGATCCTCGACTTCGGTGATGTCATCTACAAAATAGCTTCCAATACTCTACTCAGCAAATTGGATGCAGTCTATCACAGTGCCATCTGTTTTGTTACCAAAGCGCCTTATACCACCCACCACTGCGACCTGTATGCTCTAGTCGGCTGGCCCTTGCTACATATTCGTCGCCAGACCCACTGGCTCCAGGTCATCTATAAGTCTATGCTAGGTAAAATTCCGCCTTATCTCAGCTCACTGGTCACGATAACAACACCCACCTGTAGCACTCGCTCCAGCAGGTATATCTCACTGGTCATCCCCAAAGCGAACACCTCCTTTGGCCGCCTTTCCTTCCAGTTCTCTGCTGCCAGTGACTGGAACGAATTGCAAATTTGCTGAAGCTGGAGACTTACATTTCCCTCACTAACTTTAAACATCAGCTATCTGAGCATCTAACCAATGGCTGCAGCTGTACATAGTCCATCTGTAAATAGCCCATCCAATCTACCTACCTCATCCCCATATTGTTTTTATTTACTTTGCTGCTCTTTTGCACACCAGTATCACTACTTACACACCATCATCTGCTCATCATCATCTGCTCATCTATCACTCCAGTGTTAATCTGCTAAATTGTAATTACTTTGCTACTATGGCCTATTTATTGCCTTACCTCCTCATGCCATTTGCACACAGTGTATGTAGACTTTCTTTTTTTTCTATTGTGTTATTGACTGTACGCTTGTTTATTCCATGTGTAACTATGTGTTGTTGTTTCTGTTGCACTGCTTTGCTTTATCTTGGCCAGGTCGCAGTTGTAAATGAGAACTTGTTCTCAACTAGCTTACCTGGTTAAATAAAGGTGAAATAAAAAAAATAAAAAATGAGGTCGGGCACTGATGTTAGGCGATTAGGCCTGGCACGCAGTCGGCATTCCAATTCATCCCAAGGGTGTTCGATGGGGTTGAGGTCAGGGATCTGTGCAGGCCAGTCAAGTTCTTCCACACCGATCTTGACAAACCATTTCTGTATGAACCTCGCTTTGTGCACAGGGGCATTGTCATGCTGAAACAGGAAAGGGCCTTCCCAAACTGTTGGCACAAAGTTGGAGGCACAGAAAAGTCTAGTATGTCATTGTATGCTGTAGCATTAAGATTTCCCTTCATTGGAAATAAGAGGCCTAGCCCGAACCATGAAAAACAGCCCAGACCATTATTCCTCCTCCACCAAACTTTACAGTTGGCACTATGCATTGGGGCAGGTGGGGTTCTCCTGGCATCGGCCAAACCCAGATTCGTCCGTTGGATTGCCAGATGGTGAAGTGTGATTCATCATGCCAGTGAACGCATTTCCACTGCTTCAGAGTCCAGCAGCAATGGCAGCAAGTTTTACAACACTCCAGCCGACGCTTAGCATTTCGCATGGTGATCTTAGGCTTTTGTGCGGCTGCTCGGCCATGGAAACCAATTTCATGAAGCTCCTGACCAACAGTTCTTGTGCTGACTTTGCTTCCAGAGGCAGTTTGAACTCGGCAGTGAGTGTTGCAACCAAATACAGAAAATATTTTTTTCTACGCTGTCCCGTTCTGTGAACTTGTGTGGCCTTCCACTTCTCGGCTGACCTATTGTCGCTCCTAGACGTTTCCACTTGACAATAACAGCACTTACAGTTGACCAGGGAAGCTGTAGCAGGGCAGACATTTGGCAAACTGAATTGTTGGAAAGGTAACATTCTATGACGGTGCCACATTGAAAGTCACTGAGCTCTTCAATAAGGCCATTCTACTGCCAATGTTTGTCTATAGAGATTGCATGGCTGTGTCCTCGATTTTATACACCTGTCAGCAACGGGTGTGGCTGAAATAGCCGAATCTACTAATTTGAAAGGGTGTCCAGATACTTTGTATATCTGGTATCTAGAGCTTTGGAACAGTCAACCTCAAAATTCCATAAAATTTGTTTAGGTTCCCAAGTTGTTCATTCATTCTCAAAGCCTGTGCATAGACAGGGGTGAAGAGGATCAAACTAAATTAAATAAAATTACGATTTTTAAATCCTGCTATCGATCGTAAGGAAATACGTAGGAGTGAAATTATATCAAAATAATTTGTATTTCATATGTCACGTTTGCAAAAGGGGGTTACTGTGATTTGTATACGACGAGTCAATCTCATGCTATCAACCCACTCCTTTGTGTGTAAGTGAGCCCAAATCATGTTAGGTTGCCTCTGATTACCTGAACGGGCGCACATGCTTTGCTGCTCTTATAATGAGAGATGGACGGACGCGCCTTCCTCTGATCAAGTGCGTGAAGCGAGACGGTGGGTGGTGGTTGGAAGAGCGTGCCTGTTTGAAATGGAAAAGTGTCACGGTAGCTTTTGATAAAGAAGAACATCAAGACGAAGCAGCTGCTTTTTAAGTGGGATGCACTGTTGAGCGCTACATCCTGATGGGTCCGTGCTGATTGGACGGAGATTGTGACAGCCGGTTAAATGGCGTCCCTTGACAAGGCAAGAACAAGATGTCAGGAGAAGTGCAGTATTATCAGAAGGAGAGGTATACTTGGAATACAGAGGAGGAATGGAGGGGAAAAGAGAGGCAGAGGAGGTCTAAGAGAGAGAGGGAGGAAGAGGGTGAGCTTGAGTCGGTTAAAAATGGCGGGAAAAAGGGAGATGGTTTGTTAAAGAGGAATGGTAGAAAATGTAAGCAGTGAGATGAAGACAGGAGGAGAGATGGAAATGAATGAGAGTGAAGTATCGGAAGTGATAGGTGTGGTGAAGTTCTCGGAGCCCGAGGCTTGCACCGAGGGTCAGGATAAAGATGCGTCTGTGACAGTAGGAGTGAAGTTTTTGGAAAAAGTGGACTCTTGCCTTTTGGCTGATCTATTTGTGTGTGTGTGTGTGTGTGTTCATTGACTAGCGGAGTGAGTGAGCACTGGAGTAAGTGTGGGTTTTAGACATAGTTATTAGTTTAATTGTTGCGCCTTTTGTGGAACCCTTACTGTTTTTGATTTGGTTAAGTCCTTGGGCATATTGTAAATCTTTTTTTTCTTTTCTTTTTTTCTGCCGATTTAATAGACTGAATTATTCAGGATTCAGACATTATACTGTCACCAGTTTTCTGTCTTTCATTTCTTATATGAATGTTGTGAGTGGCCTTGAAGCGAGCCCTGGAACTCTGAACGATCGCCATGCCCATTCCTCAAATGCGCTACTGCTAATCTGTTTTTTGGTTGAAATCTGATTAAATTACTGACCAGTTATCTAAATGCTACTTAACTAATAGAAACAAATCTATATAAACATGTGCATAGTGTTTGTGGGCCGTGCACCCATTGCATATAAAACATATGAACCATTACAACAAAAAATAGGAGTAATGTTCTTTTTCAGCAGGGTTTGCATGATTCAGTTTAGCACACTTGGCAAACAGCTGGCAGAGCTCACCAAAGCAGGGTCAGGGTCTTGTGGCATTTTGTACCCAGTCAACACACTGGGCTCAGGCCTATTCCGTTTGAGACCCTGGGGACTTGGCCTGGACTGTGACTCAGGGTGGGCTTCATGCAGGCCGAGCTCTTCCCGAATCCGGCAGAATCATATTACTCTGGGCTCCGGCTAATGGTACTCGGGCCGAGTCCACTTCAGCTTATCCGGCCCTATTAACTTTTTCAGGAGTAGAGACATTTTGAGGTTTTCATTCAGCAGGTGATGAAATGCCAATTTTAAAAAAAACAAAGAAATATGATATATTTCACCTCCAAGTCATCGAATTTGCTAGTTCATTAAAATCTCAAATTTGTGATAGCTATAGGACCGCAGAGACTATCTAATTTAGAGAATCTCCGACGCTACAAATTCTTTTGCTTTTACTACAGGCTATGGCAGTGTGTTTTTTGTAGTTGCAGTCCACCCAATTGAAAAGTGCACATTCACTTCCATAACATTCATTCAAGGCTACCAGCATGTGAGATAAACATGCACAATAATACAGGATACCCTTACAAAATGCAGTAAAACTGCAGTATAATGGATTAATTAATGATATCTGGATTGCTTTCTCTGTTGGCTTCTAATGGCAATCCTTTGTCTGTTAGCGAATTGCAATGTTAATTGTGCTGCATATTTCCTTCTGTTCCACTAAATACTGTTCTATTATCACTAAGTGTATCAAATAACACAGGCCTGTCATTTATTTCAATATCCTACTACAATCCACCAGGGTTTACAAACCCTATTTTTATCGCATTTATTTGCATAAATAATTAGTAAAATTATTGCACCTCAATTTGACCCTGAAAATATGACACTTGTTCCTTAAAGCCTTCAAGCAATTAACATAATGCATGCAGTAGTTATATTTTAATTTCAGTAGCTAAATAAGGAGGTAGGCACATCAGTTCCAGCTAAAGAGATAAAATATTTTTGGTTTCACTACCTCGTACAGTAGGTGGCAGCAGTAAACCAAAGGATGTAGTCTGCCATAAAACCTTAAAGAAGCAGAAGTTCCTGCTAAAACTTGGATTGGAATCTGTGCCTCACGCACAGCTATAGATCCCCGTGCTCAGGCAGCCTGCTCAAGCACATCTGTCAACATTCCATATGGCAGTTGTATGGGATTATAATGATACGCAGCAGTTTCAATTTAGCTAGCTATCTAGCTAACGTTAATGGCATTCATATAAACTATCAATCAGATTGTTAACTAGCAAATATATTGTCCCCTCCTATCTAAAGCTGCCTGATAAAGCTAGCCAGTTGATGGTAAAGCTAGGATCAATGTCAGAGGCCAGTAACTGTAACTCAGTAAAATCTTTGAAATTGTTGCATGTTGCGTTTATATTTTTGTTCAGTATAGAACCCTTTTCACAGAGGGTTCTACCTGGAACCAAAAAGGGTTCTCCTATTGGAACAGCCGAAGAACCTATTTTGGAACCCTTTTTTCTAAGAGTGTAGTGTAAGTAGATCCAATTGAAATAGCGCCGCTTCTAATAATATAAGATTGTTGTAAAGGGGTGCATAACTGGTGGCAGGTAAGTCAGACGCAAGAGAGCAGAACTAGGTAGTAGCCGGAGCAGTTTAATCCAAAAAACAAATGGCATAAAAATACAACAGAATATGGGCACAAAAAACCCGACGTGCACCAGTAAACAAGTGCACAAGCACTAACAACAAACAATCCCACACAAAGACATGGGGGGAACAGAGGGTTAAATACACAACAAATAATGAGGGAAATGGAAACCAGGTGTGTAGGAAAACAAGACAAAAGAAATGGAAAATGAAAAGTGGATCGACGATGGCTAGAAGACCGGTGACGCCGACCAAACAAGGAGAGGAAACGGAAATTTTGGTGGAAGTCGTGACAGTACCCCTCCCTTGACGCGCGGCTCCAGCAGCGCGCCGACACCGGCCTCGGGGACAACCCGGAGGGAAAGGTGCAGGGTGATCCGGACGGAGACGGTGGAACTCCCGCAGCATTGAAGGGTCCAACACGTCCTCCACCGAAACCCAACATCTCTCCTCTGGACCGTACCCCTCCCAGTGCACGAGGTACTGAAGGCCCCTTGCCCGACGTCTCGAATCCAGTATGGATTGAACAGAGTACGCCGGGGCCCCCTCGATGTTCAGAGGGGGTGGAGGAACCTCCCGCACCCCAGACTCCTGGAGTGGGCCAGCCACCAACGGCCTGAGGAGAGACACATGGAACGAGGGGTTAATACGGTAATCGGGGGAGCTGTAACCTGTAACTCACCTCGTTCAGTCTCCTCAGGACTTTAAATGGCCCCACAAACCGCCGACCCAGCTTCCGGCAGGGCAGGCGGAGGGGCAGGTTTCGGGTCGAGAGCCAGTGCGAACACCAGGGCCTCACTGCGGTGACGGTCTGCGCTGGCTTTCTGGAGCAGCAATGCGCGCATTCGGTGATAATGAGTGGCGTCGCATGTCTCCTCCGCACACCGAAACCAATCGTCCACCGCAGGAGCCTCGGTCTGACTCTGATGCCAAGGAGCCAGAACCGGCTGATACCACAGTACGCACTGGAAGGGGGAGAGGTTAGTGGAGGAGTGGCGGAGCGAGTTCTGGGCCATCTCTGCCCAGGGCACGAACGCCGACCACTCCACCGGCCGGTCCAGGCAATAAGACCTGCCCGTTACTCTCGGGGTGAAAACCTGAGGTAAGGCTGATCGAGACCCCCGGACATTCAATGAACGCCCTCCAGACCCTCAAAGTGAACTGGGGACACCGATCAGACACAATGTCCTCAGGCACCCCGTAGTGCCGGAAGACGTGTAAACAAGGCCTCCGGAGACTGGGCAGAGGGAGGAGACAGCAGGACTTACAAAAACGGTCCACAACGACCAGGATCGGGGTGTTACCCTGTGAGGGAGGAAGATCAGTAAGGAAATCCACCGACAGGTGCGACCACGGCTGTTGTGGAACAGGTAAGGGGTGTAACTTACCTCTGGGCAGGTGCCTAGGAGCGTTACACTGGGCTCACACTGAGCAGGAGGAAACATGAACCCTCACATCCTTAGCCAAAGTGGGCCACCAGTACTTCCCACTCAGACAGCGCACCGTCCGACCGATGCCTGGATGACCAGAGAAGGGTGACGTGTGGGCCCAATAGATCATCCGGTCACGGACAGCAAACGGAACGTACAGACGCCCAGCGGGACACTGGAGGGGAGCGGGCTCTGCACGTAGCGCCTGCTCAATGTCTGCGTCCAGCACCCACACTACCGGCGCCACCAGGCAGGAGGCAGGGAGTATGGGGGTGGGATCCATGGGCCACTTCTCTGTGTCATACAGCCAGGACAGTGCGTCTGCCTTGGCGTTCTGGGAACCTGGTCTGTAAGAGAGGGTGAAAACAAAACGGGTGAAAAACATGGCCCACCTTGCCTGGCGAGGGTTCAGTCTCCTCGCCGCCCGGATGTACTCCAGATTGCGGTGGTCAGTCCAGATGAGAAAAGGGTGTTTCGCCACCCTCAAGCCAATGTCTCCACGCCTTCAGAGCCTTGACGACAGCTAACAGCTCCCGGTCCCCCACGTCATAGTTTCGCTCCGCCGGGCTGAGCTTCTTCGAGAAGGCGGCACAGGGGTGGAGCTTTGGTAGCTTACCCAAGCGCTGAGAGAGCACGGCTCATATCCCAGCCTCGGACGCGTCCACCTCCACTATGAACGCCAAAGAGGGATCTGGATGAGCCAGCACAAGAGCCGAGGTAAACAGAGCCCTCAGGTGACCAAAAGCCCTGTCCGCCTCAGCCGACTACTGCAAACGCACTGGTCCCCCCTTCGCAGTGAGGTAATGGGAGCCGTCACCTGACCAAAACCCCGGATAAACCTCCGGTAGTAGTTGGCAAACCCTAGAAACCGCTGCACCTCCTTTACCGTGGTGGGAGTCGGCCAATTACGCATGGCTGAAATGCGGTCACTCTCCATCTCCACCCCTGAGGTGGAAATGCGATTCCCTAGGAAGGAGACGGACTGTTGGAAGAACAGGCATTTCACAGCCTTGACGTACAGGTCATGCTCCAACAGACGACCAAGCACCCTGCGCACCAGGGACACATGCTCGGCGTGAGTATATCAGAATGTCGTCACTATACACCACTACACCCTGCCCATGCAGGTCCCTGAAAATCTTGTCTACAAAGGATTGGAAGACTGATGGAGCATTCATCAACCCGTACGGCATGACGAGGTACTCATAATACACTGAGGTAGTACTGAAAGCCGTCTTCCACTCGTCTCCCTCCCGGATACACACCAGGTTGTAAGCGCTCCTGGGATCTAGTTTGGTGAAGAAGCGCGCCCCGTGCATTGACTCAATCGTTGTGGCTATGAGAGGTAGCGGGTAACTGTACCTCACAGTGGTCTGGTTTATACCTCGATAGTCAATACACGGGCGCAGACCTCCCTCCTTCTTCACAAAAAAGAAACTCGAGGAGGCGGGTGAAGTGGAGGACCGAATGTACCCCTGACGCAGGGATTCGGAGACATATGTTTCCATAGCCGCCATCTCCGCCTGTGACAGGGGATACACGTGACTCCTGGGAAGTGCGGTGTCTACCAGGAGATTTATCGCCCAATCCCCCCGTCGATGGGGTGGTAATTGAGTCGCCTTCTTTTTGGAGAATGCGAGAGCCAAATCGGCATATTCAGGGGCGATGCGCACGTTGGAAACCTGGTCTGGACTCTCCACCGTAGTAGCACCAACGGAAACCCCTAAACATCTACCCTAGCACTCTCGCGACCACCCCGTGAGAGCCCTCCGTTGCCACGAGACTGTGGGGTCGTGACAGGCTGACCAGGGTAGGCCTAGCGCCACAGGAAATGCAGGAGAGTCAATAAGAAAGAGACTGATTATCTCCTTGTGATCCCCCTGCGTCACCATGCCCAGCGGAGCAGTGGCCTCCCTAATCAAACCTGACCCTAATGGTCGACTGTCTAAGGCGTGAACGGGGAAGAGCACAGCCACAGGAACAATGTTGATCCCTAAACTATGGGCAAACGATTTGACATGTTAAATGTGCAACCAGAGGGAAAACAGATCTAGACCACCTTTACTCCACACACAGTGATGCATACAAAGCTCTCCCTCGCTCTCCATTTGGCAAATCTGACCATAATTCTATCCTCCTGATTCATGCTTACAAGCTAAAATTAAAGCAAGAAGCACCAGCGACTCAGTCAATTAAAAACTGGTCAGATGAAGCAGATACTAAGCTTTAGGACTGTTTTGCTAGCACAGACTGGAAAATGTTCCAGGATTCTTCCGATGGCATTGAGGAGTACACCCCGTCAGTCACTGGCTTCATCAATAAATGCATCGATGACGTCGTCCCAACAGTGACTGCAAGTACATACCCAAACCAGAAGCCATGGATTACAGGCAGCATCCGCACTGAGCTAAATAGCTGCCGCATTTAAGGAGCAGGACTTTAACCCGGATGCTTATAAGAAATCCCGCTATGCCCTCCGACGAACCATCAAACGGCAAAGCTTCAATACAGGACTAAGATCGAATCGTAAAACACAGGCTCAGGCGCTCGTCGGATGTGGCAGGGCTTGCAAACTATTACAAACATACAGGGAAGCACAGCTGAGAGCTGCCCAGTGACACAAGCCCACTAGACAAGCTAATCACTTCTATGCTTGCATCGAGGCAAGTAACACTGAAACATGCATGAGAGCATCAGCTGTTCGGGACAACTGTGTGGTCACGCTCTCCACAGCTGATGTGAGTAAGACCTTTAAACAGGTCAACATTCACAAGGCCGTAGGGCCAGACGGATTACCAGGACGTGTATTCCGAGCATGCGCTGACCAACTGGCAAGTGTCTTCAATGACATTTTCAACCTCTCCCTGTCTGAGTCTGTAATTCCAACATGTTTCAAGCAGACCACCATAGTCCCTGTGCCCAAGAACAATAAGGTAACCTACCTAAATGACTACCGACCCGTAGCACACACGTCTGTAGCCATGAAGTGCTATGAAAGGCTGGTCATGGCTCACATCGACACCATCATCCCAGAAACCCTAGACACACTCACGTCTGTAGCCATGAAGTGCTATGAAAGGCTGGTCATGGCTCACATCAACACCATTATCCCAGAAACCCTAGACCCACTCCAATTTTGTACTCCACATTGACCTTTCCCACATGGACAAAAGGAACACCTATGTGAGAATGCTATTCATTGACTACAGCTCAGCTTTCAACACCATAGTGCCCTCAAAGCTCATCATTAAGCTAAGGACCCTGGGACTAAACACCTCCCTCTGCAACTGGATCCTGGACTTCCTGACGGGACGCCCCCAGGAGGTAAGTGTAGGTAACAACACATCCTCAACACAGGGGTGCGTGCTCAGTCCCCTGCTGTACTCCCTGTTCACTCTTGAGTGCATGGCCAGGCACTACTCCAACACCATCATTAAGTTGGCTGATAACACAACAGTGGTAGGCCTGATCACCGACAACGATGAGACAGCCTATAGGGAGGAGGTCAGAGACCTGGCGGTGTGGTGCCAGGACAACAACCTCTCCCTCAACATGATCAAGACAAAGGAGATGATTGTGGACTACAGGAAAAGGAGGACCGAGCACGCCCCCATTCTCATCGACGGTGCTGTAATGGAGCAGGTTGAGAGCTTCAAGTTCCTTGGTGTCCACATCACCAACAAACTACACCAACAAACTACCATGGTCCAAGCACACCAAGACAGTCGTGAAGAGGGCATGACAAAAACTATTCCCCCTCAGAAGACTGAAAAAATGTGTCATGGGTCCTCAGATCATCGAGAGCATCCTGACTGGTTTCATCACTGCCTGTATGACAACTGCTCGGCCTCCGACTGCAAGGCGCTACAGAGGGTAATGTGTACAGCCCAGTACACCACCAGGGTCAAGCTTCCTGCCATCCAGGACCTCTATACCAGGATTGTCAAAGATTCCAACCACCTTAGTCATAGACTGTTCTCTCTACTACCGCAAGGCAAGCGGTACCGGAGCGCCAAGTCTAGGTCCAAGAGGCTTCTAAACAGCTTCTACCCCCAAGCCATAAGACTCCTGAACATCTAATCAAATAGCTACTATTTGCATTGCCCCCCCTTTTTTATGCTGTTGCTATTCTCTGTTATTACCTATGCATAGTCACTTTAATAACTCTACCTGCATGTACACTTCCGGTCAAAAGTTTGGGGTCACTAGAAATGTCCTTGTTTTTGAAAGAAAAGCAAAAACAATTGTCCATTAAAATAACATCAAATTGATCAGAAATACAGTGTAGACATTGTTAATGTTGTAAATTACTATTGTAGCTGGAAACGGCTGATTTTTAATGGAATATCTACATAGGCGTACAGAGGTCCATTATCAGCAACCATCACTCCTGTGTTCCAATGGCAATTTGTGTTAGCTAATCCAAGTTTATCATTTTAAAAGGCTAATTGATCATTAGAAAACCCTTTTGCAATTATGTTAACACAGCTGAAAACAGTTGTGCTGATTAAAGGAGCAATAAAACTGTCCTTTAGACTAGTTGAGTAGCTGGAGCATCAGCATTTGTGGGTTCGATTACAGGCTCAAAATGGCCAGAAACAATACACTTTTTTATGAAACTCGTCAGTCTATTCTTGTTCTGAGAAATTAAGGCTATTCCATGCGAGAAATTGAGATTTGGCTATTTCTTTGCAACTCTGCAAGGTCTACCTGTTGTATTCGGCGCATGTGACAAATAAAATTTGATTTGATTTTGATTAAATGATAGACCCAAAACATTTGAACAAAATAATATTTGACCTCTTTTTTGCCTAATACAGTTGAGTCGGAAGTTTACATACACGTAGGTCGGAGTCATTAAAACTCATTTTTTAACCACTCCACAAATTTCTTGTTAACAAACTAAAGTTTTGGCAAGTCGGTTAGGACATCTACTTTGTGCATGACACAAGTAATTTGTTTGACACCAACAATTGTTTACAGACAGATTATTTCACTTATAATTCACTGTATCACAATTCCAGTGGGTCAGAAGTTTACATACTCTAAGTTGACTGTGCCTTTAAACTATCAATGATGGGTGTAGCTGGTGCATGGAAGTCAGGCGCAAGAGAGCAGAGATGAGTGGACAAAGCACTTTACTGAGGCAATTATCAGAACAGAACTCAACCGTGTCACAAAAACAAATGCCCAAGGAACAAATGAGATAGCACAAAGTACCACAACCAAGTACAAAGTACAGGCTGCCACAAAGCACGGGTACAAACCAAAACCCGGCGCAAACCAGACGGAAGTGTGCCAACCTTGACAAATAAACTATACCCCACACAGACATGGAGGGAACAGAGGCCTAAATACACATAGTAATTAAGAGGAGATGTAAACCAGGTGTGCAGGAAAACAAGACAAAACAAATGGAAAATGAAAGGTGGAGCGGCGATGGCTAGAAGACCGGTGACGTCGACCGCCGAACGCCGCCCGAACAAGGAGAGGGACCGACTTCGGCGGAAGTCGTGACATAAACAGCTTGAAAAATTCCAGAAAATTATGTAATGGCTTTAGAACCTTCTGATAGGCTAATTGACATAATTTGAGTCAATTGGAGGTGTACCTGTAGATGTATTTCAAGGCCTACCTTCAAACTCAGTGCCTCTTTGCTTGACATCATGGGAAAATCAAAAGAAATCAGCCAAGACCTCAGAAAAACAATTGTAGACCTCCACAAGTCTACAATCTACTACTGTTTAATTTTGATATCCTCTTCCTTAAAATGTTTCAGATTGATGACCAATGAATTCATGTCCCAAACATGCTATTGCTACCACTTTCTGTAGATTCTGACTGTTGAAGATATTTCACTGTGCATTACTGTTATGTTGTGTCCTGCATGCCCACATTACGTCAATTGTTAAAACAAATATTTTAAGCTTACAGTGCGTGTCATGAAAACTCAGGAGGTTGATGTATTGCGGGCCCTCTGGAAAGTCCTGAAATATGCCCCTGAGCCGTGTTGGAGAATGACGCAAAGTATGTATATGAGCAAGTGTCTTTTTTTAAAGACCTCTCTAAGCTATAACTGCCACAAAATTATTCAACTAGTACCATGGAAATACTTTTAGCCAGCTGAGTCCACAAAGTTGCTTCAAGAATGTGCTTTTCTCGTTTGCTCATAAAATCTTTAAATGTGCTGATTGTTTTCATTGCAGATCTGACCCATCACACAACTCCTCAAGAGGGCCACTACGTTCCAGATCGCCTTCTGTGCTCCGAGGTCCTTGATGAGGATCTACCCCATCACACCACTCTTATTAATTAAATAAAACAATGCACCTTTATATACCCCCCCCCCCCCAAAAAAAAAAAAACCAGATACTTTATGTACATAACTATTCAGACACTTTGCTATGAGACTCGAAATTGAGATCAGGTGCGTCTTGTTTCTATTGATCATCCTTGAGATGTTTCTACAACTTGATTGGAGTCGACCTGTGGTAAATCCAGTTGATTGCACATGATTTGGAAAGGCACACAATTGTCTATATAAGGTCCCACAGTTGACAGTGCATGTCAGAGCAAAAACCAAGCGATGCGGTTGAAGGAATTGTCCGTAGAGCTCTGAGACAGGATTGTGTCAAGGCACAGATCTAGGGATGGGTACCAAAACATATCTGCAGCATTGAAGGTCCCCAAGAACACAGTGGCCTCCATTCTTAAATGGAAGAAGTTTGGAACCACCAAGACTCTTCCTAGAGCTGGCCACCCGGTCAAACTGAGCAATTGGGGGAGAAGGGTCTTGGTCAGGGAGATGACCAAGAACCCGATGATCACTCTGAAGGAGCTCCAGAGTTCCTCTGTGGAGATGGTAGAACCTTCCAGAAGGACAACCATCTCTGCAGAGCTCCACCAATCAGGCCTTGATGGTAGTGGCCAAACGGAAGCCACTCCTCAGTAAAAGGCACATGGCAGCCCACTTGGAGTTTGCCAAAAAGCATCCAAAGGACTCTCAGACCATGAAAAACAAGATTCTCTGGTCTGATGAAACCAAGATTGAACTCTTTGTTCTGAATGCCAAGCGTGACGTCTGGAGGAAACCTGGCACCATCCCTATAGTGAAGCATGGTGGTGGCAGCATCATGTTGTGGGGATGTTTTTCAGTGGCATGGACTGGGAGACTAGTCAGGATCGAGGGAAAGATGAATGGAGCAAAGTACAGCGAGATCCTTGATGAAAACCTGCTCCAGAGCGCTCAGTCTCCGAATGTCCTTGTGTGGCCCAGCCAGAGCCCGGACTTGAACTCGATCCAACATCTCTGGAGAAACCTGAAAATAGCTGTGCAGCGACGCTCCCCATCCAACCTGAGAGAGCTTGAGAGGATCTGCAGAGAAGAATGGAAGAAAGTCCCCAAATACAGGTGTGCCAAGCTTGTAGTGTCATACCCAAGAAGACTTGAGGCTGTAATCGTTGCCAAAGGTGATTCAACAAGGTAATGAATAAAGGGTCTGAATATTTAAGTAAATGTGATTTTACATTTTTTAGTAAATGTGCAAAAACGTCTAAACCTGTTTTTGTTTGGTCATTATGGGGGTATTGTGTGTAGATTGATGAGGGAAATAAGGCTGTAACGTAACAATGTGGAAAAAGTCTATGGGTCTGAATACGTTCCGAGTGCACCGTGTCTATGCATTTATTTTCTGTGAGTGAATTCTGAAACAATTACTGTATGCAGATGTGTGAAACATTGTGATGTAGATTTGTTTTTGCCATTGCTTTTTCTATTGTAAATGTAAGAATATGTTGCAGATGAACTCTAATTGGTGACTATGGAAACAAATGGAAGATGTTTTCAATATCCAACTTTAGAAAAAAGGTACTATCTAGAACCTAAAAGGATTATTTGGCTGTCCCCATAGGATAACACTTAGAAGAACCCTGTTGTATGTAGGACCCTTTCCACAGAGGGTTCTATATTGAAACCAAAAGCCTTCTCCGTGGAACCCAAAAGGGTTACTCTATGGGGACAGCCAAATAACCCTTTTGGAACCCTTTTTTTCTAAGAGTGTAGGTAATAAATTGTTGTCAGGTGGTCATTATCAGGTTATGATGAGGCCTTAACTATGACCAGTAGGCTACATAATATAGCACATAATATAGTGGTCACAATGATGACCACTATATAGTGGTCAATTGTCACATCCTGACCATAGTAAGATATTATTTTCTATGGTAGAGTAGGTCAGGGCGTGACAGGGGGTGTTTTGCGTTTTTCTATGTTTTCTATTTCTATGTTTAAGTTCTAGGTTTCTATTTCTATGTTGTTGTTTTTTGGGATGATCTCCAATTAGAGGCAGCTGGTCCTCGTTGTCTCTAATTGGAGATCATATTTAAGATTTAAGTAGGTTTTTTTTCCACCTATGCTTGTGGGCAGTTGCATTCTGTTTAGTCTCTGTACCTGACAGAACTGTGAGCTGATCGGTTTCCATTTGTTATTTTGTCTTTAGTGTTTTTGAGTTATTGAATTTCATCATGAGCACTCAACACGCTGGGCTTTGGTCCCCTCTCTACGACAGCCGTTACAACAATAAAAATGTTAACTTCCTTTTTCAACCAGTTTGCGACCAGAATAAGATGTCATACTGACGTCTTTTCAACCAGGTTTTGCCCACTGGGATAATCCATATTAATTAATGAGAATGTTATTTTGGTCTCTGCCTCTTCCATAGGTAAACCGTTTGACCTCCCACTAGCTATATGAACATGTATTATTTGTATGGTTAGGCTGAGCCCCATGCTCTGGTTAAAGTTAACCAGTGGGTGGTGTAGAATCGGCTACTTTTTTATTAACCTCTACTTAACCAGGTAGGCCAGTTGAGAACACGTTCTCATTTACAACTGCGACCTGGCCAAGATTAAGCAAAGCAGTGCGACAACAACACAGAGTTACACATAAAAAATGTACAGTCAATACAATAGAAAAAAATCTATGTACAGTGTGTGCAAATGTAGAAGAGTAGGGAGGTAAGGCAATAAAGGACGTAGAGGCTAAATAATTACAATTTAGCATTAACACTGGAGTGATAGATGTGCAGATGATGTGCAAGTAGAGATACGGGGGTGCAAAAGAGCAAGAAGATAAACAACAATTTGGGGATGAGGTAGTTGGGTGTGCTATTTACAGATTGGCTGTGTACAGGTACAGTGATCGGTAAGCTGCTCTGACAGCTGATGCTTAAAGTTAGAGAGGGAGATATGTCTCCAACTTCAGTGATTTTTGCAATTCGTTCCAGTCATTGGCAGCTGAGAACTGGAAGGGGATGACCAGTGAAATATACCTGCTGGAGCACGTGCTACGGGTGGGTGTTGCTATGGTGACCAGTGAGCTGAGATAAGGCGGGGCTACACTTATTTCCTCTACCACCTCGCAGTTAGATCATGGTATTGCTGGTGAAAGTTGAGGACTTCTCATTCTGCAGACAAACATATTCATGTTGGTGTGTTAGTAAACACAATGTTAGTAACTACTAACAGGAATCACCTCATACATAACAAACTGCTGACAATGAAATAACCACATAAAGCTATGAACAATTCTACAATACTTTTTATTTAGGGTGTAGATCAGCTTTAATATTGCAAATAGATTGTGGCTTCTATCAATGTAATTGTCTGCATAACTTCCAATCCCCCATCTATATTATTTTTTATAAAGATACAGTATATACAGTTGAAGTGGGAAGTTTACATACACTTAGGTTGGAGTCATTAAAACTAGTTTTTCAACCACTCCACAAATTTCTTGTTAACAAACTATAATTTTGGCAAGTCGGTTAGGATATCTACTTTGTGCATGACACAAGTAATTTTTACAACAATTGTTGACAGACAGATTATTTCACTTACAATTCACTGTATCACAATTCCAGTGGGTCAGAAGTTTACGTACACTAAGTTGACTGTGCCTTATACAGCTTGGAAAAATTCCAGAAAATGATGTAATGGCTTTAGAAGCTTCTGATAGGCTAATTTACATAATTTGAGTCAATTGGAGTACCTGTGGATGTGGTGCCTGTACCTGTGGTGTACCTGTGGATGTATTTGAAGGCCTACCTTCAAACTCAGTGCCTCTTTGCTTGACATCATGGGAAAATCAAAGGAAATAAGCCAAGACCTCAGAAAAACATTGTAGACCTCAACAAGTCTGGTTCACACTTGGGAGCAATTACCAAATGCCTGAAGGTACCACGTTCATCTGTACAAACAATAGTACGCAAGTATAAACACCATGGGACCACACAGCCATAATACCACTCAGGAAAGAGACGCGTTCTGTCTTTTAGAGATGAACGTACTTTGGTGCGAAAAGTGCAAATCAATCCCAGAACAACAACAACGGACCTTGTGAAGATGCTGGAGGAAACAGGTACAAAAGTATCTATATCCACAGTAAAACGAGTCCTATATCAGCATAACCTGAAAGGCCGCTCAGCAAGGAAGAAGCCACTGCTCCAAAACCACCATAAAAAAGCCAGATTACGGTTTGCAACTGCACATGGGGACAAAGATCGTACTGTTTGGAGAAATGTCCTCTGGTCTGATGAAACAAAAATATAACTGTTTGGCCATAATGACCATTGTTATGTTTGGTGGAAAAGGGGGAAGGCTTGCAATCCGAAGAACACCATCCCAACCGTGAAGCACGGGGTTGGCAGCATCATGTTGTGGGTGTGCTTTGCTGCAGGAGGGACTGGTGCACTTCACAAAATAGATGGCATCACATGGAAGGACAATTATGTGGATATATTGAAGCAACATCTCAAGACATCAGTCAGGAAGTTAAAGCTTGGTCACAAATGGGTCTTCCAAATGGACAATGACCCCAAGCATACTTCCAAAATTGTGGCAAAATGGCATTAGGACAATAAAGTCAAGGTATTGGAGTGGCCATCACAAAGCCCTGACCTCAATCCTGTAGAAAATATGTGGGCAGAACTGAAAAAGCATGTGCAAGCAAGGAGTATTTTTTTTAGTTTTTTTTTACCTTTTAACTAGGCAAGTCAGTTAAGAACAAATTCTTATTTACAATGACACCTACCCCGCCCAAACCTGGACGATGCTGGGCCAATTGTTCGCCGCCCTACGGGACTCCCAATCACGGCCGGATGTGATGCAGCCTAGATTTGAACCAGCTACTGCAGTGTGTTAGACCACTGCGCCAGTCGGGAGCCCAAAGTGTATTGTATGTTGACTTTGACATGTTGTGGCTTTCGAGTGCCTTGTTTGCTATTCATACAGATATTTCATTAGGGATTATAAACTCAGCAAAAAAAGAAACGTCCCTTTTTCACGACCCTGTCTTTCAAAGATAATTCTTAAAAATCCAAATAACTTCACAGATCTTCATTATAAAGGGTGTAAACACTGTTTCCCATGCTTGTTCAATGAACCATAAACAATTAATGAACATGCACCGGTGGAATGGTCGTTAAGACACTAACAGTTTACAGACGGTAGGCAATTAAGGTCACAGTTATGAAAACTTAGGACACTGAAGAGGCCTTTCTACTTACTCTGAAAAACACCAAAAGAAAGATGCCCAGGGTCCCTGCTCATCTGCGTGAACGTGCCTTAGGCATGCTGCAAGGAGGCATGAGGACTGCAGATGTGGCCAGGGCAATAAATTGCAATGTCCGTACTGTGAGACGCCTATGACAGCGCTACAGGGAGACAGGACAGACAGCTGATCATCCTCGCAGTGGCAGACCCTGTGTAACTACTCCTGCACAGGATCGGTACATCCGAACATCACACCTGCGGGACAGGTACAGGATGGCAACAAATGCCCGAGTTACACCAGGAACGCACAATCCCACCATCAGTGCTCAGACTGTCCGCAATAGGCTGAGAGAGGCTGGACTGAGGGCTTGTAGGGCTGTTGTAAGGCAGGTTCTCACCAGACATCACCGGCAACAATGTCGCCTATGGGCACAAACCCACCGTTGCTGGACCAGACAGGACTGGCAAAAAAAGTGGTCTTCACTGACGAGTCGCAATTTTGTCTCACCAGGTGTGATGGTCGGATTCGCGTTTATTGTCAAATGAATGAGTGTTACACCGAGGCCTGTACTCTAGAGCGGGATCGATGTGGAGGTGGAGGGTCCGTCATGGTCTGGGGCGGTGTGTCACAGCATCATCGGATTGAGCTTGTTGTCATTGCAGGCAATCTCAATGCTGTGCGTTACAGAGAAGACATCCTCCTCCCTCATGTGGTACCCTTCCGGCAGACTCATCCTGACATGACCCTCCAGCATGACAATGCCACCAGCCATACTGCTCGTTCTGTGCGGGATTTCCTGCAAGACAGGAATGTCAGTGTTGTGCCATGGCCAGCAAAGAGCCCGGATCTCAATCCCATTGAGCACGTCTGGGACCTGTTGGATCGGAGGGAGAGTGCATGGGCCATTCCCCCCACAAATGTCTGAGAACTTGCAGGTGCCTTGGTGGAAGAGTGGGGTAACGTCTCACAGCAAGAACTGGCAAATCTGGTGCAGTCCATGAGTAGGAGATGCACTGCAGTACTTAATGCAGCTGCTGGCCACACCAGATACTGACAGTTGTTTTTGATTTTGTCCCCCCCCCCCCTTTGCTCAGGGACACATTATTCCATTTCTGTTAGTCACATGTCTGTGGAACTTGTTCAGTTCATGTCTCAGTTGTTGAATCTTATGTTCATACAAATATTTACACGTTAAGTTTGCTGAAAATAAACGCAGTTGACAGTGAGAGGACGTTTCTTTTTTTGCTGAGATTATATACATGAATATATAGCAATCAAAGAAAATATTTCAAAAATCTCTCAAATGAGTACTATGCAACCATTCAAACTGAATTAGCTCGGCTTTGAAATATAAATACAAAGACTGGTATTTCACTTAGCGTCCCCTCCTTTAGCTGCTGTCTAAACTATATTCACTGGGTCCATGACACTTTCCCGGTTGATTTCTGTTAGAATATCATCCAAAATCTGTATACCTGGACTTTGATTTAGCTTTTCCAGAATTAGTAGCCATTTAAGTTCAAAACGGGTTTCACACAACGGGTTCCCACCTACTCACGTAAAGCACAGGTCATTGGCTATCTAGCTAGCTAGGTTTCAAAACGATCGTTAACATTGGACAAAGATAGTCAATCAAGTGAACACCGCCCGTGTCATCGGTGCGCAATAACGCGTCGTACCTTCCTGGCTAAAATTGGCTTTCCAGTGGATATACTGAATGCAGAATGATATAGCAAAGGCTGGTTACTTTTTAGAGTGTCTGAGGAATAAATTCAAATGTAATTTGACTGGTTGAAACAACATTTAGCGTTCGAGTAGCACAGCTTTTTCTTTGCAAGTTGAACTTGTGGAAATACAAAAATCGTGCATACTAAATGGACGTTTTTAGGATATGAAAAAGGATGTTATCAAACTACACTACATTTTATCTCTGTGTTCCTTAGGATGACAAATCAGAGCAAGATGTCAGAATGTAATTAAATTATTTACCTGCAGATCTGAATGTATCAAACCTGTCGCTGTGATACAAGTGTTTTGTTGTTGTGCACTCAAAACAATAGCATGGTATTTTTGTGATGTAATAGCTACTGTAAATTGGACAATGCAATTACATTAACAAGAATTGAAGCATTATGCCCATATAAGACACTTATGTACAACATTTTTGTCCCCCAATTTTTTTTTTGTCACATTATGCATATTGAGCAATAACTGTCCCGTTGACGGGACACCGATCCATAACAACATTATACTTCTGAACTTATTTAGGCTTGCCATAAAAAAAGGGGTTGAATACTTATTGACTCAAGACATTCAGCTTTGCGTTCTTTATTCATTTGTAAAAAAACAAAACAATCGCAGTGACATAAAAAATGTAAATTGCTTTAACACAAAATGTGGAAAAAGTCTAGTGGTGGGAATACTTTCTGAAGGCATTGTATAGCATAATAAGCAACTAATTCTAGAACACTGATAAATATTAAAATGTAATCAATTACAAATTGCATGACCCTCCCCTGGACTTGATTTAGAAAATACTAAATCCTCCCCGACTGAAATAGAAAGCATGTCCCTCCCCCATTCTCCTCCTGGTCCCGTTCTGTACATTTTGAAACATCCCTAAACACTGCATCTGGTAAAAATGGTGCATTTGATAGACATTACTAAATCAAGACAAAAACATAATGTCACTCTACATCATTCGGTTATAATAATAACCATTCAGTAGAATGAAGGATTTCTTTTTCCTGTCTTTGTTTCACATACACACATACACACATACTCAGTCCTTTCAAGTATGTATCCCACATAGCTACAGAATCGGATCGGATGACCTAGCTGACAAGGTAAAAATCAGTCGTTCTGCCCCTGAACAAGGCAGTTAACCCACTGTTCCTAGAACGTCATTGAAAATAAGAATTTGTTCTTAACTGACTTGCCTAGTTAAATAAAGGTAAAATAAAAATATTAAAATAATATGGCTTGTTAATTATAGCTGTAAAATTCCAATGTCTAGTCTCCATTCGATTCACAGCCATGAAATCTGCTCCTGTTCTCCTTTATAGGGCCTTTTAGAAGGTGGGTGCCTCGCTCTTCACCCATCGCTCGTCATGCTTCCCCGTCGACTCAGCCTCATCTCCACCAGGCCCAGCTTATTGATGGCACTCTTGAGGGAGTTTCGGAACATGGAACTGGAAAAACAGTAGATGACCGGATCCAGCGCACTGTTAAGGTAGGTAAATCCAATGGACAGGCTGAAGAGCTGCGCAGCCTTGTTGTAAGACTCACAGTCGCTGGGTCTGACCTTCTTGATAAAGAGAGCACTCAGGCCTGTGGCGATGCTGGGAAAGAAACACAGCACAAACACAGCCACGATCAGCCCAACCACGCGGATGGCCCGCTGCACCTTCTGCCCCTTGTCCAGTTGCCGTTGGCGCAAGATGCAGGCAATCCTGGCTGAGCAGAATAGCAAGAGCAGCAGGGGCAGGAAGAACTCCCCGACGAACACTGTGTTGTGTATCTTGATTGCCAGGGGAGTCACATTGTAGGCGCTGAAGCTGCGACACAGGGACTTGTTGCCATGCTGAACGAGGAGGTCGGTGGTCAGCAGGGGGAGCCGCAGGGACATCACCACCGCCCAGATGCCCCCCGCCACCCATCCTGCCTGGGTAGATGTCATGTGGTTGACACGGTGGTGTGGGTGGACCACCTTGAAGTAGCGGTCGAAGGCCACGGTAGTCATGAAGGCGATGCTGGCCGAGCGGTTGACAGCGAGCATGAAGAGGTTGCTCCGACACCAGGCTTCGCCAAACACCCAGTGTTCCCCACGGAACAGGTTGTCAATGCGGAAGGGCAGGGAGATGAGCAGTAGGAAGTCAGCCAGGACCAAGTTAAAGAGGAACAGGGTGTTGGCCCTCCAAGTCTTCAGACGGCAGGTGAAGATCCACAGGGCCATTACGTTGCCTGGCAAGCCCACTAGGAGCTCTGTAATCAGGACAGGGGGCAGTATTTTGGCCACCAGATCCTGAGGGGCCAGGCAGTGGAAGGGCTGGTTACTGTGCACTACTGTTGCTTCTTCAACCATAGTTAGATTGAGTATGTTTTTGCTTCCAGGAAACCTCAGATGTTGGTGTTTTTCACACAGTCTGGCTCTTCCTCTTTACAGAGCATCTCAGGGGGATATCTGCACAAACAAGGCAAATGTGAGAAAATAACATCAAATTTGCCAGGGTAATGCATTCAAGACAGACGAAGAGCTGTTTTCTACAAATAGTCTGTTCATATGCCTACCTCTTTGTAAAAACGTTTATAAAAAGGAAGCTTATTGGAGGTTCCTCTATTACAGGGCTTGGGTAAGAGCTCAGCAAAACCGATGTGTGTTCCTTCAACCTCATGGCTTGGTTGTTGCTCTGACATGCACTGTCAACAGTGGGACCTTATATAGACAGGCGTGTGCCTTTCTAAATCATGTCCAATCAATTTACCACAGGTGGACCCCAATCTAGTTGGATGCACCTGAGCTCAATTTCAAGTCTCATAGCAATACTTATGAATACTTCTGTAAAATTTGGGAATAAACTGTAATAAAACAATATATTTTCTATGCTCAAAATTAACTCCTCCTTCAGTGCATGTTCAGTGAAAATGCTTGCTATGTTCGCTTGTAAGTTAGCCTTACACAATTGATGAGAAACGTGAAACAAATATGAAAAACATTTCAAAACAACATACACACACATATATAAGATACCTTTTCACATATTCACTACTCACCAGTTGAGCGTTTGGGGTCATTGACTGCGTTTGGGGTTGAAGAGCAGTTTAGAATCCCGTAGGTGACTTTGAATGTCCTCAACAGATTTTATCTCCTCTCCTGTGTGTTTCCACTGTTCAGGCTTTTCTGTTGGTTTTTAGAGGAGCGTCTTGAGACTGTCACTTTAAGACTGACTTCCTCTGAGGGCTGGCCAGACCCAACATGACATCACTAAGTGTGATCTCTGAGCTAATTCAGGGAGATTGCAATCACAACCAAACTCTAATTTGAATGTCCTCTTCAGCCACATCTGCATATACAGTGCCTTCAGAAATTATTCACACCCCTTGACTTATTCCACATTTAGTTGTTTTACAGCCTGAATTGAAAATGGATTCAATCAATTTGTTTTCTCACCCATCTACACACAATACCCCATAATGGCAAAGGGAAAACATCTTTGTCAAAATGTTTGCTAATATACAAAAAAAACGAACAGAAATACCTTATTTACATAATTATTCACAATCTTTTGCTATGACACTCCAAATTGAGCTCAGGTGCATCCATTTTCCTTTGATCATCCTTGAGATGTCACTCCAACTTGATTGGAGTCCACCTGTGGCCAATTAAATTGTTTGGACATGATTTAGAAAGAAACACACCTGGCTATATAAGTCCCACAGTTGACATTACATGTCAGAGCCGAAACTATACCATGAAGTCCAAGGAACTGTCCGTAGATCTCAGAGAAAGAATTGTGATGAGGCATATGTCTGGGGAAGGGTATAAAACCATTTCTAGAGTGTTGAAAGATTCAAAAAACACAGTCTCCATCATTGGAAAATAAAAAAAAATATGGAACTACCCAGACTCTGCCTAGAGCTTACCATCCTATCAAATTGAACAACCGGGCAAGAAGGACCTTGGTCAAGGAGGTGACCAAGAACCCAATTACCACTCTGACAGATCTACAGAGTTTCTTGGCTGAGATGGGAGATCCTGCCAGAAGGACAGCAGTCTCCACAGCCCCTCACCAATCTGGGCTTTATGGGAGAGTGGCCAGACGGAAGCCATTCCTGAGAAAAAGGCACATGACAGCATGCCTGGAGTTTGCAAAAAGGCACGTGAAAGACAGAGCATAAGGTAAATGAGTCTGTGGTCTGAGACAACAATTGAACTCTTTGGCCTGAAAGCAAAGCATTATGTCTGTAGAAAACCAGGCATCACCTGTCTAATACCATCCCTACCGTAAAGCATGGTGTTTGCAGCATCATGCTATGGGGATGCTTTTCAGCGGCAGGGACTGGGAGACTGGTAAGGATAGTGGGAACAATGAATACAGACAAATAAAGGCAAATCATTTGTGAAAACCTGCATCAGAGTGCAAATGACCTTAGACTGGGGTGAAGATTTATGTTCCAACAGGACAATGACCCCAAGCATACAGCCAAATCAACGCTAGAATGGCTTCAGTACAAGAATGTGAAAGTCCTTGAGTTGCCCAGCCAAAGCCCAGACTTGAATCCCATTGAAAGTCTGTGGAAAAACTTGAAGATTGTTGTTAACCTGCCACTCCCCATCTAACTTAACAGAGCTTGAGAAAATTTTCAAGGAAGAATGGGAGAAAATCCCCGAATCCAGATGTGCAAAGCTGATACTGACACACCCAAGACAACTCAAAGCTGTAATCGGTACCGAAGGTGCTTCTACAAAGTATTGACTTAGCACCTATTTTTCTAAGTGTGTATCTAGAACCTAATATTCGGATTTCCCCATAGGCGCTGCTGCTCCTTGTTCACCACACTGTCTGTGTGGGTGGACCATTTCAGTTTTTTTTAAGTTCCTCGGCGTACACATCACGGACAAACTGAAACGGTCCACCCACACAGACAGCGTGGTGAAGAAGGCGCAGCAGCGCCTCTTCAACCTCAGGAAGCTGAAGAATTTCGGCTTGTCACCAAAAACACTCACAAACTTTTACAGATGCACAATCGAGAGCATCCTGTCGGGCTGTTACGGCAGCTGCTCCGCCCACAACCGGAAGGCTCTCCAGAGGGTAGTGAGGTCTGCACAACGCATCACCGGGGGCAAACTACCTGCCCTCCAGGACACCTACACCACCCGATGTCACAGGAAGGCCAAAAAGATCATCAAGGACAGCAACCACCCGAGCCACTGCCTGTTCACCCCGCTATCATCCAGAAGGTGAGGTCAGTACAGGTGCATCAAAGCTGGGACCGAGAGACTGAAAAACAGCTTCTATCTCAAGGCCATCAGACTGTTAAACAGCCATCACTAACATTGAGTGGCTGCTGCCAACATACTGACTCAACTCAAGCCACTTTAATAATGGGAAAATTGATGTAATCAATTTATCTCTTGCCACTTTATATTATTTATATTAGATAATGTTTACATAACCTACATTTTTCATCTCATATGTATATACTGTACGCCATACCATCTACTGCATCTTGCCATCTTGATGTAATTAGATTTATCACTAGCCACTTTAAACAATGCCACTTTATATAATGTTTTCATAATCTACATTACTCATCTCATATGTATATACTGTACTCTATACCATCTGCTGAATCTTGCCATCCTGATGTAATGTATCACTATCCACCTTAAACAATGCTGCTTTATATGTTTTCATACCCTACAATACTCATCTCATATGTATATACTGTACTCCATACCATCTACTGCATCTAGCCTATGCCATTCGGCCATCACTCATTTATATATTTTTATGTACATATTCATATTCATTCCTTTACACTTGTGTGTACAAGGTAGTTGTTGTGGAATTGGTAGATTACTTGTTAGATATTACTGCATGGTCGGAACTAGAAGCACAAGCATTTCGCTACACTTGCATTAACACCTGCTAACCATGTGTATGTGACAAATACATTTGATTTGATTTGGGGTATGAATACTTTCTGAAGGCACTGTACTTCTATATGACTGGGGGACTTTGCTTTATCTGAGGTATCATTGTGGATATTTTAACATGCAACTGCTTGTTCACAGCGATAGGGGATGTTGGTCAAAATACCAGTGAGTCAAGATATAGATGTAATATCAGGAATAAGAGAAGGTGAAATGTGCTGTCCTCATAAGAAGAAAACCAGGCATACAACTGGGGGAAGACCTTTTCCTGAAGCATACAGTTCCACTATTACCCATGAGTCATGACATATGAGCAACATATACTGTATCAACCCAGAAGCTCCTTTTCAACCTAATTCCCCCTGGATCCCGCTATACTGTAGTCTATGAATCAGTCCATGGATTGCACCTGGCTGAGAACAGTGATTTAAGTTCATAGCAGCGATAGGGAACTACTTCAATTTTTCAAGAATGAGTTTGGGTGTCTTAAAGGGGCATTCTGGGATTGCTACATCTGTTTTAAGACTTGTAAAAGAATGACATATAGCCATAGATTCTTGAAGGAAAAAAAAGAAAAAAAGAAAAATTGTCTGATCTATGAATAATGTTTATAGCATTAATGTCATAATATAACCATATACATCAAGGTAAAAATCCCTTAGTATGTGACAACAGACGGTGTTAGTCTGAACAAAGTTCAGTACTCTGATCAAAGTCCATAGGAAATTATTTAGAAATGTTCAGATGACAACATTATCTGTCAGCGATGTCGCAAGTCCTCTGTTGTCAGTCATTTTGAGGTTACCAGTCTCACTAACTCTATTTCGCAGAACATAGAAGTAGCACATGTTGTGAAAAATAAATAGGGACACACGACCACACCCACCGACATTCACACTCTAAAAACAACTTTCCTGCATGCACAAATACTCTGCAATAAATGAGTGTATCTGTGTTGATAGGCAGATGTTAGCCCTATGGTGGTGCCACTTTTACGGCCTCTGTTTGTTTTGTGTGCGGTGTAATAAAGTAGGAAAATAAGAGACCAGAGTCCAGCTTACACACACACACACACACTCACACACACACACACACACACACACACACACACACACACACACACACACACA
Organism: Salmo salar; assembly: GCF_965601325.2. Classification (NCBI taxonomy): domain Eukaryota; kingdom Metazoa; phylum Chordata; class Actinopteri; order Salmoniformes; family Salmonidae; genus Salmo; species Salmo salar. The sequence goes on along the minus strand of NC_138308.1, from coordinate 12,640,363 downwards.
CACACACTGTGGTAGGCCTAGGAGGGAGGGGGAGTCAATTACCACTAAGTCATTCCCCTCTGTCTGTCTGTAAATGACTGTAAAAGTAGTTGAATCGCAATGTTTTGAGAGCCTTTTGAGGGGAAGCGATGTAGCTTGTGAAAAGGAGCTGTGCTAGATAACCTATGACATTTCTGGCACAGAACTGAAAGATATTATGCAAGCTGTCTCAAAAGCGTTCTTCCACTAGCTTTTAAAAATTCACAAATGTAAATTGTTAGATATTGGACAGATCAGCTTTGTACCAATATCTTGGTCACTGTGTAAACAGGGTACAGTGTTCTACACTCTTACAAAAAAGGGTTCCAAAAGGGTTCTTCAGCCGTCCCCATAGGAGAACCCTTTTGGGTTCCAAGTAGAACCCTTTTGGGTTCCAGGTAGAACCCTCGGTGGAAAAGGGTTCTACATGGAACCCAAAAGGGTTCTTCAAAGGCTTATCCTATGCCAACAAACACTTTTAGGTTCTAGAAGATAGCACCTTTTTTTGCTAAGAGTGTAGGCCCTACTTGCATGTTAGACATCCCACATTAACACATACCCACAATTCTCCCATCCCATGTAAAGGTACACATCACACATTAAACCAGCCTGAGGCAGACAATGGTGATCCTCTCTGTAACTCCAGAGGACCTAGATGTAATGTCAGGGCTAGCCCATCCTTATCAGTCTCCCATAAGGTCATGTCCCTCACTCCCTTCGCCTGTCCTCAACTGATAAGCCTCACGCAGCCTGCTCTGAGACAGTAGAGAAAGGACCCCCAAAGCCTTAGTAAAGTTTACTTTGGTGACAGTGACACACAGGCACGCACACACACACGCACACACGCACACACACACACACACACACACACACACACACACACACACACACACACACACACACACACACACACACACACACACACACACACACACACACACACACACACACACACACACACACACACACACACACACACACACACACCACACACACACACACAGTTTGTCACTGATGGCCCAGATGAGTGGTAAACCTGGTTGGCTCTCCTCCCCACCGCCTCTGCACTCCACCCTGACCTTAGACTGGAGAAGAGATGTCGCTCTGTACCTCTGATAGCATAGACTGGCTTAATGTTTAGCCTAGGGTCTTAACACACACACACACACACACACATAGACACAACGAGGCAGACCGGGAAGCAGTATAAAAGGCAAAGTAACCACAGAGACATACACGGCTCAGGGATGGAGTCAGGAACACTACACGTAAGGAGGGTACTAGGCGGTAAAACTTTGGGTGAGTATTTGAGTCATTTTTTGGGGAGTTGGATTTATAGGATTGCATTTTTATCACAATTAATTTCAAATAACAACCATGACTATCAGCTAATCAATTTGTTACAGTGAACCTACAGCCATAAATGTTTCTATGCTGAAATAAAACTTGTTCAGTTCTTTCCTAAGTTGAGTCGTTTACAGTAACTGCCTGATCAATAACAATTACAGATAAAGTCAATTGTTTGTCTGTTAAATGAAGAACAATAGGCTCTATAGACCATAACAATGCTGACATAGTATAAGCACATTTCTTAAACTTTGCATGGAATATCATAGAGACTTTTAATAGGAAAGCATGTAGTGAAATCATCTGTGTTTCCCCCGTGAGTCAATAGAAGACAAAGGTTATTGACTTGCACCCCCCCTCCCCAACGTCAAAAATATTTTAACATGACACTCCCCTTGTACTGTAAAAAAAAAAAAAAATGCAACCAAGGTAAAGACAGTTTCAAGTTGGATATTCAACAGATATTCACGCTTTCAAACCTCAATAGCTTTCAAACTACTTGAGCCACAGACTCCAAATAATTGTCATGATGTTGGAAAAATTGCACTCAACATTGCACAGGTCTTATTTTCACGATTTGGACATTAATTCATTTTCCAAAGCTAATAAACATGTGGAAATGTGAGCAGCATTTTGAATTCCTAGTTGAATTATTTAGGGAACGAAAAACAAAGGACAAACCTTTTTTACATTTGAATTTCAATAGCTCCTTGGTCATGTGACCTACTGACTTCAAACAAGGTTCAGAATGTCCACTGACTACCCTTCTATATTGCACACCCTTTAGTTTGTCCATTTTCATCTCACAAGATTTCACATGAATTTTTAATTTTTTAAATTTCAATAGCTCCTTGGTCATGTGACCTACTGACTTCAAACAAGGTTCAGAATGTCCACTCAGTGGGCCCACACATTGCACACACTTTAGTTTGTCCATTTTCATCTCACATGATTTTACATGAATTTTGAAACTTTCACATTTCAATAGCTCCTTGGTCATTTGACCTACTTACTTCAAACAAGGTGCAGAATGTACACTGGCTACCCTTCTATATTGCACACTCTTGTTTGTGTACTGTACAATCATGCAGTGTAACGTACATTTTTCATTTCTTTTTTGTTTTAGATTGCAATAGCTCCTTGATCATATCAATTACACCTAATAAGCATGCAGTGGATATACACCCATATTGCATAACCTCTAGTTATGTTTCTTCTATATTGTTGTACATTAATATTAGTTTGACAATTAGGGGGTTCCGTGTACCGTAGAGTTGGCGTGAGTGACTCGAGGCGTACTCGCACTCCAGATCAGAGTGCTGAAGACGGCCCAGGCTGTGGAGGTCAACTTCCTCTTGTAGGCGTCAATTGGGTTTACCTTTTGGTCTACAATCATGAGAGAATTGTGTTGTGTTTACCCTTTTCTTTAATATTCATCTAGAATAATTGGTAGTTCTAAGTATTTATTTTGCCTGTTTTTTTATTTTTCCACAGTATTTAACAGCGGTGCACAATAGAAGAGAGACAGATAATATATCCTTTCATTGTTAATATCAACCATAAAGGAAAATGGCAAAGTATGAAAGTCATGTTATTAATTGTCCAAAGCAGAGATGGAAAGTGAGCTGGTGAGTTAGGCTGCAGTGGGTTTGCTGGTCAATACATATACTGAACATGTAACCACAGTAATGGTGGCCAGTAAATCAATGAATCAAAAATGTATATTGACAAATTAAACAGAAATTGTAGACCTTTAATCTTTTCTAACATGTCAACAGACACTTTACTTCATATTAGTACGAAACATTTCACAGTGTTAACTTCCTCTTTATCCCTGGTTGATGTACATTTCAGAGCCTCTTCAGTGTGGATGGGGTATAGCATACATGTTCAACAACAAAGACTGCACTTCCAGTTTGTGTTCTTTACTCTGTTGAACTCTTGTCTTCATTCCTAGGCACAGCACATGGAACCGCCGTTGACATGCAAAACATTCAATCTAAAACAAAAGAAAGCTTAACACGTTATAAATAATATCAATTATCAATGCAGTATGACGAATGAGCCATCCATTGTGTTATAGGTTCTTTATCAGTGGCACACATGAAGCAGTTGTTGAACTCTGAAATCATAGGCATGACCTGACCATATGGCTGTCCCATACAACAACATAAAAATAGACATAACATAAAACAATATTTACATTTACTTTGAATTAAATGTCATTACATAGCAGACATTTTTTGTATATCCTCAGCCATTTCTTTTCACAGTTGCTCCGTGTGTTTTTGTGAAGGTTCTATATCAATTTGGGAGGGGATGTTGGGGAACTTTTGTGCAACTTCCTTGGCCATCTACACCAAACAATAAAATAGAGTTTTTGACCTAATTGCCACATAACAGCTAACCATTCATTATTGAAAATATAACTATCAAACCTGCATTACAAAGACCCCACAGCTGAAGGTGTCCTGCTGCATGGTGTGAGTTATTTCCCCTCCTTTCCACTTTATGTCCTCCCAGTCGTCTTTTCCATGGCAGGATCTTCTCATTTTGAAGTATTCTCTTTTTTTATTTAAATATAATGGAATTCTGATTAGTTATAGGCAAATTAATACACAGGCCAAAAATGTATGCTGTTTTCCTTATCACTGTAATTTAGTAGAGGTATATTCCTTTATGCCCCATTCTACACACAGCCTAAATTACAGGCACTGAACCATTTACAGGACAATAATAAAAGTAGCTGTAAGGGCTGTCGTGAGAGAGAGTAGACCAAGGTGCAGCGGAGTTAGTGTTCATCATTGAATATTTAATAAAGAAAGAACACTATACAAACAAAACAAGAAAATTGACAGCCAAACAGTCCTGTCAGGTGCAAACACTAACAGAAACAATTACCCACAAAACCCAAAGGAAAAACATGCTCCTTATGTGTGACTCCCAATCAGCAACAACGACCTTCAGCTGTGCCTGATTGGGAGCCACACACAGCCCAAAACAAAGAAATACAAAAACATAGAAAAAGGAACATAGAACGCCCACCCAATGTAACACCCTGGCCTAACCAAAATAAAGAACAAAAACCCCTCTCTATGGCCAGGGCGTTACAGTAGCATATAGGATCCAACCCTATCACAGAGTGAATAAATGTAGAGTGTTTGTAGACTTTAAGAAAAAAATATTAAGGGACAGTTTCATCAGTACATGCTGAAAGAAAGTCATATCACAAAGATCACAGATGACAGTGCCCACCAAATCTATGACAATAGAGAATGAATTGTAAGCACCAAAGTGTGTTAAAGTGTGTTTGTCAAAATAATATCTGAAAATGTCAGTTGTTGAACATAATACTTCTATTTGCAATAGCAGTTTATGATATATGCAGTTGAGGAATATTCCATGTACCAACACTACATGTAGGACGGACATAAGACATTCCCACATACAGTAAACACATACATAGAGGCATTTTTCAGCTATGATTTTACTCAGAATCAAGAATGGATATGACAATGGGGCCAGCCCAGGACATAATACATCCTTAGAACAATCTACTTTTTGATCTTCTTGACTTCTTATCTGGTAAACCGCTACTGTGCGTCAAGAAAAGAGCCCCAATTAGGGGTTAGTGTACTCCAGTAAAAAAGGACTGGTTTAGATGAAAAACTATTGCCATATATTCCCATTCATAGGGGCATGAGAGACTAGTCAGTGGTAGAATTGAGTTGGCACTTTATTGGCCCAAACATCCACAGACCCACAAGGTTGAGGTTACTCATGGACAGTAATTAGTAAAAAAAAAAAATGTTGCATTGATGCAGTGTGTCTTCTAACTGTCCAAGAATAGGATCCAAAGCGATAGAAAATATTTGTTCCCATAAATACAACGGAGGATGTCTCTCCTCATACCTCTGGCACTTTAGTCAGACTGACAGATTGTGTAAAAACTTTATGATGGGGCCAGCAACGGAGTTCCCATTGATTAAGCACCACAGAGCCAATCAGGAGAGAATACACAGGTCAAGGGTGCCAATCGAAAGTCAAGGGGTGTGTCTGTGCCTTTTGGATTACTCTCTCTTTACAGAGAACCCCTGTGGTTCAAGTCAAGAGCTACCCTTCGCCTTTCAGTCTGCTCTGCGCATGTCTGAAAGTGACAGAGCCAGCAGCCAAGAGAGTTTTTCACAGTATGTCATGAAAAATGAGGGCCATAAATATTCAAGTGTACGTCATCAGAAACATTCAGCTCCAATTCCAGTTAACTACATAATGATATTACATGTCCTTATACTTGGTTAGGTGCACATCTAATGTTCTTCTATGTTCATCCCTCATACTGTATGAAGTTTTTTACACAATATGTTTAGAATTGTGATAAAAAAAATGCTTATTGTCATGTTATGACTAGTATTTATTACCTCACCCACAAGCATTTGTGGGACTGCAGAGTTTTAAACTCTGAATGATTGTAACGGTTGTCGTCGGGAATGGAGGACCAAAACGCAGCAGGAATGTGGATGCTCATCTTGTATTTATTTTAAAATAAAGAGAACACCAAAATAACAAAATGAAGAACGCACGAACAACAAAACAGTCTTGTCATGCTCACACAGGCAAAACAAGAAACAACCTCCCACAATACCAAACCAAACAATTACCCATATATAGGACTCTCAATCAGAGGCAACGAGAAAGCACCTGCCTCCAATTGAGAGTCCAACCCCCCATCAAACTAAACATAGAAATACAACAAACCAGAAAGAACATAGAAATACAAAACATAGAACATAGACCAAAACCCGGAAATAATAAATCAAACACCCTACTACAAAAATCACCACCCCGAACCATATAAACAAAATACCCTCTGCCACGTCCTGACCAAACTACAATAACAAATAACCCTTATACTGGTCAGGACGTGACAATGATGGAGAAGGAAAGAGGACTTTTTGTCTGTAGACCTCACAACAGCAACCACCACCTCGCAATTGTTTCTTCGCCACAGAGCCGTGACCTGCAATATGCAAATTAAACACATTTAGAAGAGTTATTGTCCTCTTAAACATGAACTGAAAACAAACTATCACAATCCTTTAACATTTGAAGAAGAAAAAAAACACATTGTCACTTTGTGATTGTTTGTCATCTTTCCTGCCCTCTAGAGTCTCTGCCTCACCTTCTGTCCCTCTGTCTCTGGAGTAAGGATATCGATGGTGTTGACTGAATTTCTGGCCATCATCAATATTTCCCTTTCCATTGTCGTCTTTATCTGTTTCTAATGTGTTGTTAACTATATCATTTTGTTGTTGCTGTATGTTTTCTGTAATGACATTACAAGTTGAATTAATCCCTATGTCGATACCTTTACATCACTCAGAAATACAAAAAGCTAGCAAAATGTAAGTTGATCACTTCACAGGAAAATAACTGTAGTTTCAACATGTAGTTGTGGTGTGAATGTTAAACATTTTGGTGTTACACAAAAGACATAGGAATTTATTTTTCCACTTAGAAATAGTAGGCCATGTATGAAATAACTATTTTCATCAGAAAAAGGAACCCTCAAATGCAATATAGCATTTTGTAAGTTGTCTGCAGGTTGCTTGTTGTGAATGCACTCAAATATCAAGTCATTATCAGGTTATGTAAACTGCGTGCTAATACTCACAGTAGAAGGATTTGTCTTAATGTACAGTATATGAAAGTGATGCTATGAAAATTATTATTTCACGTTATCAAGCTCACTCTGACTGACAAATCCCTGCCTATTACTGTGATTAAAAAGAGCATATGAAACATTGTTTTTCATGAGGCCTACCTGCGCGCCTTCCTTTAAGCACCTCTGTTCGAACACCTCTCCTGTCCTTGATCCATCCCACATACAGCCATTTGCGGATCTTCTCAGTGTCCATGTGAAAGATAGTTATTGCGAGGCTGGAACATTTGTTAACTTCCCCAAAAAATGTTGAACACCCATGTAAAATGAAGGCCTGCAAAGCTTACAGATTTAAGTCTAATAGCATGAGATGAAAGTAGACAAACTAAAGGGTGTGCAATGTGTAGGCCCACTGAGTGGACATTCTGAACCTTGTTTGAAGTCAGTAGGTCACATGACCAAGGAGCTATTGAAATGTACATTTTGAAAAATTAATGTAAAATCTTGTGAGATGAAAATTGACAAACTAAAGGGTGTGCAATATAGTAGGGTATTCAGTGGACATTCTGAACCTTGTTTGAAGTCAGTAGGTCACATGACCAAGGAGCTATTGAAATTCAAAAATGTAAATAAATAATTTTAAATAGTGCGAGATGTAAATCAAAGACAAAACAAGTGTGTGCAATGTGTGTCTATGCCATCGGGTTAGCTACAACCAGTTTTGAACGCTTTAGGAGTAATGGTTAAAGAGCTATTGAAATTTGAAAAATGTGATTTGTTACTATGTTGACGGTCCCTAACTGCTGTTGGTGGTCGTAAGGAAAACTACAGGCAAATATCCGTTGAATATCCAACCTGAAATTGTTTTTACCTTGGTAAAAATGCACACCCTCCCCCTTATACTTATAGAATTAACCCAAAACAATGTTTACGACCACAAATAACGATAACTGTAGCGACCCTGTGTTTTTAAACGTGGATATCGTCTTTCCCACTTCAGCATGCTTTTGTGGCACAGCCGATGCCATGCAGGGCTACGGGCCAGAAGGTTGAGGGTTCGCAGACCACCACCGACAAGTTAACTCTCCCTACCTGTTTCATTACACTACGATCAGAGCCGGCTGCAGACAATGATCAGCTTGGTAGGAATCCGATTTTCAACATGTTGATGCAATATTTATAATTATATCAAATATATGCAATTAATTTTCCACCAACAGGTTTCTGTGCCAATGCACCACAGAACCAATAAGCCAAGCATATCAACTTTGGGCGCTTCAACATCATGGTTTGCGTTTTCAACACCAAAATCAAATAGACTTGTCAATCTCGACAAACAGAATATAAGGTCTACATCCCTCCCTACCTTGTAGGCCTACCCAGTAGCGAAGGCTTGGCTTGACAATCTCTGAATGTCATTACACTTTTTGGTGTTTTGGAACAGATGTCTCTTTCCATTCATCAAATAGCAGCTGCACAGTTTGGATGCTGGAATTAGATTTTGGACGAATGTGCTCAGGTAGCCCACAGGAGACTTTTGAATTAGCCTAATCAGATTAACACATTGTGACTGTTTGTGTTTATGCCACACATGAAAGGTAATACATTTAAAAAGTGAAATTACAAATACAGGCTATATTAAAGCGTAAGTTTGTAGAGAGGAAGCAGAGCAATTTAAGCTTTCCTTTATTAGCTGGGCCTGCTGGGAGCATACAGTACTAGTCAAAAGTTTGGACACCTACTCATTAAAGGGTTTTTCTTTATTTTGACTCTTTTCTACATTGTAGAATAATAGTGAAGACATCACAACTATGAAAAAACACATATGTAACCAAAAAAGTGTTAAATAAATGTAAATATATTTTATATTTGAGATTCTTCAAAGTAGCCACCCTTTGCCTTGGTGACAACTTTGCACACTCTTGGCATTCTCTCAACCAGCTTTTCCAACAGTCTTGAAGGAGATTCCACATATGCTGAGCAATTTTTGGCTGCTTTTCCTTCACTCTGTGGGCCAACTCATCCCAAACCATCTGAATTGAGTTGAGGTCAGGTGACTGTGGAGGCCAGGTCATCTGATGCAGCACTCCATCACTCTCCTTCTTGGTCAAATAGCCTTTACACAGCCTGGAGGTGTGTTGGGTCATTGTTCTGTTGAAAAACAAATGATAGTCCCACTGAGCGCAAACCAGATGGGATGGCGTATTGCTGCAGAATGCTGTGGTAGCCATGCTGGTTAAGTATGCCTTGAATTCTAAATAAATCACAGACAATGTCACCAGCAAAGCACCCCCACACCATAACACCTCCTCCATGCGTCACGTGTGAACCACACATGCGGAGATCATCTGTTCACCTACTCTGCGTCTCACAATGACACGGCGGTTGTAACCAAAAATCGCAAATTTGGACTGATCAGACCAAAGGACAGATTTCCACCATTTCTTGTGTTTCTTGGCCCAATCAAGTCTCTTCTTCTTTTGGTGCACTTTAGTAGTGGTTTCTTTGCAACAATTCGACCATCAAGGCCTGATTCACACAGTCTCCTCTGAACAGTTGATTTTAAGATGTGTCTGTTACTTGAACTCTGTGAAGCATTTATTTGGGCTGCAAATTCTGATGCTGGTAACTTTAATGAACTTATCCTCTGCAGCAGAGGTAACTGGGTCTTCCTTTCCAGTGGAGGTCCTCATGAGAGCCAGTTTCATCATAGCGCTTGTTTTCTGCGACTGCATTTGAAGAAACCTTCCAAGTTCTTGAAATTTTCCGGATTGACTGACATTCATGTCTTAAAGTAATGATGGACTGTCATTTCTCTTTGCTTATTTGAGCTGTTCTTGGTTTTTTACTAAATATATACCACCCCTACCTTGTCACAACAACTGATTGGCTCAAACGCATTAAGAAGGAAAGAAATTCCAGTAATTAACTTTTAACAAGGCACACCTGTTTATTGAAATGCATTCCAGGTGACTACCTCATGAAGCTGGTTGAAAGAATGCCAAGAGTGTGCAAAGCTGTCATCAAGGCAAAGGGTGGCTACTTTGAAGAATCTCAAATCTCAAATCTATTTTGATTTGTTTTACGCTTTTTTTTACTACATGATTCCATGTGTTATTTCATAGTTTTCGCTATTCATAGTCTTCGCTATTATTAGACAGACTTGTAGACTATATTGACCTGTGGTGTAGTTAGCTCCCAGAAAAGCATAGTGCATAAGGGAAGTAACAAAACATTTTGACATAGGGGAGGCACATGAAAGCAGATGAGGAAATTTGTCTAAGATGGACTTAATGATATAGTAAAACCTGCAAAAGGGCGAATGCAAACCAGGGAAGAAACATTCTCTTAAACATTTACACTCATCCTAGCATCTTCAGTGGTGGTTTTCTTCTTCTTTAGCTGACAGTACCAAGTGAGAAAGTTAATCAAAATAGCTTCCCTTATCTCAGTAGCCCACCACATGGCTGGGTTTGCAGGATCATTCATGGGTGGAGCTACAAATACAGTAATAAGCATATATGTATTATGTATAACTATATCATTTTAGTGGTATAATATTTGTAGAGTGTATTCTTAAAACCATTTAGTAAAGAGCAAACTTTACTGGGTGTAAGGGTCACACTGGGTGTAAGTGTCACACTGGGTGTAAGGATTACACTGGGTGTAAGGGTCACACTGGGTGTAAGGGTTACACACAAGTTGATGCTGTAACTAGTGGAAATGATTGTCTTTCTCGATCTGACAACTGAGTTTTTGTGTATTTGCCTGTGAACCTGCTGTCAAAATGACATTTCTAATATTGCATAACTAAATAGTTATCATACTGTAGGTATCACAGAGCTGTAACTGTCTTCCCTGTGGCTCAGTTGGTAGAGCATGGTGTTTGCAACGCCAGCATGGTGTGTGCAACGCCAGGGTTGTGGGTTTGATTCCCACGGGGGGACAGTACACAAAAAAAAATGCATTAAATGAAATGTATTCACTACTGTAAGTTGCTCTGGATAAGAGCGTCTGCTAAATGACTGAAATGTAACTGAACATGGAAACATACAGAGTGAACCATCTCAAACCATTCCATTTGGACATGCTAAGAAATCATGAAGACAACAGATGATGAAGAAACATAAATGTGACAGAGATTAGTAGAGTTGTCTCCTGATATGCACTGGCATGGGTCTATGGCTATGTGCATTAAACCAGAGCATGCAGATATGTGGAGCAAGTATTTTGTGAGACTGATTAACTGCTCTGTGTTGCATAATACTGTAACTGGATGTGTGACGCTGTGCACTCATCACTCGTCATTGACTGTACTGTCTGGACAGGTGAGAAATACTTTATGGCGTGCGACAAGTCTTGATCTTCTCTTCCTGTGACAGAGGCTGGTGATGACGAGGAGGCCCCACCAGAGCCACCAGAGCGGGTGACCCATCGTCCCCTGTCCCCTCTGGCCCGCCTCTATGTCTACGCCCTGCACGGCTGCCTGTGTGAGGTGGGCTTCACCGCTGTATGGGACTGGTGGGAGACCAAGGACAGGAGGCTGGCAGGACACACCAGTCTTTGGGCCCTCCCCATGTACGCCTTGGCCATCTTCCTCATAGAGGGCCTGCGTGGCAGGCTGTTGGCCCAACGCTGCCCCCTGCTCCTGCGCATGCTGGTCTACACCCTGTTCATCTACCTGTGGGAGTTTAGCTGGGGCGTGGTGCTGAGCTTTCTAGGAGCCTGTCCATGGGACTACTCTGGGTTTAGCTATAACCTGGCAGGGCTGGTGACTCTGGAGTACGCCCTGCCCTGGGCCCTGGCCTCACTAATAGCAGAGCAGCATGTCATCAGAAAAACTCTGAGAGTACGACTGACTAACTGATGACTCTTTATAGAGGATTACCAAGTCATACAGTCTCACCTACGTCCTATTATATACACAGCATACTTAAGCAATAAGGCCCGAGGGGGTGTGGTATATGGCCGTTCTTAGAAAATAAGGGAAAGCCGCACACTCTAAGAGCTTAGATGCAAAAATGTAATAACCAACGTTTCGACAGCAAAGCTGTCTTCATCAGGGTATCATCACAAACACTGCGAGATGAGTCATTTATATAGTGTCAAGAGACACACAGGTGTTTGTAATCATGGCCAAGTGTGGCCTAATATCATTGGTTAACTCAAATATTTAAAAAAAATGGCATACAAAGAACATACAAAAAGACAAACAAATGGATAGCATACGATCATAGCATTTGTAGTCTAAAATGTATCTAACAAACAATTACAATGGCAAAATCACAATAATCACAAGAATGGCTTCAGATCAAAGTCTATGTTGAGACCGAAGGGAGCAAGGGTCTTTAAATTAAAGATCCAGGCAGCCTCTCATTTTAACAATAAATTATCAAGGTCACCCCCTCTCCTCGGGAGGGTGACATGTTCGATGCCAATATAACGCAGAGACGAAATCGAATGGTTTGCTTCCAAAAAGTGGGCCGCAACTGGGTAAGTCAAGTTTTTGCACCTAATGGTGCTACGATGCTCTGAGATACGTACTTTTAATTCACGCTTTGTTTTACCCACATAATTTTTACCACAAGGACAAGTTATAAGATAAATAACTGCCTTAGTGGAACACGTAATAACACCTTTAATTGGGATAGATTTCCCTGTTTGGGGGTGTTTGAAGGATCTACATTTATAAGTGCCATTGCATTGAGCACAGCCATTACACTTGTAATTTCCATCCAGTATGGGCGCAAATAGGCGTTGTTCAGGAATATCTTGGGGTGGTAAATCAGTGTACCAATTGGTCTCTGAGATTTCTGCCCCGCGAGAATACGACCAGGGGAAGGTCAGAAAACACATTACCGAGACTATCATCATATTTCAGAATGTGCCAATGTTTGTGAACGATTCCTTTAATTTGTTCAGAGCATTTTGAATAGCGGGTAGTGAGAACGCAAGAATGCGTCTTTTTGCGAGACTGACCTTGAAAAAGGTCATGTCTCGTTTTGTTTTGAATTTTCTCAATGGCAATATTAATCTGATCATTGTTGTACCCCCTCTCCTTGAACTTATCCTGCGTCTCAGCCATATTTCTGTCGAAATCTGATTGTTTTATACAAATTATTTTGATTCGACAGAATTGGCTGTAGGGCAAACTACTTTTCAAGGGAAGTGGGTGACAACTATCAGCCCTCAACAAACTGTTACGATCAGTAGGTTTCCTGTAAAGATCAGTGTATAGAACATTATCTTCACACAAGATAAAAAAAACGGATTTGACGTGTATCCGATTGCATAGTAAATCTCAAATGTTCAGAACAGGATATTTGGCCGTTCTTAAGCACAGCCCTTAGCCGTGGTATGTATATTGGCCATATATCACAAACCCCCGAGGTGCCTTATTGCTATTATAAACTGGTTAACAATGTAATTAGAGCATTAAAAATACATGTTTTGTCATACACGTGGTACACAGTCTGATATACCACAGCTGTCAGCCAATCAGCATTCAGGACCTGAACCACCCAGTTTATAAATAGAAACACACCATGTCATTGACAGTGTCTTCACAAACCCTTAATTCCATCGTTTTAAGTAAGCATGGTAATAAACTGTCAACACGGTAATACCGGCAAGCATTTTTACTGAGAGATCACTAGTTGGTTGCCATGGCAGCGAATAACAAGTGCACTATCAAGCGTCAAATGAGGCAAGCTGGAACATGACAGAATGTATCAGTCATCTGCTCTGTGGGCAGTACACTGTGCTGGGAAGAGAATCTACTGTAGGGCCACTGTCACAAACCCACACACCACATTCAGTTGAACAACCGAAGTACTGTTCAAACATCCTAAGGATCAAAGGCTTCATATTAAAAAAAGGTTTTAATTAGTAGGTCCATCAAATATCTAGATGAACGTTTAGTGAATTGCTGATTTCTATTTTGTTCTGCTATCTTACATACATCAGGTTTGGACTACAGAGAAATAAAAGGAGTTATTCTGAACTCTGGGTTTAACTTGGTTAAATGTATGTTGTTAAATGAATCTAATGCAGCATTGCATCAATGGAAGATAAAAGTTATGCTTCAGTGGGTTGTTTACATGAAGGGAAGTATTACGTGTGGTATGTGTGAACTTCCTAATTCAACCATCCTGACTGCTGGGAAGTGCTTGGTGTGTTAACACTTTTGGTGTGTTAACAAATAAGAGATCACATAGCATATTTGCATTTATTTATGAACACTTGTACAAATTGTACAAATGTACAATTCAGTTTGAATACATATCAACACTGATTTAGGTGTTCATGAAATGGTTTAATTCCGAAAGCATGAAAATATATTGTTGCGTTAATCATGTTAATTTGTCAAGATGGTCTATTACAGTTATTTTGACTTCCTGTTTTACTCAATACCTACCCAAATCTTATCTTTGAGTGCATTACAGAGTGTTAATCTTTAACATAATTTATGACTCAGGGTTACAATCATGCTCTCTGTAGCAAAAGAACATGCAATCTCTTTCGCTGACCCTTCTTTTTCCTTGTGCGTCACAGCAGAGAGTGGGCTCGTCAGAGGTCATGCGCGTTTCCTCCCTGGGTTTTGAGTGACAAAACAGGGACATTCTCCCCTCCACTGGTACCGGCCGCATCGGAATCATACAAACAGATATTCAAACAGATTCCTCTAGCAACACCACAAAATAATAGCATCTACTGTATGAGTGACAACCTCTTTCTTCTTGTGTTACTTGAATTCAACATTCTTTCTCTAAAGCCATTATTTATTGGGGCAATTCACAAACATGCACATATCCACTCTATCTTCCGTTTCCTTTTCTTATTACCACAGTCATCATCCCACTAACTGGCTATGTCCCGGAATGAGGGAACTCTTGGCCATCCATAGTCACATGGGTGGGGGGATCCCTCCTGAGAGAGGAAGAGAGGGTGAGAGAGAAAGTGCAAATAGACAGATGGGAGCAGAGCGAGTGAAATGAAAAGAGAGAAATACCGCACATTTAAATAAATAGTGAAGGCATGATGACATGACAGAAATGCAAATTCTCGAATAGATTAGTGATACTGTACCTGCTGCCATAAATCAAATCAAATCAAATCACATTTATTTATATAGCCCTTCGTACATCAGCTGATATCTCAAAGTGCTGTACAGAAACCCAGCCTAAAACCCCAAACAGCAAGCAAAGCATGTGAAAGAAGCACGGTGGCTAGGAAAAACTCCCTAGGAAAAACTCCCTAGAAAGGCCAAAAACCTAGGAAGAAACCTAGAGAGGAACCAGGCTATGAGGGGTAACCAGACATCAGTTTCTCGTTTACAAACCTCTGTCTGCCCGGGCCCATACAGCATGGTCTGTCAAAGAGTAGTAGAAGTAACATCAGCACCACCATCATCATCTTTACACTCACTAGTCCGATAAACCAGACCTATAGCTCACTTCCCTCCTACTACACTAGTGAGCAACTTACTGTAACTTTCAATATTAGCAAGTCATGAGTTTGAATCAGTGGGGAGCTCAGTCTAGACTGGTTGTTGGTCGCTTTGAAAGGTTTCCATGAACGTAAAAGGTCAGCAAATAGCTAAGTCATCATTGGGATATTCCAGGGTCACCTCTGTCTCAAACTGGGCCCCCGAACATGTAGATGGGGTGTCAGCTGGACCAGGGAGGGACGCTGTTTTTCCACTCAGTCTCTGAAGTGGAAGGCTGTCTGAGGCTGTCTGAAGTCCTCCTCTAGACAGACAGAAAATGATAGCACATAGGCCAACAGGGTTCTCGTGTAGTGGGATACACTGGCACAGCAAAATATCCACAAACCCGATGTAAAACCACACAAAAATAAAAGTAGTGTGCAACACCTATTGAAGCCCACCTTTCCCTTTGTCACTTTGTGAGAGGGGGAGTCACCTGGGTTTAACTTGCCTGATCTGTGCTGCTCTGACGCAAAAACAAAACAAAAAAATGCGAACCACATCATCCGCTGAGTATTCCCTGCTGAGCGCTAATGTTCACAAAACAAAGTGTTCTGTTTAATGCCGGACTAAAATCAATGACATGCGTCTCACTTTTGAATCACTGGCACCAGCTGGGTCCTCAGGTTTTCACAGTAAACCCCTCTCAAAATGTCTGTGGTGTCATCCACACAGTACCTGAAACCACGAAGAGGCATGATTTACCTCTCTCTCTCTCTCTCTCTCTCTCTCTCTCTCTCTCTCTCTCTCTCTCTCTCTCTCTCCCTCTCTCTCTCTCTCTCTCTCTCTCTCTCTCTCTCTCTCTCCTCCTCTCTCTCTCTCTCTCTCTCTCTCTCTCTCTCTCTCTCTCCCCCCCCCGTAGGGGGTCAAGGGGATGTGAGGTGTGATGATGTGTGTAAGAAGAAGACATGCTGGAACCTTAAACAGTCTGTCTTTGAATGAAGCCTCCTTCTCTCCAACACCAGCCCCACAGTGTTATCCAGTCTCTGGGGGGAGTGGGGGATCCGAGCTGGGAGCAGAAATGTCTGAGGACCAGATATGGACACAGGAGAACATGGGGTGTGTGTGACACAAACGCAAACCTAAAAAAATCTGCATCGTTTTTATGGCACGATCACTTATGTGGGCTTGGCAAGAGAAGTGGGCTTGGCAAGAGAAGCTTGAAATAAATGTTGTTTCTCTCAAACGGTGCCTTGTGGATATGCACAAGCTCCTGAGTGGTGCAGCGGTCTAATGTACTGCATCTCAGTGCAAGAGGTGTCACTAAACTCCCTGGTTTGAATCCTGGCTGTATCACATCCGGCTGTGATTGGGAGTCCCACACAATTGGCCCAGCATTTTCTAGATTTGGCCGGAGTAGGCCGTCATTGTAAATATGAATCTGTTCTTAACTGACTTGCTAAGTTACATTTATGTTTATAATTCTCTACCACCTTCAGACATATGTCCCCTTTCGCCTAGTAGAGCTGCACAAAACAAGACAGTAAGAGGACATGACAGTGAAAGGCAATGACAACAGACTAGAAAAAACACAGATACATCATATGGAGGATATCTTCGGCTTCGCATCACATTCAAGTGCTCACTAAGCTATGAATATAAGCTATGATTATGCTGACCTCCAGTGGCTAGATGATGGTCTTGAAAATGCAAGTACAATCCTCTCTGCTTTGTAAATACACTGAGTAGACAAAACATTAAGAACACCTGCTCTTTCCATAACATAGACTGACCAGGTGAATCCAGGTGAAAGCTATGATCCCTTATTGATGTTACCTGTTAAATCCACTTCAAATCAGAGTAGATGAAGGGGAGGAGACAGGTTAAAGAAGGATTTTTAAGCATTGAAACAGTTGAGACATGGATTGTGTATGTGTGCCATTCAGAGGGTGAATGGACTAGACAAAAGATTGAAGTGCCTTTGAACGGGTATGGTAATAGGTGCCAGGCGCATCGGTTTGAGTGTGTCAAGAACTGCAACGCTGCTGGGTTTTTCACACTCAACAGTTTCCCGTGTGTATCAAGAATGGTTCACCACCCAAAGGACATCCAGCCAACTTGACACAACTATGAGAAGCATTGGGGTCAACAGCCAGCATCCCTGTGGAACACTGTTGACACCTTGTAGTCCATACCCCGACGAATTGAGGCTATTCTAAGTCAATATTAGGAAGATGTTCCTAATGTTTTGAACACTCATTGTATAAAGTCTTTACATAGCACAAATAAGTCTTATAAGTCTTATATCGCATACATAATATCTCTTTGTCGTTTGAATGCCAATTGTCTGCAAGTGCTTGAGATATCATTCCAATGCAATGTCCCTATCTGAAAGTAAGCAACTGATGCAAGGACATTACCACGCTAGTTAGTTAGCAATCAGTCAGCCACAGTAGTATCTTTCCTGACCCACGTGCCTAACCTTCTTACATCAACTCAGTCAGAAGTTTAGCCAATGGGCACACAAAAATCAAGAACATCCCTCAATCCTTTGCCACAGTATTTGGTCAATGTCATAGGTGAATGCTGGTCTTTTCTCTTACCTCCTCCCTTTCCTCTACGTGCTAATCATTTCTGGTGTTGGGACCTCCAACAAACATGACGTTCAGCTGACAAAAATGCCTAGCGGAGAAAGGAAATATGAAAGCATTCACTTTGCTCACATTCATTACCTTTGTAAATCTTTGCCAACGTAGCGTGAATCATTACTATTTGACTACTAAAGATAGTCAGGGGGGTAAACAGTACTTTTACAGCTCAACATGATAATAGCATGGTCCCATTTTAAAATAACAACAGATGCTTTATATACATCTTATAGATGATTTGTGAAGCAGCTATGCTGTGCTTATGAACACTTTATATGAAGACTTTAGAAGTTATAGTTTGTTTAATCTAGTGACACCAGAGCGTGCAACTAAAACTGAAACTATAACTATGTCCATAAACGAAACTAGCCCAGGCTGCTAATCACATGAGTTTGTTGCACACTGGTGGTAGAAAGGCCTTTTCCATTCTCTGCAATCCATTTGTCTACGTTCACAAGAAGTGGTTACCCACTCATTATTGCAAAGTGATGTGAAAATTGTAACTGAAAAAAATAACTCTTTGTGTATTGAATCACTTAGTTCTGTGTGTTTTTTGGGGGTTTTCAGAGAGACTGAGAGTCCAAAATACAGAAGTGGGATAACAAGGGGAGGAGTCCGGTGTGATCGGTGAAAGGTTGCTTACATTCCCACAATAAGAAAACTAGTGACAGCGGTGTGGGCGGTCATATAAAACTAAAGCGGAAACACTTGTCAGTAAAGTGATAGAGTAAAGTGATGAGGGGACGAGGGGTGCACATGTTAATGAGTAGGAGGGAAGCAGGAATCACATTAAAATTAGCACTGCAGTCTCTGCAGTCTGATAGAATGTACATGAATAAGCAATGTATATTATAAAAGGTACAGTTAAATGAGTTGCATGTTTTTTATGTTTTAATAAACATTTTAAATTGACTGTACTCTATGTTTGAACCAATAGCCTACTGTTTTATTGGCTGAGTTCATCACCTTAAAATCCCCTTCTTTTACCACTTACCACTTATCGCAACATCAGCAAGACAAAGGAGCTGATCGTGGACTACAGGAAACAGAGGGCCGAGCACGCCCCCATTCACATTGACGGGGCTGTAGTGGACCGGGTCGAGAGTTCCTCTGTGTCTACATCACTGAGGAATTAGCATGGTCCACACACACCAAAACAGTTGTGAAAAAGGCACGACAACGCCTCTTCCCCCTCAGGAGGCTGAAAAGATTTGTCATGGGCCCTCAGATACTCAAAAAGGTCTACAGCTGCATCATTGAGAGCATCTTGACTGGCAGCATCACCACTTGGTATGGCAACTGCTTGGCATCCAACCACACGACGCTACAGAGGATAGTGTGTACGGTCCAGTACATCACTGGAGCCAAGGTCCCTGCCATCCAGGACTGGTATACCAGGCGGTGTCAGAGGAAGGCCCTTATAATTGTCAAAGACTCACGCCACCCATAGACTGTTCTCTCTGCTACTGCACGACAAGCAGTACTGATGCACCAAGTCTGGAACTCTGAACAGCATCTTCCCCCAAGCCATAAGACTGCTAAATAGTTAAGCAAATAGCTACCAGGACTATCTGCATTGACCCCCTTTTGCACTAACTCTTTTGACTCATCACATACGCTGCTGCTACTTCTCATTATCTATCCTGTTGCCTAGTTGCTTTACCCTTACCTATATGTACATATCTACCTCAATTATCTTGTATCCCTGCAGATCGACTCTGTACTGGTACCCTGTGTATATAGCCAAGTTATCTTTACTCATTGTGTATTTATTTGTGTTATGTTTCAATTTTTCTCTCTGCATTGTTGTGAATGGCCCTTAAGTAAGCATTACACTGTTAGTATACGCCTGTTGTTTTTGAAGCATGTGACAAATACAATTTCATTTGATTTTGATTTGATCTAAAAGGTGCATAGGACTTACTATCCTACTATCAGCTCTTACTGTCTGGGTCTAGATTGACGACACACAACCAGGGTGATGACATCAGAGGTCAGGGCTCTGTAAGATGAATAGGGCAACCCCCACAGCCCACCTCCACTGTTAACTAAGAAATAAACAATATACTTGATTATTTCTCTTTTACTTTCTCATACACTAGCTAATTCCTGTATTCTAAAGAAAACTGACTCACTGGCTGTGTCCACGAATGATCAGACTCTCCTGTAGACAGAGGGAATCTTGGCTAAAGTCATAGTAGACCTCTCCTGAGGGAGGAGGAAAGGGTGAGAGGTAGAAAGAGAGAGAAAAATGTGAGCAAAGTAGCATTAACGGCTAAGTAGCTGAAAAATGGTGATCGGGTCATTCATGCGTGGGGAAGACACATACCAGTTGCATATCCACAAATCAGTTTCTCTTCTCATCCCCCCAGTCTCTCGTGGCCAATAGAGAAGGGTCTGTCATGGGAAGAGCAGGGCAATATGACATCATCGTCATCATCATCTTCACACTCTCTAATCAAGCCCCAGGTGGACTAAAGAGCAGTTTCTCACATTTTCCTTTCCCATCAATTTGTTAAGGATCCCTCTTAAGGATCCCTTTCCCTCTTAAGGATCGGCCCCCTTTTTAACATTTTGGCCTAAAATGACATACCCAAATCTAACTGCCTGTAGCTCAGGCCCTGAAGTAAGGATATGCATTTTCTTGGTACCATTTGAAAGGAAACACTTTGAAGTTTGTGGAAATGTGAAATGAATGTAGGAGAATATAACACATTAGATCTGGTAAAAGATAATACAAAGAAAAAAACAACAGTTTTTTGTATTTTTTTTGTACCATCATCTTTGAAATGCAAGAGAAAGGCCATAATGTATTATTCCAGCCCAGGTGCAATTTATATATTGGCCACTAGATGACATCATTGTATGTGCAAAGTTTTAGACTGATCCAATGAACCATTGCATTTCTATTCAAAATGGTGTCTCAAGATTGCCCAAATGTGCCTAATATGTTTATTAATAACTTTTCATGGTCAAAACTGTGCACTGCCCTCAAACAATAGCATGGGATTCTTTCACTGTAATAGCTACTGTAAATTGGACAGTGCAGTTAGAAAAACAAGAATTTCATCTTTCTGCCAATATCAGATATGTCTATGTTCTGGGAAATGTTCTTGTTACTTACAACCTCATTCTAATCGCATTAGCCTACGTTAGCTCAACCGTCCCACCAATCCTGAAGAAGTTAATGAGCTCCATCTCTCCACACTACATCCCCTCTCTGTCGATATCCTGGAGCTTGGCAGGAGCCACAGTCTGCTGGGAGCTCAGTCTAGACATGCATTTGTGAAATCAGATTAGTTTTTGCTTAACTGCCTCTTTGGAGAGGAAGGTCATGTGACAGATTTATCTCCCAAGCATATGTTAAAGATGGCTGTTACATATGTTACATTTCCATCCCTCCCTCCCTCCCTCTCTCCCTCCATCTATTCATCCATGATTCTTCCATTCAATCCATCCAGATACAAGACAGATGATTGCTAAAGTTAAGTGGATAGATGATAATGATCTGAATTCATGTTGTCAAGTACAGTTGTTGACATGTTGAATTGTGATCCTCCAATACACTAGCCCTACCATACATGTCTAGACTAGCAGTATTTTTCATTCAGTTTACAATGTTAACATAACCATACTACAATAAAACAATGGACTCTTTTGCGAAAATAGATTATTATACACAGGCAAAACTGCATCATGTTATAGAGGGTAGCCTGAAGAGAAAGAACATGTTTAGTCAACATAGCTGCGGGAAGTAGTTTTGGGGTGGGGGTGCTGCAGGACTAACACAGGACTAGTGCACTACTTTTGTGAAAAAAAGTTAAACTAAATGTATTTGAGTGTTTACCAGCATGTGTAACTTCAGTCTAATAATTATCTGTGCAAAACAGTTAATCTGTTAATACTTGTGTAATATAAAAATACTTGCTTGATATTTATTTTCCAGTTTCTTGAAATACTTTGCAAATACAACTTATTTCTATGTGAAAACTGAAGTAGTCTACTCAGTCGTTTTACAATTTAGTAGACACCCTTATCCAAAGCAACTTAGAGTAGTGAGTGCAAGCATTGCATACTGGTCCCCCATGGGAATTGAACCCCCAACCCAAGAGTTGAAATCATCATTCTCTACTACCAACTGATCCACATCATCACATCACAAACCAGTTGATGTGTCAATGTACTCAATCAATTACTGCATTGTGCATTGTCTTTATGGTGATTAAAAGTCCACAGGTACAAATCTAAATGACCAGCCTATGTACAATACAGTAATGCACATTTACATTAAGTGGTTTGTAAGGATGGCAAATTAATACTGCACAAAAAAAAGTGCTTGTTTTATTTGATCAAGAGACATATTTAATTTGATATGGATCTTTTGGGTCTTTGTCCATAACTTTGCACATTTTGATGTATATATTTAATGAAAGGGTTTTGTTCTTTCTGGATTCAAGTAGAATGACGATCACAGAGAAAGGGACAGGGCAACAACTCTTACAATTCCAACTGTTGAATCCTGCAAGATACTGTTTTATACACCTACCTTTTTTGCCAAACCAGCAATGCTGACATTGTTCCTTAATTTAAGGTTAGGGCTAGAATTCATGTTAGCAGTGTTGTTAAGGTTAGGGTTACGGTTAGGAACATAAACTGTAGAACTATGTGGGGTTTAGCCATAACTTTGTGGCTGTGGTAACTAGTAACGACCATGTAGCAGCCAGGATTTCACAGAAAGCATTAGCAACTTGTTATGAAATGAATATTCATACTACAACCACACAGTATAATATCACTTTCCAGATTAACTGTCAAATACACACGGCCAATATAGGAAAATACAATTTAGTCACAATAGACTCGACAACGGACAGCTCTCTATCCATCCAGTGAGCAGTTCAGGCGAACTAACGTTAGCAAGCTAGTTAGCTATGTTCAAACAACGCAAACGACTGATTCGGCAAATCAGTAATTTATTAAAGCTTAGTTGGGTCTTGATCGGTTTCTATGGGTGTTGCTGTATAGTTCTGGTTGTGTTGTAACACATAAAAGACAATATAATTACCGATTTAAAAAAAAGAGATGATAGCATCCGGTTTAGACTCCTCATAATCTCTATTGCTGAGCCGTAATAGTGGAGCTCCAGTGGCGCAATCGGTTAGCGCGCGGTACTTATATGACAGTACATTGTAGAGCTATGCCGAGGTTGTGAGTTCGAGCCTCACCTGGAGCAGTATTTTTACTGCTGCAGAAGAGTGATAGGTATTAGCCGTTGAACTTGAGATAACATTCAATACGTGAACCAGCCGCTCAGTACCTACCTAATCTGTCAGTGACTGACGATTAAGCAGTGTAAACAAAGATGATATCAGTTAGGGACTTTTTTCGCTAACATATTTGTTTGCCTAAACCTAGTAGATATAAAAATTTAGGTAGAGTAGCCTAGATATTACTTGTTAGATATTGCTGCACTGTGGGATCTAGAAGCACAAGCATTTCGCTACACTTGCAATAACATCAGCTAACCACGTATATGTTACCAATACAATTTGATTCGATTTAATCACGATTTGTCATGTCTTAGCTACATGCTATTTCTTAGCTACATGTTATCATTAACATATATTCCTGCTGTTTTATGTTGCGCTGATCAAGGCACGTACACAGGGGTCTTTGGGTGAGTGATGATCACATTCACATCCATGCGTGCTTCGAAATGAAGACATAAAACAAAATAGCTATTATCCACACTCCCATCGCGGGGGCCAGTAGTGTATAGCCGTAACGGACATTTTGGTGACCTTATTTGACTTTTTCTGCTGCTTTTGAGACACGGTTCGATCCCCCCTTGGGACACTACTTGATTGAGTAAATAAAACAATCAATCACAATACAGTAACTATTGGTCACTCTACTATGTATTATTATTCTAACATATATTCATTATAGAATTGTGTCAGTTATTAATGATAAACCTTTAAACTGCACTCTTCCTCTCCTCCCTATTTTTCAGCTCCAGATGTCAACCTACACAGTCCAAGGGTTGCAGGTCTGCCAACTTCCTTCTGGTCACACATTGTATTCAGAGAAATATCCAATAAACCAAAGACATTGCTTTAACTGATTGTAGTTTATTGCAGATATTTTCCTCAAATAAAATGTAGCATACATAAAATAAACAAGTTATTACAATTTATTTACATTGGGTCTAATGTGTGCGTGTGATAGGGAGACATGTATATCAACTCAGGAAAAAAAGCACACAGAATTTCCTCAAACTGTAAACATTAAGCCATAGTCTTTTACAATATTATCAATCACACTTTGATTTGATAGATATTTAGAGTAATTATGTAGATATTAAGAATGGATATGAAAGAGTAGATATCTCCAATCCTAAAATAAAATGGACCAAACATTAAATAAACAAGTAATTACAACTTATTTACATTGTGGATAATGTGTGTGAGTGCATGTTGTTTTATTTTCCCTTGTCAGCCACCCGTCTCTGCTTTGTCAGTCTTGATAGGCCCAGTGTCTTCTGGGTGAGGCTGTCGGGCAGTGGTGGAGTGCATGGCAGATCTGAAAGAGAGATGCACAAAGTGACAGTAAGTATATAGCTCAACAACATGTCTGCGTGTACATCTGTTGGTGTGACTGAGCATATACAATAGAATTCTGAATGACCTGTATCCATCTGGGTATCGTACAAAAAGGTTTCTCCCTTCACGGCCAGTGTAGTAGGAACTGGTGCAGCAGAGGACTGCTGTGACTGCAGCTGAACTGCTTGGGGTGGCAGATCTAAAAGAGAGAGGCACAATTTTCTTAATTGAAAATACAGTGCCTTGCAAAAGTATTCATCCCCCTTGGTGTTTTTTCTATTTTGTTGCATTACAACCTGTAATTTAAATGGATTTTATTTGGATTTCATGTGATGGACATAAACAAAATAGTCCAAATTGGTGAAGTGAAATGAAAAAAAAATAACTTGTAAAAAAAAATTAAAAAAAAACGGAAAAGTGGCGCATGCATATGTTTTCACCCCCTAAATAAGATCTGGTGCAACCAATTACCTTCAGAAGTCATATAATTAGTTAAATAAAGTCCACCTGTGTGCAATCTAAGTGTCACATGATTTCAGTATATATACACCTGTTCCGAAAGGCCCCAGAGTCTGCAACGCCACTAAGCAAGGGGCACCATGAAGACCAAGGAGCTCTCCAAACAGGTCAGGGACAAAGTAGTGGAGAAGTACAGATCAGGGTTGGGTTATAAATAAATATCCGAAACTTTGAACATCCCACTGAGCACCATTAAATCCATTATACTTTTTTTTTTTTTTGAATATGGCACCAAAACAAACCTGCCAAGAGAGGGTCGCCCACCAAAACTCACGGACCAGGCAAGGAGGGCATTAATCAGAGAGGCAACAAAGAGACCAAAGATAACCCCCGAAGGAGCTGCAAAGCTCCACAGCGGAGATTGGAGTATCTGTCCATAGGACCACTTTAAGCCGTACACTCCACAGAGCTGGGCTTTATGGAAGAGTGGCCAGAAAAAAACCAATGCTTAAAGAAAAAAATAAGCAAACACGTTTGGTGTTCGCCAAAAGCCATGTGGGAGACTCCCCAAACATAAGGAAGAAGGTACTCTAGTCAGATGAGACTAAAATGTAGCTTTTTGGCAATCAAGGAAAATGCTGTCTGGCGCAAACCCAACAACTCTCATCACCCCGAGAACACATCCCCACAGTGAAGCATGGCGGTGGCAGCATCATGCTGTGGGGATGTTTTTCATCGGCATGGACTGAGAAACTGGTCAGAATTGAAGGATGGCGCTAAATACAGAGAAATTCTTGAGGGGAACCTGTTTCAGTCTTCCAGAGATTTGAGACTGGGACGAAGGTTCACCTTCCAGCAGGACTATGACCCTAAGCATACTGCTAAAGCAACACTCAAGTGGTTTAAGGGGAAACATTTAAATGTCTTGGAATGTCCTAGTCAAAGCCCAGACCTCAATCCAAGTGAGAATCTGTGGTATGACTTAAAGATTCCTGTACACCAGCGGAACCCATCCAACTTGATGGAGCTGGAGCAGTTTTGCCTTGAAGAATGGGCAAAAATCCTAGTGGCTAGATGTGCCAAGCTTATAGAGACATATCCCAAGAGAATTGCAGTTGTAGTTGCTGCAAAAGGTGTCTCTACAAAGTATTCACTTTGCGGGGGTGATTAGTTATGCACGCTAAAGTTTTTGGTATTTTTGTGTTATTTCTTGTTTGTTTCACAATAAAAAATATTTAGCATGTTGTGTAAATCATTTTTTCAAATGTTATTTCACCTTTATTTAACCAGGTAGGCAAGTTGAGAACAAGTTCTCATTTACAATTGCGATCTGGCCAAGATAAAGCAAAGCAGTTTGACACATACAACAACACAGAGTTACACATGGAGTAAAACAAACATACAGTCAATAATACAGTAGAAAAATAAGTCTATATACAATGTGAGCAAATGAGGTGAAATAAGGGAGGTAAAGGCAAAAAAAGACCATGGTGGCGAAGTAAATACAATATAGCAAGTAAAACACTGGAATGGTAGATTTGCAGTGGAAGAAAGTGCAAAGTAGAAATAGAAATAATGGGGTGCAAAGGAGCAAAATAAATAAATACAGTAGGGGAAGAGGTAGTTGTTTGGACTATGTACAGGTGCAGTAATCTGTGAGCCGCTCTGACAGCTGGTGCTTAAAGCTAGTGAGGGAGATAAGTGTTTCCAGTTTCAGAGATTTTTGTAGTTCGTTCCAGTCATTGGCAGCAGAGAACTGGAAGGAGAGGTGGCCGAAGGAGGAATTGGCTTTGGGGGTGACCAGAGAGCTATACCTGCTGGAGCACGTGCTACTATGGTGGGTGCTGCTATGGTGACCAGCGAGCTGAGATAAGGGGAGACTTCACATAGCAGGGTCTTGTAGATGACCTGGAGCCAGTGGGTTTGGCGACGAGTATGAAGCGAGGGCCAGCCAATGAGAGCGTACAGGTCGCAGTGGTGGGTAGTATATGGGGCTTTGGTGACAAAAACGGATGGCATTGTGATAGATGCCCAGATGCCCCATAATTTAAAGATGGTGGAAATATTAATTGGTTAATTGGTTAATTCTGATTAATTGGGCCTTGATCGAGAAAAGCCTCGAAGGCTGAAAGCTAAACGGAACTGATTCCAAATTTTAAGAGACTGCTTTACAATTGGGTTGACACACCTTTTGCCTAGGGACACTAGGAGAGAGGAGCACAACACAGAGGAAAGTGCAGCAGGTTTACATGATTCAGACTCCATCTGGACCCAGGGTGGTCTTGGTCCAGTAGGATCAATCCATAGCCAGTACAAAAGGGCTCTCGGATTTTCAGCCCAATAGTATGTCTGAAAATTTGTAAGAGCTAAACCTCCCAATGCCCTAGACTTCTATAAATGTTTTCTACCAATCCGTGGACCTTGCCATCCCAAATAAAATACATTCATATTTGATGCAGCGAAAAAAAAGGTTTTGTAATAAAAATGGGTAAACATTTGGGCAATACATTCATTTTAGTAGTAGCAACTACTATTTAATGACATTAACCCTTCCAAAAAGTAAATTATTGTTTCAAACTGCCTGCTAGAGCAATGTTTTCCTTAAACAAATTTGAATATTTCCTTATCACTAACTCCCAAGTAGGTGAATTAATCCAGGACAATCCTAAACAGAAAGCTTGTAAAAGAGCACTTTAAAGCAGCCTGATTTACAGGAAAAGCTCACTCTTGCCTAGTTTCAGCTTGTACCCTGAGATTGCTCCAAACTGTTTAAGAATAGATAAGGCGTGTGGTAATGAAGTATCACGGTTGGAGATTATCAAAAGGAGGTCGTTAGCGTATAGCGAGACGTTCTGCTCAAGGCCGTCCTGAGTATACCTTGAACAGCCTCATTAGAGCGCAGTGCGACGGCGAGGGGCTCGATTGCCAAAGCAAACAACAAGGGGGAGAGTAGACAACCCTGTCTGGATCCACGGTGCAAGGGAAAATAGTCAGAGGACAAGTTATTAGTCTGTACCGAAGCCATGGGAGAGAAATAAAAATGTTTTATCTATGCAATGAATTTATAAAGGGCGGCAATCTATAAAGGGCGGCTGTTAGGTAGTCCCACTCAATACGATCTAAAGCCTCATTGAGCGAGACCACCACCTCCAGGTCCCCCGACGCTGGGGAGTACAGTATATTCATAAGGCATCTAATATTGAAAAATGAATGACTATTTCTCAGTAAGCCAGTCTGGTCAGAGTGTATTACTTGGTGGTGCGAGCCTTCCATACGGATGGCTAAGAGCTTGGCTAGGATTTTTTAATCACAGTTTAAAAGCGAGATTGGGTGATAAGATCCACATTCCAGGGGATCCTTGTTTTTCTTTAATAGCAATGAAATTGAAGCTTGATAAAGACTAGGCGGTAGCTTTGATGTATTAAGGCGCAATGTAAATATTTGAGACAGGAATGGGCAAAGCAGACCGGAAAACGTTCTGTAAAATCTGTTTGGGAAACCGTCCGGACCTGGTGATTTACCACTTTTCATTGCAAACACTGTAGTTGTAATCTCCTTAGGTGTAAATTCTTCTTCTTAACCATCATGGGATTCTGTATCAATTGAAGCCATATTCAGACCATCGAAGAACGAATCAGTCAGCAAAGGATCTTGCGGTTTAGAGGTGTATAGCTCAGAGTAAAATAGTTTACAAGCATTTCGCTACACCCGCAGTAACATCTGCTAAATATGTGTATGTGACCAATACAATTTGATTTGAAATGATCTCTTTATGGCACCCCAATGGTGGAACAAGCTCCCTCACGACGCCAGGACAGCGGAGTCAATCACCACCTTCCGGAGACACCTGAAACCCCACCTCTTTAAGGAATACCTAGGATAGGATAAAGTAATCCTTCTAACCCCCCCCCCCCCCCTTAAAAGATGTAGATGCACTATTTATTGTAAAGTGGTTGTTCCACTGGATATCATAAGGTGAATGCACCAATTTGTAAGTCGCTCTGGATAAGAGCGTCTGCTAAATGACTTAAATGTAATGTTAAATGTAAGGATAGACTGCATCCAATTTATTGAGTAGGGTATTGGAGGCTATTTTGTAAATGACATCGCCGAAGTCGAGGATAGGTAGGATGGTCAGTTTTACAAGGGTATGTTTGGCAGCATGAGTGAAGGATGCTTTGTTGCGAAATAGGAAGCCAATTCTAGATTTAACTTTGGATTGGAGATGTTTGATGTGAGTCTGGAAGGAGAGTTTACAGTCTAACCAGACACCTAGGTATTTGTAGTTATCCACATATTCTAAGTCAGAACCGTCCAGAGTAGTGATGCTGGACGAGTGGGCAGGTGCAGGCAGTGATCGGTTGAAGAGCATGCATTTAGTTTTACTTGTATTTAAGAGCAGTTGGAGGCCACAGAAGGAGAGTTGTATGGCATTGAAGCTCATCTGGAGGGTTGTTAACACAGCGTCCAAAGAAGGGCCAGAAGTATACAGAATGGTGTCGTCTGCGTAGAGGTGGATCAGAGACTCACCAGCAGCAAGAGCGACATCATTGATGTATACAGAGAAGAGAGTCGGCTCAGGAATTGAACCCTGTGGCACCCCCATAGAGACTGCCAGAGGTCCGGACAACATGCCCTCTGATTTGAAATACTGAACTCTATCAGAGAAGTAGTTGGTGAACCAGGCGAGGCAATCATTTGAGAAACCAAGGCTATTGAGTGCCGATGAGGAAGTGGTGATTGACAGAGTCGAAAGCCTTGGCCAGGTCAATGAATATGGCTGCACAGTATTGTTTCTTATCGACGGCGGTTAAGATATCGTTTAGGACCTTGAGCGTGGCTGAGGTGCACCCATGACCAGCTCTGAAACCAGATTGCATAGCGGAGAAGGTGCGGTGGGATTCGAAATGGTCGGTAATCTGTTTGTTGACTTGGCTTTCGAAGACCTTAGAAAGGCAGGGTAGGATAGATATAGGTCTGTAGCAGTTTGGGTCAAGAGTGTCTCCCCCTTTGAAGAGGGGGATGGTCGCAGCTGCTTTCCAATCTTTGGGAATCTCAGACGACACGAAAGAGAGGTTGAACAGGCTAGTAATAGGGGTTGCAACAATTACGGCAGATAATTTTAGAAAGGGTCCAGATTGTCTAGCCCGGCTGATTTGTAGGGGTCCAGATTTTGCAGCTCTTTCAGAACATCAGCTGACTGGATTTGGGAGAAGGAGAAATGGGGAAGGCTTGGGCGAGTTGCTGTGGGGGGTGCAGTGCTGTTGACCGGGATAGGGGTAGCCAGGTGGAAAGCATGGCCAGCCGTAGAAAAATGCTTATTGAAATTCTCAATTATAGTGGATTTATCAGTGGTGACAGAGTTTCCTATCCTCAGTGCAGTGGGCAGCTGGGAGGAGGTGCTCTTATTCTCCATGGACTTTACAGTGTCCCAGAACTTTTTTGAGTTTGTGTTGCAGGAAGCAAATTTCTGCTTGAAAAAGCTAGCCTTGGCTTTTCTAACTGCCTGTGTATATTGGTTTCTAACTTCCCGGAAAAATTGCATAACACGTGGGCTGTTCAATGCTAATGCAGAACGCCACAGAATCTTTTTGTGTTGGTTAAGGGCAGTCAGGTCTGGAGAGAACCAAGGGCTGTATCTGTTCCTGGTTCTACATTTCTTGAACGGGGAATGCTTATTTAAGATGGTGATGAAGGCATTTAAAAGAAAATAACCAGGCATCCTCTACTGACGGGATGAGGTCAATATCCTTCCAGGATACCTGGGCCAGGTCGATTAGAAAGGCCTGCTCACTGAAGTGTTTCAGGGAGCGTTTGACAGTGATGAGTGGAGGTCGTTTGACCGCTGACCCATTACGGATGCAGGCAATGAGGCAGTGATCGCTGAGATCTTGGTTGAAAACAGCAGAGGTGTATTTAGAGGGCAAGTTGGTTAGGATGATATCTATGAGGGTGCCCGTGTTTACGGCTTTGGGGTGGTACCTGGCAGGTTCATTGATAATTTGTGTGAGATTGAGGGCATCAAGCTTAGATTGTAGGATGGCTGGGGTGTTAAGCATGTCCCAGTTTAGGTCACCTAGTTAGCACGAGCTCTGATGATAGATGGGGGGCAATCAGTTCACATATGGTGTCCAGAGCACAGCTGGGGGCAGAGGGTGGTCTATAGCAGGCAGCAACGGTGAGAGACTTGTTTTTAGAAGTTCTATTTTTAAAAGTAGAAGTTCAAATTGTTTGGGTACAGACCTGGATAGTAGGACAGAACTCTGCAGGCTATCTCTGCAGTAGATTGCAACACCGCCCCCTTCGGCCGTTCTATCTTGTCTGAAAATTTTGTAGTTAGGGATGGAGATTTCAGAGCTTTTGGTGGTCTTCCTAAGCCAGGATTCAGACACGGCTAGGACATCCGGGTTGGCAGAGTGTGCTAAATCAGTGAATAAAACAAACTTAGGGAGGAGGCTTCTAATGTTAACATGCATGAAACCAAAAGAGCGCCTGGGGAATAGGAGTGGAGCTAGGCACTGCAGGGCCTGGATTCACCTCTACATTGCCATAGGAACAGAGGAGGAGTAGGATAAGGGTACGGCTAAAAGCTTTGAGAATTGGTCGTCTAGGACGTCCGGAACAGAGAGTAAAAGGAGCAGGTTTCTGGGGGCGATAAAATAGCTTCAAGGTATAATGTACAGACAAAGGTATGGTAGGATGTGAATACAGTGGAGGTAAACCTAGACATTGAGTGATGATGAGAGAGATATTGATAAAAAATGATCAAACCCCCCACCCAAAATCTATTTTAATTCCAGGTTGTAAGGCAAAAAAACAGGAAAAATGCCAAGGGAGATGAATACTTTCGCAAGCCACTGTAATCATACAACTAAACAGACTGAATGAGTGTAAGGCCTAGATTCAATCAGATCAAGTGTTAACTGGCAATAGCTGACACCGCATAGCTGATGTTTTGGTGGTGTCTGAGGTGTAACTGTGTTGGATCTGTCAAATCAGTGAGCAGCTGATCTTAATCATTGTCACAAAACTACACCCGCCCTACTCATGTTACAAGTTCAGAACGAGAAAGTGTAGGTTATATAGAAATAATGACGCTCAAATTCAAAATCATTAAACTAAATAATGAGGATTTCTATCAGCCTAATCGAGATGTAGATAACATCTCAAATTGCAATGTTCTAACTTGTAAACAGGGCTGCGTGAGATTTCCATTAATGCGACTCCGTGCAGCCAATGGCAATGTCTGCTTTAGGTATAATGCCAGGAGCCGCTTGTGAATTTGACAGCTCTAACACAGTTCCACCTCAGACACCGCCAAAACAACCGCTATGTGGATGTCGGCTAAAGCGGATCTGAATGAATAGAGCCCCAAGTGAGGGACAGTGTGCATGTGTGTATACATGTATGTGATAATTACATGTATCACCTGTCGTGGCCGGAGTAGCAGGTGTAGGGGCAGACGACTGCAGCTGTGAGGACTGTGGTTGAGCAAATAGATCTTTTAGATCTAAAAGAGAGAGGAACAATTTTTTAAGTTATAATTATACAACAAAACAGAATGAGTGAATGTATATACGTGTGTTTGATAATTACCCAGACCACATCACACTGCTTCAGGTCTACAAGCCTCTGGAAGTTCCAGCCAGCCACTCCAGGCCTGGAAAAGATTGGTGGAAAGATGGTTACCTGTCACCCACCGAGCAGGTTGGAAGATCTGAAAAACAGGCACGATATAATTTTAATGACAAAGCCTTGACTACACACTAACCTCAACAGAACAGACTATGGGAGGCGCACAGTAGTACACAGAGCCATGACTACATGGAACTCTATTCCACATCAAGTAACTCATGCAAGCAGCAAAATTAGATTTAAAAAAAACAGGTGGAACAAAAAAACACCTTATGGAACAGCGGGGACTGTGAAGAGACACATGCATACACACAATAACATACTGTACACACACGTACACAAGGATGTGGTAGTAGAGTAGTGGCCTGAGGGCACACACTTAATGTGTTGTGAATGTATTGTAATGTTTTTAAAATTGTATAACTGCTGGACCCAAAGAAGAGCTCTAGGACCATGCTTCAGGACTACCTGGCCTGACGACTCCTGGCTGTCCCTGTCTCCAGTCCACCTAGTCGTGCTGCTCATCCAGTCTCTGCTGTTTCTGTCTGCAGCTATGGAACCCTGACCCGCTCAAGGCTCATCGGAGGTACTAACTTGTCCCAGACCCGCTGTTTGATCCTGTCTCTCTCTACCGGACCTACTGTCTCAACATCTAAATGCGCCGCTATGAAGAGCCAACTGGCATTTACTCCTGAGGTGCTGAACTATTGCACCCTCTATAACCCTTCATTATTTGACACTGCTGGTCATAATCTGGCTAAATAGCTGTACTCTTTTATAATCTCCACCAGCACAGCCAGAAGAGCACTGGCCACCCTTCAGAGCCTGGTTTCTTCCAAGATTCCTGCCTTTCTGGGGAGTTTTTCCTAGCCGCTCTGCTTCTACGTCTGCATTGCTTGCTCTTTGGGGTTATAGGCTGGGTATCTGTATAAGCACGTTGTGACAATTGCTGATGTAAAATGGGTTTTATAAAATACATTTGATAGATTGCTTGTGTATGCTTCTATTCATGTCAGTAACTCTAAATCTAAATGTCACATTGAGTTGTCTTATATTTCCTCAATAGGAAGTTGTACATGCGTAAGGCACTTTTAAACACTTTTTCCTGGTCTTTCCTGCTCGGGACAGGGGGCTTCAGGTTTGGGAATGGAGGGCCTAGAGAATTGGAATATTAACAATACTTAGTGTCCACATGTATGAATGAACTTCAATATGGGTTCACTGTGTATCTCATCTGATTGAAAATTGCTGATTATATACTGTATATGTCTATTTTCTTTAGAAAATCTGCCACCAAACCACACAATTCTATCCAGTGGGAGTGCACACAACCATTAGCTTATTTTACCAAGTCAAAAAGAACATAACGACGCTAGCCTACTACACCCCATATCAACCAACTAGTTGTAACAAGGCTATATTATACTGTAACGTTACTGTAGCCAACTGTACGTTACATTATTATAAACCTAGCTAGCTAGTGATAGCTTAGCTAACTCCAAAGAAACAACCAATGAATGACATCAGGCTTTTTAACAAAATATGTATCTATCTAGCTTGTATGATTGCATGTAAAACAACTTTACAGATGATTACAAAGTTTGAAAGCAAAGTTGACTTATCAGTATGCTGCTCTCTCGGGAACTAGAGTGAGGCATCCAGATATGAGATTACCTAGCGCCGTTAGCATTAGCTAGCATCGCCAGCATGTTAGATATGAAAGTATCTATCCAGCAACAATCTCGAAGTCAAAAACGAAATGAACTATGTGAAGCCATGCTGACTTCGTAAGATAAATAATTAACAGGCTGAAAGTACATTTCTGTGAGTAACTTTAGCTTGCCAGCTCAGTGACCGGTGATGCACCTATTCCTGTTTACAGAGTGTGCGTACCTCCCACGTCCTGCGTGGAGAAGCGTCACTGAGTCAACGTGTGGCCAGAATTATATTACATCCGGGTTGGTTTACAAACCATTGACAATGCATGGGAAACTGTTTAGGGCCGTTTAGCCGCGCGGGGGGCAGGGGCGGGTACCAGTTATCTTATAACACACCTCAATGTGTAGGTCTAGCAATTTTCGAGTTATTCTGTTTTTGTGACACTATTTGGTGCGAGGACTTTTCTAAGGCCTAATATAAAGTGCAAATATATTATTCGTTTTTAGCTGTAAATGTAAGAAGTGTGTTTCTAACTCACGCGGTATTTCATCAACTGAGCTGAAGTAGTTCCCTCATTATATATAGGAGGCAGCATGACTGAATTTCTACACAAATCCATTGAGCTGTAATAAGACTTGCAGTTTAACTTCACTAGAGGGGATGGTATTTGATAATTAACTGCATTTGAACTTGGACAAGGTGAGAGTGACTGTTGTTGAGGTAATTTACCAGTATTACATTAGAATGGTGTATTTAGTATACTTCTCTGGCCAGCTTGTAATGACCTGTATCAAGTTCCACTCGGGGGCGCTGTTGTCCATGCTATGAGTGGGGTGTACCATCTCTAGTTAAGTACATCAATGAGGCTTGGTGGCTGGTAGTGACTGGCTACGCCTCTCTTTAGTTGAATGATTTAGACACATTTGATTGATGCATCATTCGCAACCTTTCTGTTGACATCAATACAGTTTCTTTTAAATGTCAGAATGTTGTCCTATACTGATTTGTCTGTGTGCGCATGTTTGAGAATGCTCCCTGAACTTTATCAGAATGTTCTCCTATACTGATTCAATGTTGAAAACATCCTACAGTATACATTACACTATAGAAAACATGGTAAAATGTAAATGTTGCTGGGAAGAACGTGTAAAACAAATAGACATGTTAAAAAGTTGATAAGATAACTCTTTAGGAATAGGCTATAAGCTGTTATTTAGGTAGCACCTAATTCATTTAGACAACCATGTGTGAGTGGAAGGATCCATTATGAAGACAAGTAACACATGATAGAGGAGAGAGATTTTACGGTAGAGGAAACTGAGCACTGAGCAGAGAGAGCTTTGGCAGCTGGCCTCCCCCTCCACTCCCCTCTCCCCCTCCCCCTCCTCCTCTTCCCGACCCCAATACACACACTCAGGATTTGACATCATCTCAAATTAAATGACTCCAAGTTTCATTTAATTGACTCTTACACGGAAAGAACACAGCTGATTTAAAAAACATTCGGTGTCGAGGGATTTAACCTTTGTCCATTTAGTGCCCTCCCAGGAACACTTGAACGCTAAATGCAATTAGCATGAGATCAATGGAAACAAGGTCACAGCAGGCGATGAACGTGTCCATCTTGTACTGCAAAAATGAAAAGTCTTCTCCCAACCAGTACCCTCAAGACTCTCACAAGCTCTGTAGCTGTGTGGAGGAGTTTTTCAATTTAACATCAGGCCCGAGGACCCCAGAAAAAAATTTGCATATTTTTTTCAATGCTTATATTTAGCATCCCATTTAAGTATTTTACTTTCAGGAAAACCAGGCCTACAAGTACTACACAAAACAATTTGACATAAACACTTGCATTCATGAGTTTATTGACAAATGTCAACAACAAAAAAATAAGGTCCGCCAAGCAAAAACCTGATACGAATTAATTTAGGAGAACAGAAATGGTTTGCTAGGTAGGAAATTAATATCCAACTAGTCAGTGACAACTGTGTGGAGTTTGGAGTTTGTGACAGCAACTATGTGAGCTTATTACAGTATTATAGACACTATGTCCTGGGATTTCCTATGACCTATGTAGAAGATCGCTTTACCTTTTAACTACGCTGAGCATCATAGAGCAAGACATGTTTGTGAGCGTCTCAGCTTTTCATAGTTGGGTCATAATATAGCACAAACCGTTTGGGACTTTACAGACGTTTTTGTGAGAAGACACACTCATCCCAAATTGAATGACTAAGAACTATATAATTGACTGCCCTTGTCTCACAAAAACCACTCTAGCTTAGCCCCCGTTGATCACACAGACTAATGGCTGGTATCTATGGATGCAAAATAAATAGACCAATTCAATGGTACAACCCCAAAGTCTGTAGCGCAAATGTTTAAAAGGGGTTAGAAGTCCAAAACACGCCGGCGATA
Organism: Salmo salar; assembly: GCF_965601325.2. Taxonomy (NCBI): domain Eukaryota; kingdom Metazoa; phylum Chordata; class Actinopteri; order Salmoniformes; family Salmonidae; genus Salmo; species Salmo salar. The sequence goes on along the minus strand of NC_138308.1, from coordinate 12,603,490 downwards.
CGGTGGGACTCAAGGAGTTTAAAATATTAGCCTAAACAATATATGCTGACAAAAGCACATATCACAGCATACTACAGGTGACAAATGGATCTACATTTTTTTTGGGGGGGGGCGAATGACTGTGAGATGGTCTAAAATATAATTTTCACCACCAGAATTGAGCCCAATAACTTTTTGGTCCATGTTATCAGGGAGGTGTGCTAATCAACAATAAACATTACCACCTGCTGTAGCCCAACTGATGAGGAATATTGGCTATAAATAAATAGGCTGAGGGTTGCCCATCTGCATTTAGCTAGATCAAACTCTAAGCATTATCTTGTTGCTAGTTAGCAACATACTGAAGGCTTGAATGTCCCCCCCCAAAAGTTCTACTGGCACTTAGCCAAGGATCATGTACTGTGAATATAGTGTAGGTCTCCATGTTACACCTGACCCGTGTGACATTTAGTAACACGCTATGTGCGCATAAACCATGCTGCTGCTAAAAACTCAGGTTCTAAAATGGTTCCCAAATTTGGGGGATTTGAGAAATAAGTGTACACTAGAAAGCTCTGTGATCCTCTTCTTTTAACAGTGGCCATCAAAACTGCTTTCAAATGTGTTTTCCCGCAACTGCATTAAGAATGTTGTAGGCTGTCATGCATGCATGTTTCTCTTCCTGTGCGGGACTGGAAATGAATATAATTTTTTCACATACAGTAGAATGTGATAATCTGACCAATTGAATAGGTAAACGATTCTACTATGGGGTTGTCTGATTTTGCTGTTTCTTACTTGTGTTGTTGGGTGAGTAAAACGAACAACAATTTTTCATGAGATAATTCAAATTTTGTATAACCAAAGGAAATGGGTCTCAGCTCCGTCTGGATCTCATTTGGATCATAGGTGCCAGGACCCGGACCCAGCGGGACCCGGCCCAATTTAACACCTGGTTATCGAGGTAATTTCCTTAGTAGGTGACGTTAGAGTTCAGCATGTGGGAGAAGTCAGAGCTCAGGGATGATAGACAAGTTTCCTACTAGTAGACTAGTTACCAGTTGGAGGGTGTCGAAGTGGATTTTTTTCAGTCATATGTAGTAAATATTACCTTCCCACTTGATTATGAATGCAGGGTAACCCCATTAAGACACGTTATTGTACTGTACTCTGGGAGTCGTAGGCCGATCTGCTGCTCTCTGCCCATATAGGCCTTCTCCTAAGTCACACACACACACACACACACACACACACACACACACACACACACACCGCACACACACACACACACACACACACACACACACACACACACACACACACACACACACACACACACACTCCATTTGTGGAGACAGTGTATTGTATGAAAGCTTGTCAGTTTAGCATAGACAGGTTTTGATGGAGACATGCCAAACACGCCATCATCACCACAACACACTTGCTTGTCTATCCAAACATTTCCAGGAATGTTTTTTCTTCTAAGATTTTTCTTTTTTCTCTCCTCACTCCACGCTCAACTCAAATGTGCCCTTGGGGTAAATTAGGCCTGAGTTTCTTCTCTGACATATTTTGTGTGGATTGTGTTGGCTAAATGATGAACAGGACTGTAGTGAAACACTGAATGTGTTTGTGTTGTTCATGTAGTTGCTTGTGTGCACATATTTTGTGACACAGGTATGTGTTCCAGTGAAATGGCACGCATGGTTTTCCCTTTCCAGTTTTATCATGTTGGAACAGTACTTGTTGGATGATGTTCTGTCGCATTGATTTCACAAGGTCTCCTTATATCAAAGCTAAATTCCTCTCAAAATCTCCTTCCTCAGTCTGACGACAAAATGGGGCATGATGTAGGCCTAGCAGCGCATGTATGGGTTTGGTTCGTCATCATATCGGTATAGAATTTTATTTTACGAAGTTAATCTCTTTGAGATTAAAAATCTATTTTGTAAAAGCGACCTGGCCAAAATAGCAGCATATAACGTTTTATACAAAGACACATTTACAACATCAAAGAGAAAGCACAGTTGGAAAACAGACATTTACCACTTGATGCTTTGGAGAGGTGTGGTGCATCTAGGGGGTCAAACAGAAGCTCTATCTTTTTCGGTGAAGAAAGACCTGTGAAAGGGTGAGATAGTGGTGAGACTTGGGAATGAACAGCAGGTGAAGGGCTTTTGAGCGTGGTGGTGGGGCCTGTTCCTTTATCTCCTCCTTCATCTGCCCTGGGGTGACCAAACTGTCATTCATTGGAAAATAAATCACTTTCTCTGCTCTGACTCATCTTTAACCCTAACAACACTGAGAATACTATAGTGAAGTAACATAGTCATGGGCAGGGCTCTAAAGTGCGGCCATTTTTATCACATATGCTCATTGTTATTTTGCTGTGCGACTTAGAATTTGAATTTGGGAGCACCAGTGCATGTAGTAAAATAATCTGCCAGAATAACTAGGCGTCGCTGTAGGGGTGAGTGGGGTAAATTGAGACATTTGTTTACATTCAGAAATACAGTATTCTTTCTAACAAAGTTATCTACATGCAGTACCTTCAGAAAGTATTCATACCCCTTGACTTATTCCACATTTTGTGTTACAGCTTAAATTCAAAATGGATGAAATTTATTTTTTTCTCTCACCCATCTACACACAATACCCCATAATGACAGTGTTTCTAGAAGTTCTTGCAAACTTATTGAAAATGAAAAACAGAAATATCAAATTTACATGAGTATTTAATACTTTGTAGAACTACCTTTGGCGGCGATTACAGCTTTGAGTCATATGTCTGTATCAGCTTTGCACATCTGGATTCGGGGATTTTCTCCTATTCTTCCTTGGAGATTTTCTCAAGCTCTGTTAAGTTAGATGGTAGCGGTGGTGAACAACAATCTTCAAGTTTTTCCACAGATGTTCAATGGGATTAAAGTTTGGGCTTCGGCTGGGCCACTCAAGGACTTTCACATTCTTGTTCTAAAGCCATTAAAGCATTGCTTTGGTTGTATGCTTGGGTTCATTGTCCTGTTGGAACGTAAATCTTCGCCCCAGTCTAAGGTCGTTTGCATTCTGAAGCAGGTTCTCATCAAGGATTTTCCTGTATTTGTCTCCATGTCTCCATTTATTGTCCCCTCTATCCTTACCAGTCTCCCAGTCACTGCCACTGAAAAGCATCTCCATACCATGATGCTGCCACCACAATGCTTCACAGTAGGGATGGTGTTAGACGAATGGTGAGCTGTGCCTGATCTTCTCCAGACATAGCGCTTTGCACTCAGGCCAAAGAGTAAAATATTTGCCTCATCAGACCATAGAATCTTTTGCCTTATGATCTCAGGGTCTTTCACGTGCCTTTTTGCAAACTCCAGGCATGCTGTCATGAGCTTTTTTTTCACAGGAATGGCTTCCGTCTTGCCACTCTCCTACAAAGTCCAGATTGGTGAAATGCTGTAGAGACTGTTGTCCTTCTGGCAGGTTCTCACATCTCAGCCAAGGAACTGTGTAATTCTGTCAGAGTGGTCATTGGGCTCTTGGTTACCTCCCTGACCAAGGTCCTTCTTGCCCAGTTGCTCAGTTTGGTCGGACAGCCAGCTCTGATCTGGGTAGTTCCATATTTTGAGACCACTGTGCTCTTGGAAACTTTCAATACTCTAGAAATTGTTTTATACCCTTCCCCAGATATATGCCTCATCGCAATTCTATCTTGGAGATCTATGGACAGTTCCTTGTATTTCATGGTATAGTTTCTGCTCTGACACGTTCTGTCAACTGTGGGACCTTAAATAGTCAGGCGTGCTTCTTTTTAAATCATGTCCAAACAATTGAATAGGTCACAGGTGGACTCCAATCAAGTTGTAGTGACATCTCAAGGATGATCAAAAGGAAATTGGATGCACCTGAGCTGAATTTGGAGTGTCATAGCAAAGGGGTGTTAATACTTATGTAAATTAGATATTTATGCCTTTCATTGTCAGTACATCTGCAAAAATCTGTGAAAACACATTTTCACTTTGTCGTTATAGCATATCGTGTGTAGATGAGTGAGAAAAAGGCTACATTTGTGTAGCAATTGTGCACGGGTGTTCGCCCTGTGCACGCCTAAATACAAGCTTTGAACAACTGCTTTTTGGGGGTCACAGGTCAAAAAGTTTGAGAACCACTGAGCTAGCAAACATTGCTGATGTGCTGTACATCTATAGGATCAGCCATGTTACCTCATTAACTAGTTAAAGAGCTTCTCCAGTACTTTTATATACTTTTTAGACAGTAGTTCTGAAAGGAGGGCTCATGAGCCAAAAGTGGTCACTGAAAATTGCATACTACGTCACATATGTGCAGATATGTGCACCACATTATTGCTTTCTCTCTCGCTCTGCTGAGTGTGAATCTTGCTAGCTGTCACTCAAATGGCGAGGGGCTGAAGCTCATTGGCTCAAACTCGAATTGCTAGGGGGCTGGCCCACGTGGGGGAAAATGTAGGTAAAATGGCGCAGCACAGCTTCCAGAGAAAACAGTCACTTTCAAACTAGGGATTTCATGGCGAATTGAGGTAAAACAGTAATTCTGCTCATAGATTATGCATGTATGAACAACACATTAACACATCCAGTCCAAAAATGCTTACTAGTCGCCAAAGTTCTGTAGCATGTCTCTCCAAACCTGGTAACTTTACTAGTATCCTAACATTTTGAGGCACAGAAAGAATGGAAAAGGGATAGCTTCTTCAGGAGATCAATGATCATAGCAATGAATGAATGACAGATTTGCACATCATCGTTCTTAAAGAGACAGTGTACAATTTTCAATGTAATGCATCTCAATGGACGGGTTAGCTGACAACTTCACGAAAACTATGCGCACTCTTCAATGGGGCAGAAGTCCATGTGTTGTTGTGATTCTAGATGGCCAGATAGCTAGCAACAATGTCAAGAAGCTGCCATGTTGGGAATTGTAGATGGCTCATTTCAACTATACTCAACAAAAATAGAAACGCAGCATGCAACAAATTTCAACAATTTTACGGAGTTACAGTTCATATAAGGAAATCAGTGAATTGAAATAAATTCATTAGGCCCTAATCTATGGATTTCACATGACTGGGCAGGGGCACAGCCATGGGCGAGCCTGGGAGGACATAGGCCCACCCACTGGGGAGCCAATCAGAATGAGTTTTTCCCCACAAAGGGCTTTATTACAGACAGAAATACTTCTCAATTTCATCAGCTGTCCGGGTGGCTGGTCTCCGACAATCCCGCAGGTGAAGAAGCCGGATGTGGAGGTGCTGGGCTGGCATGGTTACACGTGGTCTGCGGTTCATTGTCCCAAGCACAAGGTGCACCTGTGTAATATTCATGCTGTTTAATCAGCTTCTTGATATGCCACACCTGTCAGGTGGATGGATTATCTTGGCAAAGGAGAAATGCTCACTAACAGGGATGTAAACAAATTTGTGCACAACATTTGAGAGAAATAAGCATTTGTGCGTAAGGAACATTTCTGGGATATTTTATTTCAGAAGAAAAGTTTGTGGTCATACGCACATCCTTAAAAACATAGGTGCTGGGCTAATAAAGAATACTTGTATAGACAAGAAGGCCCGCACACTGTTTAAAGCTCCCAATTCACTGCTTTATTGGGAACGTTTCAATATTTTATTTCAGCTCATGAAACACTGGACCAACACCTTGCATGTTGCGTATATATTTTTGTTCAGTATAGTTTTATCCTGTTTTTGATGCCATGTCTTGTTTTGAGGTGTTTTGACTAATGTCACGTCTATGCTAATATGGCAAAATTTTGCTAGCTAGCTTACCAACAACTATCACAATTCTATTTGAGAGACAAAATGTGCTCATTGTGCAAATGTATTTATGTTTTCAATAAACACCAGAAACAAACTATAATTTATATTTTGTCAACAATCTAAGTCAACCCTGTCTGTTTTGCCCCATAGTTGCACACACACACGTCGGTTTTGTTGCTAAACAGCCAACCTGTCTATTGGAAACCTAATATTCCACAAATTACTTTGTAATTTCAATGACAGGTGTTTGTATCAACATTTTAGCTTTTATAATAAACAAATGTCTTTACAGGGTTACATATTAGTTTCTAGGGCACAACAAGTAGGCCCAATAAAGGCTCTATCTCAATCAATTAAAACATATTTTCTAGTGCTCCTAAAGTTTATGTGGTGCTCCTAACCTTTTTAGGAACATTTTAATTTAGAGCCCTGGTCACGGGGAAGTGTGTATGCTGTATGATGGAACAGTCTATATGAGTAGCAATGTAGTGAAGCTTTGCACAAAGAGGAAATCCTATAAGGATTTAGTTGTAGATAAAGTTGCTGGAAAACCTTTAGTTGTAGTTGTTAAGTTTAGTTGTCACGATCACTCCTTTATTCAAAGAACAGATGGTTAAAATATTAATTTCCCAATTTGATCTGAGCCCACACTGGATTCAAAACAGCTATTTTCACCATGCATAGTATTTTTTTCTAAGAGCAGTGAACTAGCTGTATAAAATGGATGTGGGAAATACATCCACTCTAGAAAACAGAGCCATTATCACATGTTTTACAGTCAAATGAAACAAAACCCTTCGCCATACAACAATGTCTGTCAGTTTCCCTAATTGTCGAGAGAAGATGTCCCGCAACTCCGTGGGACATAATCCAGGCGTTTCAATGTTTTGAAAGGCCTCCTGCAACTGTACTCCAAAAATCTTTAGATCTCTGTCCCTTCGTGATTAACGACAGAACTATGTGTCATGAGCTATAATTCACGTGTCTTTGGTTAGCGCTGAGTGCTAGCCGTCTGGGAGCAGTGACAGCTCATATAGCCCTGCTGTTATGTATAGTGGCCCGTGGGGCTGTACTCATGATGTGTCAAGGTATAATTATTGTGATTTCTTTCCCACAGGTTGGTGATGAGGCTTCTGTCAGAGCGCCAAGGGGAAGTTGTCACACCCAGATCTGTTTCACCCGTCTTTGTGATTGTCTCCACCTCCTTCCAGGTGTCGCCCATCTTCACCATTATCCCCTGTGTATTTATACCTGTGTTCTCTGTTTGTCTGTTGCCAGTTAATTTTGTTTCTTCAAGCCTACCAGCGTTTTTGTTCTCAGCGCCTGCTTTTCCCAGTCTCTCTTTTCTCGCCCTCATGGTTTTGACCCTTGCCTGTCTTGACTCATAGCCCGCCTTCCTGACCACTCTGCCTCCCCCTGAGCCTGCCTGCCGTCTGGTACCGTTGCCCCACCTCTGGTTTACTGACCCCTGCCCACCTTGACCTGTCTATTGCCTGCCCCTGTTGGAATATTAAAACATTGTCAATTCGATGTGTCTGCATCTGGGTCTTACCTTGATTTCTGATAGAAATAATACATTTGGAATCAAGTTGTAACCAAAAAAGTGTTACTCAAATCAAAATATTTGTTATATTTGAGATTCTTCAAAGTAGCCACCCTTTGCCTTGATGACAGCTTTGCACACTCTTGGCATTCTCTCAACCAGCTTCATGAGGTAGTCACCTGGAATGCATTTCTATTACCAGGTGTGCCTTGTTGAAAGTTAATTTGTGGAATTTCTTTCCTTCTTAATGCATTTGAACCAATCAGTTGTGTTGTGACATGGTAGGGGTGGTATACAGAAGATAGCCCTATTTGGTAAAAGACCAAGTTCATATTATGTCAAGAACAGCTCAAATAAGCAAAGAGAAACGACAGTCCATCATTACTTCAAGACATGAAGGTCAGTCAATACGGAAAATTTCAAGAACTTAAAAAGTTTCTTCAAGCGCACTTGCAAAAACCATCAAGCGCTATGATGAAACTGTCTCTCATGAGGACCGCCACAGGAAGACCCAGAGTTACCTCTGCTACAGAGGATAAGTTCATTAGAGTTAACTGCACCTCAGAATAAAGCCCAAATAAATGCTTCACAGAGTTCAAGTAACAGACACATCTCAACATCAACTGTTCAGAGGAGACTGCGTGAATCAGGCCTTCATGGTTGAATTGCTGCAAAGAAACCACTACTAAAGGACACCAATAATAAGAAGAGACTTGCTTGGGCCAAAAAACACGAGCAATGGACATTTGACCGGTGGAAATCTGTCCTGTGGTCTGATGAGTCCAAATTTGAGATTTTTGGATCCAACCGCCATGTCATTGTGAGACAGAGTAGGTAAATGGATGATCTCCGCATATGTGGTTCCCACCTGAAGCATGGAGGAGGTGGTGTGATGGTGTGGGGGTGCTTTGCTTAGAATTCAAGGCACACTTAACAAGCATGGCTACCACAGCATTCTGCAGCGATACGCTGCAGAGGGACTATAATTTGTTTTTCAACAGGACAATGACCCCAAATACACCTCCAGGCTGTGTTAGGGCTATTTGACCAAGAAGGAGAGTGATGGAGTACTGCATCAGTTGACCTGGCCTCCACAATCACCCAACCTCAACCAAATTGAGATGGTTAGGGATGAGTTGGATGGCAGAGTGAAGGAAAAGCAGCCAACAAGTGCTCAGCATATGTGGGAACTCCTTCAATACTGTTGGAAAAGCATTCCTCATGAATCAAATCAAAGTTTGTCACGTGCGCCGAATACAACAGGTGTTGACCTTACAGTGAAATGCTTACTTACAGGCTCTAACCAATAGTGCGAAAAAAAGGTATGTGTGTGTGTGTGTGTGTGTGTGTGTGTGTGTGTGTGTGTGTGTGTGTGTGTGTGTGTGTGTAGGTAAGTAAAGAAATAGAACAACAGTATAAAGGCATTTGAAAATAAGAGTAGCAAGGCCATATACAGACACCAGTTAGTCAGGCTTATTGAGGTAGTATGTACATGTAGGTATGGTTAAAGTGACTATGCATATATGATGAACAGAGAGTAGCAGTAGCGTAAAAAGAGGGGTTGGCGGGTGGTGGGACACGAAGCAGATAGCCCGGTTAGCCAATGTGCGGGAGCACTGGTTGGTCGGGCCAATTGAGGTAGTATGTACATGAATGTATAGTTAAAGTGACTATGCATATAAGATAAACAGAGAGTAGCAGCAGCGTAAAAGAGGGGTTGGGGTGGGACACACAATGCAAATAGTCCGGGTAACCATTTGGTTACCTGTTCAGGAGTCTTATGGCTTGGGGATAAAAACTGTTGAGAAGACTTTTGGTCCTAGACTTGGCACTCCGGTACCGCTTGCCATGCAGTAGTAGAGAGAACAGTCTATGACTGGGGTGGCTAGGGCCTTCCTCTAACACCGCCTGTTGTAGAGGTCCTGGATGGCAGGCAGCTTGGCGCCAGTGATGTACTGGGCCGTACGCACTATCCTCTGAAGTGCCTTGCGGTTGGAGGCCGAGCAATTGCCGCACCAGGCAGTGATGCAACCGATCAGGATGCTCTCGATGTTGCAGCTGTAGAACCTTTTGAGGATCTCAGGACCCATGCCAAATCTTTTTAGTTTCCGGAGGGGGAATAGGCCTTGTCGTGCCCTCTTCACGACTGTCTTGGTGTGTTTGGACCATTCTAGTTTGTTGTTGATGTGGACACCAAGGAATTTGAACCTCTCAACCTGCTCCACTACAGCCCCATCGATGAGAATGGGGACGTGCTCGGTGCTCCTTTTCCTGTAGTCCACAATCATCTCCTTAGTCTTGGGGGATAGGTTGTTATTTTGGCACCACCCGGCCAGGTCTCTGACTTCCTCCCTATAGGCTGTCTCGTCGTTGTCGGTGATCAGGCCTACCACTGTTGTGTCGTCTGCAAACTGATGGTGTTGGAGTCGTGCCTGGCCATGCAGTCGTGGGTGAACAGGGAGTACAGGAGGGGACTGAGCACGCACCCCTGGGGAGCTCCAGTGTTGAGGATCAGCGTGGCAGATGTTTTGCTACCTACCCTCACCACCTGGGAGCGGCCCGTCAGGAAGTCCAGGATCCAGTTGCAGAGGGAGGTGTTTAGTCCCAGGTTCCTTAGCTTAGTGATGAGCTTTGTTGGTACTATGGTGTTGAACGCTGAGCTGTAGTCAATGAATAGCATTCTCACATAGGTGTTCCTTTTGTCCAGGTGGGAAAGGGCAGTGTGGAGTGCAATAGAGATTGCATCATTTGTGGATCTGTTAGGGCGGTATGCAAATTGGAGTGGGTCTAGGGTTTCTGGGATAAATGTGTTGATGGCTATGGACGTGAGTGCTAAGGGTCTGTAGGCATTTAGGCAGGTTGCCTTTGTGTTCTTGGGCACAGGGACTATTGTGGTCTGCTTGAAGCATGTTGATATTACAGACTCAATCAGGGACATGTTGAAAATGTCAGTGAAGACACCTGCCAGTTGGTCAGCACATGCCCGGAGCACACGTCCTGGTAATCCGTCTGGCCCCGCAGCCTTGTGTATGTTGACCTGTTTAAAGGTCTTACTCACGTTGGCTACGGAGAGCGTGATCACACAGTCGTCCGGAACAGCTGATGCTCTCATGCATGCCTCAGTGTTGCTTGCCTCAAAGCGAGCATAGAAGTGATTTAGCTCGTCTGGTAGGCTCGTGTCACTGGGCAGCTCGCGGCTGTGCTTCCCTTTGTAGTCTGTAATAGTTTGCAAGCACTGCCACATCCGACGAGCATCGGAGCCGGTGTAGTATGATTCAATCTTAGCCCTGTATTGACGCTTTGCCTGTTTTATGGTTCATTGCAGGGCATAGCGGGATTTCTTGTAAGCTTCCGGGTTAGAGTCCCGCACCTTGAAAGCGGCAGCTCTACCCTTTAGCTCAGTGCGAATGTTGCCTGTAATCCATGGCTTCTGGTTGGGGTATGTACGTATAGTCACTGTGGGGGATGACATCCTCAATGCACTTATTGATAAAGCCAGTGACTGTGAATATGTGGTGTATTCCTCAATGTCATCGGAAGAATCCCGGAACATGTTCCAGTCTGTGATAGCAAAACAGTCCTGTAGTTTAGCATCTGCTTCATCTGACCATTTTTTTATAGACCGAGTCACTGGTGCTTCCTGCTTTAATTTTTGCTTGTAAGCAGGAATCAGGAGGATAGAGTTGTGGTCGGATTTACCAAATGGAGGGCGAGGGAGAGCTTTGTACGCGTCTTGGTGTGGAGTACAGGTGATCTAGAATTTTCTTCCCTCTGGTTGCATATTTAACCTCTCTAGGGTAGGTGGCACCAAATCGTCCCACCTATGTAACAGCCAGTGTAATCCCGTGGCGCGTTATTCAAAAACCTCAAAAATGCTAAAACTTCAATTTTTCAAACATATGACTATTTTACACCATTTTAAAGACAAGACTCTCGTTAATCTAACCACACTGTCCGATTTCAAAAAGGCTTTACAACGAAAACAAAACATTAGATTATGTCAGCAGAGTACCCAGCCAGAAATAATCAGACACCCATTTTTCAAGCTAGCATATAATGTCACATAAACCCAAACCACAGCTAAATGCAGCACTAACCTTTGATGACCTTCATCAGATGACAACCCTAGGACATTATGTTATACAATACATGCATGTTTTGTTCAATCAAGTTCATATTTATATCAAAAACCAGCTTTTTACATTAGCATGTGACTAGCATGTGACTAGCATTCCCACCGAACACTGCCGGTGAATTTACTAAAATACTCACGATAAACGTTCACAAAAAGCATAACAATTATTTAAAGAATTATAGATACAGAACTCCTCTATGCACTCGATATGTCCGATTTTAAAATAGCTTTTCGGTGAAAGCACATTTTGCAATATTCTCAGTAGATAGCCCGGCATCACAGGGCTAGCTATTTAGACACCCAGCAAGTTTAGCACTCACCAAAGTCAGATTTACTATAAGAAAAATGTTATTACCTTTGCTGTCTTCGTCAGAATGCACTCCCAGGACTTCTACTTCAATAACAAATGTTGGTTTGGTTCAAAATAATCCATAGTTATATCCAAACAGCGGCGTTTTGTTTGTGCGTTCAAGACACTATCCGAAAGGGTAAATAAGGGTGACGAGCATGGCGCAATTCGTGACAAAAAATATTGCATTACCGAAATATTGCATTACCGTACTTCGAAGCATGTCAACCGCTGTTTAAAATCAATTTTTATGCCATTTTTCTCATAAAAAAGCGATAATATTCCGACCGGGAATCTGCGTTTAGGTAAACAGACGAAAGAAAATAAAGCATTCGGTCGACTCGGGCACGCGCCTAAGCCCATAGTACTCTGATCGGCCACTTGCCAAAAGCGATAATGTGTTTCAGCCAGAGGCTGCCTCGATATCGTTCAGCTTTTTCCCGGGCTCTGAGAGCCTATGGGAGCCGTAGGAAGTGTCACGTTAGAGCAAAGATCCTCAGTCTTCAATAAAAAGAGCCAAGATGAAACACAACTTGTCAGACAGGCCACTTCCTGCATGGAATCTTCTCAGGTTTTGGCCTGCCATTTGAGTTCTGTTATACTCACAGACACCATTCAAACAGTTTTAGAAACTTTAGGGTGTTTTCTATCCAAAGCCAATAATTATATGCATATTCTAGTTACTGGGCAGGAGTAGTAACCAAATTAAATCGGGTACGTTTTTTATCCGGCCGTGTCAATACTGCCCCCTAGCCCTAACAGGTTAACATGTTGATAGAGATTTGGTAGAACTGATTTAAGTTTTCCTGCTTTAAAGTCTCCGGCCACTAGGAGCGCCACCTCTGGGTGAGTGGTTTCCTGTTTGCTTATTTCCTTATACAGCTGACTGAGTGCGGTCTTAGTGCCAGAATCTGTTTGTGGTGGTAAATAAACAGCCACGAAAAGTATAGCTGAGAACTCTCTAGGCAAGTAGTGTGGCCTGCAATTTATCACAATATACTCTACTTCAGGCGAGCAAAATCTAGAGACTTCCTTAAATTTCGTGCACCAGCTGTTGTTTACAAATATGCACAGACCGCCCCCCCCCCCTCGTCTTACCTGAGTGTGCTGTTCTATCTAGTTTATTGTCTAATGATTGCACGTTGGCGAGTAATATTGACGGTAACGGCAGCTTTACTACTCGCCTTCTGCGGGTCCGGACGAGGCATCCGGCTCTTCGTCCTCTGCGTCGCTTCCTTTTGCAAATAATTGGGATGTCTGCCCTGTGGGCTGTTTGGAGAATATCGTGTGAGTCCTGTTTGTTGTTGTTGTTGAAAAAATCTTTGTCTACTCCGAGCTGAGTCATCACTGTCCTGATATCCAGAAGCTCTTTTCTGCCGTAAGATACGGTTGCAGAAACATTATGTACAAAATCATTTACAAATATCGCGAAACAAACCACATAACAGCACAATTGGTTAGGAGACGCCATCTCCTCCGGCGCCATCTTGTACATGCTGGTTGAGAGAATGCAAAGAGTGTGCACAGCTGTCATCAAGGCAAAGGGTGGCTACTTTGAAGAATCTCAAAAAGCTATTTTTTGGTTACTACATGATTCCATATGTGTTATTTCATAGTTTTGATGTATTCACTATTATTCTACAATGTAGAAAATAGTAAAAATGTCACGGTAGTCGAAGAGATTAGACCAAGGCACAGCGGGTTGCGTGCTCATCATGATTTATTTATAAGTGAACACGAAAACAATAAACAAGGAACGACAGTTTTGCAGGCTAAACAAACAGCAGTGCAAAGACAACTACCCACAAAGGGACAGGTGAAAAACAAGCTCCTTAAGTATGACTCTCAATCAGAAACAACAATGTACAGCTGTTCCTGATTGAGAGCCACACCAGGCCAACAAAGTAATACACAACATAGACAACCTAGAATGCAAAAACAAGAACATAAACCAAAAACCCCGGAACACATAAATACAACACCCCTCTAAGTACACACACACCCCGAACCATATAAAACAAATACCCCTCTACCTAAATACCTAGCCCAAACCACATGAAACAAACACCCCCTGCCACGTCCTGACCAAACTAAAATAACAAATAACCCCTTATACTGGACAGGACGTGACAAAAAAAATAAAGAAAAACACTTGAATGAGTTGGTATCTCCAAACTTTTGACTGGTACTGTATATGTTTATTTTCTTTTGAAAATCTCCCACTAAACCACACAATTAAAAAAAAATTCAAATCAAGGGAGACCTGGCAAACAGGTTAGAGCACTCATGTAAAAGGCAAATCCATAACATCAGCTATGGTATGGATAAAGACAATGCGACACAACCACAGCTGCAAGAATGTGTTGTCTCTCTATAATGTTGGCTAATTCAACAATTTCCAGACCCAACGAATAACAGAACAGTCTGAAGGATGCTGTTGCAGTATTGTAGTCTACTCTACTGTATTGTAGCCTACTCTACATTTAGTAATGTTGTACTGTAGCCTACTGTATCCCATATCAACCAGCTTGCCGTTTGAAAGCAAAGTTGACTTACCGGTCTGCTGTTCTTGGGAACTACTAGAAGGAGGCATCCACATAGGAGGTTAGCTAGCTAGCGCCTTGGCTTAGGAAGCTAACAGCGCTAACGTTAGCATGTTAGCTATCAAACTATCCATCAAAAATGTTGAGGTCAAAAACAAAATAAACTATGTTAAGCCATGCTGATATAGTAAGTCCAATCGGTCTGAAATAATTAACAGGCTGAACGTACATTTGTGACTCACTAGGTAACTTCAACTTGCTAGCAAGGTGACTGCTGCTGGTGGAAGAAATATCATGTCTTAATTTTAATAGTTTTTTTGGCAGTTAATATCCCCTCTTACTGTTTACAGTGTTATAGGCAGAGTTGCAAAGAAAAAGCCATATCTCAGACTGGCCAATACAAAGAAAAGATTAAGATGGGCAAAAGAACACAGACACTGGACAGAGGAACTCTGCTAAGAAGGCCAGCATCCCAGAGACGCCTCTTCACTGTTGACATTGAGACTGGGGTTTTGCGGGTACTATTTAATGAAGCTGCCAGTTGAGGACTTGTGAGGCATCTGTTTCTCTAGACAGTTTAAGGTACTTGTCCTCTTGCTCAGTTGAGCACCGGGGCCTCCCACTCCTCTTTCTATTCTGGTTAGAGACAGTTTGCGCTGTTCTGTGAATGGGAGTAGTACACAGCGTTGTACGAGATCTTCAGTTTCTTGGCAATTTCTCACATGGAATAGCCTTCATTTCTCAGAACAATAATAGACTGACGAGTTTCAGAAGAAAGTGCTTTGTTTCTGGCCATTTTGAGCTTGCAATCGAAGTCACAAATGCTGTTGCTCCAGATACTCAACTAGTCTAAAGACTGCCAGTTGTATTGCTTCTTTAATCAGCACAACAGTTTTCAGCTGTGCTAACATAATTGCAAAAGGGTTTTCTAACGATCAATTAGCCTTTTAAAATAATAAACTTGGATTATCCCACACAACGTGCCATTGGAACACAGGAGTGATGGTTGCTGATAATGGGCCTCTGTACGCCTATGTATATATTCCATAAAAAATCTGCCGTTTCCAGCTGCAATAGTAATTTATAACATTAACAATGTCTACACTGTATTTCTGATCAATTTGATGATATTTTAATGGACAAAAAAATGTGTTTTTCTTTCAAAACCATGGACATTTCTAATTGACTCCAACTTGTGAACGGTAGTGTATATATATACATTTTTATGAATTATGAACTATATTAATATTCACATTCCACATTCCATGGAATATTAACATTCCACCCGTGAGGTCACTAGATGGCGATTTGGCCATTTGATTGCAGGAAAGGGCTACAAAAAAATAATAATATTACCATCAAGTATCATCATCAATAATTCTCACAGCTTGCTAAAGCATTGTGAACTGCGCTGGCAAAGAGTTCTGAGTAGCGTAGTTTGGCTACGAGCATCATGAGTTTGCGCCCAGTGCTGAGCAATCGTTTTTTTGATTTTTTTGTGCACTACAAAGAAGGCATATATTGATGTTCTCCGGACCTTTTCTAAGGTCCAAAATCAAAGTCTATTTCTAGTGATTAGTCTGAGCTAGATACCTACAATTTTGCTGCGAAACTTCAAGTTCGCTCCACTGTAACCCTCCAATTGCAGCTCTATACATAACTCTCTGCGGCAGTGCTGTTGCTATGCTTACTACTGGCTTTAAGGGGCCCAAATTTCCAGGCCATTTATCAATAAAAGATTGTTTTGGAATGCTGTCTGGCCAGTGAGTTTGAACTAGACTGCAGACCACATCCTCTGGCCGCGGCTGCCCATCCAGATACATGTCATGAATAATGGGTTGCTCATTGGAAGTAGCTGCTTGTGATTTATGTGCGTGCAGGGTCTCTGGCAGAGGATGTGTGTGTCCTGATGGAAGTCCAGGATCCCCCAGAGCATTTTTTCTCCTGCTTTCCCGGAGTCTGTCGCTGCCAGTGCCCCTAGACGGACCTGAGCTCATCTGAGCGAGGCCCCTGTTAAATCGTGTTAATACCTGGATGGCAGGGTGACAGTCGGAGTTACCTCACACACACACAAAGGCACACATACACACACACACACACATAGACATAAAGTATACTCATACCACACACAGATGAGCTTGTATAAACACACACACACTCACAGACATTTGCTCATGCACACACACAAACACACATACACACATAAACAACACACACATACACACACTTGAGTTTGATTTTCAACATCTGTTTTGACCACATCTGATAAACAGACTCCCCTCTGGTCAGTATGAGTTGTGGGCTTGTGGCTGTAGTCTTTGTGTTTGGTGTTTGTAACTTTGTTACTATGACAAACTTCATCAACATCATTATGACTTGTGCAGGTGTATTTCGTAAATGTATCAAATGGTTAAAGGGATAGTGCGATATTTTGGTAATTAAGCCATGCATACCATTTTTATGTCTCTGCGTGCAGTTTGAAGGAAGTTGAAGGTAGCGCTATTGGAAGTTTCCAGAACAGCTCGCACTATCCCTTTAATATGGTATCAATTTATCATACTGTATCCACTGTATGTCCACAATGAAGTGAACCAGATTGAGATGGTCTCATAGAATAGGCTACAGTGGTTGATGGCCCTGGCGATGAATCAGAGAATATTCCAGTGTCTGTGTGTGTGTGTGTGTGTTGGGGGGGGGGGGGGGGTCGTAGAAAGCAAACAGACTGGTACGGGTAGAAGGTAGGCAGCTCTTTCGGCACCCAGGTTGTCGCTCCCCATGGGCACATCAAGGCCGGTATGGTGGCTGGGCCAGGAGCTGCTGACATCGCCGCCAGATTCAAAGAGATCCTCCAGTATGATCCTGGCAGAGCAGGGCCGGCCTAGCACAGGGAACAACGCTTCCCATTCAGAGCTGGGCCTGGGAAAACACAGGGTTAAAGCCCTGCACGGACTTCCCCTGCTCTCTGGGCTCTCAGGCAAGTGGACTTACAGGTGCTGCACACCCATCTCCTCCTCTCCTCTCCCTCCTCCTCTCCTCCTGAGGGATTCCTTCAGAGTTGGCAGGACTGGTGGCTTAGTGCTGTTGCTTTTTCAATTGACTGCGTCCTGTAATAGCCAGAGTGTTGCTGTAACATTGTTATTCCATTGGCTGGTCTAGTGGAACTCTGCTGCGCCCGACTAGACCTGTCCCCCCCCCCCCGTGGTGTGATGTTCTGTGTTATTAGCGTGAACTCGCAATTTTTAAAAGTTTCAATTTGCTAGTAAGAAAAGTCCGTAGGCCTATAACCTTCTGCTAGAATGAACAATATGCATCTTCTAGAGATTAGACACAAAGTGATCGATGACAGGTAAACAGTGCTGGTTTGTCAATCTGCTGTCTGTCCCACCTCTCGGTACCTGTGTTACTTTTGTGTGCTCTGATTGGCTACAATCATAATGTAAGTGGTAACTTGAGTTGAAAGCCACTTAATTATTATTTTGTGGCACATATGTTTATTTTCTTTGGTGTGTTTCATTGGCCTAATAGCCAGCTACGGAGTCGAGCGCAGGTTGATGGAAATGTCGTAGAGCTCTGAGACAGGATCGTGTCGAGGGGAATCTGGAGAAGGGTACCAAAACATTTCTGCAGCATTGAAGGTCCCTAAGAACACACTGGCCTCCATCATTCTTGAATGGAAGAGGTTTGGAACCACCAAGACACTTCCTAGAGCTGGCCGCCTGGCCAAACTGAGCAATCGGGGGAGAAGGGCCTTGGTCAGGGAGGTGACCAAGAACCCAATGGTCACTGACAGAGCTCTAGAGTCTCCTCTGTGGAGAACCTTCCAGAAGGACAACCATCTCTGCAGCACTTCACCAATCAGGCCTTTATGATAGATTGGCCAGACAGAAGCCACTCCTCAGTAAAAGGCACATGACAGCCTGCTTGGAGTTTGCCAAAAGGCACCTAAAGACTCTCAGACCATGAGATACAAGATTCTCTGGTCTGATGAAACGAAGATTGAACTCTTTTGCCTGTATGCCAAACGTCACGTCTGGAGGAAATCTGGCACCATCCCTACAGTGAAGCGTGGCGGTGGAAGCATAATGTTGTGGGGATGTTTTTCAGTGGCAGGGGCTGGGAGACTAGTCAGGATTGGGCAAAGATGAACGGAGCAAAGTACAGAGAGATCCTTGATGAAAAGCTGCTCCAGAGCGCTCAGGACCTCAGACTGGGGCAAAGGTTCATCTTCCAAAAACACAACAACCCTAAGCACACAGCCTAGACAATGCAGGAGTGGCTTGTACAATGATGTTTGTATGAACTCGAACCCAGTCGCAGAGAAACACAGCAAGCAGAGTTAAGGGTAAATCCAGATCTTTACTTAAAGTCTTGACAGAAACAAGGTAACCGCACAAGAATGCACTAAACAAAACATAAGACCTAAGCAAGGATCCAGGCCAACAGAGGAACCTAAAAAGCCAGGCAACCAGCTGAACAGAGAGGGTAATCAAACACAAGTGAAACCAATAAGAAACAATCAGGGTAACCTGGAAACTAGAAACAAGATAAGGGTGCCCCCCAGCGGTAACCTAAGGAAACACACTCAAATTAAAACAGAAACTGTGACAAGACCCCCCGATTGAGTCCGGGGTCCAGAATATCCCGAGCCGAAACCCAGGATCGCTCCTCAGGACCATAACCCTCCCAGTCCATGAAATGCTGAGTCCATGCCAGAACTAATGACTGGAGAAGATGCGTCACACCGTGTTGGCTGGCTGTCCTGCTACCAGAGGACTGAACACCACAGGATTGAGTCTGGAGATGTGGAAGGTGGGAGGAATCCTCATGGACCAGGGAAGACAAAGACGATAGGCCACTGGATTGATGCGCCGTAGAAACTTGAATGGCCCAACGTACAGGGGTGCCAACTTCCTAAATTCCACGTGAAGAGGCATATCCCTAGTAGACAACCAGACCATCTGGCCTGGATGCAGGGAGGACTCGAGCGGAGATGACGGTTGGCCTTTCGTTGAACCCAAGCTGAGGACCTCTTCCAGGTCCGGCGGCAACGAGAGATGAGACGTTCAGCGGAAGGGACTGCCACTTCAATCTCCTGATCTGGAAACAGAGGAGGCTGGTAACCTGGAATGGTGACAGGCAGGTGGAGGAACACTGGAGAGTGTTGTGTGCGTACTCCACCCAAGGAAGGTGCTGACTCCAAGTGGCGGGGTTGGTGGACACATAGCATCGTAAGGCGGTCTCCAGATCCTAGTTCACCTGTTCCGTTTGACCGTTAGACTGAGGGTGATAGCCCAAGGACAAACTGGCTGATGACCGCAGAAGATGTACAGAATGCCCTCCAGAATCTGGAGGCAAACTTGGGGCCCCGGTCGGAGACGATGTCCAGAGGAAGTCTGTGAAGGCAGAAAACATGCTGAATGACTAGCTGAGCAGTCTCACCGGCAGATGGAAGCTTAGGCAGCGGAATGAAATGTGCCACCTTGGAAAAGCGGTCCACAATGACTAGGATGACAGTGTGGCCCTCTGAGGATGGAAGACCCATGATGAAATCTATAGAGAGATGAGACCAGGGTCGAGAAGGTGTTGGCAGAGGATGAAGAAGCCCCAGAGGCTGCTGACGAGGAGTCTTGTTGGGCGCATGTCGGACAGGCAGCCATGAAGGTCCGAGTGTCCGCCTTCACCGAGGGCCACCAAATCCTCCTCCTCAAATACTCTAGCGTTCGCTGCCCTTCCGGATGAGAGGTGAGATGCGACGAGTGAGCCCACTGAAGTGCCTTGGACCGTGCCCCAAAAGGAACAAAAAGTCTGTTAGAAGGGCAGCCGTCAGGAACTGCCTCCCTACCTTGCGCCTCTCTCACTACAGTCTCTATAACCCAGGACACCAGTGTGAGGATGAGTGACCTGGGGATGATGGTTCTAAGTGGCCGATCCTCACTGGAGCTGGGAAACTGGCAAGACAGAGCATCAGGCTTCACGTTCTAAGACCCCGGACGGTAAGATAATGTGAATCTGAATCGAGTGAAGAAAAGAGCCCAACAAGCCTGTCGGGGACTGAGGCATTTAGCCTCCTGGATGTAGGCCAGGTTCTTGTGATCCGTCTAAACCATAAAAGGATGTTCCGAACCCTCCAACCAGTGCCCCCACTCCTCCAAAGCCAGTTTGACCGCAAGAAGCTCCCGATTGCCGACATCATAGTTCCTCCCTGCTGGAGTAAGACGCCTGGAGTTGAAGGCACAGGGATGAAGCTTTTGGTCTTTAGCCGAGCGCTGAGACAAAACCGCACCCACGCCAATGTCAGAGGCATCCACCTCTACCACGAAGATAGAGAAGGATCCGAATGAACGAGAATGGGTGGAGAAGAAAAACGACGTTTCAGGTCTTGGAATGCCTTCTCAGCAGTAGAGGTCCGGCTTACATGCCCAGCCGAGCCCTTGGTGAGCACTGTCAATGGCGTAGCCACAGAACTAATGTCTCTCACAAATCTGTGGTAGAAGTTAGCAAAACCCCAAAAACGCTGAACTTGCTTGACAGTGCTGGGCCGTGGCCAGTTGACCACCGCGTC
Source organism: Salmo salar (assembly GCF_965601325.2). Classification (NCBI taxonomy): domain Eukaryota; kingdom Metazoa; phylum Chordata; class Actinopteri; order Salmoniformes; family Salmonidae; genus Salmo; species Salmo salar. Next base: position 12,582,579 of record NC_138308.1, on the reverse strand, counting down.
TACCTTTTGGGAGTCCATCCGTACACAGCCTTGAGACACAATGTACTCCAGGAAGGAGATCTGAGGAACGTGAAACCCACACTTTTTGGCCTTCATGAACAAGTGGTGAGAAAGGAGTCTTTGAAGGACCTGGCGAACATGTTGGACATGTTCAACCATGGACCTGGGTAAAATGAGGATGTCATCCAGGTATGCAAACATGAACTGGTGAAGGAAGTCATGCAGCACATCATTAAACAGGGCCTGAAAAATGGCTGGAGCATTAGAAAGTCCAAACGGCATGACATGGTACTCATAATGTCCATTTGGGGTGTTGAATGCTGTCTTCCACTCGTCTCCCTGTCTGATCCGCACCAGATTGTACGTGTTCCATAAATCAAATTTTGAGAAAACCGTAGCTCCCTCGAGTCTCTCAAAAGTGAATGACATAATAGGTAACGGTTCTTGATGGTAATGTTATTCAAACCCCAGTAATCAATACAGGGAAGTACTCCCCCATCCCTCTTTCCAACAAAGAAAAAACCCGCTCCTGCAGGTGACTTGAACGGCTGAATGAAATCAGACACCACGCCTCCTTAATATAACTGTTCATGGCTGCAGTCTCTGGACCTGAGAGAGAATACAGCTCTCCTCTCGGAGGAATAGTGCCAGGCAGGAGGTTGATGGCACAATCGTAGGACCTGTGAGGAGGCAGTTCGCTGGCCCTTCGTTTGCTGAAGACCTGACCGAGATCCCAGTAATCCCGAGGTACGCGGGAAAGATCAGGCTTGTCATTCCCAGCCGGCGGAACAGGAGCATCGCAAGCCTCCAGACGAGCAGGACCAGAACGATGAGAAGAGACTTGCTGGAAGGTGAGCTGGCATGAAGGATTCCATCCCAGGACCCTTCCTGAGGGCCAGTCAATTTCAGAATTATGGATAGAAAGCCACAGATCTCCAAGAACCAGGGGAAGCTTAGGAGAGTCCACCAGATGTAACTGGATAAGCTCCACATGGTAATCCAGAACTTGTAGCTGAATAGGCATGGTGAGTTGCTTCACCTTCCCAGACCCTAGGGGTTGACCATCCAGCGCAGTGACCGACAACGAAATGTCCAGCTTAGTGAGAGGCAGCCCCTGTTGGCGAGCTAATGTGTGATCCAGAAAACAGCTGGTAGCCTACTGCCCATTGTCCCACCGCAGGTTGGCCAGAAGCAAGGTGCGTACCGTATTCTCCCGTCTACTGATGAGTCATCCCGTTTCCCGTCAGCTCGAGACAGGAGGATCGGAAGTGTCCAAACTGTTCACAGTAAAGACAATGTTGCTCGTTAATCCTGCGCCTTCTCTCCAGAGCGGAAAGTCTGGTGCATCCCAATTGTGTCGGCTCCTCTGAAGGATATGAAGGGGACCCAGAGGTGAATTGAGAACTCTGACGGGGTACAGAACAAGCAGACGCAGCATAAGGTAGTGGAACATCCGAAGGAGCGACTCCCTCAGCGGGACCCGAAACACTGGAGACTACTCGGAACCCCTCCGTCCTCTCACAACGATGTTCCTGAAGCCGGTTGTCAATCCGGATGGCCAGAACGATGAGCTCATCCAGAGTGTCAGGGTTGTCCCGGGAAGCTAGTTCATGAGAACCTTGCTGAGTCAGTTCAGAAAGGCTGAGTGAGGCCTAGACCTAAACAATATCCAAAACAACTAACAACACACTGAATTCATACATTTCCTGTCATTTGAATTATAAAGTCGTGTAATAATAATTTTACCAATCAGGGCGGTAAACTAGATAAAGTATTCAATCATTTAGCTGTGTATTTCTGATGGAATCAATGCATTAGAATGTACCAGAGCCACCAAGGGGCATGCACCGCCAGTCCCCCCAAGCCTGAAACTCCCTGGCTGGCTACTTTTTCTATTTGGCATGTACTTTGGGAAAACACTGGTCATCCAAAACAGTTGAACACTTCTCGTGTCTTTTCACATTATTATTTATGTAACACCTTGCGACTATGATAACACTTGTTACTGTCACAGCTGTTTGAAGGTTTGAACCAAAATGCAGTGTAGGTTTCGTTCCACATATTTATTAAACGTGAAACTGAATGCAATACACTTAAATACTTGAAAACTCAAAAACAACAAACCGTGACGCAGAGAAGAAAACACACTACTCAAAATATAATCACCCACAAAAACCAAGTGGGACAAACATCAACTTAAATATGGCCTCCAATTAGAGACAACGACAACCGGCTTCCTCTAATTGGAGGTCGTGCCAAACAAAAACCAACCTAGAAATACAAAACTAGAAACTAAACATAGAAATACAAAAACGGACAAACACCCCCTGTCACGCCCAGACCTACTCTACCATAGAAAATAACAACTTACTATGGTCAGGACGTGACAGTTACTGTACGTGTATACAATATGTATTGGCAGCACATTCATCCCCCTGCTGTTTTATTCATGCTATTTTATCTGTACATGAATGGCCTATTCAGAACACCCGCTTGTGCCCAACTCGGTCAGGCCCTAGAGCAAAGTGAAGGAAGAGTACGTGTTTTTAGTTTTTGCTAAGGTATCCCCCTCTCCCCACTGTCAGCGTGCCAGCGTCTGATCTGATCCTCCCTGGTTAGTGGGGGTGTAAAGGGGGAAGGAGAAGGCCGACATACATTATCACTCCCAGAAGAACTGCCAATTAAGGCAGAGGATGAACTGCAAATCTGCTTGTGTTAACTTCCCTGGGCTAGGTGGGGCGCTTGCGTCCCACCCTAGTCAACACCCAGTGGAATCGCATGGCGCGAAATACAAATACCTCAAAAATGCTATAACTTCAATTTCTCAAACATATGACTATTTTACACCATTTTAAAGACAAGACTCTCGTTAATCTAACCACATTGTCCGATTTCAAAAAGGCTTTACAGCAAAAGCAAAACATTAGATTATATCAGGAAAGTACCCTGCCAAAAATAATCACACAGCCATTTTCAAAGCAAGCATATATGTCACAAAAACCAAAACCACAGCTAAATGCAGCACTAACCTTTGATGATCTTCATCAGATGACACTCCTAGGACATAATATTATACAATACATGCATGTTTTGTTCAATCAAGTTCATATTTATATCAAAAAACAGCTTTTTACATTAGCATGGAATGTTCAGAACTAGCATACCCACCGCAAACTTCCGGTGAATTTACTAAATTACTCATGATAAACGTTCACTAAATACATAACAATTATTTTAAGAATTATAGATACAGAACTCCTTTATGCAATCGCGGTGTCAGATTTTAAAATAGCTTTTTGGCGAAAACACATTTTGCAATATTCTGAGTACATAGCCCGGCCATCACGGCTAGCTATTTTGACACCCACCAAGTTTGGGACAACCTAAACTCAGAATTACTATTAGAAAAATTGGATTACCTTTGCTGTTCTACTTCAACAACAAATGTTGTTTTGGTTCCAAATAATCCATAGTTATATTCAAATAGCTCCGTTTTGTTCATGCGTTCAGGTCACTATCCGAAGGGCGAGCGCATTTCGTGACAAGAAATTTCAAAATATTCCATTACCGTACTTAGAAGCATGTCAAACGCTGTTTAAAATCAATTTTTATGCTATTTTTCTCGTAAAATAGTGATAATATTCCAACCGGGCGACGTTGTATTCATTCAAAGGCTGAAAGAAAAAAATGGAGAATTCTCATGAACGCGCATCTCCAGTGTCACTGTCCCCAGGCTGACCACTCACAAATTCTCCTGCTGTTCTTCGCCCAGAGACAGCAGACACCCCATTCCACTTTCTGGCAGCTTTAGAGAGCCAATGGGAGCCTTAGAAAGTGTCACGTTACAGTACAGATGCTGTATTTTCGATAGAAATGCAACAGTAGGACAACAAATTGTCAGACAGGGCACTTCCTGTATGGAATCTTCTCAGGTTTTGGCCTGCCATATGAGTTCTGTTGTACTCACAGACACCATTCAAACAGTTTAAGAAACGTTAGAGTGTTTTCTATCCAACTCTACTAATTATATGCATATTCTAGTTTCTGGGCAGGAGTAGTAACCAGATTAAATCGGGTACGTTTTTTATCCGGCCGTGCAAATACTGCCCCCTAGTCCCAACAGGTTTTAATAAGCCACTGCTGCTGCTACTATGCTGCTGGTGCCAACTGCCTGGGCAAAACATGCCTGTGTACGTAAATTAATCACACACACACAGACACAAATAATCACTTGCACACATTGTACCCAGGCACATGTGTAAGGAGAGCCAAAAGCTTTCTAAGCTGTCAGGTTGTCATGGATATGCTTTCAGGATAATTAAGTGTACCAAGGCCTTGCTCTCCTGGTACAGAATGTGTCATCAAAGCTGCTAGTCACCCACCATGGATTTGAATAAAGGTTCAATTTAAGCGCTCTACATGAAAGATGATAGTTAAGATGAGAGCTATAGAGCAGGTGCCTGTTTAGCTGGGCTGAAATAGGAGATGTGTCCCGCTATGGAGGGAAACTAACTGTATAACTGTGTCATGCGAGGCATGCCCATCACTCAGTGATGCATGAGAGCTGTTCCACTGTGATCAGCTCCCCTCCTTTGACCTTGGCCCTCTGTCTCTCTCTCCCTCTGTGTTCTCAGCGATCACGGACGGAGATTACCCTGGCTTTAATGGAATGAATCAAACCCCTTCTCACCACCACACACACAGTCCTTGCCTCTACCCTCTGGGAAACAGAGTGGGCCCCACCAACATATCCCTTAGACCTGTTAGACCAACAAACTCCAAGGCCCATTGTGCTCTACTACAGGCCAGAGGTTGGCTGTTGGTTTGGTCCCGCCGCTTGGTTAGGACAACGTTTGGACAGCGTTTGATCCGACTTAATCCCAGAGAGCGAGAGCCATGCTGGAGTGCTGTGTCCCCAGGCAGGAGTTCTGGCCCCTGTGACATGGCCCTACACCTGCACAGCCTCCATCACACAATTCCATTCAGTTCAACAGGACTTTAGTCTAGACCAGGTTTTCCCAAACTGGGGAACACTCAATGCCGTCGGGGGTACGGCAATAAAAATGTGATTCACTTTTTTTTTAAACAAAAAAACAAACATATTTCTGATTTCTTTAATCACATTTTCAAACAGTCCATTTATATTTTCCAACGGGGCTATACATTTGGGTAAGGTTTTTTCACGCCTGAGTAGCCTCATTTCACTGCCAAAAATAAAATTCAACCATCTAGTGTTCAGCGAAATAACAACACAATGTGAAATACAGGTAGCCTAGTCATATAATTAACATCCAATCACATTAACCGTTACTCTCTTGTGGGAATTCCACTAACGGTCTGTGTGTAGCCAAACGTAGCTGCTGCTCATTCCGTTTGCTCGAAAATGGATAAATGGTTAAAAAATGTAAGGCCCGCATCCAGAGACACATACCAGCTCTACCAGCAGTACTACACCTGCACCTGTCGACGACACAAGTTGTTCTGCTTCCACGAGCACATCCAATGCTAGCATCAGTAATTCTACATTTGTTGTTAGCCCAGCTAGCATGGACACTGACAGTTGTGAATCTGATGCAGCCGAAGAGCTACTGCCCCCTTACCCGGGAAACCAACAACAACAGACAGGGATGTTGGACCATCGAAGAGGCACAAATATGATGAGAACTACATTGATTTGGGGTTCACTTATATTGGGAGTAGTGCCTTTCCTCAGCCACAGTGTGTTGTATGTGCAAAAGTACTTTCTCACAACTCGATGAAACCTTCAGTCTTGCGCAGACATTTAGAAACAAAACATGCCAGTTTGAAAATAATGCCACAGGAGATTTTTTGGGCGAGAATTAAGACGACTTTCGAGTATGTATAAAAGCAAGTAAGTATAAAAGCAGCAGATACCATTAATAAGAAGGGGCTAGAAGAGTCTTATATGGTGAACTACCGAGTGGCTAGGACAGGCAAGCCCCATACTTACATTTACATTTACATTTACGTCATTTAGCAGACGCTCTTGTCCAGAGCGACTTACAAATTGGTGCATTCACCTTATGATATCCAGTGGAACAACCACGTTACAATAGTACATCTATATCTTTTTTGGGGGGGAGGGTGGGGGGGGGTTAGAAGGATGACTTAATCCTATCCCAGGTATTCCTTAAAGAGGTGGGGTTTCAGGTGTCTCCGGAAGGTGGTGATTGACTCCGCTGTCCTGGCGTCGTGAGGGAGCTTGTTCCACCATTGGGGTGCCAGAGCAGCGAACAGTTTTGACTGGGCTGAGCGGGAACTGAGCAGGCCAGAGGTGGATGAACGCAGTGCCCTTCTTTGGGTGTAGGGACTGATCAGAGCCTGAAGGTACGGAGGTGCCGTTCCCCTCACAGCTCCGTAGGCAAGTACCATGGTCTTGTAGCAGATGCGAGCTTCAACTGGAAGCCAGTGGAGTGTGCGGAGGAGCGGGGTGACGTGAGAGAACTTTGGAAGGTTGAACACCAGACGGGCTGCGGCGTTCTGGATGAGTTGTAGGGGTTTGATGGCACAGGCAGGGAGCCGCGCCAACAGCAAGTTGCAGTAATCCAGACGGGAGATGACAAGTGCCTGGATTAGGACCTGCGCCGCTTCCTGTGTGAGGCAGGTTCGTACTCTGCAAATGTTGTAGAGCATGAACCTACAGGATCGGGTCACCGCCTTGATGTTAGCAGAGAACGACAGGGTGTTGTCCAGGGTCACGCCAAGGCTCTTAGCACTCTGGGAGGAGGACACAATGGAGTTGTCAACCGTGATGGCGAGATCATAGAACGGGCAGTCCTTCCCCGGGAGGAAGAGCAGCTCCGTCTTGCCGAGGTTCAGCTTGAGGTGGTGATCCGTCATCCACACTGATATGTCTGCCAGACATGCAGAGAGGCAATTTGCCACCTGGTTATCAGAAGGGGGAAAGGAGAAGATGAATTGTGTGTCGTCTGCGTAGCAATGATAGGAGAGACCATGTGAGGATATGACAGAGCCAAGTGACTTGGTGTATTGCGAGAATAGGAGAGGGCCTAGAACTGAGCTCTGGGGGACACCAGTGGTGAGAGCACGTGGTGCGGAGACGGATTCTCGCCATGCCACCTGGTAGGAGCAACCTGTCAGGTAGGACGCAATCCAAGAGTGAGCCGTGCCGGAGATACCCAACTCGGAGAGGGTGGCGAGGAGGATCTGATGGTTCACAGTATCAAAGGCAGCAGATAGGTCTAGAAGAATGAGAGCAGAGGAGAGAGAGTTAGCTTTAGCAGTGCGGAGAGCCTCCGTGACACAGAGAAGAGCAGTCTCAGTTGAATGACCAGTCTTGAAACCTGACTGGTTTGGATCAAGAAGGTCATTCTGAGAGAGATAGCAAGAGAGCTGGCCAAGGACGGCATGCTCAAGAGTTTTGGAGAGGAAAGAAAGAAGGGATACTGGTCTGTAGTTGTTGACATTGGAGGGATCGAGTGTAGGTTTTTTGAGAAGGGGTGCAACTCTCGCTCTCTTGAAGATGGAAGGGACGTAGCCAGCGGTCAAGGATGAGTTGATGAGCGACGTGAGGTAAGGGAGAAGGTCTCCGGAAATGGTCTGGAGAAGAGAGGAGGGGATAGGGTCAAGCGGGTAGGTTGTTGGGCGGCCGGCCGTCACAAGTCGCAAGATTTCATCTGGAGAGAGAGGGGAGAAAGAGGTCAAAGCATAGCGTAGGGCAATGTGAGCAGGACCAGCGCTGTCATTTGACTTAACAAACGAGGATCGGATGTCGTCAACCTTCTTTTCAAAATGGTTGACAAAGTCGTCCGCAGAGAGGGAGGAGGGGGGGAGGGGGAGGAGGATTCAGGAGGGAGGAGAAGGTGGCAAAGAGCTTCCTAGGGTTAGAGGCAGATGCTTGGAATTTAGAGTGGTAGATAGTGGCTTTAGCAGCAGAAAAAGAGGAAGAAAATGTGGAGAGGAGGGAGTGAAAAGATGCCAGGTCCGCAGGGAGGCTAGTTTTCCTCCATTTCTGCTCAGCTGCCCGGAGCCCTGTTCTGTGAGCTCGCAATGAGTCGTCAAGCCACGGAGCAGGAGGGGAGGACTGAGCCGGCCGGGAGGATAGGGGACATAGAGAGTCAAAGGATGCAGAAAGGGAGGAGAGGAGGGTTGAGGAGGCAGAATCAGGAGATTGGTTGGAGAAGGATTGAGCAGAGGGAAGAGTTGATAGGATGGAAGAGGAGAGAGTAGCAGGAGAGAGAGAGTGAAGGTTGCGACGGCGCAATACCATCTGAGTAGGGGCAGAGTGAGTAGTGTTGGAGGAGAGCGAGAGGGAAAAGGATACAAGGTAGTGGTCGGAGACTTGGAGGGGAGTTTGCAGTGAGATTGGTAGAAGAACAGCATCTAGTAAAGATGAGGTCAAGCGTATTGCCTGCCTTGTGAGTAGGGGGGGGACGGTGAGAGGGTGAGGCCAAAAGAGGAGAGGAGTTGAAAGAAGGAGGCAGAGAGAAATGAGTCAAAGGTAGACGTAGGGGGGTTAAAGTCACCCAGAACTGTGAGGGGTGAGCCATCCTCAGGAAAGGAACTTATCAAGGCGTCAAGCTCATTGATGAACTCTCCAAGGGAACCTGGAGGGCGATAAATGGTAAGGATGTTAAGCTTGAATGGGCTAGTGATTGTGACAGCATGGAATTCAAAGGAGGAGATAGACAGATGGGTCAGGGGAGAAAGAGAGAATGTCCACTTGGGAGAGATGAGGATTCCAGTCCCGCCACCCCGCTGACCAGATGCTCTCGGGGTATGCGAGAACACGTGGTCAGATGAGGAGAGAGCAGTAGGAGTAGCAGTGTTTTCTGTGGTAATCCATGTTTCCGTCAGCGCCAAGAAGTCGAGGGACTGGAGGGTAGCATAGGCCGAGATGAACTCTGCCTTGTTGGCCGCAGACCGGCAGTTCCAGAGGCTGCCGGAGACCTGGAAATCCACGTGGGTCGTGCGCGCTGGGACCACCAGGTTAGAGTGGCAGCGGCCATGCGGTGTGAAGCGTTTGTGTGGCCTGTGCAGAGGGGAGAGAACAGGGATAGACAGACACATAGTTGACAGGCCATACTATTGCAGAGGACTTAATTATTCCTGCTGCTCCGGATATGGCTGGGACAATGCTAGGGGAAAAGGCCAAAAAACTATACAGACAATGGCTTCATCAAACAACACTGTTTCACGACACATCAGTGACATGGCAGGAGATGTTTTGAAACAATTACTGCTTCGCATACAAGCCAGTGAATTCTATGTGTTACAGCTGGAGGAGTCAACAGACATGGCGGGCCTAGCACAGCTCCTGGTATATGTCCGCTACGTTTATGGGGGGTCAATTAAGGAAGACACCCTCTTCTGTAAACCACTGGAAACCCGGACAACAGGAGAGGATATTTATAAAGTACTGGACAGTTTTATGACATCAAATGGACTTTGGTGGTCAAGATGTGTTGGTATCTGTACTGACGGCGCAAAAACTATGACGGAGACATAGTGGAGTGGTAACGTGTGTGCAAGCAGTTGCTCCTGATGCCACATGGGTACACTGCAGCATCCACCGAGAGGCTGTTGCTGCCAAAGGAATGCCTGACAGCTTGAAAGACGTTTTGGACACTACAGTGAAAATGGTTAACTTTGTTAAAACAAGGCCCCTGAAATCTTGTGTATTTTCTGCACTATGCAATGATATGGGCAGCGACCATGTAACGCTTTTACAACATACAGAAGTGCGCTGGTCATCAAGGGGCAAAGTATTGACACGTTTTTTTTAATTGAGAGACGAGCTTAAAGTTTTCTTTACAGACCATAATTTTCACTTGTCTGACCGCTTGCATGATGACGAGTTTCTCGTAATCACCCTATCTCGATGATGTTTTTTCTCACCTGAATGATCTGAGTCTAGGATTACAGGGACTCTCCGCAACTATATTCAGTGTGCGGGACAAAATTGAGGCTACAATTAAGAAGTTGGAGCTCTTTTCTGTCTGCATTAACAAGGACAACACACAGGTCTTTCCATCGTTGTATGATTTTTTGTGTGCAAATTAACTCAAGCTTATGGACAATGTCAAATGTGATATAGCAAAGTACCAAAGTACCTATGCACAGGTACTTTCCCGAAACGGATGACACAAACAACTGGATTCGTTATCCCACCATGCCCTGCCTCCAGTCCACTTACCGATACCTGAACAAGAGAGCCTCATCGAAATTGCAGCAAGCGATTCTGTGAAAATTGAATCTAATCAGAAGCCACTGCCAGATTTCTGGATTGGGCTGCACTCAGAGTATCCTGCCTTGGAAAATCACACTGTTATGACACTGATGCCCTTTGCAGCCATTATGTGAGAGTGGATTCTCGGCCCCCTTTAAGCACACCCTTCTCATTAACCTGTGGCGAGTTATTCACAATTTTCAATGAACAAATAAGGTTTTATATGTAAGATGGTTAAATAAAGAGCAAAATTATTGATTATTATTGTATTATTATTTGTGCCCTAGTCCTATAAGAGCTCTTTGTCACTTCCCACACTCCGGGTTGTGACAAATAAGAATGAGTGTGAGTTTGTTTAATAAATGTATCGTATCTGTGTGTGGCAGGCTTACAATGATGGCAAAAAACAACATTTGCGAGTGCGCTGACCCTGGTGCTAGAGGGGGTCCGCAGCTGGACGTTGAGTGCTTGAGAGGGTACGGGACTATAACAAGTTTGGGAACCACTGGTCTAAACCATGTTCCCGTTTTCTCTATAATCTGCCAAAGTCTAATTCCTATGGCCAGGATATGTTATAACCAGGGCCCAGAGTTTATTCTAGGTCACATGTTCAAGAAAACTCCTGTGTACTTCTGAGTGATTGTTCTGTTACATTAGTATTAATTTACCATTTGAGTGTGTTTGTCTCCCCCTGCTGGCAGTTTTCAATAAGCAGTATTCTACTTTTTCTGACCTTGACGTTACCTGTCATGTGACCATAGTAAACAGGAAGTTTGCAGGCGTATGCCCTTGATAGCATTGTTGGTACTTAACACATTTAACTTCTTACCTGATGTTGTTTTTTGGTTATTTTGGTGAGAATGATGGCGTGATTTAAAGATGCTAGTTTACTTTGGCTCTATAGGTTTAGATGTTAGCTACACATTCTTACTTGTTTCCTCATGTCAGACCATGCTCGCTTTGTATGAATCCATTTGGGCTCCTTTGGTTGTATTAGTCTATCTAACTGCCGTTCTGTTAGATCTGTTATGCTGTACTGTTTTATGTTACTCCAGAACAAGCCAATTGTGAACAAGGCAATTTGATTGATTATTGTCTTCTTGTCTCAGTTTCACCCTTTCAAGTCAATAAACCTGAGGACAAATTGATATCCTGTGTCCAGAGTCTTAATGTTGAGAAGGTGTTTAGCAGCCTGTCAAGTTATACTTATATATAAGGAGGACAGAACAGTGATTCTGATATAGTCCATCTCTTATGTTGGAACTTGCTGGCATGGTTGAGCATGACTCCCCTCAGCTTCAGGCTAGGCCCAGAGATACAGTACAAGCCAGAGGTGGAGTCTGGGTGTTCACAGAGAGGGCCTGCATGGTGTACCGCTCTGGGCAGTTGGTGGAATGGATGGAGTACTCCGTGTGTCATGATATGAGGAGAACTACTGATTTATGTTGTGCTACACTGTGTTGCACACTCCCTCGCAATAGTTTTTTTATTATTGTAAATACTCTGGAAATCCTGGCTAGATTACTGTAATTGTAAGGTATATGAATAAATGATTAATAGAGTTGCAGCAACTTTCCCCTTACTCATATTATTCACGTTACCTATTGATTGAGTTGTGCATTTTCTAATGTGGTGCGTCTCTCTATCTCACACCCCTCTCTCCCGCCTGTCTCACCTGACCTGTACATTTATCTTCACTCCTGGTCCAACATGTATACTGTCTATAATCAAGATATTCAACTCATTCTCTTCTCACCCTAACCTCAGGTCCTATACACACCGTTGAAAAGAGGTCTAAGGAAACAGTTAAGATGACTTTGGTCCTGGTAATGCACGCTATCCTGTGAATTCTGTTTTAACAGAGGAAAGAGACCCAGAACACTCTGAACGGTTTTGATTTATGAGAGCAGAACCACATTCGATATTCATTTCCGCAGCTGTGGCCAGCTAAAAAAACAGCCTGCAAATAGGCCGGTACCGACAATGGAACAGTGTAACTCTGTGTGTGAGTCACTCCTATTTTAGGAATGTTTTGGGCTTTTTCTGTAAATTTACAGCAGATGTTCCTGATTTGACAGATGTATATATCTATAATTATTAAAAACACCTTTTGGTGACTCAGTATTTCGAGGCTTGTCTTGTGTAATCGAAGCTGTGGTTTTAAAAAGGGGTGGGATTCAGGAATTTATTGAAAGCCAGCAAAACAGCCCCGCAGTCAGTTTCCAGACCTCCTGCTCACTAGACCTGGCGATAGAGAGAGATCAGGAGGGAGGGAGGTCTAGAAGTATGGAGGGAGAGATGGAGAGATGGAACAGAAGTGATGATACCCAGTCAGATGGAGAGAGATGGAGAGATTTGGTTGCCCTGAGATTGGAGGAAAGCCTTGCATGATTGCTCACTGTCTTTCCCACGTTTTTGTGCTATACTGTGTGTGTTTGTGCATGTGTGTGTGTGTGTGTGAGAGAGAGAGAGAGAGAGAGAGAGAGAGAGAGAGAGAGAGAGAGAGAGAGAGAATGTATGAGTGAGAGAGTATGTGTGTGTGCCATCACACACACACACATCATGTATCATGAACCCATCATGGACAGACAACCCACTCTATTGACTTTTAATCGGCACAAAGACATCTCATATAGCCTACCCCATAAGTCCACATGCTTCATCTGGAAGCTTTGATCCTAGGTTGCATCTCTGTGATGTTGTGTGATGTGTTTGTCATCCTGTACAGTTATTAAGCTGCATGATGTAAAGTTTCTTCTAGTTGGCCTACTTGATGGAGTTGTTGCATTTGTGTATGGATATTCATTTACTTATATAAAGTTTGTGTCTCTGTGTGTTTATATGAGTGTGTGTGTGTGCTTGTTTCTGCACATCTGTGTGGTGTGTGCGTGTGTGTGTGCGTGTGTGTGTGTGTGTGTGTGTGTGTGCTTGTTTCTGCACATCTGTGTGGTGTGTGCGTGTGTGTGTGTATGTGTGTGTGTGTGCTTGTTTCTGCACATCTGTGTGGTGTGTGCGTGTGTGTGCGTGTGTGTGTGTGTGCGTGCGCGTGCGTGTGCGTGTGCGTGTGTGTGTGTGTTTGAGAGCGAGATTGGAGACGGGATGGGGGTTAGCAGACTGGATATGATTACGGGGTGGAATGGCTGGGAGGGTTTGTGGTGAAGCGCTTTCTCAATAGTACATTCCAGTGTCGAAACAAAGCGCAACTGCTCTGCAAGCTGAGGCAGGCTCTGCTCTCCCTGGCCTATGCCAGAGGGATTGTGCAAAAGGCCCACGAAGGGCCACTAAGTCAGAAATGTGCTGTAGATAAGTAATTCATACTTATGTTGTGTGACTATGATATCTGTTCCAGATGGTTAAAATAGACACTGAATATACAAAACTTTAAGAACACCTGCTCTTTCCATGACACAGACTGACCAGTTGAATCCAGGTGAAGCTATGATTCCTTATTGATGTCACTTGTGTAGATGAAGGGGAGGAGACAGGTTAAAGAAGGATTTTTAAGCCTTGAGACAATTGAGACATGGATTGTGTATGTGTGCCATTCAGAGGGTGGATGGGCAAGACAACATATTTAAGTGCCTTTGAACAGGGTATGGTAGTAGGTGCCAGGCGTACCGGTTTGTGTCAAGAACTGCAGCGCTGCTGGGTTTTTCACGCTCAACAGTTTCCTGTGTGTATCAAGTTAAGGTCTACCACCCAAAGGACATCCAGCCAACTTGACACAATTGTAGGAAGCATTGGAGTCAACATGGGCCAGCATAGCCAGCATAGTGGCTCAGTTGGTAGAGCATGGCACTTGCAACTCCAGGGTTGTGGATTCAATTTCCACGGGGGACCAGTATGACAAAGAATGAAAATGTCTGCTAATTGACTAAAGTGTAAATGTAAAATGAATGCTTTTGACACCTTGTAGAGTCCATGCCCAGACAAGTGGGGTACCTTTCCTTCTCATCACTACACTACTGCTGTCTGTCTGTCTCCTGTTCCGACTTGCTGTCAGTTAACAGCTCGACTGGCTGTTTAACTCTTCTTACTTGGCCCGCCCTCTCTGTTTTCTCTCCCTCTGTCTCTTCTCAAGTTCAGGCTCTGTCTCTGTCTTTTCTCAAGTTCAGGCCCAGATTTTGACAAGTCAGTGAACAACAGAGTTCCCCCATGTTGAAATCTGATAAGGAGGCCTTCCTCTTCTAGCAGTGCCTTCATCTGTTCCCCTGCCGCTCCTGCTGGTAAATAGCTCTCTGAACTCACAAAATACAAATCCCTGTGCTCAAGTTTGATTTACTATGCCAAAGGAAATAACATTAACGTGTTATTTTTTTTTGGTTCTTTGTTCGCTAGAGTTTGTTTACTATAGGCTGTATGGAAAATCCTTCAGGAATGTGGAGGAAGTGTGTTTCCTCCTGGTGCTGGCTCTTAATGGGGCTGGGTGGGGATAAGGACTAGAAGGGAGTTTTCTTTTGGGGGGGGGGTTGAATCCCAGAAGGCCTCAGGTGTTTAGGGTTTTGGGCGGGCCAGCAGTGTGGAGGGGCTTTGGGGACTAAGCATATTTTTTAAGATTCCTTTGGCTGCATCAATTATAGAATCGTGTTTAATAACAGAGTTTAATGACTGCCCATAGAGAGTCAAGGAAAATCTCTCACGTCGCTTTTCCTTTTCTGGCCGAATCTCTGACTCCTTCCTCTGTACTTCTGTACTTCTCATTCTCTCCCTCTACATTCATTCCAGGGCTAACAATACAGCCAGTTATTAAAAAAGTTGCAATGTATTACGATACACTGCCTCGTGAATTTTGACCCATACCTGTAAAACACACTGTTATGGTGTTTTCACACCTGTGGCTACCTGCAGCTCCCCGACATGACCCCTGGCATGGAGGCCAAAAGGTCATAACCTTTATAACCATAGTCATAGTGCTCTCACACCCACAATGACTACGCTGCTACAGGTGTATGATCTTAACTTGATCACTCTTATGTTGCTGAGAATTATCCTGCACAGCAGGAATGCTAACTCGTTGTGAATTCAAGGTTTAAAATGGCTTCTACAGTTTGTAATTGCCGTTAAAAATGTCAGACGACTCATATCAACCCCTACAAAAATGAAACATTTTCATTAATTAATCCACATAATAATTCACATTTCCTGTTGCTGCAGGATTATTTTCCTGCTGTAGCAAACTGGCTCAAATTAAGATCCTACATCTGTACCCCACTCTCGATAAGTTTCTCCCTTTCTTTGAGTGGCCTTTGTTTTGGTCTCTCTCTCTCTCTGTCTGCTCCCCAACAGTCTTAATGAAGGGACTGAATCATCTGTGCCAACTAATGAGAGCATGAGATTTGCTTTTGCGTCTGGAGTGTAACCACTAAAGAGCTACAGTCGCCCGCAGAAATGTCTGCGAGGGAAATGCCTGGCTCTTTAGATCATGTGTAAGGCGCTACCAGAAGTACACGGCGTACCTCTGGAGCAGCAGGCTGCAGCAGCAGCTGACTCCATGGTGGCTCAGTCTGAATCATGTACCTCTGACTACAGGTCATCAACTTTTATTCCTTGAGGTTTCAGGCTTTATGTGCCGCCCATTTGCACCCTCTTCGGCGGTTCCTACTGTAGGTGTGTGTGTGTGCGTACGTGTGTGTGTTCATCTGAGGAATCAAGACCCCACTCTTCTTCCTGCCAGTCTCTGAGCACTCATGTAGCAGTAGATGAGAGGCTCCTCTAACCCTGGAGTGTTACAGTCACCGTGCCCAGTCTAATCCTGCTACATGCCTGCTAGTGCCCTCCTGCACCTGGTGGCAATACCTGACAAATTTATGCCAATGTTAGCTCTCCCCCTGGACCACAACCTCCTACAACTGCTAAAACAGAGACACTTTAGAAATGCATGAACGTACATAAACGTCGACAACGTTCGTTGATGATCTTATTTCACTCTGTTGGCCTTTTTTTTTGTTTTCAAAAATTATGTTTTTGATTAGGGATGGTGACGGTGAAATCAGATGCATTTGCACATCAGTCAGACATAAAAATATTAAAGGTTTGAACACAAAAATCCTATATGTAAGTATAACCACAGCTGAAATGTATAGTGCTGTGTGTTTTTCAATCAAACCCAATCTTTATGGGGAGGAGGAGTCTGCAGAGCCAACATGTTTTGCAGTTACCGTTTTCTCATTGACCTCTGAGGTCTTTTCCTAATGGACCTAATGGATGATTGTGATGATTTAGGGCAGGAGTGTCACATTTAAACCCGCTCCACCTCTCCGGCGGTTCATGTCGCCAGTTTACTTATTATTACGCACACCTGCCACCGTCGTTAAGCGCACCTGTGTCTCATGAGACTCACCTGGACTCCATCACCTTCCTGATTACCTCCCCTATATCTGTCACTCCCTTTGGTTCTTTTCTCAGGCGTTATTGATTCTGTTCCTGTGTTATGTCTGTACGCTACTCGTGTTTTCTTCCATTTATTATTCAATTCACTCCCTGTACTTGCTTCCCGACTCCTAGTGTACCCGTTACAAGGAGAAAACAAAACAACCTGTAATCCATTTTGGATCTAAAGCGCACATGCTGAGGGAGGTAGGACACATTGAAAGCAGACATTTTAGAGAGTGTTCACTCCAGAGTGGTGCAGCGGTCTAAGGCACTACATCTCAGTGCTAGAGGGGTCAATACAGATCCTCATTCGAATCCCGGGCTGTATCACAACCGGCTGTGATCGGGAGTCCCATAGGGTGGACACAATTGGCCAAGCATCGTCCGTGTTAGGGGAGCGTTTGGCCAGGTTATGCTGTCATTGTAAAAAAAGAATTTGTTCTTAACTGATTTGCCTAGTTAAATAAAAATAAGCGAATTGGGTAATACAAATTTTCATAGGCATGTTCCCGTGATGTCCAAGGAATGTTTCCAAGAGACCATTCCCTTAATGTCAAATAGAACTTACCCAGAACATGGTGTCACGGCTGTCAAAAGGAGAGGACCAAGGTGCAGCGTGTGTGTAGTTCCACATTTTATTTAATCTGTGAAACTTTGCAATACATAAATAAACTGAATTGACAAAACAACAAACCATGATGCAGAGGAGAAACAAACACTACTCAAAAATAATCACCCACAAAACCCAGGAAGAAAAACCCCTACTTAAGTATGATCTCCAATTAGAGACAACGAGGACCAGCTGCCTCTAATTGGAGATCATCCCAAACAAACCAACATAGAAATACAAAAACTAGAACCTAAGAACATAGAAATAGAAAACATAGAAAAACAAAACACCCCCCTGTTACGCCCTGACCTACTCTACCATAGAAAATAACATCTTACTATGGTCAGGACGTGACAGTACCCCCCCCAAAGGTGCGAACTCCGACCACACCTAAACACAACAACAACAACAACCCCCCCCCCCAAAAAACTAAAACAAAATGGAGGGTAGGGTGGGTAACTCCTGTCTATGGCGGCTCTAGTACAGTCCACATAACCTTATCCTCCAGCGGATCCTCCAGCAGAGGAGACGGCGCCGGTTCGGGGCGTAACCCCCGCTCCACCCGCTGATCACACTGCTTCAGTACCACCGGACCGTGGATCGTCAGAGGAACCGGACTGTAGATCATCGCCGGAGGCTCTGTACTGCAGACCACCGCTGGGGGTTCTGGGCTGCGGGCTGCCGGCCGTCTCAGGAGGTTCCGGGCTGCCGGCTGTCTCAGGAGGTTCCGGGCTGCCGGCCGTCTCAGGAGGTTCCGGGCTGCCGGCCGTCTCAGGAGGTTCCGGGCTGCCGGCCGTCTCAGGAGGTTCCGGGCTGCCGGCCGTCTCAGGAGGTTCCGGGCTGCCGGCCGTCTCAGGAGGTTCCGGGCTGCCGGCCGTCTCAGGAGGTTCCGGACTGGGAACTGTCTCAGGAGGTTCCGGACTGGGAACTGTCTCAGGAGGTTCCGGACTGGGAACTGTCTCAGGAGGTTCCGGACTGGGAACTGTCTCTGGAAGCTCCGGACTGGGAACTGTCGCCGGAAGTTCCGGACTGGGAACTGTCGCCAGAAGCTCCGGACTGGGAACTGTCGCCGGAAGCTCTGGACTGGGAATGCGCACTGGAGGCCTGATGCGTGGGGCTGGCATAGGTGGCGCCTGACTGGTAACACGCACCTCAGGGCGAGTGCGGGGAGCAGGAACAGGGCGTACCAGGCTGGATAGACTCACTGGAGGCCGGGTACGTGGGGCAGGCACAGGATATACTGGACCCTGGAGGCGCACTGGAGGTCTCGAGCGTAGAGCTGGCACAACCCATCCTGGCTGGATGCTTACTTTCGCCCGGCAAATGCGGGGCGCGGGCACAGGATGCACTGGGCTGTGAATACGCACTGGTGACACAGTGCGCAGCATCGCATAACACGGTGCTTGCTTCTTTACTCGCTCCCCATGGTAAGCACGGGGAGTTGGCTCAGGTCTCCACCCTGACTCTGCCAAACTCCCCGTGTGTCCCCCCCTTTCGTGCTTCCGTCATTGCCATGCTAGTTCCTCGTAACGTTGCCGTTCCTCCCTCGCTGTCTCTACCTGCTTCCATGGCAGGGTCTTGTCCCCTGGCATTACCTCCTCCCAAATCCAGAACATCCTCCATTCATTCCTCTCCCGGGCCCAGGATTCCTGCTCCTCCTGGACACGCTGCTTGGTCCTTTTGTGGTGGGTGGTTCTGTCACGGCTGTCAAAAGGAGAGGACCAAGGTGCAGCGTGTGTGTAGTTCCACATTTTATTTAATCTATGAAACTTTGCAATACATAAACTGAATTGACAAAACAACAAACCGTGACACAGAGGAGAAACAAACACTACTAAAAAATAATCACCCACAAAACCCAGGAAGAAAAACCCCTACTTAAGTATGATCTCCAATTAGAGACAACGAGGACCAGCTGCCTCTAATTGGAGATCATCCCAAACAAACCAACATAGAAATACAAAAACTAGAACCTAAGAACATAGAAATAGAAAACATAGAAAAACACAAAACACCCCCTGTCACACCCTGACCTACTCTACCATAGAAAATAACATCTTACTATGGTCAGGATGTGACACGTGGTTACCATGTTCTCAGAACTTAAGATATTCATGTTCTAGACACATTTCATGGGAATGTTGGAAAAACATTGTGTCAACAAAAAAAATCACTCATTACATCTTGTTACTGTTGCAGAGCCAATCCCTGATTGGTGAACCACTGATCCATTCACAGCCCTTTTTGTCTGTTGAAAATGTTAGAGATACCCACACACAGCTTTAAACATCGTGTTTTCAACTTGCATATTTTACACATACATGGTTACATTGTGCATGTTAATTTATGCAGTCATTATTGTTCAACATGTCCTCACCTGGGAGTTGAATGTACAACCTCTTGGATCGCGGCATTCAGATCTTCCTGCTGCGCCACTATGTCTATATCAGTCATCAACCTGGTCACAGAGCATTTCATATTATTCTGTAGGTAAATCCCAGACACTCCATTTACAGTGGCAATAAAAAGTATGTGAACCCTTTGGAATTATCTGGATTTCTGCATTAATTGGTCATACATTTTGATCTGATCTTCATCTAAGTCACAGCAACAGACAAACACAGTCTACTTAAACTAATAAAACACAAAGTATTGTATTTTTCTTGTCTATATTGAATACAGAATTTAAACATTCACAGTGTGGGTGTCACGTTGGTATGAATGGTTCAGGAGACAGGTGCAGGAATGTGTAATAGGGTTTTTATTACACGCAAATTATGGCGTGCCGGGTAAAGGCACGGGGACGAAGACCAAACAAAAATCATACAAAACACAGGGTACAAACCCAAACAAAAGAGCGAGGAGTATCTCGAATAAATAACAAGTGCAGAATGATTAACACATGTGACGAGACCCGTAATCATCTGCTCAATCCACAATGGCACGAAAGCCAAAACACACAGCACAGGTACTCACACGCACCAATGGACATTGTAACAATAATGGACAGCCCAATGGAAACCAAAGGGCACACACATACCAGTACTAATCAGTGGGAATAGGGGACAGGTGTGTGTAATGTAAGTTCCGGAGGGATCCGTGACAGTACCCCCCCGACGCACTGCACCAGCAGTGCAATGACACTGGCCTGGAGGGCGATCACAGGAACGCAGTGCGGGTCAATCAGGACCTGATGCAGCTGCCGAAGTTGCGTCATCGTCGGACGGGTAAGTTGCCGCTGCCAAAGTTGCGGCGGCGTCGGATGGACCAGTAGCAGTGGCGTCAGATGGACCAGTTGTGCCAGCGTCGGACGGGCCAGTTGTAGCTGCTGAAGTTGCGTTGTTCGATGGACCCGTTGTGGCGACGTCGGACAACCCAGTTGCAGCTGCCAAAGTTGCGGCGGCGCCGGACGGACCAGTCGCAGTGTCGTCGGATTTGCCATTCCCACTGACTCCCTTAATGGTCCATTATTCTGTCACATTGGCATACATTATTCGGGAGACAGGCGCAGGAATGCGTAATAGTTTTTTTAATTAAACCCAAATTTCGGCGGGCGGTGTAAAAGCACGGGACGAAGACCAAACAAACACGTAACAAAACACAGGGTAGAAACCCAAAACAAATGAGCGAGGAGTACCTCAAATAAATAACAAGCTCACAATTATTAACACACGGGACAAAACCCGTAATCCAAAATGGCAGAAAAGCCAAAACACACAGCACAGGTACTCACACGCACTAACGGACATTGTAACATTAATGGACAGCCCAATGGAAACCAAAGGGCACACTTTTTCAAGTACTAATCAGTGGGAATAGGGGACAAGTGTGCGTAATGAAAGTTCCGGAGGGATCCATGACAGTAGGTTGGAAAAAGTATGTGAACCGCTAGGCTAATGACTTCTCCAAAAGCTAATTGGAGTCAGGAGTCAGCTAACCTGGAGTACAATCACGAGATTGGAGATGTTGGTTAGAGCTGCCATGCCTTTTAAAAAACACTCACAAAATTTGAGTTTGCTATTCACAAGAAGCATTGCCTGATGTGAACCATGCCTCGAACAAAATTGATCTCAGAAGTCCCAAGATTAAGAATTGTTGACTTGCATAAAGCTGGAAAGGGTCACAAAAGTATCTCTAAAAGCCTTGATGTTCATCAGTCCACGATAAGACAAATTGTCTATAAATGGAGAAAGTTTAGCACTGTTGCTACTCTCCCTAGGAGTGGCCATCCTGCAAAAAGGACTGCAAGAGCACACCGCAGAATGCTCAATGAGGCTAAGAAGAATCCTATAATGTCATCTAAAGACTTACAGAAATCTCTGAAACATGCTAACATCTCTGTTGACGAGTCTACAATACGTAAAACACTAAACAAGAACGGTGTCCATGGGAAGACACCACGGAAGAAGCCCCTGCGATCCAAAAAAAAAACATTGCTGCACGTCTGAAGATTGCAAAAAAAAGAGCATCTGGATGTTCCACAGCACTACTGGCAAAATATTCTTTGGACAGATGAAACTAAAGTTGAGTTCTTTGGAAGGAACACACAACACTAATTGTGAAGAAAAAAGTCACAGCACAACAAAATCAAAACCTCATCCCAACTGTAAAGTATGGTTTGGAGCTGCTTTGCTGCCTCAGGGCCTGGACAGCTTGCTATCATAGACGGAAAAATGAATTCCTAAGTTTATCAAGACATTTTGCAGGAGAATGTAAGGCTATCTGTCCGCCAATTGAAGCTCAACAGAAGTTGGGTGATGCAACAGGACAACGACCCAAAACACAGAAGTAAATCAACATCAGAATGGCTTCAACAGAAGAAAATACACCTTCTGGAGTGGCCCAGTCAGAGTCCTGACCTCAACCCGATTGAGACGCTCTGGCATGACCTCGAGAGCAGTTCACACCAGACATCCCAAGAATATTGCTGAACTGAAACAGTTTTGTAAAGAGGAGGAATTGTCCAAAATTCCTCCTAACCGTTGTGCAGGTGTAATCCGCAACTACAGAAAACGTTTGATTGAGGTTATTGCTGCCAAAGGAGGGTCAACCAGTTATTAAATCCAAGGGTTCACATACTTTTTACATCCTGCACTGTGAATGTTTACACAGTGTGTTCAATAAAGACATAAAAACTTATAATTGTTTGTGTGTTATTAGTTTAAGCAGACTGTGTTTTTCTATTGTTGTGATTTAAAATTTGATCTGATCTTTTTCTATGACCAGTTTATGCAGAAGTAAAGGTAATTCCAAAGGGTTCATATACTTTTTCTTGCCACTGTAGTAAAATATGTTACATTTCTTATGGTATGTATTCATTTGTGGATTTCCATCACCCATTTCTTATGATATGTTATTAATTACAATTCCTATTTTATGTTACAAATTAGCCAAAAGCACATATTACGAATTTGCAAAAAGTACAATATTTTACAAATTTGCAAACATATCATATGTTACGAACTCTAGCTAGGTCACTAATGTTAGCTAGCTCGCCAACGTTATCTAGGCTAGGTGTTAGGGTTAGGGTTAAGGTCAGGTTTTTATTTAGGAGTTAGGAGTTAGGTTAAAGGTTTAAGGTTAAGAGTTAACTAAAAGGGTTAGGTTTAGGGGAAGGGTTAGCTAACATGTTAAGTAGTTGCAAAGTTGCTAATTAGCTAAAATGCTAAAGTTGTCTATGATGAGATTCGAACTCGTAACCATCCACCCTACTTTTGTTTTTTCCTTAAGTAACCGTCTCTCTTATGTAACCATACGAAACGTAACGTATCACACTAAATTGAGTGTCGGATGTAAGTACAGAATAATACAAAATGCTCTGAGATTAGGTTGCAGTTATCAGGTCATTTGACTATTTTCTCATAATTGATTTTGATTTACATATTTACATTTTAGTCATTTAGCAGACTCTCTTATCCAGAGCGACTTACAGTAGTGAATGCATACATTTCATACATTGTATGAAATGTTGTTGTTCTGGCACCACACTGCCAGGTCTCTGACCTCTTCCCTATAGGCCGTCTCATCGTCGTCGATGACCAGGCCTACTACCTTCGTGTCGTTGACAAACTTAATGATGGTGTTGGAGTCGCGTGCGGCCATGCAGTCGTGGGGGAACAGGGAGTACAGGGACTGGCCATGCACCCTTGAGGTGCGCCCGTGTTGAGGGTCAGCGTGGCAGATGTGTTGTTGCCTGCCATCACCACCTGGGGGGCGGCCCATCAGGAAGTCCAGGATCCAGTTGCAAAGGGAGGTGTTCAATCCCAGAGTCCTTAGCTTAGTGATGAGCTTGGACGGCACTATGGTGTTGAATCTGTTGTGACGCTATGCGAATTGGAGTGGGTACAGTGTGTCTGGGATGATGGTGTTGATGTGAGCCGTGACCAGCCTTTCAAAGCATTTCATGGCTACAGATGTGAGCGCTACAGGGCGAAAGTCATTCAGACAGATTACCTTGGCGTTCTTGGGCACAGGCACTATGGTGGTCTGCTTGAAACATGTAGGTATTACAGACTGGGTCAGAGAGAGGTTGAAAATGTCAGTGATGACACTTGCCAGCTGGTCCTGATAATCGGCCCTGCAGCCTTGTAAATGTTAACCTGTTTAAGATGTTTGGTGGGATATTGATGGAATATTCTCCTAATGTTCTTGCAATGTCCCATAAAATGCGTCTGGAACATCAATGTTGTATATTCTGAGAACATTGTACATTGTGGGGTTTGCCTTGTCTCTCACAATCCAGCTAACAGCGATGTTGACCATTGTCAAATGGGCCAGTAATCTTATCCCACTGTAATATGCTGAGATGCTGGGGCTTGTGTGTGAGATGTATGAGGGCTGAGAGGGGTGAAGGGAGAGTGTGTCTGTGTCGGTGTGTTTGTCTGTGTGCAGCCTTATGAAAGGGGCTGAATCATCTGTGCTAAATAATGAGGGCCTGAGATTTGCTTTTGCGTCTGGAGTGTAACCACTAAAGAGCTACAGTCGCCCGCAGAAATGTCTGCGAGGGAAATGCCTGGCTCTTTAGATCATGTGTAAGGCGCTACCAGAAGTACACGGCGTACCTCTGGAGCACCAGGCTGCAGCAGCAGCTGACTCCATGGTGGCTCAGTCTGAATCATGTACCTCTGACTACAGGTCATCAACTTTTATTCCTTGAGGTTTCAGGCTTTATGTGCCGCCCATTTTCACCCACTTCGGCGGTTCCTACTGTAGGTGTGTGTGTGTGCGTATGTGTGTGTGTTCATCTGAGGAATCCAGACCCCACTCTTCCTCCTGCCAGTCTCTGAGCACTCATGTAGCAGTAGATGAGACCCTGGAGTGTTGCAGTCACTGTGCCCAGTCTAATCCTGCTACATGTTAGCTCTCTCGCTGGACCACGACCTCCTACCACTGCTAAAACAGAGATACTTGTCACGCCTGGGATGCCTCAGCTGGCTCGTCAGGCTTCCATGCCTTAGCTGGCTTGAGAGGTTTTCTTGCCTCGGTTGGCTTGGCATGCTCCCATCCCACGTCATGCCTCAGCCGGCTCGTCAGGCTCCCAAGCCTCAGCTGGCTTGTCGGGATTCCACGCCTCAGCCGGCTTGTCAGGCTCGCCCAGGTGGGACACCGCCGGGTGGTGCCCCTAGAGGGGGGGGGGGGGGGGGGGGGGGGTACTGTCACGCCTGCTCCCGCTCCCCCTCCGCTGCCCATAATTACGCACACCTGTCACCATCGTTACGCGCATCAGTGCTTCATTGAACTCACCTGGACTCCATCAGTTTATTGATTGCCTCCCCTATATCTGTCTATTCCTCAGTTTCATCCCCTAGTCAGCATTAATGTCGTTATGTTTCCCTTGTCCAGACGTTGTCCGTGTTTTGTTTCGTGTCTGTTATTTATTCAATATTCACTCCCTGTAGTTGCTTCTCGTCTCCCAGCGTCTGTCCTCACAACACTTTAGAAATACATGAACACAAATAAACTTTGACTATCTATCTCTCTGTAGATGATCTTTTTTCACGCTTTTGTCCTATTAAAAATATATATATATGTTTTTGAATACTGATAGTGATGGTGAAATCAGATGCTTTTGCACATCAGTCAGACATTAAATATTAAAAGTATGAACACATTAATCCTGTTCATATGAATTAAATGTATAGTGCTGTGTAGCCAACCATTTTCACATTGAACTCAGAAGTATTTTCCGTAAACTGGTCATACAGCCATGTTGGGTCCAGTAGATGCTGGAGATAAATCCTAACGGTGAGATCAGGTTTCTTGTATTTTTACTGTTATCTGTAACTCAATTGGGAGAAAAACAGCCTGCATGTCATGGTTGAACATTACGACCTTATGGATGGTTGCGATAAAACACAGAGACCACATGTATGTTAGCAAAATTAATTTAGTGAAGGAGAAAGCAAAACAACCTGTTATCCATTTTGGATCTAAAACACAACAGGTCACACCCATGAGAGGGGGACACATGCTGAAAGCTGATTGGTTCAAGGGGAGGAGGACACATTGAGATCAGATGTCATAGCCCCCCAGGGCAGGGTTGTACGTGTTTATGTGTGGGTGTGTGTCTGTGTGTGTGCGTGCGCATGTGTGTGTGTCTGGGTTTATATGTCTTTGTGCGTGTGCACATGTTTGTGTGTGTGTCTGTTTGTGTGTGTCTGTGCGTGTGCGTTCGGATGTGTGTGTGCGGTGTGTGTGTCTGTCTGTGTGTGCGTCTGTGCTTGTGCACGTGTGTGTGTCTGTGTGTGTCTGTGTACGTGCACACGTGTGTGTGTGTGTGTGTGTGTCTCTGTGCATGTGTGTGTGTGTGTATGTGTGTGTGTGTAGCGATAATTGATACCTTGTCCTGAGCCCCTAAGGTGAATAGATCATAGCTGCTCTTAAGCAGCTTGGTAGGCGGCTGTAGGTCTGTAGGGCACGCAGGAAGGGCCTGATGGAGTTTTCCATGATACGGCCCCAACCTTAACGCTCTCAATGCTTTCATTAAATCATTAACCTGCTCACCAAAGTCCCCTTAGCCTACAGCTCCAGGTGTAAAACGGTTGGCTAATTGAAAGGTTGTAAATAACCTGCTGGTCTAAGAGCTTGCAGGTTCAAAATGGACACCCTCCCTCTCCTTTCATCTAGGATGGGCTTTAAGGGATGATTAAGTTAAAATACCAATAGATCTGTTTTTCCACTTTGGGGTGTTGTTGATTGAGCAGTACGTTATTTAAAGGGTAGCTCAATGAAGCTACTTTTAAATAATTTGGACATGGAGCGCAAAACAATTCTAATATGATCAGGAGTACAGGTCTTATTGTAAGGAGCCCGTACTGGCGGCAGAGAAGTCAGACGCAGGAGAACCAAACTGTGTTTCTAAACATAGTTTAATAACAAAAAAACTCACCGGAAAACATATCAATCAAATAATGGTTACATAACCCCGATGCACACCAGGACAGACGTGCACAAGCACTTACAATAAAAAAATCACCGACAAGGACATGAGGGGGAACAGAGTGTTAAATACACAACATGTAATTGATGGGATTGGAAGCAGGTGTGATGGAAGACAAGACAAAACCAAAGGAAAATGAAAAGAGGATCAGCGATGGCTAGAAGGTCGGCGACTTCGAACGCCGCCCGAACAAGGAGAGGGACCGACTTCGGCGGAAGTCGTGACACTTATCATGCTTCTCTGTGTCTGTTAAACTGTGAAAGTCACACACACACACACACACACACACACACACACACACACACACACACACACACACACACACACACACACACACACACACACACACACACACACACACACTCACACAGTCAGGTCCAAAATCATTGGCACCCTTGATAAAGATAATACTATAATAATAATAATACTATAAAATAAATAATAATTATACTGAGCCATATTTTTTGCACATTTTGGGGGGGGGGGGGAATTATACATTTTTATACTAATACAATTGCTCAGAGAAAGAGATATTGTTTAACAAGTAGTACAAGGACAGCTGATCGACCTCGCAGTGGCAGACCACTGCACAGGATCGGTACATCCGAACATCACACCTGCGGGACAGGTACAGGATGGCAACAACAAATGCCCGAGT
The DNA here is from genome assembly GCF_965601325.2 of Salmo salar. NCBI lineage: Eukaryota > Metazoa > Chordata > Actinopteri > Salmoniformes > Salmonidae > Salmo > Salmo salar. Next base: position 12,555,290 of record NC_138308.1, on the reverse strand, counting down.
TACACCAGGAACGCACAATCCCTCCATCAGTGCTCAGACTGTCCGCAATAGGCTGAGAGAGGCTGGACTGAGGGCTTGTAGGCCTGTTGTAAGGCAGGTCCTCACCAGACATCATCGGCAACAACGTCGCTTATGGGCACAAACCCACCGTCGCTGGACCAGATAGGACTGGCAAAAAGTGCTCTTCACTGACGAATGAGAATTACACTGACAGAATGAGCGTTACACCGAGGCCTGTACCCTGGAGCGGGATCAATTTGGAGGTGGAGGGTTTGTCATGGTCTGGGGCGGTGTGTCACAGCATCATCGGACTGAGCTTGTTGTCATTGCAGGCAATCTCAACGCTGTGCGTTACAGGGAAGACATCCTCCTCCCTCATGTGGTACCCTTCCTGCAGGCTCATCCTGACATGACCCTCCAGCATGACAATGCCACCAGCCAAATATTTACGCATTTTAAGTTTGCTGAAAATAAACGCAGTTGACAGTGAGAGGACGTTTCTTTTTTTGCTGAGTTTGTCAGTATTTGTATTGTTCCTTTTATACAGTATTTTCTCATCTTTATCAAGGGTGCCACACACACACACACACACACACACACACACACACACACACACACACACACACACACACACACACACACACACACACACACACACACACACACACACACACACACACACCTATCACTCACTTGCAGTCAACCCTCTCCAGAGACTTAGAAGTCGCTGCCGAAACAGAAAATACCTAGTGATTTGGGGTTTCACCCAAAGAACCGACCAATCACAGTTGACTATCTAAAGGTCAACATGTGCAAACAGATTGTCTTGCTGCACCTAGTGCGAAGGAGGAGCAGGAGTGTTTAACCCCTGAGTTATGATGTGAGAATTCCACCATGTCGCTCTGCTGATTGATGGGTGAGGAGGGTGAGATCCTCAGGATGCCACGCAGGCCTGGAGGCATCCCTTTGACCTTCTAGCCCGCCTCAGACCCCCCTGCCTAATTTGTTGCCCTAGGGCCGGGGGCATGAGTTACCCACTGTCGTCCCCTAAGACGTACCCACTCACCCAGAAAACTACAGGCAGACAGGCAGGCCTGCTGGGCAGGCAAGCCCTTGAAGGGGTAGTCAATCACATTGCGGGGCTGGCAAAAGGACACAGAGTTTGCTGAGAAATAGAGTTTATGACAGCACTCACTTTATCAGGGCTCCCCATGGAGTTCACTGACTTCAGGCAGAGAGGCAGGTGCACACCCACACAAACACACACACACACACACACACACACACACACACACACACACACACACACACACACACACACACACACACACACACACACACACACACACACACACACACACACACACACACACACACACACACACACACACACACACACACACACACACACACACATACTTCCATGTTAAGGCCCACCTTTTGCGCACTAGTTACATGACCTACAGCATGGTAAAGCAAGTTCGTGTTTCAGAGATTTTCGGACTACTAAACAACTTTTGATTTAGAACCACAGAGAGTCACCGCATGTCGCAAAGAAACAAGGAGCTGCCTCCACTATTGCAACACCATTTCCACTTTAAAACCCAAAAGAGTCTAAACCTTGTAAAGCCGGTGGAGGAGGGGTGTTCTACTAAGATATATGGAATTGTTTTAAAGAAGGTCATACCAAGGATCATTTCGTTATTTGATTTAGCATTTTAAGACCCCTTGAAGAATAAAAAAAAAGATTTCAAATTTATTTGCAGAAAAAGGATTTTGACATTAATGCTATTAGCCCATTTGAACGCAGTGAATAACAGATTCACTACATGGAACAACAGATAGTTCCCCCCCAAAGAAATCACAAGGACGTTTGTTCTGAGGTGTCTGTCCTATATCTGAGAGATTTAAGAAAGATCAGGAAAAGAATTAAGCATTTTTTTTAACTAAACAGTCTCTTTATACAGTACCAATCAAACGTTTGGACACACCTATCATTCCAGGTTTTTCTTTATTTGTACAATTTCTACATTGTACAATGATATGTGAAGACATCAACATGATGAAATAACACATATGGAATCATGTAGTAACCAAAAAAGTGTTAAATAAATCTAAATATATTTTATATTTGAGATTCTTCAAAGTAGTCACCCTTTGCCTTGATGGCAGCTTTGCACACTCTTGGCATTCTCTCATGATTCCAAATTGTGGGTTTTGACACTCTTATGTAGGTATAAAACCAGCCATAAAATAACCAGCCATAAAAACACAATATACAGTATGTCATTACAGGTGTAAATATATGTGTCATGACAGTGTTATAAGCATATTATGACAGGTTATGACAAATTTTGTTAGCTGTTATGACATATTATGACATGGTTATGTTATTACATATTATGACATGGTTATGTTATGACATATTATGACATGGTTATGACCATGCCATAACATGTTATGACACTGGGTGTCAAGTAAAGTGTTACCGCTTCCCTTGGCATCCGCAAATACACGCCACTGCAGACAGACAGGTGGTCTATTCTAAGTGAGGGCAGGGGATGTAGAGTACAGGGTTGAGACTAGTGACTCTGCATGTGGAGACACACTTTGCCAATGGTGACAAAGTCAGTCCGCGCTAGCCACATCGCAGCGGGAGAGGATCAGTCTGCACTAGCTGAGCCCAGAGAGAGATCAGAGATTCAAAGCAGCAGAAACCTTCTTAGGTACTCCAGCTCAGACTCAATGTCTCCACTACCACATGCAAAGCAATGTTTCCAAGACGCTTCCGTTGGTTTCCAAATAAAAGGCTTCCGCTAGTAGAAGCAAATACCCAACATTTGGTTTTAGTCTCTGATGAATGTTTTCTGGACTACATTTAGCTATTTGATCAAATGTATCAAAGCTTTATTTGTGAGAAGTAAACCCTAACCCTAACCATATCCTGTATCCTTAACATAAACCTAACCTTAACTATAACCCTTACCTAACCCTAACCTTAACTGTTTAAAATGTTAACTTCAATGGGGTGACGTCAAAGTTGGACTTCCCAAGGATTCTACTCAGTATTTATGGGGCAGTTTGGAAGGACCAGCACCCAAAGCTAACCGCTGGCGTGGCTTAAGGCCCAGCCATGAAAAGCATGATGACATCAGAGGACAAAATGTTCTCATAACAATGCATGTTGCCACGGAAACGGGTGGCTTGGCTGGGTCTCCGTCAGTCGAACCAATCAACCAATCAGCACCAGTCAATCCGTGGGTGCATCCAATCAGATCAAGCCACCAACCTCAACATCTCTCCTGGCAGTTCTATCTCAATTTACCTCTCTCTCTCTCTCTCTCTCTCTCTCTCTCTCTCTCTCTCCTCTCTCTCTCTCTCTCTCTCTCTCTCTCTCTCTCTCTCTCTCTCTCTCTCTCTCTCTCTCTCTCTCTCTCTCTCTCTCTCTCTCTCTCTCTCTCACACTCATGTTAGTGATGCATGACTACATCTAGAACAGGCATTGTGCTGTGGTCTCAGTGACAGTGCACTTTTTCTCTCTCTCTCTCTCAATTCCCTCTGTCTATTCTTGGACCATGACTCCATGTACTCAGCTGATTAGGCGTTGTTCTCTCCAAGGCCTCAAACTAATTGTGTTCCATTTCCCCGTCGCTACATCATTGCATCTGTGTGTGTGTGGTATGTGCGTGCATGAGAGTGTGTTTGTGGGTGCCTGTGTGTATGTGTCTATTCGTGCATGTATCTGTGTGTCTGTGTGTATCTGGATTGTTCATGTGTCCTGTTCTTTTGATTTCAGAAACCCTGGCACGAGCACCGCTGTTCCGTGGAGAGAAGCTGGTGTTATGTAATTAGGTCTTCTTTCTGTGCATACTGCACAAATTAACTTTGTGTGGGATGGCTCCAGGGCATCTGGTCTCCATTTGTGTAATGACTGGCAGATAAGACCGATGACAAACAGACAGACATGCCTGAGTAAAACCCCAGCAGTCCCACGGGGGGAGCCAGAGACACACACGATCCAGAGCCCGAAGCACCTCTCTCCTTTCCTTCCTTCTCCCCCCTCTCTCTCTATATCCCCCTCTCCATCTTTCAGTCGCTCCCTTCCTCTGGATCAACTGTAAGCCATGCAGATGCACTCACACAGTACACACACATACAAACACACATACACACACTCATACAAACACACATACACACGCACACATACACACACTCAGGATGACTTCCAGCTCTTTTGATTCACACTATCCATCCATAGTGCTGGAGAGAAACTAGAAGAAGTTAGGCCTATGTGGGATATTGTGAGATTCGTGACATCCTGAGTCCCATGGCACTCGATCCGCCCACTAGAAATAGAGATAACAGGGCCAGGAACTGGGTCAGCAGCATATTATCTCTCTCTCTCTCTCTCTCTCTCTCTCTCTCTCTCTCTCTCTCTCTCTTTCCCTCTGTTTCTCACTCCCTCTCCCCTCTCTGTTTTCCACTTTCTCTCTATCTGTTCCTCTCTCTCTCTCTCTCCCTCTTTCATTGTCATTCTCTCTCTTTCTCTCAAACAATACATTTTCCCCTAGTCTGTTTCTCAATCTCCCTCTCTGTTAGAGTGCTAACATTGGTCAGAAGTTCTCCCTGGGCTCTTTGAATAGAGACATTCATGCAACTGATAATAGTCTATAATAGTCAACCTGGGCCCTGAATACAATTTATGAATGGCGACTGTTTGAAATGGAATATCATTTACAAAGTATGTATCTGTTCATGTGCCTACAACTATGAGTTTCCTCGAAGTGGGTGTGTGTGTGTCTGTGTTTGGAGTTGAGCGAGAGTTGAGCGAGAGGGATAGGGTGTAGTTTGGCAAGTGTGCGTGTGCGCGTGGGCGTGTGTGTTTGTAAAAAGCGAATGTGTGTGTGTTTCCAACAGGCCCTGTCCTGTGTAATCAGTGCCGGTCTCTCTGTGTTTCACCAGAGGGGAGAAGGTGGAGGTGGGGGAGTGAGTGGCACTCCAGGCACTGACAGACACCTAGTCCTGCAGGCAGGCCAGACTGGAGCACAGCCAGGGACAAAGGTAACCAGAGAGAGAGAAGGGAGGTTACAGTAGGCTTACCAAGGAATTCTCATCTTGGACCCTTTTTCTTGACTAGGAGAAACTCTTGGCCCTTCGCAAAGCCTATAATTACTTTGGGGCCTGGAGTTTCCTCCGATTAGGTCACATGGTCAGGCATAACTCCTGGCCCCTACTCATGACACAAAGTACATTCAGTTTATCCAGTGTCCCATATTATAACTCCACCTACATGTACATATTACCTCAATTACCTCGACTAACCGGTGCCCCCGCACATTTACTGGGTACCGGTACCCCCTGTATATAGCCTCGCTATTGTTATTTTTCTGTTGCTCTTTAATTATTTGTTACTTTTATTTCTTATTTCTTTTAGGTCATTTTCTTAAAACTGCATTGTTGGTTAAGGGCTTGTAAGTAAGCATTTCACTGTAAGGTAACCTGTTGTATTCGGCACGTGACAAATAAAATGTGATTACATTTTTTGATATCAGTGTATCCACACTCACACTCACGCTGTACATAGTCAGGAAACACGCCTAGCCTTACCTATATTATAGCATAAAGCACATCCAGTGTATCCATTCTACCAGTGCGTCCTCACCCACTCCCATTAACACAGTGACTCAGATGAAGCAGGACTGTGCCTGTGACTGCTTGGGCATAGCCTGTGTTTTGATTTACTTTCATCCTTTTTCTCAGGCAGTTGGAAAATCAGAGCTTGATGGGCAGAGCATGAAGTAAACTCCTAGAGTGTTTATAAAGGGCTTATAGAGGATTTATAAAGGATTATGTGGGATTTCCAGAGGATTTTGATTGGTTAATAAGTGGATGGGTAAGCAGGTTGGGTCCTGTGTTGCAGACACAGTGTGGATACCCCTGCGAGTTTGGTTCAGTGTGGCTTAAGCCCTCGGCATGGGTGAGGGAGAGTGTGTGTGGGAAGGCAAAGGGGAGTGTAGTGTGTGTGCGGGAATGTGGAGGGGAGTGTTTGGCAGGAAATACACACTCCCTGCTCCTGCTCTGCACGTAGCCTCTTTCAGGCGAGGGAGAGAGAGCGTTGTGCGTGCTCGCGCGCACGTGTGCGTGTGTGTGTGTGTGTGTGAGGTGGAGAGATGAGACCTGCGGCTTCGCTTCAGGAGACTTCTCTATCTATCGTCCTGGTGGTAAACAGAGTGACACACCACTGTAAAGCATCATGACTCTCCCACATATGCAGTATGTCTGAGCTTACAGTCACACAGAACCATATAAGCATGCAAATGTGCGCACACACACACACACACACACACACACACACACACACACACACACACACACACACACACACACACACACACACACACACTCCTCCTCCCCTCACACATCTGTGAAGTATCACGCACCCCCGCCACAATATGGAACTATCGCTGAGCCCTAGAAACAGACAGCGATCCCCATCAATTAGAGTGAGAGGCAACAGAGCATAGAATGAGAGGGGGAGCCAGCCAGGGATAGGGAAATAACAAGGGATTGAAGAAGAGAAAGGGAGACACAGCATGTACTCCGCACGTTCAACAAGGGCACATGGAATCCGATTAGTATATAGACGATGCACAGCTGGATAATGCATAGTGAGTTCCTAAGGAATGCTTGAAAAACCTCCCGTGCGTGCTCATGCATGTGTTTTTCCTTGCATGTGTTGGAATTGTGTGGTCCACCGAGTACGCATAACACCAAAAAAGACACTTCTGAAGAGCACAAAGGACTATGGGATCGTTCTGATTGGCTGCAGCAGGACAGACTGATCCTGCTAAATCCCCCTCAAGCCCCAGAGAAGGAGAACTAGAAAAAGAACGAGAAAGGAATAGGAGAGAGCAAAAGAGAGTGCATTATCCCTATTTGCTCATCTCCACAACAAGCATGAGAGCATTCTTGGTTTTATGGTATATGATGTAAGCTAAGCTTGTGGTACTTTTTACCCTGTTGACCCTTTGTACTACAACACCTCTACACAGTACACACACCATGAAACCCCTCCTCGCTACAAAGAAACTCTCATATAACCTTTTTTTTCTAGTACAGTTAACTCAAGGCAATACATTAATTGACGAGTCAATCTTATCACCTCTTGGCGCTGTCTCTGTTGATAGTTCTTTTGACAGTAAGCCCCAAAGCGTTTTACAGTAAATGTTGAATCATGGGAGTCCTTTATAGGGTCCGGATGTATAGAGCCAGAGGGCTGGGTTATGGAAGGGCTGGGTTAGGGGAGGGCTGGGTTATGGAAGGGCTGGGTTAGGGGAGGGCTGGGTTATGGAAGGGCTGGGTTAGGGGAGGGCTGGGTTATGGAAGGGCTGGGTTAGGGGAGGGCTGGGTTAGGGGAGGGCTGGGTTATGGAAGGGCTGGGTTAGGGGAGGGCTGGGCTGGGTTAGGGGAGGACTGGGTTAGGGGTGGGCTGGGTTATGGAAGGGCTGGGTTAGGGGAGGGCTGGGTTATGGAAGGGCTGGGTTAGGGGAGGGCTGGGTTAGGGGAGGGCTGGGTTATGGAAGGGCTGGGTTATGGAAGGGCTGGCTTAGGGGTGGCCTGGGTTAGGGGTGGCCTGGGTTAGGGAAGGAATGGGTTAGGGGTGGGCTGGGTTAGGGATGGGCTGGGCTGGGTTAGGGGAAGGCTGGGTTAGGTTAGGGGAGGGATCGGTTAAGGGAGGGTTGGGTTAGGGGAGGGTTGGGTTAGGGGTGGGCTGGGTTAGGGGAGGGCTGGCTTAGGGGAGGGCTGGGTTAGGGATGGGTTGGGTTAGGGGTGGGCTGGGTTATGGGAGGGATCGGTTAAGGGAGGGCTGGGATAGGGGAGGGTTGGGTTAGGGGAGGGCTGGGTATGGGGAGGGCTGGGTTAGGGATGGGCTGGGTTAGGGATGGGCTGGGCTGGGTTAGGGGTGGGCTGGGTTAGGGGAGGGCTGGGTTAGGGGAGGACTGGGTTAGGGGAGGGCTGGGTTAGGGGAGGATTGGGTTAGGGGAGGACTGGGTTAGGGGAGGACTGGGTTAGGGGTGGGCTGGGTTAGGGGTGGGCTGGGTTATGGAAGGGCTGGGTTAGGGGAGGGCTGGGTTAGAGGAGGGCTGGGTTAGGGGAGGATTGGGTTAGGGGAGGACTGGGTTAGGGGAGGACTGGGTTAGGGGAGGGCTGGGTTAGGGGTGGGCTGGGTTAGAGGAGGGCTGGGTTAGAGGAGGGCTGGGTTAGGGGAGGACTGGGTTAGGGGAGGGCTGGGTTAGGGGTGGGCTGGGTTAGAGGAGGGCTGGGTTAGGGGAGGATTGGGTTAGGGGAGGACTGGGTTAGGGGAGGACTGGGTTAGGGGAGGACTGGGTTAGGGGTGGGCTGGGTTATGGAAGGGCTGGGTTAGGGGAGGGCTGGGTTATGGAAGGGCTGGGTTAGGGGAGGGCTGGGTTAGGGGAGGGCTGGGTTAGGGGAGGGCTGGGTTATGGAAGGGCTGGGTTATGGAAGGGCTGGGTTAGGGATGGGCTGGGTTAGGGGTGGCCTGGGTTAGGGAAGGAATGGGTTAGGGGAGGAATGGGTTAGGGCAAGGCTGGGTTAGGGATGGGCTGGGTTAGGGGTGGGATGGGTTAGGGGAGGAATGGGTTAGGGGTGGGCTGGGTTAGGGATGGGCTGGATTAGGGGAGGGCTGGGTTAGGTTAGGGGAGGGATCGGTTAAAGGAGGGTTGGGTTAGGGGAGGGTTGGGTTGGGTTGGGTTAGGGGTGGGCTGGGTTATGGGAGGGCTGGGTTAGAAGAGGGTTTGGTTAGGGGTGGATGGGGCTGGGCTGGGTGAGGAGAGGGATGGGTTAGGGGTGGACTGGGCTGGGCTAGGGGAGGGATCGGTTAAGGGAGGGCTGGGTTATGGAAGGGTTTGTTTAGGGCTGGGCTGGGTTAGGGGAGGAATTGGTTAGGGAAGGGTTGGGTTAGGGTAGGGCTGGGTTAGGAGAGGGCTGGGTTAAAGGAGGGTTGTGTTCGGGGAGGGCTGGGTTAGGGGAGGGTTGGGTTAAAGGAGGGTTGTGTTAGGGGAGGGCTGGGTTAGGGGAGGGTTGGGTTAGGGGAGGGTTGGGTTGGGTTGGGCTGGGTTAGGGGAAGGTTGGGTTAGGGGTGGACTCGGCTTGGTTAAGGGAGGGATGGGTTAGGGAATGGCTGGGTTAGGGTAGGGCTGGGTTAGGGGTGGGCTGGGTTAGGATAGGGCTGGGTTTGGGGAGGGTTGGGTGTCCCACACCCTGTCTGCCATAAAGCAGCTCTATCCACATAATAAGGGTCAGATCTTATCCCTCACTCCCTCCCTCAATCCCTGTCTCCCTCCCTTTCCTACAATCACTCCTGCTCTCTTTCATCTCCCCAAAGAATGTTTGTTAATCTTTATTCCTCCCTGAGCACTGAGCTACCTGTGTGCTGCTGTGATCTGCTGCTGTGTGCTGCTGCTGCTGTGTTCCAACCAAGAACATCACAGTGTCACGCCCTGACCATAGAGAGCCCTTGGTTCTCTATGGTGTAGTAGGTCAGGGCGTGACTAGGTGGTGATCTAGTATGTTTATTTCTATGTTGGTGCTAATATGGTTCCCAATTAGAGACAGCTGTTTATCGTTGCCTCTGATTGGGGATCATATTTTGGTAGCCATTTCCCCACCTGTGTTTATAGGATATTGTTTGTGTTTGGTTGCCTGTGTGCACGTCATGACGTCACGTTTCGTTGTTTCTTTATTGTTTTATTTGTTTCACGGAGATTAAAAATATGTGGAACTATACTCACGCTGCGCCTTGGTCCGCTCATTACGACGATCGTGACACACAGACTTTACCTTGAAGTGTTCAGGCTTAGTCTAGGGCACCTAATGCGATGGTACAAACGTGTAAAAGTATTGAATATGCAAATGTATGTGGGAGAAACTTTACATGGAGTAGAGTAGTATGTTTATGTATATGTGGATATGGGGGCTTCATGCCTAGAATAAGTGTTTCTTAGTTTGTGCGAGTGTCTGTTGCTGTGTTGAAGGAGTGACAGGTCCAGGGAATGTGTGCTAATGTGCTAGTTTGTGCGAGTGTCTGTTGCTGTGTTGAAGGAGTGACAGGTCCAGGGAATGTGTGGTATGCCACAGTATACAGTACTGTGTCACTCTCAGTCTCACTCACACACTGTCGGAATGGGAGGGAATCTGTGAATGGCTGGATACAGTGGACAACATTGATCTGTGCTAAAAATGAACGAAACACGCACACAGTAAACAAACAACCTACAGTACATGGTTTTAAGGCTCACATTTCTGTGTCACTTCAGGAGCCCGCACATGGTCTCCCTCTCACCGCTGCGACCAGAGGGATAGGGGGGTGTAGCATAAAGATATTTAGAGAGAGACTCTTTTTAATGGTCTGCGACCATCGGTGAGACCGGCCTGTTATTGGCTTGCGTGCGGAATCGAGAGATAAATAGAGAGAGAGAGAGAGAGAGAGAGGGAGCGAGAGAGAGATGGAGATAGCTCTGTCAGACACAGAACTGCTCTACACAGCAGAGGGCCATGTTCAACTCATGCTAGCTGTATTTGTTGGTTGTGTACCTGCGCGTTTGCCCAATAATCCCAGAGAAAACAGCCTTAAGTAGTGTTTTTCAACAGTCAACAGTTCAGTGGACATTGGACAACCAGAACACCCTGCACTAGCTAGTTCAACAGCCCCCGTTATTGAAAGGACTGGTATGGCGACACCTAAGAGTGTGATGGGCTCACCTCCACTGATATACAGTTTCGCAAGGGTCACTGAATAGAGCTCTTTGACCATGCCCATACACACTTCCAAAGATGGACAGGGGAGGGCTGGGTTAGGGGAGGACTGGGTTAGGGGAGGGCTGGGTTTGGGGAGGGGTGGGTTATGGAAGGAATGGGTTAGCGCCTGGAATGTGCTTTTGGTCTTATGTACTGATGACATGGAGATGGATGGAAGAGGGATATCGTTACTGTATGTTCAGCTCACACGCACATACACCACGCACGCACGCACTCATATACACACACACACACACACACACACACACACACACACACACACACACACACACACTGTGCATATTGTTTGGTGAACAAAGTCCACATTTTTGTGGAATTTAGTCAGTTAGTTCTAAGGGAGTGGTAGTGTGTGTGGAGAGCATTAGCCAATCCAATCACCACACCACCAACAGTGGCAGGCCAATCATATGTGCTCTGTTCTCCCCCACCCTTCCTGTGATCCAGCGGATCAGGTACACGTTCTGGCTGCGCGCATGTGGAGAGGGTTGAGTGTGTGAGTGTGTGTGTTTGGATGGAGGGAGTGGTAGTGCTAGTGGTGATGGGGAAGGATGGAGGGGGGGGGGGGGGGTGGGTGTGAGGGGAAGGGTGCTCATAGAATAACAATTTGAAACAGCTGGTAGGCTTGCTTGAGCGGTTCCCCTCCAAACAGGATTCAAATAGTGAGAGAGAGGATCCACTAACACAAAATACTCACACAGTGTCTGTGATTACACATGTGCTCAATGGCCACAGCACTGCAGGGGAGGCACGTCTATGACAACAATCACGTCCGTGAATCACCCATTATGTGTTTTGAGAATTGGAGTCCTCGAAGTTCTGGCCTAATGGTGTTACCCTCTCCATAGACCCCACTTCCTATACCTCTGGCTAGGGGCCACAGAGCAGGGCTGAGGAGGGGTCATCTGACAGTGAGATGAAGGGATGGCGGGGTAGAGGAGTGGACGAGTTGTACTAGGTCCCGGGATCCAGAGGATTGGACCCTTAACGACCCTGAAACCTCACAAATCAAACCAATATTCCGATCAAGAGCGAGCAGTGTCCATTAGTGGTCACTGTGCGGTCATAACACAGGGTCCAGAGACTGTACTAATCCCACCTTCCCGCTCTCACTAATTTTAGGGGCTCTCCCACCCCCCATTCCACAGCACTCAACCCTGTCATTAGGGTGAGAGATTTAGCGCCTGTTATTTATTTTTTATTGAATTCCCAATAATGTGCTGTGATTACTGTAAGTGGTGCAACTGGGGGTTTGGGCTCTGAGCTGGAGCCATTCTGGGCCAAGTAGACACTGTGCTCAGTGCCAGGGAAGGGAGGTCAGGAGCCTGTTTTAAAGAGCCGAGGGGAAATGGAGGGCAACAATCATTGTCTTTATACGCGGCCTCACTCTCTCCTCAGCCGCGACCACAGCCAGCATCAGCCAGCCTCAGAGCCAGTGAATGTGCTGCCCACTAATAAAGAAATTGGCAAGATAGGTGTGTTCGTGTATGCGTGTGGTTTCCCTCAGACCTGGGTCCAAATACTACTTTGAGTGTTTGTTTTTGCCTGCCTGGAGTGCTGGTGAATTTGCACTTTTGGGACTTTTTTCTTGGTTCCATTGCAACAGGTAAAAGCGCAATCAAGCTCAGGTAAAATATTTCAAATTATTACAAATAGTATTTCAACCCAGGTCAAGTGTGCATGTGTAAAGGCTTTGTTTGAGTACTCTATCCACTGCACTTATCACCAAGCAAACTCCCCAAATGACTCAGTGGTTAAAACAAAGTAGCGTTACAATATTCAAGACTCGCGTTCCCATTTTTTTTAATGGAATCTATACTGTACACATTGACTAATTTGCAGCGCTATGTTGTTGCCGTCAGTAAGTAACCAGTATAAAAGCTATTGTTGTGAATGGAGCCTGTCTCTCTCTCTCTCTGTCTGTCTACAGTTCCCTGCATCTGTCTTATGATTTAATGTGTCTCTGTGCCCGAGGGTTACCAACTAGGACCAGGGTTGTTTTAGAATTGTTGTGGCATCTGCATCTCTTGCCTTTTCCCACCCGCGAAAAACACTTTAAAATTACAAACAGTTACACATCATATATGTTTTTGTTCATATTGAACTGTTTTTCAATTATAAACCATGACGCTAGTCCTTTATACTGAAAAATGTTATGTTAATGCATTGTTCGAAGTATTTAGTATAAGCAAATTGTCTTTTCCCAGTAGTTATGTACTGTATAAAGTTATAGTGACATATTCTGGGGCTTTAGAGATAGCTATCTATTATTGTGAATGCTAGAAAGTGAACAAAAGTATTTCAAATATTGTATAGATCAATAAAAACAAAGAAGGCTATTTAAATAAATACAATTTTTTTTTTTTTTTACTAGTATGTCTCTCCCTCAGTTTTATGTCACTGGTTTTACCACCTTGAAAATCAGTCTTTACAAAGATATACAAGGACCTTGAGCATTCCTTCTAATGGCAAACTGTTATCAGGACAGGGGTCTTTATCAAAGAAAATGATCAGCTAATCACACCCTTTTAGGATGTCATAAATGTGAGGATTCCATTGATCATTTGGTGTGTCTAAATCCTACGTTTCACTTGGGGTTACTCAGTTTAAATGAAGGAATATAACATTGTGAGCAAAAGTATGAATCATATCACTTAAATTAAATAATCACTCTATTATCTTTAAAGGGTTAATGACCTTAGATTTGATCTGTGGCCTCCATAAAAGAAAATCCTCAATAACCTAAATTGTCTCATTGATGTTACCGTCGTTGGTGTTAATACTCCTATCAGTGGCCCAATATTATCCTAACGGTAAAAATGATTTTGTTTATTTAGACTGTGAAGATGTACCCAAAAACATTTAAATAAAAAAAAAACATTTTGAAAAAAATAGATTGTAAAAGTCCTTGAACATTGCATACATTTAATTTATTTGTTTAATTCAAAGAAATGAGAGAAACCTCTGTGCTCCCAAGGCCAGCCCTGGTGTGTTTGAGCCCTGTCTGTGGCCTTCACAGTGTTAACCCTCCAATCCCTCCTGCTGATCCTCGCTACCCTGCTCTGACACTTCCTCACATTCCTCTTTGCCCACACCACCATCTCCTTTCCCACCGCCAAGATAGACACAGCAGCGGTTGCCCAATCCTCCCCAAAGACGGGCTTATTTACAGTGTTCCACAAAGCCCCACAGTGATACTGTAGACGCATGGGTCTTCTGAAGGAGCCGTAATGGCCTACCCCCATGCCCACTGTCCTCTCAGACACAACACTGGCCCCTAGAGGGAGGGGAGTGGGGGGTTTCTCACAGGAGGGTGGAAAATGTGTGTGTGTGTGTGTGGGGGGGGGGGGGGGTTCCAGCTGAGCCTTTTGGTTCCCAGGGTAGCCCACTCCAGCGCCAGCCCCCTGCCCCTCTGTCCAGAACAGCTGCCTGCTGTGTAAGCCCTGGATGATCCCATGTACTAATCCCTCTGTAATGATCCCTTGGTCACTGAGCAACCTCCCCTCCAATGCCCTCCTCAAGACCCAGCTCCTGGAGACTCAGCCTGGTCTGCCCCCTGGCTCACAGGCTCACAGGCCAAGGGATTCAGATGGACCTGGATGGATGGATGCTAGCTGGTGACTGGAGTAGGGTGGTGGTCGGGCCAAGTCTGGCACTGTAAGGTCAAATATGGGTTATGAACTCCCTGTTCACCCATGACTGTGCATGACTCCAATACCATCATTACGTTTTCTGACGTCACGACAGTGGTAGGCCCGATCACCGACGACCATGAGACAGCCTATAGAGAGGAGGGCAGAGACCTGGCATTGTGGTGCCAGGACAACAACGTCAGCAAGATAAAGGAGCTGATCATGGACTACAGGAATCGGAGAGCCGAGCACGCCCCCACTCACATCGACGGGGTGGAGTGGGTCGAGAGATTAAAGTTCCTCGGTGTCCACATCACTAAGGATCTATCATGGTCCAAACACAACAACACAGCCGTGAAGAGGGTACGACAACGTCTCTTCCCCCCTCAGGAGGCTGAAAAGATTTGGCATGGACCCTCAGATCCTAAAAAGTTATTTAGCTGCACCCTTGAGAGCATCTTGACTGGCTGCACGACCATCCAGGACCTCTATGCCAGGCGGTGACAGAGGAAGGCCCTAAAAATTGTAAAAAACTCCAGCCACCCTAGTCATGGACTGTTCTCTCTGCTACCGCATGGCAAGCGGTACCGATGCAAGTCTGGAACCAACAGGACCCTGAACAGCTTCTACCCCCAAGCCATAAGACTGCTAAGTAGTTAGTTAAATGCAGTAGTTAAACAAATAGCTACCCGGACTATCTGCATTGACCCTTTTTGCACAAACCTTTTTTGATTCATCACATACGCTTCTGCGACTGTTTATTATCTATCCTGTTGCCTAGTCACTTCATTCCTAGTTATAGATACATATTTACCTTAATTACCTCGTACCCCTTCACATCAACTCGGTACTGGTGTCCAGTGTATATGGTCAAGTTATCATTACTCATTGTGTATTTATTGTTACTTTTATTGTTACATGTTATTACTTTTTCAATTATTTCTCTATTTTCTTTCTCTCTGTATTGCTGGGAAGGGCCTGTAAGGAAGCATTTCCCTGTTAGTCTACACCTGTTGTTTACGAAGCATGTGATGAATAAAATGTGATTTCATTTGAATCACGGGTATGTTGGTCGAAGCTACAACTGTGGGTTGATTGTGATTAGGGCCAGACGTTTTTCCTGCCCATGTGATCTGAACAGGAAAAACTCTGGGCTCTTGTTATAGCCAATCACTTGGAGCCAGATTTTTAACTAATTCTGCGATAGCAACTTCCCTGAATCACATACGGTTATTTAGTCTGTATTGGAGGTCCTTAACAAAACGTTCTTTATGGACTATATGATCTACATAAGCGCATTGAGTTAATTTGTCTCCATATGTTGACCCAATATAATATAGCTGTATAACCTTTGACTTTATAGCTTTGTGAAGTCTTGTTGCGATACAGAGGACAAGAGCAATACCACTTAAATACTAGAGCTGATTTACTCTGTGGACTCCTGCCAAGAGAATAAGCAGAATAGAGTTAAACTTCTCCTTGGCAGAAAGAGATGTCTGATTCCTGACTGTGCTTCAGCCAAGAACATCTCCCCCTCCTGATAAACACACACACACACACACACACACACACACACACACACACACACACACACACACACACACACACACACACACACACACACACACACTCCTCCCCATCCACCCAGCACTGTTGATTCAATGTCTACCCGGGCCCAACATGTGTTGTGGCTCATCAAGCCAAGACATGAAAAATGTGAGCGGCTGCAGATGTGGAACTAGAGCTAGAGAGATCGGTTATATGTAGTGCAGGGACGGTGTTTCAGCATGCTGAGACGCCCCCACAAACCCTCTTATCCCCAATCACTGAGGCTTAAGGGGGGGACCTCGTGTACACATACTTCTCACTTCCCATCACTTCCCATCTCAGCTCACTGAGACCAGGGATTATGGGCTATAGTTCTATCTGAGCTTCCCACCTATGGAGAGAGGGGAGAGATAGAGTAATGGTGATAGAGGGAGACATGGAGGAAGGAGAAAGGCGGGAGAGAGAGAGCGACAAGATTCCTTAAGAATGAACCAGATGAGGGGAAGTCAACAGACAAAGCCATCCATTGATAATGCTATTATGAGCGGTTCATATTGTCATGCATCATGGCTAGTCCGCTGATGTCATTACGACTGCCACAAGGAGCCGTGTGGAATCCAGCGAAGTATCCTCTTGATAATCACACAGGTGTCCGGTCGGACAGACAGTACACTTTGGTGTAGGTGTGTGGGAGACAAGGCTGGGCTGACATGACACACAATGTAAAACACACACTGTAAAAAGCTAACTTGAACCAATTGCTTAATCAACGTTATTATGTGAATTTGAACAAGCTTGTTGAGTAAAACTACAAATTCATGTTTGCTCAAAACCCCACCCATCAATATTATATTTCCCAGCATGCTCTATTGCAGTTTGATTTTCAGAAATGTTTGTTTCAATACCTGTCTTTTTGCATGTGCATTGATTGGTTGATTCATTTTATACTACACAAACATAAATAACATACACTTTTCTAAACTAATCCAATCTGTTAGTAGTTGGACTTTTTGCACCTGTTACTGAGATGGCTGTTCCAGTTTATATGATTTAGGTAGTCTCAATAATCAATCTTCCTTACCCCGGCAGTCATTCTCAATGCAGGTTGAGAGTGGTTAAAAGTTTCAATTGTTGGATATCCTCACTCTAGCTGGATTCCAATAGGAATTACACATCACTTTGCAAGCCAGCATAATGTGACTTGCAGCCTTGATGTGGCCTGTGAACCAGGAGTTTCAGACCACTGTGTTACGGTGTAACTAGACCCTCAAAGAAAGACCTTATGATATATGTAATGTATCGTCATAAATAGTTTGATTTTACACTGGTAAATATGCAAATAAATTAGAATAATTTCTGAGTTGAATTGCATGTTCACTCAACCTAAAATTCAAAATTGAGTGGACATACAATTCAACTTGAGAATGTATGTTGGTGAAGCTATATGCCCAAATGTTGAGCAAACTCAAAATCCTATTGCAGCTGGTTGCCTTACAATTGTACGTCAACATAAAAAGTGCACAGGAACGCATGCACACCACACGCACACCACACGCACACGACACGCACACCACACGCACACCACACGCACACCACACGCACAACATTTACATTTACATTTTAGTCATTTAGCAGACGCTCTTATCCAGAGCGACTTACAGTAGAGTGCATACATTTTATAACATTTTTAAATACTGTAATAAAATGTATGCACTCTACTGTAAGTCGCTCTGGATAAGAACACACACACACACACACACACACACACACACACACACACACACACACACACACACACACACACACACACACACACACACACACACACACACACACACACACACACACACACACACACACACACACACACAGGCATTCCTCCTCCCCATCCTCCCAGCTGTCTTGATACAATGTCAGCTCGTGCCCAAGATGTGTTGTGGCTCATCAACACACATCCCGCTGGGCAAAAACTGGCTGAATCAATGTCGTTTCCACATAATTTCAACAAACAAAAAAATCTATGTGATGACGTTCAATCAACGTGGAAAACTGATTGGATGTGGAAAAAGTAATCAAAATAAGGGAATGTAGTATTTGTTTCACTTCAGTTATTGTTGATTTCACGTTGAACTCACATTAGTTGACAACTCAACCAAATGTAATTCAAAACTAGACGTTGAACTGACATATGTGCTCAGTGGGATGGCCTTGCTGTGTGGGAGTGTGCATGCTGATTATGTTTTGAGGTGACAAGGTCATGTAGACATTGTGAACATCCAAGATCCTAGTGGACTAGCCGCAGGGTTTCTCGGGACCCAAAGTAGGTCCTGGGCATTTCTTCTTAATTTGGGTCATTTGAGGATGATTTGGGTCATGGGAGGACGGTCAGTTTCTCATTTGGGTCTTGAGTTGAGAAGTTTCGGAACCTCAGGACACGGTCTTGACTCTTTGTGGTGTCAGTGGACTGAATCACAATCCTATTCCCCGTCAGTGACATTCAGAATAGATTTATCTACACATGGTCACAGCCTTTTATTTCTGTCCGCTGCAATCTTAGATTGATTTTGGACATGCTGAGTAACTCTGTGGCCAAATATCATGAAAAATATTTTAGAATTCATCCAGTAACGGAAATGCCTCCACGCGGTCTCTGGGTTCCTCCTTTACCATTTTATATTTTAGAGTAGTGCTTTAAGAGGTCTTTAAGAGTTCATAAATGTTTTAAAGAGTTTATACAACAATTTACAAAGTAATTTACAAATGTCTTACAGTTTGGCAGACTACTTCAAAAACTCATTCCTACATGAATCTGTCCAACAGTTTTAAAAATGGAGGCCAGTCAGACCAATTAAAAAACAGACACCTTTGCTTTTGTGTCCAATCGTTTTTTGTGTGACTCCAGGGCCAAAATGTGTTGTGTATTCATATACTCTAGAGCAGGGGTATTCAACTCTTACCCTATGAGGTCCGGGGGCTTGCTGGTTTTCTGTTCCACCTGATATTTAAATGCATCCACTTGGTAGCCCAGGTCGAAATCAGTCCCTGATTAGAGGGGAACAATGAAAAAAATGCAGTGGAACTGGCTTCGGGGTCCAGAGTTGAGTTTGAGGGCTCTAGGTTAATGGAAGGGGGTCATTCCCAATCCAATACAAACCACCCCACACCATTATTCCATCCCTTCATCCTTCCACCCCTCCCCCATCAGCCACCACCCACCACCCAGGCCATGCAACCCAATAAGATCCTATTTAAGGAAAGTTAAATCAAATACGATGTTAAATAAAATAAACTGTGATGTGAACTCCTCAAATGAGTCCCATTATATAACGGTGATGTTGCTTCATGGACGAGTTGCTCTTGGATGGACGATGATTCCCAAGGCCAGTGTTTATTTTCATTACTCTTGGAATAGCATTTCCATTAGGCTCCAAACAGAGAGGAGACAGAGGAGATGGGAAGATAGGAAGTAGAGGGGGAGAGAGAGAAAGAGTGAGTGAGTAAGAAAGAGTGAGAGAAAAGGAGAGTAGAGAGGGAGAGAGAGAGAAAAGGGGGATATAGAGATTAAGAAAGAGAAAACAAGAGATCGAGAGAGGTGGGAAGAGAGAGAGGGAGAGAGAGAGAGAGGTGTGCAAGAGACTGGATTAAACTGTACCTCTTTTAGGTATGTCCCTAGTCTCCATTTGAAAGCTTATTCTATCTAAGGCACCGCGTCGCAGTGTTGCGGTGTCACTACAGCCTGGGCTGTGTCCCAGGCTGTGTCACAACCGGTCTTGACCGGGAGTCCCATAGGACGGCGCACAATTGGCCAAGCGTGGTCCGGGTTAGGGGAGGGTTTGGCCGGGGGGCTTTACTTGGCTCATTGCGGTCTAGCGACTCCTTGTGGCGGGCCGGGTGCCTGCAGGCTATCCTCTGACACATTGGTGCAGCTGGCTTCCGGGTTAAGCGAGCGGGTGTTAAGAAGCGCGGTTAGTCGGGTCATGTTTTGGAGGACGCATGACTCGACCTTCGCCGAGCCCGTTGGGGAGTTGCAGCAATGAGACAAGATTGGCAAATTGGTTCGTAATTGGATATCACGAAAAAGGAGGTAAAATTACATTTAAAAAAAATATGATCTTACAGTATTAGGCACTATAGAGAAAAACAGTCATTTCGTGCGCAATGAATGGAGTTATGAGTGCATTCAGGTGCGTCTTTGGCAGCAATTGTTCTTCACAATATGACTAACATAGGCTCATTCTGTTCAGAACAACCCGGAGTATGACACCAGGTAAACTTTAACAATGTAAATGGTATGTTTTTGTACATGGAAATGTACACATCTGGACTCACAGGTGTGTGGTTTGCTTGTATGACATTAAAACAGTATTTATCATAATCCTCTACAGTTGAAGTTGGAAGTTTACATACAGTCATGAAAAGTAATGAAAACTTTTTTTCAACCACTCCATAAATTTCTTGTTAACAAAGTATAGTTTTGGCAAGTCGGTTAGGATATCTACTTTGTGCATGACTCAAGTCATTTTTTCCAACAATTGTTTAAAGACAGATTATTTCACTTATAATTCACTGTATCACAATTCCAGTGGGTCAGAAGTTTACTTACACTAAGTTGACTGTGCCTTTAAACAGCTTGGAAAATTCCAGAAAATGATGTCATGGCTTTAGAAGCTTCTGATAGGCAAATTGACATCATTTCAGTCAATTGGAGGTGTACCTCTGGATGTATTTCAAGGCCTAACTTCAAATTCAGCACCTCTTTGCTTGACATCATGGGAAAATCAAAAGAAATCAGTCAGGACCTCAGAAAAAAATTGGAGACCTCCACAAGTCTGGTTCATCCTTGGGAGCAATTTCCAAACGCCTGAAGGTACCACGTTCATCTGTACAAATGTAACAGTGTAGGTTCCGTCCCTCTCTTCGCCCCAACCTGGGCTCGAACCAGGGACCCTTGCACACATCAACAACTGACACCCCACGAAGCATCGTTACCCATCGCGCCAAAAAAGCCGCGGCCCTTGCGACGCAAGGGGAAACCCTACTTCAAGTCTCAGAGCAAGTGACGTCACTGATTGAAATGCTATTAGCGTGCACCACCGCTAACTAACTAGCCATTTCACATCGGTTACACAAACAATAGTACGCAAGTATAAACACTATGGGACCACGCAGCCATCATACCACTCAGGAAGGAGACGCGTTCTGTCTCCTAGAGATGAACGTACTTTGGTGCGAAAAGTGCAAATCAATCCCAGAACAACGGCAAAGGACCTTGTGAAGATGCTCGAGGAAATAGGTACAAAAGTATCTATATCCACAGTAAAACGAGTCCTATATCGACATAACCTCAAAGGCCGCTCAGCAAGGAAGATGCCACTGCTCCAAAACCGCCATAAAAAATGGGGACAAAGATCGTACTTTTTGGAGAAATGTCCTCTGGTCTGATGAAACAAAAATAGAGCTATTTGGCCATAATGACGATCATTGAGGATTGCAAGCTGAAGAACACCATCCCAACCGTGAAGCACGGGGGTGGCAGCATCATGTTGTGGGGGTGCTTTGCTGCAGAAGGGACTGGTGCACTTCACAAATAGATGGCATCATGAGGTAGGAAAATGATGTGGATATATTGAAGCAACATCTCAAGACATCAGTCAGGAAGTCAAAGCTTGGTCGCAAATGGGTCTTCCAAATGGACAATGACCCCAAGCATGCTTCTAAAGTTGTGGCAAGATGGCTTAAGGACAACAAAGTCAAGGTATTGGAGTGGCCATCACAAAGCCCTGACCTCAATTCTATACAAAATTAGTGGGCAGAACTGAAAAAGTGTGTGCGAGCAAGGAGGCCTACGAACCTGACTCAGTTACACCAGCTCTGAGGAATGGGCCAAAATTCACCCAACTACTTGTGGGAAGCTTGTGGAAGGCTACCCGAAACTGACCCAAGTTAAACAATTTCAAGGCAATGCTACCAAATACTAATTGAGTGTATGTAAACTTCTGACCCACTGGGAATGTGATGAAAGAAATAAAAGCTGAAATGAATCATTCTCTTTACTATTATTCTGACATTTCACATTCTTAAAATAAAGTGGTGATCCTAACTGACACTCGACAGGGAATTTTTACTAGGATTAAATGTCAGGAATTGTGAAAAACTGACTTTAAATATATTTGGCTAAGGTGTATGTAAACTTCCGACTTCAACTGTATGTCCAGTGCTCAAATTAACATTTCTCATTGGTACCGCGGGTGTTACCAACATAAGAAATTTAGGAAAACCACATACATTTTTTGTGTTGTTTTAGAATGCTCTGCTAATCCGCGATAGAAAGAAAAAAACTATTCCCGGTAATATGGATCATACATTTAGGGTTGGGTTGGGCTAGAAACAAGCCATTTTATCTGTAGTAAAGGTGCAACCAGCGAATTCTCTTCTTTACAACAATTATTATCTGGGTGATTTTTTTCTCTAGGCGCACAGCTGCTCCCAAATAAAAATTCCAGGTTTCGCAGCAAAATATTTAGGAGCATTTGAGACCAAAATGGTTTTGACTTAGAGTGCTGTCTACATCTCATCTTTCAGAACACATTGAGTGCTGTTGATTTACACTAATGAAATAAAGATAAATACCTGCACACTGATAGATGCTCCCACAGTGATCCGAAGATCTTCATTAGCCTTTGCACCGCAACACTGCGGCAGCACCCAAAATTAGTACCGGCACCTATTTTATTCCACTTCATGCGTTGACCCTGCACCTGAAAATCACTGGATGTGTGTCCCCTACTTTGGAACTAGTGACTTCCAATGTTTGCTAAACCTGGGTGCCATCCTGCTAAGGGGAAATGAGGTTGAGGATCAGACAGAAATTCATCAGAATGCCATCCTGTCCCACACTCTTAGAAAAAAGGGTTCCAAAAGGGTTCTGATGGTGTCCCCATAGGAGAACCCGTTTTGTTCCAGGTAGAAATATTTTGGGTTCCATGTAGAACTCTCTGTGGAAAGGGATCTACCTGGAACCAAAATGGTTCTACCTGGAACCAAAATGGGTTCTTCAAATGGTTCTCCTGTGGGGACAGCCAAATAACCCTTTTTGGTTGTACAGTAGATAGCACCTTCTTTTTAAAGAGTGTAATATGGTATTTGCATTGAAGGGAGGGGGAGAGAGTGGGAGGCTATAATAAATAGTATAGTGTATAGTCTTATGTCATCAAAATACCATCCATGTTTGTGTTGAATTGCTGACATCGCTTGTAAGACAACAGCATGAACGTTCAAAAGCTGAACATTTTAAGTTGATTAACTACTGGCAATTGAATTCAAATGAAATAACTCTAAATGCTCAATTATAATTGTTTTCCAGTATTGCTCATACTCGAACATCGTCCCAAAAGATAAATCAGGTCTCAGGTGCTCTTTGGAGTGTGTTGGGCCAGTGCTTGCCAGTGATTTGCTTTCATATTGCAAACTCTGATTTCCTTCAGCCATTGAAATGTCTATGCCTCCTTCCTAGGTAGGCTGCACATCGCTCACACTCCAGTATTGGCTCCAAGGCTGCTTGTCAGTTGTCAAGCTTTTGCTTGTGCATGGATTGTATGGCTAAGCGAAGGGGCAGAGACAGGGGGACCGATACAGAGAATGCAGAATTAACCCTTATTGATCTCTAGTATAGGGAAGTGTGCCTCAATGTGTGCCTGTACACTTGTGCTCTCCACTTTCCTCCTTCTACAGCTGAATGGACAGTGTAGGCTACACTGTGGGGTCCATCAGTGACTGCCATTAAACTGTCATTGCTTTGAAGAAAGGTAGCCTTTTTAATTGCCCCTGCTCGCCTAAGCCTTTTCTTCTACTGTACTTACTCCCCAGCAAAACATTGACATTGGCTGAGCACTAAAACTGTGGAATAGGCAGGAGATTATCCTTCCCTAAACTCAGTGGGAAACAGATTAAACCTGCCTCTCTGGCTGTGTGAGGCCATGACAGAGTGCACACCCAGAGCATGACAAAGTGCACACCCAGAGCATGACAGAGTGCACACACAGAGCATGACAGAGTGCACACCCAGAGCATGACAGAGTGCACACACAGAGCATGACAAAGTGCACATACAGAGCATGACAGAGTGCACACCCAGAGCATGACAGAGTGCACATACAGAGCATGACAGAGTGCACACCCAGAGCATGACAGAGTGCACACACAGAGCATGACAGAGTGCACACCCAGAGCATGACAGAGTGCACACACAGAGCATGACAGAGTGCACACCCAGAGCATGACAGAGTGCACATACAGAGCATGACAGAGTGCACACCCAGAGCATGACAGAGTGCACACCCAGAGCATGACAGAGTGCACACCCAGAGCATGACAGAGTGCACACACAGAGCATGACAAAGTGCACATACAGAGTTGAACCATAAGGACGATGGTTTGGATACATCAGTACGGCTATAGGTGCTTTAGGGAGACAGGAGCCCGTACACAACTCACTTGATACCCCATTCTCAACTCACTTGATACACCATTCTCAACTCACTTGACAACCAACTCTCATCACGTCACTTCTCTTTGAAAGCAGAAGTCGTGATTTCAAAGAGAAGATGTTTAAAGTAGAGTCGATGTCTGTGTTAGTGACATGGTAATCTCTGGTGGACAGATTCTCGTGGACATGAAACGGCGAGAATCTGTCAAGGCTCACATAGAATTATGTGATTACGAGGAGCAGTAGTTCCTGGTTTGGGGTTTTTGTCATTAATTATTTGGACAAATCAGGATGGGGCGAAGGTGGTGCTTAAACTGGTGTGGTGATTTTCAAGCCCCGAATGACAAACGGTTTCCACTACATTCCTCAGCCACAAAGTCAAAATTGGCTACAGTATATCGTAAAAATGTATGGATAAAAAATAATAATAAATTGGCCATGATAAACATGGGTGGAATTAACGGAAGGGAGGGGTTTGTCCGAAGGTTTCCGCTTCTGAGGAGGAGACTTTGTGAAATAATTTTAGTGACATGGAGACTTATTTCATCAAAACTGGTAAACAGGGACTAGTCCCTAGGATGTCTGGGAGATTAACTTGGGGCCCCTCAAGAGTTTGTCTGTCCTGGCTTTACATGTGAGTATTAGGTCACTGTGTTTCTTCTGACTACCTATGTTGGAACTACAATACATGACCAAAGGAATGTGGACACCTGCTCATCGAACATATTATTCCAAAATCATTGGTGTAACGGTTGTCGTCTGGAATGGAGGACCAAAACGCAGCAGGAATGTGGATGCTCATCTTGTATTTATTTTAAACCAAGAAAACACCAAAATAACAAAAGAAGAACTCACAAACAACAAAACAGTCTTGTCAGGCTCACACACGCAAAACAAGAAACAATCTCCCACCATAAAAAACAAACATCCCTCTGCCACGTCTTGACCAAAATACTAAACAACTACTCCCTCTGCTGGTCAGGACGTGACAGTACCCCCCCCTAAAGGTGCAGGCCCTGGATGCACCTCATAAATAAAAAAGAATTAAAAAAAAAAAATTAAAAAAAAGAATCCCCCTAAACTAAAGGGAGGGAAGGGAGGGTGGCTGCCGTCACCGACGGCACTTGTGCTACACCCCCCCTCCCCAACCCACCTATACAGAGGTGGTTCTGGCTCCGGCCTACTGTCCTCCAGAATGCAGACAGACTTGCTCAGTTTCGGGCCGTAGGCAGACTCCCCTCGTTCCGGATCGTAGGCAGACCTCTTCCGTTCCACACTGTAGGCAGACTCATTTGAAACACAGTTACTCATATTTAGTTCCGGATCGTCAATAGACTTACTCAGTTCTGGGTCACAGGCAGACCCCTTCAGTTCCGGGTCGCAGGTAGATTCCCTCGGTCCCGGGTCGCAGGCCGACCCCCTCGGTTCCGGGTCACAGGCAGACCCCTTTGGTTCCGGGTCGCAGGCAGACTCCCTCGGTTCCGGGTCGCAGGCAGACTCCCTCGGTTCCGGGTCACAGGCAGACTCCCTCGGTTCCGGGTCGCAGGCAGACTCCCTTGGTTCCGGATCACAGGCAGTCTCCCTCGGTTCCGGACTAGACACTGTTGCCGGATACTCTGGACTGCACACTGTTGCCGGATACTCTGGACTGCACACTGTTGCCGGATACTCTGGACTGCACACTGTTGCCGGATACTCTGGACTGCACACTATTGCCGAACTCTCAAGGCTGGGCTGACGCACTGGAAGCCTGATGCGTGGTACTGGTACGGGATGTGCCAGTCTGGGGACACGCACCTCAGGGCTAGTGCGGGGAGCGGGAACAGGCCGAGTCGGACTGGGTTGACGCACTGGAAGCCTGATGCGTGGTGCTGGTACTGGAGGTATCAGCCTGGGAACACGCACCTCAGGGCTAGTGCGGGGAGCGGGAACAGGATGAGTCGGACTGGGCTGACGCACTGGAAGCCTGATGCGTGGTGCTGGTACTGGAGGTATCAGCCTGGGAACACGCACCTCAGGGCTAGTGCGGGGAGCGGGAACAGGCCGAGTCGGACTGGGTTGACGCACTGGACCGTAGAGGCGTACTGGCGGTCTCAAGCGAAGAACTGGCATCGCTCTTACTGGCTGGATGCCCACTTCCCCCTGGCAAATGCGGGGCGCTGGTATTGCACGTACCGGCCTAAAAATACTTGGCCTCGCCACAGTACCCATTACCCCAAAGCACGGGACCTGTCCATTCACTGGTTGCCCAGAAAAGTTACGGGGATTTGGCCTGGGGCTCACTCCTCACCCAGCCAAACTACCCGTGTGCCCCCCCCCAAAAAAATTATTGGGGCTGCCTCTCGGGCTTCAACGCCAGTCGTGTTCCCCGGTAGCGTTCCCGGTCCTCACTAGACTTCCTCCATGGGCCCTCTCCGGCCAGAATCTGCTCCCACGTCCATTTCTCCCGCCAGTCCATATTGAATTCCCCTTGCTCCTTACTCCGCTGCTTGGTCCACTTGTGGTGGGAGATTCTGTAACGGTTGTCGTCTGGAATGGAGGACCAAAACGCAGCAGGAATGTGGATGCTCATCTTGTATTTATTTTAAACCAAGAAAACACCAAAATAACAAAAGAAGAACTCACAAACAACAAAACAGTCTTGTCAGGCTCACACACGCAAAACAAGAAACAATCTCCCACCATACAAAACAAACATCCCTCTGCCACGTCCTGACCAAAATACTAAACAACTACTCCCTCTGCTGGTCAGGACGTGACAATTGGCATTAATATGGAGCTGGTCTTCCCTCTGCTTCTATAACAGCCTCCACTCTTCTGGGAAGGCGTTCCACTAGATATGGAAACATTGCTGCGGGGACTTACTTCCATTCAGCCACAAGAGCATTAGTGAGATCGGGCACTGATGTTTGGCGAATAGGCTTCGCTCGCAGTTGATGTTCCAATTCATCCCAAAGGTGTTCGATGGGGTTGAGGTCAGGGATCTGTGCAGGCCAGTCAAATACTTCCACACCAGTCTCGACAAATCATTTCTGTATGGACTCGCTTTGTACAAGGGGCATTGTTATGCTGAAACAGGAAAGGGCCTTCCCCAAACTGTTGCCACAAAGTTGAAAGCGCTGAATCGTCTAGAACGTCACTGTATCCTGTAGCGTTAAGATTTCCCTTCACTGGAACTAAGGGGCCTAGCCCGAACCATGAAAAACAGCCCCAGACCATTATTCATCCACCACCAAACTTTACAGTTGGCACTATGCATTCGGGCAGGTAGTGTTCTCCTGGCATCCGCCAAACCCAGATTTGTCCATCGGACTGCCAGATGGTGAAGCGTGATTCATCACTCCAGAAAACACATTTCCACTGCTCCAGAGTACAATGGCAGCAAGCTTTTCCCCACTCCAGCCAATGCTTGCCATTGCACATGGTAATCTTAGGCTTGTGTGTGGCTGCTCTGCCATGGAAGCCCATTTCATGAAGCTCCAGACGAACAGTTCTTGTGCTGACGTTGCTTCCAGAGGCAGTTTGGAACTAGGTAGTTAGTGTTGGAACCGATGACAGATGTTTTTTTACGTGCTACGCACTTCAGCGCTCGGCGGTCCCGTTCTGTGAGCTTGTGTGGCCGACCACTTCGTGGCTGAGCTGTTGTTGCTCATAGACGTTTCCACTTCACAATAACAGCACTTAACAGTTGACCGGGACAGCTCTAGCAGGGCAGAAATTTGACAAACTGACATGTTGGAAAGGTGGCATCCTATGACGGTGCCACATTGAAAGTCACTGAGCTCTTCCGTAAGGCCATTCTACCGCCAATGTTTGTCTATGGAGATTGCATGGCGGTGTGCTCGATTTTATACACCTGTCTGCAACAGGTCTGGCTGAAATGGCCAAATCCACAAATTTGAAGGGGTGTCCACATACTTTGTATATATAGTGTATGCTGGATATACAGTTTAAGGTTTTTATCAAGAATTGTCCTACACTAGAAAGGGAGACTGAGTTAGAATGACACTTTAGGTCAGGGATCATCAACAAGATTCAGCTGCGGGCCAATTTTATTTTCTTGAGCGGAACATAACGACAAGTAAGTTGTAGACTGCAATGACCACAAGAAGACCAAACATATATAATATTTGACTAAAACATAATAACTTCAAACCGTGCTTACATTTGCATATGATCACATACTGTATATCTCTCTATTATGCGTTGGAATACTTTTACGCGTTGGAACAGATTTTCAAAATGAAAATCCCTAGGAGCTGATTTTCTGGTGTTTTTAGTCTTTTCTATCCAACAATACATTATTTTGCTGAGAATAAAGATGGGAAACACTGCTTTAGGTCATGAGCCACAACCAGGCATGTTTATGACAACATCCCAGACTTTCTCATCGGAGGCCTAGATACTGTTACCGTGAACTATTTGTTCTATTTCTATGACTCCTTTAGAAGATAGAACCCTGTCCAAATCTATCCCAGCTTTGCCCTCTTCCCCTTCACTTCCTGAAGCTGAGCTCAGCACTGATAGGCCAGTCCAGACGTTGTGTACTCTGACCCTGGGAGCGGATGAGGAAGTGTCAGTGGGCCGCCTGAGCCGGCTGGACTCAGTAGTGGCCTGACCCAGGGAGCAGTGAGCCAGCAATCCAGGTTCCTCTCCGCTCCAGGCTCTCTCTGTATCTACCTCCCTTCATACATGTGTTTCCTGTTGTTGTGGCCTAGAGCAGCCCCCCTCTGTGACAGCACAGGGTCCTTTCCTGACGCTTTGTTAGGGATCGCCCTGGGAATGGTTTAAATTTAGGTGTGTTTGACAGAGGCCCCTGTCTGTGTGGTGTGTGCCACGGCTGATACCGTCGAGCCTCGTAAAAACTGGCCCCATTTTTTTTTACCCGTCCTCCCCTCTGATGACATTTGGAGGCGGCGGGGAACTTTAGCAATGAGCTGGGTTACCTATAACTGTTGTGGGGACGATGTGTGTTTGTGTGCATGTAAAAAGTGTGTGTGTTTTTGTGTTTTGTCTCACGTGATACAATCCATGCAGGAGACATTGAAATGGACAGCACCAAAGCCCTAGGATACGAAACAGTGGAAAAGTTGGTTATATTTTTTACCTAATTATCCTTATGAGATTCAGAGACCAGGTTGACTTAGTTTCTCTTCCTCAGATTTTTTTTTTTCTTCCTCTGTACATAATTTTATTAGCCAGCCAAATGTCACAAAAGTATGAGAGCTTTATTGGAAGCAGCTTTATGCTATTTCAAACCCTCAAATCATCTGCTTCTCTGGGCTTATTCCTCTGAGGGGAAACCAGCAGAGGAGCTGTTTTGTTCAGTCTAATTGAAACGATACTAAAAACCACAGGCCGTTTCTTGACGGCGTTTTTTTTTTTTTAGCTCTCAGGGCCCTGTGTTGCATGAATGTTTTCCATCAGGGAACGCGCTAATTTACGATACGGTGCAAAAAAAAGTGGCAGCTCAACGTTTTATTCCTCACCCCCCCCCTTTCCCCCTCGCCTGACACTGCACGTATGTGCCAGTGTTCCACAATCGGCCCTGTGACATCACAGCGGCTCATCTCGTTAAACGTCAGAACATTCCCAGAGCGGCAACGAGGCTTGGAGGCCTGGTGGAATGGCTTCCATATGGGATGCATATCCCTGACTCCCCCATGGGGGACTGACTGGGCCTGGGTCTGGAGATGGGGGATGGGGACTTGAGAGACATGAAGAAGGGAAAGAGAGAGGGGCCTTCGCAGCTTATCTCAAAAATCTACTTTCATCTACTTTGGCAGGAGTTTGATCCCACAGCGTAGACGTTCTTCCAAGTCTGTTCTTTCATCATCTCATATCCACAACCAAGATTGGATTCATCGGAGCCCCCCTCACTCCCGCATGCACACGCACACACTTCTTTCAATTCAATTCAATTCAATTCAAGGGGCTTTATTGGCATGGAAAACACATGATAACATTGTCAAAGCAAGTGAAGTAGATAATATACAAAGTGAAATAAACAATAAAAACGAACAGTAAACATTACACTCACAGAAGTTCCAAAAGTATAAAGACATTACAAATGTCATATTATGTATATATACAGTGTTGTAACGATGTACAAATGGTTAAAGTACAAATATGCATAAATATGGGTTGTATTTACAATGGTGTTTGTTCTTCACTGGTTGACCTTTTCTTGTGGCAACAGGTCACAAACCTTACTGCTGTGATGGCACAACGCGGTATTTCACCCAGTAGATATGGGAGGTTATCAAAATCGGGTTTGATTTCGAATTCTTTGTGGATCTGTGTAATCTGAGGGAAATATGTGTCTCTAATATGGTCATACATTGGGCAGGAGGTTAGGAAGTGCAGCTCAGTTACCACCTCATTTTGTGGGCAGTGTGCACATAGCCTGTCTTCTCTTGAGAGCCAGGTCTGCCCACGGCGGCCTTTCTCAATAGCAAGGCTATGCTCACTGAGTCTGTACATAGTCAAAGCTTTCCTTAAGTTTGTGTCAGTCACGGTGGCCAGCTATTATGCCACTGTACTCTCTGTTTAGGGCCAAATAGCATTCTAGTTTGCTCAGTTTTTTTGTTAATTCTTTCCAATGTGTCAAGTAATTATCTTTTTGTTTTCTCATGATTTGGTTGGGCCTAATTGTGTTGCTGTCCTGGGGCTTTGTGGGGTGTGTTTGCTTAGGGGACTCTTCTCTATGCTCATCTCTCTGTAGGTGATGGCTTTGTTATGGAAGGTGTGGGAATCGCTTCCTTTTAGGTGGTTGTAGAATTTAATGGCTCTTTTCTGGATTTAGATCATTAGCGGGTATCGGCCTAATTCTGCTCTGCATGCATTATTTGGTGTTCTACGTTGTACACAGAGGATATTTTTTTGCAGAATACTGCATGCAGAGTCTCAATTTGGAGTTTGTCCCATTTTGTGAATTATTGGTTGGTAAGCGGACCCCAGACCTTACAACCATAAAGGGCAATGGGTTCTATAACTGATTCAAGTATTTTTTGCCAGATCCTAATTGGTATGTCGAATTTGATGTTCCTTTTGATGGCATAGAATGCCTTTCTTGCCTTGTCTCTCAGATCGTTCACAGCTTGTGGAAGTTACCTGTGGCGCTAATGTTTAGGCCAAGGTATGTATAGTTTTTTGTGTGCTCTTGGGCAACGGTGTCTAGATGTAATTTGTATTTGTGGTCCTGGCGACTGGACCTTTTTTGGAACACCATTCATTTAGTCTTACTGAGATTTACTGTCAGGGCCCAGGTCTGACAGAATCTGTGCAGAAGATCTAGGTGCTGCTGTAGGCCCTCCTTGGTTGGTGACAGAAGTACCAGATCATCATCAAACAGTAGACATTTGACTTCAGATTCCAGTAGGGTGAGGCCGGGTGCTGTATACTTTTCTAGTGCCTTCGCCAATTCGTTGATACTGTATATATGTTGAGGGTGGGGCTTAAGCTGCATCCCTCTCTCACCCCACGGCCCTGTGGAAAGAAATGTGTGTGCTTTTTGGCCTATTTTAACCACACACTTGTTGTTTGTGTACATGGATTTTGTATTGTTGTATGTTTTTCCCCCAACAACACTTTCCATCAATTTGTATAGTAGACCCTCATGCCAAATTGAGTCGAAGGCTTTTTTGAAATCAACAAAGCATGAGAAGACTTTGCCTTTGTTTTGGTCTCTCTCTCTCCTCTCTCTCTCTCTCTCTCTGCCTCCCTCTCCGTCTCCCTCTCCCTCTGTCTCAGGAAACAAAGAAACTGGATCCCTGGCTGTGCCGTTCTCCATCTAGCCGATCACAGGTTTGGTTTGGCAGGCGTCCAGCCAGCTGCCTCACACGCTGTAGCATGGGAACATCCTGACTGCTACAGAAGGATCCTCTTCAACCCTGTATACAGTGCATACACAAACACACGCCTGGGCAAGCACACGTATAGACACACATTGGCATACACAGACATGCACAAAACGACATGCAAGCCCCATCTCACTGACACTGATACACGCACACACACACACACACACACACACACACACACACACACACACACACACACACACACACACACACACACACACACACACACACACACCACACACACACACACACACACACACACACACACACACACACACACACACACACACACACACACACACACACAGAGCCCAGTGGTCCTCTCTCTTTAGCTTTGATTTGTGGGCCCATGGTTTGAGTAAAGGGGGCCCACAGAGGGAGGTCTGTGACTATATGAGTGCACACGCATGTGCGTGTGTGTGTGTTTGCACACGCTTATGTGTGTTTTTGTGTGTGAGGAACAGAAAAAAGCATGTCTGGGGCCAGTGTTCGAAGATGCTTATACAATAGATGCCATGGAAGCCTGAAGCAGCCTCTTGGGTCATTGTTTAGTGGCCTTGTTATTGTTCCCATTAATCATAGTTAATGTAGGTTTTAATCCTTCCTCTGCTGCTCTGATTACAAGCTGGGGGGTCAGCAGACTAAATTCAGTGCACGCAGTGAAAAGAGTTACCGGCCGCCACTCCTCAACTCTGACCCCACACCATTGTTCTCCTAATTGATAACTGTTGATTGGTGGAAATTTTTCAAACATGGATACCGTGGTCTGATCAAAGGCTCCCCTCAATTAATCTTTCAGACTGCATGTCGGATTAATACATTCTTGGGCGCTATTACCAAACATTGTAAAGAAAGAGAGGGATTGGGGGCTGGGGGGGTTTGACCCTCAGCTGACCTGGGGGTCGGAGAAAAAGGTCTGTAATCAAGAGGACTTAACCATATTTTCTTCCCTCCCCTAAAAGAGCTCCTTGTCTCCAAAAAGAGTGGGAGAAAAAAAACGCGTGCAGTTTTTAAACATCAATATCGTTCCATCGGTTGGACACGGAGAAGTGTAAGTCACATACATCTTGATTTTTCCCAGGCTGTGTAAATTAATCCCATTTGAGCCGGGCCCTGTGTTCACGGGTAAACTGAACCCATGTCCCTGAGGCAGGAACATGTTCAATCAAGTAGAAAAAGAAGGTGAAATAACGATCGGGGTGTGTGCACCTGCTTGGCAGCAGTGAGGTGGGAGGATAGAGGAGAATAGGGGGTGTGGGGGTGTGGTAGAGGTAGAGGTACAAACCGACTATGTCAATCTTCAGGCACAATCAGCTCTCGCCTGGACACTCAGTGGGGGAGACGGGGCGTAAGAGAGAGGAGGGCCGGATTATGAATGAAAGGAGAGAGTTGATAGCAACGTTGGGTCCTCGGTGAGGCTCTGTTTGTGTTCTCTGTGGCAGTGGCATGCTCGGTCAACCACATTTACTGGAGGGACGGGGAGTAGGGGATGGGCAACGAACCGGGTTCATTTCACGTCCACCTGAGAGGCCCGAACGGCCGGGTGACGTTACGAGAATAGAGATATTGTTTTTCTATCAAACAAACTCATACCCAGGGAGACAGATACTGTAAATAGAGCTTCATTTGCAAGCAGAGAGAATGAGTTTGAAAAGGAAAGAAAGTCAACCAGAAATGTGTGATAGAGAAAAAGAAAAATAGAGAAGATAGGATGATATAATTAGGAAGGAAAAGGGAAAGCGTGAGAGAGACATAGGGAGAGAGAGGAAGGCGCCAGGGGCAAAGG
Organism: Salmo salar; assembly: GCF_965601325.2. Taxonomy (NCBI): domain Eukaryota; kingdom Metazoa; phylum Chordata; class Actinopteri; order Salmoniformes; family Salmonidae; genus Salmo; species Salmo salar. Next base: position 12,521,141 of record NC_138308.1, on the reverse strand, counting down.
GGATGCGAGAGAATTCAAGCTCTCCTGTACTAACATAGACCTGCGTAGAAACCTGTTCCAAACCCACCTCCCTCCATCAGACAGTCATTCAGAAAGAAATCTCTCAAATCACCACCAGCATCTCCTTGCCACCATTATCCAGTCTAGCCAGAAATCCTCTCTGACTGCTTCGGCGAGAAAGATTAGTTGGAAATTCCCTAATCACAATTGCTTCCCGTTATGATAAATTTTTACCTTTATTTAACTAGGCAAGTCAGTTAAGAACAAATTCTTATTTACAATGACGGCCTCGGAACAGTGGGTTAACTACCTTGTTCAGGGGCAGAACGACAGATTTGTACCTTGTCAGCTCAGGGATTTGAACTTGCAACCTTTCTAGTTACTAGTCCAACACTCTAACCACTAGGCTACACTGCCACCCCAGATGCACACACCCTGCTCGTTATTTCACCTTATTTTTCTACTTGATTGAACATGTTCCTGCCTCAGGGACATGGGTTCAGTTTACCACGTGAACACAGGGCCCGGCTCAAAGAGGATTCATTTACACAGCCTGGGAAAAATCAAGATGTATGTGACTTACACTTTTCCGTGTCCAACCAATGGAACAATGTTGATGTTTAAAACCATAGCAATGTTGAACAAACAGAATACTGAATGTCAAAGTAGACAATATTGGATATAGATGAGATAGATGGCAACAACATGCAGTCAATTATTGTATCAAACACCCTAGAGTCTGTATTAACTGTATTTGACATTATATCAATTTAGATTTAGAATTGGAGTATTGCATATTGTACTTGGTAACAGCTCCAAGACTCATGAGGTTTTAGAGTAGCTGCAATTAACATGTGCTTGTCAAGGCTGGCTCAAGGAAGCAGGAGAGGTAGAGTCAAGCGCAGGAGACAGTAAATTCTTGAACACACTTTAGTCCGTATGTACAAAAATAAAGATAGTCCAAACACGGTAGGGTAGGGCGTCAAACAGTATCGCGCTCCAAAACCCTTGTAGACGTCACAAAATGGGACGCAGCCCATAAATACCTCTGCGGTGATAAAACACAAAACCAACCACAGGCAGAGGGAAAAAACGCACGTTCCTCAAGAACCACAAAACCTGACAAGGAACATAATCACGCACAAACACAGACATACCTCGCTAAACTAAATAACCCCCCCTACTAATAACTAACCCAAAACAGGTGCGTGCCTGCCTAGACCTAACCAACAGAAAGTGAAACAAAAAGGATCGATGGCAGCTAGTAGGCCGGCGACGACGACCGCCTAGCGCCGCCCGGTCGAGGAGGGGCGCCACCATCCGTCGGTGTCGTGACAGTACTCCCCCCCTGACGCGCGGCTCCCGCAGCGCGCCGACGCCGGCCTCGAGGACGTCCCGGAGGGCGAGGCGCAGGGCGATCCGGATGGAGGCTGTGGAACTCCCGGATGAGCGCTGGGTCCAATATGTCCTCCACCGGTACCCAGCACCTCTCCTCCAGGCCGTACCCCTCCCAGTCCACGAGGTACTGCAGGCCCCTCGCCCGGCGTCTGGAGTCCAAGATGGACCGGACTGTGTACGCCGGGGGCCCCCCGATGTCCAGGGGGGGTGGAGGGACCTCCCGCACCTCATTTTCCTGCAGCGGACCAGCTACCACCGGCCTGAGGAGAGACACATGAAACGAGGGGTTAATACGATAATAAGAAGGAAGTTGTAATCTGTAACACACCTCGTTTATTCTCCTCAGGACTTTAAATGGCCCCACAAACCGCAGACCCAGCTTCTGGCAGGGCAGGCGGAGGGGCAGGTTCCGGGTCGAGAGCCAGACTCTCTCCCCTGGGGTAAACACGGGGGCCTCGCTGCGGCGCCGGTCAGCGCTCGACTTTTGTCGTTCCCTGGCTCGTTCCAGGGATTCCTGCACAGCGTCCCAGGTCTCCCTTGAGCGCTGAACCCATTCCTCTACTGCAGGGGCCTCCGTCTGGCTCTGATGCCATGGCCCCAGGACCGGCTGATAACCCAACACACATTGGAACGGCGACATGTTGGTAGAGGAGTGGCGCAAAGAATTCTGAGCCATTTCGGCCCATGGCACGAACCTTGCCTACTCCCGTGGCCGGTCCTGGCAGTAGGACCGCAGAAACCTGCCCACTTCCTGATTTACCCTTTCATGGAGACGAGACAGTGCGTCGGCCTTAGTGTTCCGGGAACCTGGGATATACGAGATGTTAAACTGAAATCTAGTAAAGAACATCGCCCACCTGGCTTGACGCGGGTTCAGTCTCCTCGCCGCCCGGATGTACTCCAGATTGCGGTGGTCAGTCCAGATGAGAAAAGGGTGACGCGCCCCCTCAAGCCAATGTCTCCACACCTTCAGGGCTCTGACCACAGCCAACAACTCCCTGTCCCCCACATCATAGTTACGCTCCGCCGGACTCAACTTCCTAGAGAAGAAGGCGCAGGGGCGGAGCTTGGGGGGGGTGCCCGAGCGCTGGGATAGCACGGCTCCTACCCCAGCCTCGGACGCATCCACCTCCACTATGAAGGGCAAAGAGGGGTCCGGATGCGCCAGCACTGGAGCTTCGGTGAACAAAACCTTCAGACGACTAAAGGCCCTGTCCGCCTCCGCGGACCATCGCAACCGCACCGGGCCCCCCTTCATCAGTGAGGTAATGGGAGCCGCCACCTGCCCAAAGCCCCGGATAAACCTCCGGTAGTAATTGGCAAATCCCAAAAACCGCTGCACCTCCTTCACCGTGGTGGGAGTCGGCCAATTACGCACGGCTGATATGCGGTCACATTCCATCACTACCCCTGATGTGGAAATGCGATACCCCAAGAAAGAGACGGCTGGTTTGGAAAACTCACATTTCTCAGCCTTGACATATAGGTCATGCTCCACCAGTCGCCCAAGCACTTTACGCACCAGAGACACATGCTCAGCGCGTGTAGCGGAGTAGACCAGAATGTCATCGATGTACACCACTACACCCTGACCGAGCAGGTCCCGGAGAATCTCGTCCACAAAGGATTGGAAGACTGCGGGAGCATTCTTTAACCCATACGGCATGACGAGGTACTCATAATGGCCAGATGTGGTACTAAATGCAGTTTTCCACTCGTCCCCTCCTCGGATACGCACCAAATTATATGCACTCCTGAGATCCAATTTCGTGAAGAAGCGCGCCCCGTGAAATGACTCTATCGCTGATGCGATGAGAGGTAGTGGGTAACTGAAACCCACTGTGATGGCATTTAGACCTCTATAGTCAATGCACGGGCGCAGACCTCCCTCCTTCTTCTTCACAAAAAAGAAGCTCGAGGAGACGGGTGAGTTAGATGGCCGAATGTATCCCTGCCTCAAAGACTCAGTGACGTATGTTTCCATAGCCGCTGTTTCTTCCTGAGACAGGGGATAAACGTGACTACGAGGAAGTGCAGCGCCCACCTGGAGGTTTATCGTCTCCTCATCGATGAGGTGGTGATTGGGTCGCCTTCATTTTACTGAGGGAATGTGCACAGTGGAGACTTGGTCTGGACTCTCCACCGTAGTCGCACCGATGGAAACTCCTATGCACCTGCCCGAGCACTCATTTGACCACCCCTTAAGAGCCCTCTGTCCCCACGAAATCTTAGGGTTGTGAGTAGCTAGCCAGGGAATCCCTAGAACCACTGGAAATGCTGGGGAATCAATGAGGAAAAGACTAATCCGCTCCTCATGACCCCCCCTGCATTACCATGACCAGTGGCACAGTGACCTCCCTGACCAGCCCTCACCCTAGTGGTCGACTGTCTAGGGCGTGCACGGGGAGGGGTTGGTCCAACTGGACCAGGGGAATCCCTAACTTAGCCGCGACCCCACAGTCCATAAAACTCCCAGCCGCGCCTGAATTGACTAGCGCCTTAAACCGGGAGTGAGGGGAGAAACAAGGAAAAGACACTGACACATACATGTGACGGACAGGAGGCTCTGGGTGAGGCTGGTGCTGACTCACCTGAGGTGTCAAAGGAGCGCTCTGCCTGCCTTCTGGACTCCCAGGTGAGTCTCTCCAGCACCGGTCCACAGTGTGCCCTCTGCGACCACATGAGGTGCAGGAGCGAACTCCCCCTCCAGTCTTCCTGTCTGCTGACCCCCCTATCTCCATAGGCGTGGGAGCAGGAGGGCTGGAGGGTGGAATGAGCAGGGCCCGGGTCAGACGTCCGCGGGCAGCCAGTAGATTGTCCAGTCGGATGGACAAGTCCACCAGTTGGTCCAGGGTGATGGTCGTGTCCCGACAGGCTAATTCCCGGCGGACGTCCTCCCTCAAACTACATCGGTAGTGATCTATAAGGGCCCTCTCATTCCACCCTCCTCCCGCGGCCAGGGTCCGGAACTCGAGAGCAAAATCCTGCGCGCTCCTCGTCTCCTGTCTCAGGTGAAACAGCCGCTCACCCACCGCTCTCCCCTCCGGGGGATGATCGAACACTGCCCGAAAACGGCGGGTGAACTCTGGGTAGTTGTCCCTGGCTGAGTCCGGACTGTCCCACACGGCGTTTGCCCATTCCAGGGCCCTACCCGTGAGACAGGAGACGAGGACTCTGACGCTCTCCTCCCCCGAGGGAGAGGGACGAACGGTCGCCAGGTATAACTCCAACTGGAGTAAGAAGCCCTTACACCCGGCGGCCGTCCCATCATACTCCCTGGGGGGAGCGAGTTTCACCCCACTGGTACTGGGTGCTGTGGGTGCTGGTTGGGGCGCAGGTTGTTGACCTGCCGCGTTCGTGGGGCCGAGAGCGCTTCGGTCCCAGCTCTCCATGCGCGCCAACACCTGATCCATGGCGGTACCCAGACGGTGGAGCAGGGTGGAATGTTGGGCAACTCTTTCCTCCATGGACGGGGTTGGTGCTGAAGCTCCTGCTGACTCCATCAATAGGTGCGTGATTTCTGTCAAGGCTGGCTCAAGGAAGCAGGAGAGGTAGAGTCAAGCGCAGGAGACAGTAAATTCTTGATCACACTTTAGTCCGTATGTACAAAAATAAAGATAGTCCAAACACGGTAGGGTAGGGCGTCAAACAGTATCGCGCTCCAAAACCCTTGTAGACGTCACAAAATGGGACGCAGCCCATAAATACCTCTGCGGTGATAAAACACAAAACCAACCACAGGCAGAGGGAAAAAACGCACGTTCCTCAAGAACCACAAAACCTGACAAGGAACATAATCACGCACAAACACAGACATACCTCGCTAAACTAAATAACCCCCCCTACTAATAACTAACCCAAAACAGGTGCGTGCCTGCCTAGACCTAACCAACAGAAAGTGAAACAAAAAGGATCGATGGCAGCTAGTAGGCCGGCGACGACGACCGCCGAGCGCCGCCCGGTCGAGGAGGGGCGCCACCATCCGTCGGTGTCGTGACAGTGCTGAACGTTTCTAGATAAGGGCATCATTAGTACGTTTTAGTTTTTTGGGTTTTATTTTTTCAGCACCAAAGAAAAAAGTGAAAGACAAAACAATGCAGATTAAAAAAACTGGTGAAAACGGTGTGCAGGTGAGGTTGGAAACCCAACATGGCTTATAAGAAAACCTCAAAACCAATGTACAAATATATGTATAAAAAGTTATTCCAATCAATTAAACAGAGCATACTAGTTATAAATGTACGTCAGGTACTCAGTATACAAGAAAGAAATGTTTGATTATCAAATCAAATCAAATTTTATTAGTCACATGCGCCAAATACAACAGGTGTAGACCTTACAGTGAAATGCTTACTTACGAGCCCCTAACCAACAATGTAGTTAAAAAAATATATATGAGTAAGAATAAGAAATAAAACTAACTGTCACGCACTGATCTGTTTCACCTGTCCTTGTGCTTGTCTTCACCCCCCTCCAGGTGTCGCCCATCTTCCCTATTATCCCGTGTATTTATACCTGTGTTTTCTGTCTGTTTGTTGCCAGTTCGTCTTGTTTGTTCAAGCTTACCAGCGTTTTTCCTGTCAGCTCCTGTCGTTTCCCTGCCTCTCTTTTCTCATCCTCCTGGTTTTGACCTTTGCCTGTCCTGCCCCTGTACCCGCCCGCCTGACCCTGAGTCTGCCTGCCGTCCTGTACCTTTACTCCATCTCTGGATTACTGAACTCTGCCTGTCCCTGACCCTGAGTCCGCCTGCCGTCCTGTACCTTTGCCCTTCTTTCCACTGCTACTCTCTTGTGTGTTGTTACCTACCCTTACCACCTGGAAGTCCAGGATCCAGTTGCAGAGGAGGTGTTTAGTCTCAGGGTCCTTAGCTTAGTGATGAGATTTGAGGGCACTATGGTGTTGAACGCTGGCTGTAGTCAATGAATAACATTCTCACATAGGTGTTCCATTTGTCCAGGAGGGAATGGGCATTATTGACTGCAATAGAGATTGCATCATCTGTGGACCTGTTGGGGTGGTATGCAAATTGGACTGGGTCTAGGGTTTCTTGGATAATGGTGTTGATGTGAGCCATGACCAGCCTTTTAAAGCACTTCATGGCTACGGACGTAAGTGCTATGGGTCAGTAGTCATTTAGGAAGGTTACCTTAGTGTTCTTGGGCACAGAGACTATGGTAGTCTGCTTGAAACATGTTGGTATTACAGACTCAGTCAGGGACAAGTTGAAAATGTCAGTGAAGACACTTGCCAGTAGATCAGAGCATGCTCAGAGGACACATCCTGGTAATCTGTCTGGCCCTGCGGCCTTGAGAATGTTGACCTGTTTAAAGGTCTTACTCACATTGGCAACGGAGAGCGTGATCACATAGTCATCCGGAACAGCTGATGCTCTCATGCATGCTTCAGTGTTAATTGCCTCGAAGCGAGCTTAGAAGTAATTTAGCTCGTCTGGTAGTCTTGTGTCACTGGGGAGCTTGCGGCTGTTGCAAGCCCTGCCACATCCGACGAGCATCGGAGCCGGTGTAGTACGATCCAATCTTAATGTCCATTGCTCGTGTTTCTTGGCCCAAGCAAGTATCTTCTTATTATTGGTGTCCTTTAGTAGTGGTTTCTTTGCAGAAATTCTACCATGAATACCAGATACACGGTCTCCTCTGTACAGTTGATGTTGCGATGTGTCTGTTACTCGAACTCTGTGAAACATTTATTTGGGATGCAATCTTAGGTGCAGTTAACTCTGCAGCAGAGGTAACTCAGGGTCTTCCTTTCCTGTGGCGGTCCTCATGAGAGCCAGTTTCATCATAGTGCTTGATGGTTTTTTGCGAGTGCACAAAGTTCTTGAAATGTTCCGTATTAACTGACCTTCATGTCTTATAGTAATGATGGGCTGTCGTTTCTCTTTGCTTATTTGAGCTGTTCTTGCCATAATATGGACTTGGTCTTTTACCAAATAGGACTATCTTCTGTATACCATCCCTACCTTGTCACAGCACAACTGATTGGCTCAAACGCATTAAGAAGGAAAGAAATTCCACTTTTTTAACACCTGTTAATTGAAATGCATTCCAGGTGACTACCTCATGAAGCTGGTTGAGAGAATGCCAAGAGTGTGCAAAGCTGTCATCAAGGCAAAGGGTGGCTACTTTGAAGAATCTCAAATATAAAAAATATTTTGATTTCAGTTACACTTTTTTGGTTACTACATGATTCCAAATGTGTTATTTCATAGTGTTGATGTCTTCGCTATTCTTCTACAGTGTAGACAATATAAAAAATTAACAAAAACCATTGAATGAGTAGGTGTGTCCAAACTTTTGACTGGTACTGTATGTTGGAGGCTCAATAATCTAGGAAGACACTGATTTCACCGAAGAGGCACCAATCTCATCATGACCTGCTACTGATATCTTTAAGTTAGATTTAGTACAAGAATTCCTCATCTGTTCTGAGTTACCAGTTAGCACTCCCTCAGGGAGGAACCCTGTGTGAATGAGAGGTGGGGGGCAAGGGGGACGGAATTATTTAGGCCCATGTGTGATGCAAAAGCAATATATAACACGACCTGCTTTCTGCAGCACCGGGGCCAAGGGAGCGATGTCACTTCCTGTTCAATCCTGACAATCATTAAGAAGTGGATGATTTCCTGAATCTGGACGAAGGCCTAGGGCTTCTCTCTTGAGAGATGAGGGGTGGAGAGGTGGAGAAGTGTAGCGTGGGTCGGGGCTATTAGCCAGGGGAGCTGGGGACATAAGACTCTATAAAATCTGGGCCCGTATTCATAGTCTGTCTCAGAAAAGGAGTGCTGATGTAGGACCTGATTCTAGATCAGCACTCCTACTCTGAGATGGTTTATGAACATCTACTGTATGTCATGACTCCTGAACATTTGTCTAGACTACAGGCTACAGTTGGTCTTTGTGACTGTAGTGAAATCAGTGAAGTTGGGTAACTTCTAAGTAGCTGAGTTACTCCTAAGTCATCATCTCCAATATTGGTGCGTGTGTGTGTGTGCGTGTGTGCCTTTATGTGTGTTGGGGAGGGGGTTCGCCAGCTCTCGCCTCACTCCGTTTGCTGTTGAAACCCAGCTGGAATGAAGACCACATGGTCGCTGTTTTGAAGAACCCGCTTCATGGGGGTTAAATCTACATTTCCCTCATGCCTTCTCCTCCCCATCCAATCTTTTGATTCCAACTGTCCGAGCAGAACAGGTAATACCAAATCGACCTTGACATTTACATTCGGAAAGGGGGAAAAAAACTAACCAAACAGTTCAGGGAAAAGAAAAACGAAGGAAACGACAACATCTGCGAGTGTAGTGGACGGGAATGCTGTCCCAATTGTGTTATGCTTGGCAAGCCTTGAAGTGCCTAATCTACAGGAGGGGAAAAAATAGAAAAACACACCCAGCTCCGGCTGGCAACCACACCACACCACATGGCAGCCGGAGCTGGGTGTGTTTTTCTGTTTTTTCCCCTCCTGTAGATTAGGCACTTCAAGGCTAATCTACAGGCTTGTATGTTTGAACCTTGGGAGATATTTCACATGGTTGTAATTTTCGGAATGAAGTAATGGGGCTCTATCACTGTCTGAGACACACAGATTGAGGGATTTAGCCTTTGCAGGGGTGTTTTACAGTTACAGTATGGTGCAGGAGGAGTTAGAATCTGTCTGGGTCTGTGTGCATATTATCCACCTCATCGTAATGGTACACATAATGACACACTACGTTTAGGGAGTGAGAAGAAAATAAGAGTCCTTACACATTGTTTTCTCCATTTAAGGGGCTGTAGGTATCAAGCATCTCAGAGTAGGATAATTTTTTTAACCTTTATTTAACCAGTTCCATTGAGGTCAGTTAACCTCTTCCTCAATGGAGACCTGGACTTTGTCTCTTGATCTGTGATCACGTCCCACCCATCAATGTAATCTTATTCATTGTGATCTTATATGCAAAACTGATTCAAAATCAGCACTCCTACTATGAGACGCTTTAGCAATGCAGGCCCTCGTCTATCTTCTCTGTTTCTTTCCATCAGCTCAAAAAATTACCTGTTTATTTGGTCAGTCCTCAGCGATGTCAATGTCCCTCAAGTGCCGACCTGTGTTGACACGTAGCAAATTGCCTGCTCTTGACATGTGTCATAGGTTTTCCCAGAATGCCTTTCAAACCCCAGCTCCAGCCTCCCCTGAGTGGTTGTATTTTGTTGTGGTGACAGACCCTGTGAAGCTGAGCCTTCTTCCCTGACAACTGTGGCAGTTCTGTTGATACAGTAACTCTCAAGTTTAGTGCCTTCCAATTTATCTCTCAACACTGAGGCTTAAATTTGGGCCTAGTTTTTCTGTTTCCGTTAGATGGGTGGTCTGGTCTGGGGTATAGACTCAGAACTGGGGCTCTCTCTGTGTGCCCTAGCCACTACTCTAGATAGACAAGTTGAGCCCTGTCTTTGAGCTGAGGCCCTCATACTAAATCACAATAGATCCATCTTGAGGGACAGAGGGTCAACTCTCTTCTGACCCCCTATCTGTTGTCCTATGACTTCAGGGCTGACTGACTGGAGTGTTACGACAGGTTGAATGCATTCCCCTCCCTCTGCTTTCTCACCTTTCTCTCTCATATATATATATATATACATACACATATACACACAAACATATATACTGCTCAAAAAAATAAAGGGAACACTTAAACAACATAATGTCGATCACACTTCTGTGAAATTAAACTGTCCAATTAGGAAGCAACACTGATTGACAATAAATTTCACATGCTGTTGTGCAAATGGAATAGACAACAGGTGGAAATTATAGGCAATTAGCAAGACACCCCCAATAAAGGAGTGGTTCTGCAGGTGGGGACCACAGACCACTTCTCAGTTCCTATACTTCCTGGCTGATGTTTTGGTCACTTTTGAATGCTGGCGGTGCTTTCACTCTAGTGGTAGCATGAGACGGAGTCTACAAACCACACAAGTGGCTCAGGTAGTGCAGCTCATCCAGGATGGCACATCAATGCGAGCTGTGGCAAGAAGGTTTGCTGTGTCTGTCAGCGTAGTGTCCAGAGCATGGAGGCGCTACCAGGAGACAAGCCAGTACATCAGGAGACGTGGAGGAGGCCGTAGGAGGGCAACAACCCAGCAGCAGGACCGCTACCGCCGCCTTTGTGCAAGGAGGAGCAGGAGGAGCACTGCCAGAGCCCTGCAAAATGACCTCCTGCAGGCCACAAATGTGCATGTGTCTGCTCAAATGGTCAGAAACAGACTCCATGAGGGTGGTATGAGGGCCCGACGTCCACAGGTGGGGGTTGTGCTTACAGCCCAACACCGTGCAGGACGTTTGGCATTTGCCAGAGAACACCAAGATTGGCAAATTCGCCACTGGCGCCCTGTGCTCTTCACAGATGAAAGCAGGTTCACACTGAGCACATGTGACAGACGTGACAGAGTCTGGAGAACGTTCTTCTGCCTGCAACATCCTCCAGCATGACGGGTTTGGCGGTGGGTCAGTCATGGTGTGGGGTGGCATTTCTTTGGGGGGCCGCACAGCCCTCCATGTGCTCGCCAGAGGTAGCCTGACTGCCATTAGGTACCGAGATGAGATCCTCAGACCCCTTGTGAGACCATATGCTGGTGCGGTTGGCCCTGGGTTCCTCCTAATGCAAGACAATGCTAGACCTCATGTGGCTGGAGTGTGTCAGCAGTTCCTGCAAGAGGAAGGCATTGATGCTATGGACTGGCCTGCCCGTTCCCCAGACCTGAATCCAATTGAGCACATCTGGGACATCATGTCTCGCTCCATCCACCAACGCCACGTTGCACCACAGACTGTCCAGGAGTTGGCGGATGCTTTAGTCCAGGTCTGGGAGGAGATCCCTCAGGAGACCATCCGCCACCTCATCAGGAGCATGCCCAGGCATTGTAGGGAGGTCATACAGGCACGTGGAGGCCACACACACTACTGAGCCTAATTTTGACTTGTTTTAAGGACATTACATCAAAGTTGGATCAGCTTGTAGTGTGGTTTTCCACTTTAATTTTGAGTGTGACTCCAAATCCAGACCTCCATGGGTTGATAAATTGGATTTCCATTGATTATTTTTGTGTGATTTTGTTGTCAGCACATTCAACTATGTAAAGAAAAAAGTATTTAATAAGATTATTTCTTTAATTCAGATCTAGCATGTGTTGTTTAAGTGTTCCCTTTATTTTTTTGAGCAGTATATATATATATATATATATATATATATATATATATATATATATATATATATACACACACACATACATATATACATATATATATATATATATATATATATATATATATATATATATATATGTATATATGTATGTGTGTGTGTATATATATATATATATATATATATATATATATATATATATATATATATATATATACACACACACATACATATATACATATATATATATATATATATATATATATATATATATATATATATATATATATAAAAAGTTTGGACACACCTACTCATTCAAGGGTTTTTCTTTATTTTTACTATTTTCTACATTGTAGAATAATAGTGAGACATCAACACCATGAAATAACACATATGGAATCGTGTAGTAACCCAAAAAGTGTTAAACAAATAAAAATATATTTTATAGTTGAGATTCTTCAATGTAGCCACCATTTGCCTTGATGAAAGCTTTGCACACTCTTGGCATTCTCTCAACCAGCTTCATGAGGAATGCTTTTCCAACAATCTTGAAGGAGCTCCCACATATGCTGAGCACTTGTTGGGTCCTTTTCCTTCACTCTGCGGTCCAACTTATCCCAAACCATCTCAATTGGGTTGAGGTCGGGGGATTGTGGAGGCCAGGTCATCTGATGCAGCAATCCATCACTCTCTTTCTTGGTCAAATAGCCCGTGCATAGCCTGGAGGTGTGTTGGGTCATTGTCCTGTTGAAAAACAAATGATAGTCCCACTAAGCGCAAACCAGATGGGATGACATATCACTGTAAAATGCTGTGTGAGCCATTCTGGTTAAGTGTGCCTTCAATTCTAAATAAATCACTGACAGTGTCACCAGCAAAGCACCCCGACACCATCACACCTCATCCTCCATGCTTCACGGTGAGAACCAAACATGCGGAGATCATCCGTTCACCTACTCGCCGTCTCACAAAGACACAACGTTTGGAACCAAAAATCTCAAATTTTGACTCATCAGACCAAAGGACAGATTTCCACCGGTCTAATGTTAATTGCTCGTGTTTCTTGGCCCAAGCAAGTCTCCTCTTATTAATGGTGTCCTTTAGTAGTGGTTTCTTTGCGGCAATTCACGCAGTCTCCTCTGAACAGTGTTGTTGAGATGTGTCAGTTACATGAACTCTGTGAAGCATTTATTTGGGCTGCAATCTGAGGTGCAGGGAATTGCCTATTTCTGAGGCTGGTAACTCTGATGAACTTATCCTCTGCAGCAGAGGTAACTCTGGGTCTTCCTTCCTGTGGTGGTCCTCATGAGAGCCACTTTCATGATTGCGCTTGATGGTTTTTGCGACTGCACTTGAAGAAACTTTCAAAGTTCTTGTTAACCTGTTAATTGAAGTGCATTCCAGGTGACTACCTCATGAAACTGGTTGAGAAAATTCCAAGAGTGTATTATACAATGTAGAAATTAGGGAAAATAAAGAAAAACCCTTGAATGAGTAGGTGTGTCTGAACTTTTGACTATTACTGTATATATAAATACACTGAGTGTACAAACATTGACTGACCAGGTGGGTGGGTGGGTGCAACTCAATTTTAGGAAGGTGTTCCTAATGTTTGGTATACTCAGTGTACATAAACGAGCCCGCCTCAAGCTAAAAATGTAACAATCAACAAAGCTCAATACCAATCAGACATGTGCTCTTCCATGCCATCCCTTGGAGGGGTGCGTCACTTGAGTGGGTTGAGTCACAGACGTGATCTTCCTGTACTGTTTTGCGCCCCCTCGGGCTCGTGCGGTGGAGGAGATCTTTGTGGGCTATACTCAGCCTTTTCTCAGGGTAGTAAGTTGGTGGTCTGTTGATATCCCTGTAGTGGTGTGTGGGGGCTGTGCTTTGGCAAAGTGGGTGGGGTTATATTCTGCCTGGTTGGCCGTGTCCGGGGGTATCTTCGGACGGGGCCACAGTGTCCCCCTACCCACCCCTCTCTCAGTCTCCAGTATCTATGCTGCAATAGTCTATGTGCCGCGGGACTATGTCAGTCTGTTATATCTGGTGTAAATCTCCTGTCTTATCTGGTGTCCTGTGTGAATTTAAGTATACTCTCTCTCTCTCCCTCTCTCCCCCCTCCCAGGGGACCTGAGCCATAGGATCATGCCTCAGGACTACCTGGCCTGATGACTCCTGGCTGTCCCCAGTCCACCTGGTCGTGCTGCTGCTCCAGTTTCAACTGCTACCTTGTCCCGGACACGCTGTTTTTGACTCTCTGTCTCTCTACCGCACCTGCTGTCTCGACCTCTGAATTCTCGGCTATGAAAAGCCAACTGACATTTACTCCTGTGGTACTGCACCCTCTACAACCACTGTGATTATTATTTGATCATGTTGGTCATCTATGAATGTTTGAACATCTTGAAGAACAACTGGCCTTAAAACGCCATGTACACTTAAAATCTCCAACCGGCACATCCAGAAGAGGACTGGCCACCCCTCAGAGCCTGGTCCATTCTAGGTTTCTTCCTAGGTTCCTGCCTTTCTTGGGAGTTTTAACTAGCCACCGTGCTTCTACATCTGAATTGCTTAATGTTTGGGGTTTTAGGCTGGGTTTCTGTATAGCACTTTGTGACATCTGCTGATGTAAAAAGGGCTTTATCAATAAATGTGATTGATTGATTGACTGATTGATAATGAGAGACTCTCTCTGCTTAGTTTGGAAGATCTACAGCCTTATGTGTGATTGGTATTTAGCTTTGTTGATTTACATATTTTTCGCTTGAGGTGTGTTCGTTTCGTCAGACAAAGAGAGCTGTGTCTCTTTTTGATATTTGGTTATTTGAATACCGATATTTGCTTCATGCCAATAATGTGTGTTTGATATTATTATCATCAGCACATTTATGTACCCATAACAGAGATAGATATTAAATAAATGAAGTATATAAATATAAAAATAGATATTAAATAGATTTCTCTTAAAGAAAGAGAAAAAAAGAGGGATGGAGATTACATTGTTTTGGTTGATGTTTCACAAGGAGCTAGGCATCTTTTTTCTCAATTTCCGCCTGAATGACATGCCTAAAGTAAACTGCCTGTTGCTCTGGCCCTGAAGCCAGGATATGCATATAATTGGTACCATTGGAAAGAAAACACGAAGTTAGTAGAAATGTTAAAATAATGTAGGAGAATATAACACAATAGATATGGTAGGAGAAAATCCAAAGAAAAACCAACCAGAATCTTTTTTGAAAATTAGCTCCCTGTATGCAATTCCTATGGCTTCCACAGGGTGTCAGCAGTCTATGTTCAAGGTTTCAGGTGTGTAACTTCAAAAACGAATAAGATATATCAGTTTTAGTACAGTCACACAGTCTTGGAAATTCGCGTTTGCACGCGCCATGAAGACAGGACGCACCTGCTAAAATTGGTTTCCTATTGAACATACTTCTTTCCATAATAAATATTATAGTTTGATTACATTTTAGGGTATCTGAGGAGTAAATAGAAACTTATTTTGACTTGTTAAAGCAAAGTTTAGGGGTAGATTTTCGGATTCCTTTCTCTGCATGTTGAACAAGTGGATTACTCAAATCGATGGCGCCAACTAAACTGACTTTTTGGGATATAAAGAAGGATTTTATTAAACAAAACGACAGTACATGTTATAGCTGGGACCCTTTGGATGACAAATCATAGGAATATTTTCAAAAAGTGAATATTTAATCATTATTTATGAATGTGTGAAACCTGTCCCGGTGGAAAAATATTTTGATGTGGGGCGCCGTCCTCAAACAATTGCATGGCATGTTTTCGCTGTAATCGCTACTGTAAATCGGACAGTGCAGTTAGAGTAACAAGAATTTAAGCTTTCAACCGATATAAGACACTTATATGTACCTAAATGTTTAATATCCATAATTTTTATGATAATGTTTTTGAATTGCGCACCCTCCAGTTTCACCGGAAGTTGTCCCGCTAGCAGGACGCCTAGCCCAAACAGGCTAGCCTAAATCTCACAGAATTTTCAGGATGTTCCCATAACCTGCTAAAGTATTGTGGCTTTTCTATTTCACTTCCAAATGAGTTTTCCATCTTGACCCGCCATTTGAGAGCAGAGAGCCATTCCAGATATGGAATTTGAGAGAAATTGTGCTTGTCAGTCAGATTGACAGAGATGAGTGTGGAAGAAGAGGAGTGTTGAGGTGGGGAGACTTCTCCCTCTCTGGCGGGGAAACTATTAGCAGGCCTCACAGCCTCTTTGTGGGCAGTAAAATTAAACTGGGATCCAGTTCGCACCATCATAAACAGAAAAGAGACAAAAAAGAAGAGAGAGAGTAGGAGAGTATTCAGACGCCTTTACTTTTTCCATATTTTGTTACATTACAGCCTTATTCTAAAATGTATTAAATTAAAAACACATCCTCAGCAATCACACAGTACCCCATAATGACAAAGCAAAAACAGGATTATTGAAATGTTTGTAAATTTATAAACATTTTAAAACAGAAACACTTTATTTACATACGTTTTCAGACCTTTTGCAATGAGACTCAAAATTGAGCTCAGGTGCATCCTGATTCCATTGATCATCCTTGAGATGTTTCGACAACTTGATTGGACATGATTTGGAAAGGCACACACCTGTCTATATAAGGTCCTACAGTTGACAGTGCATGTCAGAGCAAAAACCAAGCCAGGTCAAAGGAATTGTCCATAGAGCTCCAAGACAGGATTGTGTCAAGGCACAGATCTGTGGAATGGTACCAAAAAATGCCTGCAGCTTTGAAGGTCCCCAAGAACACAGTGGCTTCCATCATTCTTAAATGGAAGATATTTGAAGCCACCAAGCCTAGAGCTGGCCACCCGGCCAAACTGAGCACTCGGGGGTGAAGGGCCTTGGTCAGGGAGGTGACCAAGAACCCAATGGTCACTCTGACAAAGCTCCAGAGTTCCTCTGTGGAGATGGGAGAACCTTCTAGAAGGACAACCATCTCTGCAGCACTCCACCAATCAGGCGTTTATGGTAGAGTGGCCAGACTGTAGCCACTCCTCAGTAAAAGGCACATGACAGTCCGCTTGGAGTTTGCCAAAAGGCACCTAAAGGACTCTCTCTGGTCTGATGAAACCAAGATTGAACTCTTTGGCCTGAATGTCAATTATTACATCTGGAGGAAACCTGGCACCATCCCTACGGTGAAGCATGTTGGTGGCAGCATCATGCTGTGGGGATTTGTCAGTGGCAGGGACTGGGAGACTAGTCAGGAATGAGGCAAAGATGAGCAAAGTACAGAGAGATCCTTGATGAAAGCCTGCTCCACAGCACTCAGGACCTCAGACTGGGGCGAAGATTCACATTCCAACAGGAAAACGACCTGAAGGACACAGCCAAGACAATGCAGGAGTTGCTTCGCGACAAGTCTCTGAATGTCCTTGAGTGGCCCAGCCAGAGCCCGGACTTGAGAGCTTGAGAGGATCTGCAGAGAAGAATGGGAGAAACTCCCCAAATACAGGTGTGCCAAGCTTGTAGCGTCATTTTCTTTGAACTTTATTTAACTTGGCAAGTCAGTTAAGAACAAATTCTTATTTACAATGATAGCCTAGGAAATGCCTTGTTCAGGGTCAAAACAACATATTTTTACCTTGTCAGCTCAGGGATTCAATCTAGCAACCTTTTGGTTACTGGCCCAAAGCTCTAACCACTAGGCTAGTGGTTCATATCCAAGAAGACTTGAATGCTGTAATCGCTGCCAAAGGTTCTTCAACAAAGTACTGAGTAAAGGGTCTGAAAACGTATGTAAATGTGATATTTCAGTTGTTTATTTGTAATACAGTTGAAGCCGGAAGTTTACCTACACTTAGGTTGGAGTCATTAAAACTTGTTTTTCAACCACGCAACGAATTTCTTGTTAACAAACTATAGTTTTGGCAAGTCCGTTAGGACATCTGCTTTGTGCATGACACAAATCATTTTTTCAACAATTGTTTACAGACAGATTATTTCACTTATCCTCTATGGGCTAGGCGGGACGAATTCGTCCCACCTACGTAACAGCCACTTGTAGCCTGTGGCGCGATTTTCAAAACCTTAAAAATCCTATTACTTCAATTTCTCAAACATATTACTATTTTACAGCTATTTAAAGACAAGACTCTCGTTAATCTAACCACACTGTCCGATTTCAAAAAGGCTTTACAACGAAAGCAAAACATTAGATTATGTCAGCAGAGTACCAAGCCAGAAATAATCAGACACCCATTTTTCAAGCTAGCATATAATGTCACAAAAACCCAGAAGACAGCTAAATGCAGCACTAACCTTTGCTGATCTTCATCAGATGACAACCCTAGGACATTATGTTATACAATACATGTATGTTTTGTTCAATCAAGTTCATATTTATATCAAAAACCAGCTTTTTACATTAGCATGTGACGTTCAGAACTAGCATACCCCCCGCAAACTTCCGGGGAATTCGCTAACATTTTACTAAATTACTGACGATAAACGTTCACAAAAAGCATAACAATTATTTTAAGAATTATAGATACAGAACTCCTCTATGCACTCGATATGTCCGATTTTAAAATAGCTTTTTGGTGAAAGCACATTTTGCAATATTCTAAGTACATAGCCCAGCCATCACGGCTAGCCATTTAGACACCCGGCAAGTTTAGCACTCACCAATATCAGCTTTACTATTATAAAAGTTTGATTACCTTTTGTTGTCTTCGTCAGAATGCACTCCCAGGACTGCTACTTCAATAACAAATGTTGGTTTGGTCCAAAATAATCCATCGTTATATCCGAATAGCGGCGTTTTGTTCGTGCGTCCCAGACACTATCTGAAATGGTAAATCAGGGTCGCGCGCATGGCGCAATTCGTGACAAAAAAAATCTAAATATTCCATTACCGTACTTCGAAGCATGTCAACCGCTGTTTAAAATCCATTTTTATGCCATTTTTCTCGTAGAAAAGCGATAATATTCCGACCGGGAATGTCCATTTAGCTAAACTGAGGAAAGTAAACAAAGCTTTCGGTCGACGCGGGCACGCGCCTGAGTCTCACAGTACTGTAACCAGCCACTACCCAAACGCGCTACTTTGTTTCAGCCAGAGCCTGCAAAGCCACGATTCAGCTTTTTGCCGCCTTCTGAGACCCTATGGCAGCCGTAGGAAGTGTCACGGGACAGCTAAGATCCTCACTCTTCAATAAACAGAGACAAGAAGAACGACACCTTGTCAGACAGGCCACTTCCTGCCTGAAACCTTGTCAGGTTTTTGCCTGCCAAATGAGTTCTGTTATACTCACAGACACCATTCAAACAGTTTTAGAAACTTTAGGGTGTTTTCTATCCATGTGTAATAAGTATATGCATATTCTAGTTACTGGGTAGGAGTGGTAACCAGATTAAATCGGGTACGTTTTTTATCTAGCCGTGTCAATACTGCCCCCTATCCTAAACAGGTTAAAATTCACATTAAGTTGACAGTGCCTTTAAACAGCTTGGAAAATTCCAGAAAATGATGTCACGGCTTTAGAAGCTTCTGATAGGCTAATTGACATCATTTGAGTCAATTGGAGGTGTACTTGTGGATGTATTTCAAGGCCTACCTTCAAACTCAGTGCCTCTTTGCTTGACATCATGGGAAAATCAAAATAAATCAGCCAAGACCTCCACAAGTCTGGTTCATCCTTGGGAGCAATTTCCCAACGCCTGAAGGTACCACGTTCATCTGTACAAACAACAGTACGCAAGTATAAACACCATGGGACCACGCTGCCGTCATACCGCTCAGGAAGGGGATGAGTTCTGTCTCCTAGAGATGAACGTACTTTGGTGCAAAAAGTGCAAATCAGTCCTAGAACAACAGCAACGGACCTTGTGAAGATGCTGGAGGAAATAGGTACAAAAGTATCTATATCCACAGTAAAACGAGTCCTATATCGACATAACCTGAAAGGCCGCTTCTCCAAAACCGCGATAAAAAAGCCAGACTACGGTTTGCAACTGCACAAAGATCGTACTTTTTGGAGAAATGTCCTCTGGTCTGATGAAACAAAAATATAACTGTTTGGCCATAATGACCATCATTATGTTTGGAGGAAAAAGGGGGAGGCTTGCAAGCCGAAGAATACCATCCCAAACGTGAAGCACGGGCGTGGCAGCTTCATGTTGTGGGGGTGCTTTGCTGCAGGAGAGACTGGTGCACTTCACAAAATAGATGGCATCATGAGGATGGAAAATTACGTGGATATATTGAAGCAACATCTCAAGACATCAGTCAGGAAGTTAAAGCTTGCTCGCAAATGGGTCTTCCAAATGGACAATGTCCCCAAGCATGCTTCCAAATTTGTGGTAAAATGGCTTAAGGACAACAAAGTCAAGGTATTCGAGTGGCCATCACAAAGCCCTGACCTCAATCCTAAAGAAAATTTGTGGGCAGAACTGAAAAAGTGTTTGCGAGCAAGGAGGTCTACGAACCTGACTCAGTTACACCAGCTCTGTAAGGGGGAATGGGCCAAAATTCACCCAACTTACTGTGGGAAGCTTTTGGAAGGCTACCCAAAACCTTTGACCCAAGTGAATCTATTTAAAGGCAATGCTATCAAATACTAATTGAGTGTATGTAAACTTCTGACCCACTGGGAATGTGATGAAAGAAATAAAAGCTGAAATAAATCACTCTCTACTATTATTCTGACATTTGACATTCTTAAAATAAAGTGGTGATCCTAACTGACCTAAGGCAGGGAATGTTTACTAGGATTAAATGTCAGGAATTGTGAAAAACTGAGTTTAAATGTATTTGGCTAAGGTGTATGTAAATGTCCAACTTCAACTGTAAATTAGCTAACATTTCTAAAAAACTGTTTTTGCTTTGTCATTATGGGGTATTGTGTGTAGATTGATGAGGAAAAAAACACATTTTTATCAATTTTAGAATAAGGCTGTAACAAAATGAGGAAAAAGTCAAGGCGTTTGACTATTTTCTGAAGGCGCTGTAGATCCAAACTGTGTGAATTCTCTACAAGTTAAGGGTCTTTTTGAAGCCGCCCACTTCCACTATTAAATCTTGTTGTACATTATTAAATAATCTCCAGTATTGAGTGAAAACTTTGTGGATAATTACAGAAAACTACTGAGTGAATTTGTTGATTTGATCATACATTCAGAATTGCAGTGATTACGTTGCAGCAATACAAAAATAATGCAAGGTGTTCAAGCCACCCTACTCATAGACTGTTCTCTCTGCTACCTCACGGCAAGCAGTACCGGAGCGCCAAGTCTAGGTCCAAAAGGCTTTTTAACAGCTTCTACCCCCAAGCCATAAGACTGTTGAACAGCTAACCAAGGTCTTCACCTATTGGATTCGGCGTATGTGACAAATAAAAATGTATTTCATTTGGAAATAATGGCACATAGACCTATGTGAGAGCATGGGTGCTGATATACGGAGCGAATGAGTGTGTGTATAATGTGTGTGTGAATTGAGTGTTAGGCTACTTGATCACTCTGAATCCAGCAAATATCACTATGTGTGTTGTTGGCCACTCTATTCGTAGGGTGTGTGTGTGTGTGTGTGTGCGTTGCGGTGATTGACACGTTGTGGTCTGAAGGCATATGGGTGAGGGGGCTGACTGACGGGAGGATCAGGTAACCATTCATTACAGGAGGGGCACACTCAGCCTCCTGGGTTCCACACACACACACACACACACACACACACACACACACACACACACACACACACACACACACACACACACACACACACACACACACACACACACACACACACACACACACACACACACACACACACACACACACACACACACACACACACACACAATGACTGCTCCATACAAAAATCCATGCACACACACTTACCCAAAACACACATTCACGCAGGGCTGCCCACACACTTATCCTCCCCCTCTATCATGGCCTTTGTGTCTATAGAGACATTTCTATGGAGAGAAAGCAGAAACATGATCTCATAGAGAATCTTGGTTGCATGGCTTTTAGGAGGAATGGTCTGGGTATTCCTAAATGTGATGCTGGGTATTTCTCAGATGAGTGGAGCAGGGGTTAGTGATGCATCTCAATGGCCCCTGGGTTCCTGCTCCGGGAGCCTTGACAGGCTACCGTTACGTCACTGACCAACCAAATGAGTCAGCACCAGAAATCTCTTCAACCTTACTGACTACATTAACATGTGCACGGTATTCTGGGTAGTAGCTCATATCCCGCTTAAGGTCTTATTCTGGATAGGCTGTTTACATGCACCTTTGATATCCCGCTCAGAATATTCCTAATTGAAGTTTATATGGGTTAAATGTAATAGTAACTGAAATCTAGACACTGACTGTAGACCTATAACCTCTGACAAGTAGCCTAATATAATATTAATGCCTATAGAATTCTACATTTCTTGCAGTAAAACGAATACACCAAATGTTAATTTTGTCTCAGGAACAGAAGTGGAGAAATATTTATTTATTTGAGCATTTCTTGATAAAAATGCGAATGCATGTGTAACTTGTTATATTATACACTGTTAAGCAAGCAGGCAGTATTTTCAACCACCTAAGTTATGCACCCAAGACAAACTGAAGTCTTATCAGAAACATGTTTCATCCATTTCTCGCCAGTCAAACTGATGACACTTGGACATTTTGCATGGGAACAATCTCAATGCTTTGGAGTTATTACATTTCCTCCCCGAACACGGTCCCTAAACATCCTCCGAAACGTCCTTTACTGGTGACCGTGTTAACGGTTACTAATGCATTCATTCTATCGATTTAAGCCGTTATTCTGGTGAGCACTGCTTTATTTAGTCTTCTAGGGCAACAAGTAATACAAAAAAATTGTGACCAACTTTATATTTTGTTTTGTCTAAATAAAGGGGGGCTACAGGAACAAAACAAAAAAGGCATATAAAGATCAGCCCCCATCCACCCGCTCGCATTCCCCCCCCCCCCACCCCACCCTGAAGAAAGCATGCCTCCCACCCCTTCCATTTCCACCCAGCAACCGAGGTTGCTTATCAGTCCCCCTCCCACCCATCCATCCCCTGAGTCTCCCCTTAGATTCCCCCCAATCCCCACCCCCTAGGGCATCAAGTTACGACAGAAGAGAAGCTGCAAGTGTCTAGCTATAGTTGTCAAACAAATGAGCTACCAAATGTCGAAAATTATAATATGGCCTCCCAAGTGTTGGAAATTATAAACTTAACTGTATCTAAATTAGGGGTGAAAGTAGTCTAAGCCAGTAGGCTATACAGTCCAGTAGGGAGTATCAGCAAAAATACTATTATCGGATTACTATGGTGGATGGAACTGCGTAGGTAGCCTACATTTTGAAGTCATTTGTTTGAAAATCAGATGAAAACATCACACAGCCTGCACAGACTGCGAAAAACAACAGTAAACGAGATAAGATGTTTACATGCCACAGTATCCCGTCTAAGATCAGCATATCCCAGGCATCTTATCCATGTTTCTCATAACTGGAATACACGCTTTTTGAGGGGTTATTGTAAACTGGACATGATGTTTTATATGCGTCAACTCAAAAAAACAAATACTTGAGTATCCCGGATAAAAACGGGATATTGGTGTCCGTGTAAATGTGGTCATTGATGGAGACTTTCGGAAATTGTAGACATGCAAAAGTGAGTGGAAGGAAGTGATGGTAGCAAAATAATGGTAGCAAAAAACAAATGATGTGCTCTTGTCATGTCTAGAAGACAAGGTTGCATGGTCCTATTCCATTTCCATACACAAAACCACAAGTGTAAGTTAAGATAACTGTAGGGCCTAACAGTTAGCAAAAATGGGGCAAAGAAAGAGAGTAATGTCATGAAGAAAGAATAAGAGGGAAGTTGAAGTTGAAAGGAGAAGGGAAAGGTTGGTGAGTCAAGGAGCGAGAGTGGGAGTGTTAGATTATACAGTATGTGTTTGGATGAATATTCATCACAGTTCATCCGTAAGCTACTCTACTGACTAACTTTTCCATGAGTAGCGACTCATTCTCATCTCCTTCCTTAACTCCCCGAATACTGAGCTTATCTGTCTTACCGTCTCAAGTCAGTGGTTCAATATTCGCTTAAAAATGTTGACCTTGGTGTTTACCCACCTTTTTTACTCAATTACTGCCATCACAGCAGTAAGTCTACCTCACCAGGGGCTCCAATATCTCAGACAATGAATGTACTCTAGAAGAGGAAGAGACGTAGAATGATAAAAACAGGAAGTATGTGCAGAGTTATGTTTGAAAAACAAATAGTTTAGATTGAGAAAAGTGTTTTTCCTACTCCTTGAAAAGCCACACTCTCACCCAACACACAAATGCACCCGCGGACCACGCACGCACAGACACACACACCCCATTAAGCCATGTCACGCGTACCTACACAATACTGTACAGTACAGTATGCTGGGAATACCAGCTAAACAAGTCAAATTCCGCTCTCAGTAATAGGGCAGACTGCTGTGAGCTGGTTTAAATATAGCCTCAGACTTAAAAGACGATTACGTCTGTCCAGTAACAGTAGTGGCTCAGGGGGTCTGGTCCCTTTCCCTCTACCTCCCCTCACCCTTCACCCCCCTACCCTCCACCCCCCTTCAGCCCAGCGTATACATAGCCGCTCCAGACAAAATGTTTTGGTAAAATTAGAAGTTGAACCACATCCTCTGTGATTGAATCTGGAGCTGGGCCCTGGGTGGCTACACAAACAAACCAAGCGGGCCCATAAGACAGGCCCCTCTATGGCGTCACTAAGGTGTACCCTCCCTCCGTGCTTCCCTCCATCCCCCTGACCAAACTTGTTTCAAAGACTACACGTTGCTACTTTAATCCTTATCCATCTCCATCTAGCATTGGACACCACAGAAAATGGTGGTATGGTTGTTTGATTACGTTGTACTTTTGATTCCCCTGCCAATGTCATGTCTTGACTAGTCTGTTTACTATTCTTGGCAATGCCATATAACGCCCTAGTAAACAGAGTGTCCCGGTACCCTAGTGTTGGCTAGGCCCTAATTCCTTGTTCACTATACTGAATAGGCTGTCCCAGTACCCTCCCTGTCTGTGTGTCTGTATTCGGTTTACTCTGTTGTCTGAGGTGACTCAGTGTCTGGGCCAGTTATATAACTGCCTGTGGAATAATAATCTCTCTCCTTTCCTTTCTCGGCTATCATCTCCCTTCCTTTCTCTCTCTTTCCTCTCGCCGCTGTTCTACCACTGTTCTGTGTTTGTCCACCTGACTCCTGCCCGCCCTTCACACACACACACACACACACACACACACACACACACACACACACACACACACACACACACACACACACACACACACACTTAAGGCCTCCTGGCAGAGACATCAGCTCAACTGACACAGAGACCTGAATGGTCTTAAAAGGTGCAGTGCACACGTTATTAGACTCTTAACCTGTATTGAAACTGTATTTGACTGAATGACAGGAATGGTGATGTAACCAAGGAAAAACATGTGCAAGTTAGAATGAAGTGCCAGTTCTTCCTGTGATTTTAAAATAACAAAGAGAGATACAGGCCAATGTTGACTGCATCACCTGTAGACCCGGAAACATAGGGTTGGAAAAGGATTGTCTGTGGGAACTTTGGGACGATGATAAATGCTGGGAAGATGTGGTAAATGTGTCCCTCTGGTCCATGGTGTATCTTGTTTTGACAGTGATTTCCTTGTGGGCTTGTGAGGATAACTACTGCTACCCTGGATATCATGTAAGGTGTGTGTGTGTGTGTGTGTGTGTGTGTGTGTGTGTGTGTGTGTGTGTGTGTGTGTGTGTGTGTGTGTGTGTGTGTGTGTGTGTGTGACTAACCTCTGTTCCCAGGGAGACGTAACAGAAACAGGTCTCATCCCAGAATCTCACCTGTTTTTTCTGTCTTTCCCGACATAGCCTCTCTAATCCTGGGAAGACTGTGTAAACACACAGACACTATGTACGGGTAAAGGAATACAAAACTGTTGTTAAGAAAATAAAATATTTGATTAATATAATGACGTTATTTTATATTTTATTTCACTTTTATTTAAGCAGGGAGTCATGCTGAGACCAAGGTCTCTTTCGCAGATGAGCCCTGCATGAACACATCAATAAAGAGCAATTACACTATACATATCTACTGAACAAAAATATAGACTCAACATGCAGCAATTTCAACTATTTTACTGAGTTACAGTTCATGTAAGGAAATCAATCAATTTAAATAAATTCATTAGGCCCTAACCTATGGATTTCACATGACTGGGCAGGGGTGAAGCCACCCACTGGGGAGCCAGGCCCAGCCAATCAGAATGAGTTTTCCCCCCAAATGGCTTAATTACAGAAATAAATACTCCTCAGATTCATCAGATGTCTAGGTGGCTGGTCTCGAACACTACCGCAGGTGAAGAAGCTAGATGTGGAGATCCTGGGCTGGCTTGGTTACATGTGGTCTGCGGTTTTGAGGCCGGTTGGACGTACTGCCATATTCTCTAAAACGATGTTGGAGGTGGCTTATGGTAGAGAAAATGGTGGACATTTCTGCAGTCTGCGTGCCAATTGCATGCTCCCTCAAAACTAGAGACATCTGTGACATTGTGTTGTGTGACAAAACTGCACATTTTAGAGAAGCCTTTTATTGTCCAAGGCACAAGGTGCACCTGTGTAATGATCATACTTCTTGACATGCCAGACCTGTCAGGTGAGCTGCTCTGACAGTTGATGCTTGAAGTTAGCGAGGGAGATATGAGTCTCCAGCTTCAGTGATTTTTGCAATTCCTTCCAGTCATTGGAAGGAAAAGCGGCCAAAGGAGGAATTGGCTTTGGGGGTGACCAGTGAAATATACCTGCTGGAGCGCGTGCTACGGCTGGGTGCTGCTATGGTGATCAATGTGCTGAGATAAGGCAAAGACTTAGATGACCTGGAGCCATTGGGTTTGACGACGAATATGAAGCGAGGGCCAGCCACTGAGAGCATACAGGTCGCAGTGGTGGGTAGTATATGGGGCTTTGGTGACAAAGTGGATGGCACTGTGATAGACTGCATCCAATTTGCTGAGTAGAGTGTTGGAGGCTATTTTGTAAATGACATCGCCGAAGTCAAGAATCGGTAGGATAGTCAGTTTTACGAGGGTATGTTTGGCAGCATGAGTGAAGGATGTTTGTTTTGCGAAATAGGAAGCTGATTCTAGATTTCATTTTGGATTGGAGATGCTTAATGAGAGTCTGGAAGGAGAGTTTACAGTCTAACCAGACACCTAGGTATTTGTAGTTGTCCACATATTCTAAGTCTGAACCGTCCAGAGTAGTGATGCTGGACGGGCGGGCAGTTGCAGGCAGCAATCGGTTGAAGAGCATGCATTTAGTTTTACTTGTATTTAAGAGCAGTTGGAGGCCACGGAAGGAGAGTTGTATGGCATTGAAACTCGTCTGGAGGGTTGTTAACACAGTGTCCAAAGAAGGGCCAGAAGTATACAGAATGGTGTTGTCTGCTTAGAGGTGGATCAGAGAATCACCAACAGCAAGAGCGACATCATTGATGTATACAGAGAAAAGAGTCGGCCCGAGAATTGAACCCTGTGGCACCCCCATAGAGACTGCCAGAGGTCCGGACATCAGGCCCTCCGATTTGACATACTGAACTCTATCTGAGAAGTAGTTGGTGAACCAGGCGAGGCAGTCATTTGAGAAACCAAGGCTGTTGAGTCTGCCGATAAGAATGTGGTGATTGACAGAGTCGAAAGCCGTGGCCAGGTCCATGAATACGGATGCACGGTATTGTCTTTTATCAATGGCGGTTATGATATCATTTAGGACCTTGAGCGTGGCTGAGGTGCACCCATGACCAGCTCTGAAACCAGATTGCATAGCGGAGAAGGTACGGTGGTATTCAAAGTGGTCGGTGATCTGTTTGTTGACTTGGCTTTCGAAGACCTTAGAAAGGCATGGTAGGATAGATATAGGTCTGTAACAGTTTGGCTCTAGAGTGTCTCCCCCTTTGAGGAAGGGGATGACCGCGGCAGCTTTCCAATCTTTGAGAATCTCAGATGATACAAAAGAGAGGTTGAACAGTCTAGATAATTTTAGAAAGAGAGGGTCCAGATTGTCTAGTCCAGCTGATTTGTAGGGGTCCAGATTTTGCAACTCTTTCAGAACATCAGCTATCTGGACTTGGGTGAAGGAGAAATGGGGAAGGCTTGGGCAAGTTGCTGTGGGGGTGCAGGGCTGTTGCCCGGGGTAGAAGTAGCCAGGTGGAAAGCATGGCCAGCCGTAGAAAAAATCTTATTGAAATTCTCAATTATCGTGGATTTATCGGTGGTGACAGTTTCCTAGCCTAAGTGCGGTGGGCAGATGGGACCAACACTTTACACGTTGTGTTTATATTTTTGTTCAGTATATATACATCAATTACACTGGATTGCCCTATAGGCACCAACTCAACCAATTTTAAGAAGTTTTGGAGATCGTTCCACATGAGGCGCAAAAAAACTAAAAGCAACTTAAAACCTAACTCGGTGGAGATTGAAGGAATCTCCAGGGTTAGCCATCCCTGAGTCTCAGTCTGGTAACTTATACGTCTGAAGGTTAACAATGAGGTAAGGTATGGCGGAAGCTTATGCAAGAGGGCTTTATAGACAAAAATTGTGCAATGCGTACATCTACAAGACTTCATAGAGGGCCAGCCTAATTTCTGATACAAAATGCAATAATGTGTACTTAATGTATCGCCCGTAATAAAGCGCAATGCGCTATTATAAACTGCATCCAATGGCTTCAATACAATGGCAGCTGCATTTATATAGACGGTATTGCCATAGTCAATAACAAGAATGAATTTTGACTGAAGGATTTGTTTTCTGCTATTTAATGAATGACAACAACCTGTTCCTATAGAAGAAGCCTATTGGAATTCTTCATTTCTTAACTAACTCGTCAACATGCTTTTTGAAAGATAGCTTCCCGTCATTCCAGATGCCCAGATATTTATACGTGGGGACACGATCAATGAGGGCACTATCCAAGCACGTATGCATAAAATCGTCACATACATTTTCACATGATTTGGAAAATAACAAATACTTGGTTTTATCTGCATTAAGTAGCCATTTTAGTTCAACAAAAGGCGTTCTGCAGGACAGTATAGACAGATTGAAGCTCCGGCAGAGCCTGGTCAGCTGTTGGGGCAATAGCATACACCACAGTGTTATCTGCATACAGGTAAAAGTTTAAAAAAATAATAATAATTCACAGCTTAACCAATATTGTTAAAAGACCCGGACCAAGAATAGATCCCTGTAGGACACCCTTTGCTATGTCTAGAAAACCATCAGTAAATACACTCTGCCGTCTGTCCTTTAAATAATTTTCATACCAGCTACACTCAGCCTGGTCCAGGACAATTGATGAAAGCATCTGAATAAGTAATGACTGATCCACAGTGTCAAAGGCTTTAGAATCTCAATAAAAAGGGCCACACTGTTTCTTCTTATCCAAACAATCCAAACATAATTTAAAACCAAAGAAGTAGCAGAGATTGTGCTATGACCTGGTCTGAAACCTGACTGGTGTACATTTATAATAAATGTTGTAATTACAAAGGATCTAAGTTGAGAATTTACCAAGGATTCCAATTTTTTAGGTCACACCTTTGTGAAGTGGGACTATATGGGCCACCTTCCAGACCCTGGGGATGGGACCAGAAATGATTGTAAGGTAAAAAAAATATATGTGTTAAAGATTCTACAATCAGATGAACATAAAGCTGCAGCAAGAAAGGATCAAGCAAATCAGCCATAGTAGATTTTCTTTACATCAATTTTGCACAAGGCATCTAGCACATCACAAGTAGAAAGTTGTTGAAATGAAAACAAAGACTCACTAGAATTTGACAAAACTTCCATCGAGCCCAAATAGTGACTGGGATAGGGAAGAGCAGTCGATTGAATGACCAGGGTCAGCTAAACCACAGTTTCTTTAAAATAAAAAGCCTGCCAAGATAAAATGCTGATTAAAAGCATCACTTATTTATTTTTCGCAGTAATGATGCCCGTCTGACACAATGTGCTTAGGTAGGGAAGGATAGGAATTTCCACACTTCAGTGCATGAAATGTTTTCCAAAATTTAGACGGATCACCAGCAGTCTGAGATAGAACTTAAAATGTAGCTTGATTTAGCTTTCTTGATTGAGGAAGTACATCAATTTCCATATGACCTGAAAAGCTGCCAATCAGCTAGAGAGTCATTTTTTCTAGCCTTGGCTAAGGCCTGATTTCTCATCATAACAAGATCTGAAAGTTCTATAGAGAACCAAGGATTTGTTCTTATTTTTACTCTAAGGCATTTAAAAAGAGCATATTTGTCTGCCAGAGAGATAAAAATAGATGACGCATTCAGCTGATAAAGGATAAGTCATATGAATACATATCATAAAGAAAAGCTTGTGAAAAAAGATTAAAAAGTATCTTCGTAATTATACAAGGATCAGTGTTAATCTGTTTGGTATCTCTAATACATACAATAGGACAGTGATCACTAAGATCATTAGCAAAGACACCACTGGACCTTGTGGGGGCTATTTGTCAAAATTAGGTCATTCAAGTGAGACATTTGCTGGATTTTTTAAAATTAATCTGTGTGGGTTTTACACTCAGTTGAGTCAGGTTAAAGTCAAAACAAATTTTCTTAAAATGTTCTGAGGCCGGGGTAAGCCAAATTAAGTTAAAATCCCCTAAAACTACTAATTCAGATGACAGAAAAGGTTTTAAAAACGTTTCAATAGTACCAAAAGCATCCGCCTGTGCAGTGGGTGGGTGGTGAATCCCTGCAACACATAAATGTGTGTTTTGTCATATGGCCGAAACAATATATACACGCCATTTACCATCAGTAGACTGACAAAGCCAGCCAGGAAACAAGAGAGAGGGAGAGACATTCTGATATTAAGAAAATGTTTATTTTTTAAAACAACATAAAGATGGAGTATGTGTGTGTATTTGTACATGAGTGTTTACGTGTGTGTGTTCAGCAACGTCCCAGGTGTAGTTGCAGCGCTCCCTGTGTGTGTAGCTTCAGTAGCAGCTGGAACTCTTCAGGCATGGAGTGGAAGCCTATTTTAGGGCCCACATTGTCATAGTAATGATGGGGCAAAGGATTGTGGTTTAGATCCAGAGAGAAGGGCCAGAAACCGTAAATATGAACCTGACAGAGATAGAGGTAGAACCTTAGAGACACACACAACACAAATATGCACAAATACACACACACACACACACACACACACACACACACACACACACACACACACACACACACACACACACACACACACACACACACACACACACACACACACACACACACATACACACTTACCTCTTCGCAGAGTTCCATGGCCACACTAGCCAGCATCAGCCCGGTGCTGAGGCGTGGCTCTTTTAAGCCCTGCCCTTTCCACTTCCTGCCCAGATTAAGCATGAAATTGGGGTTGAAGAATACCACCTTCTGATAGGGCCTCAGCGGTTGAAGGGCATGGTAAACATCCAATGACAGTCCAGTAGAGAATTGGTAGCTGAATGCCGGCAGGAGCAGAGAGGCGTTCCCATAAACTGCGACACGATTGGCCAACGGTTGAGGGGCCTTCGTCAGATTGCGGTAACTATGGAAACACGCAATGGTTAGCTAGCTAACTTTACTTCTACTGATGAACAGAAGCTTTGTCTTTTATTAGTTTAAATCTATATTCAACCACGACAGCAGCCACACTTGATATTGTACAAATTATTTCTTACTTTTAGTTAGGCGGGACTTGTGAAGCAAAAGTCACAACTTTAAATCTGTGTAACAGTATGAAAATGAAGGTCTTAAGTTAAACCATTCGACTGCAATAGTTTTACAAGTGTAAGGGCTGTGGAATAAGGATCAGTTGCTCATTGGATTGATTTCAGTTGCTGATTTCAGTTGTTGGATTGATCAGTTGCTCGTATGCATTGATTTCACTTGCAAAACTAAATGTTTTGATAGTTTAAGCAATAATCTAATGCTAACCTTAAAATGTAATTATAGTTATCACATATGGTGATAAAAGGAGGGAGTGTAGTAGAACTTTTTTGTCTCCTCTGTGTCTCACAAATGCGTGACTTCATGTAGCGTATTGTTTCTTGTTATTGTGTTAGGACGTTCTGTGACTTTGCTCTCAGGGAAAGGACTGATCGAAGAACAGAAAGAAGAAAGAACACATTCTTACTTTGGCCCAACGCCTAGAAACGTTGTGTGCAAGGTCATGAGCAGTCTATTGTACCCTGAGAGCAGAGACATCTAGTTTGTGCATGAGTATAAAGAGTGCTGAAGGGAGAATTTACTGAGTCAGAAATCAGAATATAAATACAGTTCCAGTCAAAAGTTTTGAAATACTTGATGACAGCTTTGCACACTCTTGGCATTCTCTCAACCAGCTTCATGATGTAGTCACGTGGAATGCATTTCAAATAACAGGTGTGCCTTGTTGGAAATTCAAATCAAATCAAATTGTATTTGTCACATGCGCCGAATGCAACAGGTGTACACCTTACAGGGGAATGCTTACTTACAAGCCCTTAACCTCTCTTGGGTAGGGGGCAGTATTTTCACGTCCGGATGAAAAGCGTGCCCAAAGTAAACTGCCTGTTACTCAGGCCAGAATTCTGGTATTTTTATCCTCATTTTGTTTGTTTCCTTTTAACCTGTCAGGGCTAGGGGGCAGTATTGACACGGCCGGATAAAAAACGTACCCGATTTAATCTGGTTACTACTCCTGCCCAGTAACTAGAATATGCATATAATTATTGGCTTTGGATAGAAAACACCCTAAAGTTTCTAAAACTGTTTGAATGGTGTCTGTGAGTATAACAGAACTCAAATGGCAGGCCAAAACCTGAGAAGATTCCATGCAGGAAGTGGCCTGTCTGAGAAGTTGTGTTTCATATTGGCTCTTTTTATTGAAGACTGAGGATCTTTGCTCTAACGTGACACTTCCTACGGCTCCCATAGGCTCTCAGAGCCCGGGAAAAAGCTGAACGATATCGAGGCAGCCTCTGGCTGAAACACATTATCGCTTTTGGCAAGTGGCCGATCAGAGTACTATGGGCTTAGGCGCAAGCCCGAGTCGACAGAATGCTTTATTTTCTTTCGTCTGTTTACCTAAACGCAGATTCCCGGTCTGAATATTATCGCTTTTTTATGAGAAAAATGGCATAAAAATTGATTTTAAACAGCGGTTGACATGCTTCAAAGTACGGTAATTGAATATTTAGAATTTTTTTGTCACGAATTGCGCCACGCTCGTCACCCTTATTTACCCTTTCGGATAGTGTCTTGAACGCACGAACAAAACGCCGCTGTTTGGATATAACTATGGATTATTTTGAACCAAACCAACATTTGTTATTGAAGTAGAAGTCCTGGGAGTGCATTCTGACGAAGACAGCAAAGGTAATAACATTTTTCTTATAGTAAATCTGACTTTGGTGAGTGCTACATTTGCTGGGTGTCTAAATAGCTAGCCCTGTGATGCCGGGCTATCTACTGAGAATATTGCAAAATGTGCTTTCACCGAAAAGCTATTTTAAAATCGGACATATCGAGTGCATAGAGGAGTTCTGTATCTATAATTCTTAAAATAATTGTTATGCTTTTTGTGAACGTTTATCGTGAGTAATTTAGTAAATTCACCGGCAGTGTTCTGTGGGAATGCTAGTCACATGCTAGTCACATGCTAATGTAAAAAGCTGGTTTTTGATATAAATATGAACTTGATTGAACAAAACATGCATGTATTGTATAACATAATGTCCTAGGGTTGTCATCTGATGAAGATCATCAAAGGTTAGTGCTGCATTTAGCTGTGGTTTGGGTTTATGTGACATTATATGCTAGCTTGAAAAATGGGTGTCTGATTATTTCTGGCTGGGTACTCTGCTGACATAATCTAATGTTTTGCTTTCGTTGTAAAGCCTTTTTGAAATCAGACAGTGTGGTTAGATTAACGAGAGTCTTGTCTTTAAAATGGTGTAAAATAGTCATATGTTTGAAAAATTTAAGTTTTTGCATTTTTGAGGTTTTTGAATAACGCTCCACGGGCTGTTACGTAGGTGGGACGATTTGGTGCCACCTACCCTAGAGAGGTTAAGAAACGTTTTCAATAGAATCGGTGGAATGAATACACCCCTGGTCACACGTAAACACAACGTTGAATTCCTTCTCGCCTCTATGCTCTCCACTCCTCTCACCTTTTCCCTTCCTTTGTGGACTTCAATACACAACACGTCAGCAGTATGTGACCAGATGAAAAAACTTTCCAAGCCAAACCATGTCATAACCGCTACACACAGCCCACATTGTTGTCACCATATTAGCTAAAGTAACATCATAGTCAACATAGCTAATAGAACTAATGCTTTAGTAAACCTGCTACAATCATGCAGTAACGTTACTGTCACGTCCTGACCAGCAGAGGGCGTAATTGTATTCGTTTTGGTCAGGACGTGGCAGAAGTTTTGTGTTATGTGTTAGTTAATAACCTCTTACATCTAGGCGTTCCGCTAGCGGAACACCTGTTCCAATATCCAATGATAGGCGTGGCGCGAATTACAAATTCCTCAAAAATACAAAAACTTCAATTTTTCAAACATATGACTATTTCACAGCATTTTAAAGACAAGACTCTCCTTTATCTAACCACACTGTCCGATTTCAAAAAGGCTTTACAGCGAAAGCAAAACATTAGATTATGTCAGCAGAGTACCAAGCCAGAAATAATCAGACACCCATTTTTCAAGCTAGCATATAATGTCACAAAAACCCAGAAGACAGCTAAATGCAGCACTAACCTTTGATGATCTTCATCAGATGACACACCTAGGACATTATGTTATACAATACATGCATGTTTTGTTCAATCAAGTTCATATTTATATCAAAAAACTGCTTTTTACATTAGCATGTGACGTTCAGAACTAGCATACCCCCCGCAAACTTCCGGGGAATTTGCTAACAATTTACTAAATTACTCACGATAAACGTTCACAAAAAGCATAACAATTATTTTAAGAATTATAGATACAGAACTCCACTATGCACTCGATATGTCCGATTTTAAAAAAGCTTTTTGGTGAAAGCACATTTTGCAATATTGTAAGTACATAGCCCAGGCATCACGGGCTAGCTATTTAGACACCCGGCAAGTTTAGCACTCACCAATATCAGATTTACTATTATAAAAGTTTTATTACCTTTTGTTGTCTTCGTCAGAATGCACTCCCAGGACTGCTACTTCAATAACAAATGTTGGTTTGGTCCAAAATAATCCATCGTTATATCCGAATAGCGGCGTTTTGTTCGTGCGTCCCAGACACTATCTGAATGGTAAAGAAGGGTCCCGCGCATGGCGCAATTCGTGACAAAAAAAATCTAAATATTCCATTACCGTACTTCGAAGCATGTCAACCGCTGTTTAAAATCAATTTTTATGCCATTTTTCTCGTAAAAAAGCGATAATATTCCGACCGGGAATGTCCATTTAGCTAAACAGAGGAAAGAAAACAAAGCTTTCGGTCGACGCGGGCACGAGCCTGAGTCTCACAGTACTGTAACCAGCCACTACCCAAACGCGCTACTTTGTTTCAGCCAGAGCCTGCAAAGCCACGATTCAGCGTTTTGTCGCCTTCTGAGAGCCTATGGCAGCCGTATGAAGTGTCACGGGACAGCTAAGATCCTCACTCTTCAATAAACAGAGACAAGAAGAACGACACTTTGTCAGACAGGCCACTTCCTGCATGAAATCTTCTCAGGTTTTTGCCTGCCATATGAGTTCTGTTATACTCACAGACACCATTCAAACAGTTTTAGAAACTTTAGGGTGTTTTCTATCCAAAGCCAATAATTATATGCATATTCTAGTTACTGGGCAGGAGTAGTAACCTGATTAACCTGTTAGGGCTAGGGGGCAGTATTGACACGGCTGGATAAAAAAACATACCCGATTTAATCTGGTTACCACTCCTACCCAGTAACTAGAATATGGATATACTTATTACATATGGATAGAAAACACCCTACATTTTCTAAAACTGTTTGAATGGTGTCTGTGAGTATAACAGAACTCATTTGGCAGGCAAAACCCTGAGACATTTTCTGACAGGAAGTGGATACCTGATGTG
This sequence comes from Salmo salar, assembly GCF_965601325.2. NCBI lineage: Eukaryota > Metazoa > Chordata > Actinopteri > Salmoniformes > Salmonidae > Salmo > Salmo salar. The sequence goes on along the minus strand of NC_138308.1, from coordinate 12,485,326 downwards.
TTGTATTACCTTTAAACCTATCCCATTGAAAAACACAGGGGCTGAGGAATATTTTGGCACTTCCTATTGCTTCCACTAGATGTCACCAGCCTTTACAAAGTGTTTTGAGTCTTCTGGAGGGAGTTCTGACCGAACAAGAGCCATGGAACGATGATGGCCCATTAGACACCTGGCGCGCGAGTTCATGTTGGGTACCCTCGTTCCAATACGTTATAAAAGAGTATGCATTCGTCCACCTTGAATATTATTCATGTTCTGGTTAAAAAAGGCCCTAATGATTTATGCTATACAACGTTTGACATGTTTGAACGAACGGAAATATATTTTTTCCCCTCGTTCATGACGAGAAGTCCGGCTGGCTTAGATCATGTGCTAACAAGACGGAGATTTTTGGACATAAATGATGAGCTTTTTTGAACAAAACTACATTCGTTATGGACCTGTGATACCTGGAAGTGACATCTGATGAAGAGAATCAAAGGTAATGGATTATTTACATAGTATTTTCGATTTTAGATCTCCCCAACATGACGTCTAGTCTGTATCGCAACGCGTATTTTTCTGGGCGCAGTGCTCAGATTATTGCAAAGTGTGATTTCCCAGTAAGGTTATTTTTAAATCTGGCAAGTTGATTGCGTTCAAGAGATGTAAATCTATAATTCTTTAAATGACAATATAATATTTTACCAATGTTTTCTAATTTTAATTATTTAATTTGTGACGCTGACTTGACTGCCGGTTATTGGAGGGAAACGATTTCCTCAACATCAATGCCATAGTAAAACGCTGTTTTTGGATATAAATATGAACTTGATAGAACTAAAAATGCATGCATTGTCTAACATAATGTCCTAGGAGTGTCATCTGATGGAGATTGTAAAAGGTTAGTGCATCATTTTAGCTGGTTTTATGGTTTTGGTGACCCTGTCTTTGAATTGACAAAACATTACACACAACTCTTGTAAATGTACTGTCCTAACATACTCTAAATTTATGCTTTCGCCGTAAAACCTTTTTGAAATCGTAAAACGTGGTTAAATTAAGGAGATGTTTATCTTTCAAAGGGTGTAAAATAGTTGTATGTTTGAAAAATTTGAATTTTGACATTTATTTGGATTCAAATTTGCCACTCTTGAAATGCACCTGCTGTTGATGGAGTGCACCACGGGTGGGACGCTAGCGTCCCACCTAGCCCATAGAGGTTAACCTCTTGGGGCTAGGTGGGACGCTAGCGTGCCACCCGTGGTGCACTCCATCAACAGCAGGTGCATTTCAAGAGCGGCAAATTTGAATCCAAATAAATGTCAAAATTCAAATTTTTCAAAAATACAACTATGTTACACCATTTGAAAGATAAACATCTCCTTAATCTAACCACGTTTTACGATTTCAAAAAGGTTTTACGGCGAAAGCATAAATTTAGAGTATGTTAGGACAGTACATTTACAAGAGTTGTGTGTAATGTTTTGTCAAGTCAAAGACAGGGTCACCAAAACCATAAAACCAGCTAAAATGATACACTAACCTTTTACAATCTCCATCAGATGACACTCCTAGGACATTATGTTAGACAATGCATGCATTTTTAGTTCTATCAAGTTGATATTTATATCCAAAAACAGCGTTTTACTATGGCATTGATGTTGAGGAAATCGTTTCCCTCCAATAACCGGCAGTCAAGTCAGCGTCACAAATTAAATAATTAAAATTAGAAAACATTGGTAAAATATTATATTGTCATTTAAAGAATTATAGATTTACATCTTTTGAACGCAATCAACTTGCCAGATTTAAAAATAACCTTACTGGGAAATCACACTTTGCAATAATCTGAGCACTGTGCCCAGAAAAATACGCGTTGCGATACAGACTAGACGTCATGTTGGGGAGATCTAAAATCGAAAATACTATGTAAATAATCCATTACCTTTGATTCTCTTCATCAGATGTCACTTCCAGGTATCACAGGTCCATAACGAATGTAGTTTTGTTCAAAAAAGCTCATCATTTATGTCCAAAAATCTCCGTCTCGTTAGCACATGATGTAAGCCAGCCGGACTTCTCGTCATGAACGAGGGGAAAAAATATATTTCCGTTCGTTCAAACATGTCAAACGTTGTATAGCATAAATCATTAGGGCCTTTTTTAACCAGAACATGAATAATATTCAAGGTGGACGAATGCATACTCTTTTATAACGTATTGGAACGAGGGTACCCAACATGAACTCGCGCGCCAGGTGTCTAATGGGACATCATCGTTCCATGGCTCTTGTTCGGTCAGATCTCCCTCCAGAAGACTCAAAACACTTTGTAAAGGCTGGTGACATCTAGTGGAAGCAATAGGAAGTGCCAAAATATTCCTAAACCCCTGTGTTTTTCAATGGGATAGGTTTAAAGTCAATACAACACATCAGGTATCCACTTCCTGTCAGAAAATGTCTCAGGGTTTTGCCTGCCAAATGAGTTCTGTTATACTCACAGACACCATTCAAACAGTTTTGGAAACTTTAGAGTGTTTTCTATCCATATATAATAAGTATATGCATATTCTAGTTACTGGGTAGGATTAGTAACCAGATTAAATCGGGTACATTTTTTTTATCCAGACGTGCAAATGCTGCCCCCTAGACCCAACAGGTTAAATCGGGTACGTTTTTTATTCAGCCGTGAAAATACTGCCCCCTAGCCATAACAGGTTAATTGGGATTGGACTCCCAATTGAAGGCAGGTGTGTTGAGTTGCCTTTGGTTGGGAGTCCTATATAGTAGTGTGTGTTTTTCTTTGGGGTTGTGGGTAATTGTTTCTGTTCAGTGTGTTATGCTGTCAGTACTGTTGAGCTGTCAGTTTCCTTGTTTTTGTTCTTGCATTGCGTTTTGTGTGCCTGTAAGACTGTTCCTGTCGTCGTGAGTATTGTTTATTGTTTTTGCCTGTGGATGCTTTACTTAAGTTTATTAAAAACTATGAGTATCCACATTCCCGCTGCGCCTTGGTCCATTTCTGAAGACAACTGTGACAGAATTACCCACCAAACTTGGACCAAGCAGCAGAGGAACGAGGAGGAAGGATGGACGTGGGCAGAGATAAGATGAGCGTTTCCAGGGCTATGGAAGAGTTTAGTAAACCCGAGAGGCAGCCCCCCAATTATTTTTTAAGGGGGCACAAGGGCAGTTTTGCGGGGCAAGAATGGAGCCCCAGGCCAGCTCCCCGCACTAGCCCTGAGGTGCGTGTCTCCAGGCTGGCATGTCCAGTACCAGCCCCACGCATCAGGCGTCTAGTGTGTCAGCCCAGCCTCGCCAGTCAGGAGCTGCCAGAGCTTCCCGCCAGTCAGGAGTCGCCAGAGCTGCCCGCCAGTCAAGAGTCGCCAGAGCTGCCCGCCAGTCAAGAGTCGCCAGAGCTGCCCGCCAATCAGGAGTCGCCAGAGCTGCCCGCCAGTCAGGAGTCGCCAGAGCTGCCCGCCAGTCAGGAGTCGCCAGAGCTGCCCGCCAGTCAGGAGTCGCCAGAGCCGCCCGCCAGTCAGGAGCCGCCAGAGCCGCCCGCTAGTCAGGAGCCGCCAGAGTGGCCCGTCTGCCCGGAGATGCCAGAGTGGCCCGTCTGCCCGGATCAGCCAGAGTGGCCCGTCTGCCCGGATCAGCCAGAGTGGCCCGTCTGCCCGGATCAGCCAGAGTGGCCCGTCTGCCCGGATCTGCCAGAGTGGCCCGACTGCCCGGGTCTGCCAGAGTGGCCCGACTGCCCTGGTCTGCCAGAGTGGCCCGACTGCCCTGGTCTGGCAGAGTGGCCCGACTGCCCGGGTCTGCCAGAGTGGCCCGACTGCCCGGGTCTGCCAGAGTGGCCCGACTGCCCGGGTCTGCCAGAGTGGCCCGACTGCCCGGGTCTGCCAGAGTGGCCCGACTGCCCGGGTCTGCCAGAGTGGCCCGACTGCCCGGGTCTGCCAGAGTGGCCCGACTGTCCTCCGGTCCAGCCCGAGTGGCCCGTCTGCCCGGAGCTGCCAGAGTGGCCCGCCTGCCCGGATCTGCCAGGGTGCCCCGCCTGTCCTCCGGTCCAGCCCGAGTGGCCCGCCTGTCCTCCGGTCCAGCCCGAGTGGCCCGCCTGCCCGGATCTGCCAGAGTGGCCCGCATGCCCGGATCTGCCAGGGTGCCCCTCCTGTCCTCCGGCCCAGCCCGAGTGGCCCGCCTGTCCTCCGGTCCAGCCCGAGTGGCCCGCCTGCCCGGATCTGCCAGAGTGGCCCGCATGCCCGGATCTGCCAGGGTGCCCCTCCTGTCCTCCGGCCCAGCCCGAGTGGCCCGCCTGTCCTCCGGTCCAGCCCGAGTGGCCCGCCTGCCCAGATCTGCCAGAGTGGCCCGCATGCCCGGATCTGCCAGGGTGCCCCTCCTGTCCTCCGGCCCAGCCTGAGTGGCCTTCCTGTCCTCCGGCCCAGTCCGAGTGGCCCGCCTGTCCTCCGGCCCAGCCCGAGGGGTCCGCCTGTCCTCCGGCCCAGCCCGAGTGGCCCGCCTGTCCTCCAGCCCAGCCCGAGTAGCCCGCCTGTCCTCCGGCCCAGCCCGAGTGGCCCGCCTGTCCTCCGGCCCAGCCCGAGTTGCCCGCATGTCCTCCGGCCCAGCCAGAGTGGTCCATCTGCCAGGGTCAGCCCGAGTGGCCCGTCTGCCCGGCGCAGCTATCGGCGCCACCGAAGTGGGCGACGCCGAAGGTGGAGCGAGGTCCACGTCCTGCACCTGAGCCACCTCCAGGAGAGGTGGGTTGGGGAGGGAGGGTGTAGCACAATGCCGTCGTTGACGGCAGCCACCCTCCCTTCCCTCCCTTATTGTTTAGGGGGATATTTTTTGTTGTTTGGGGGTTTGTTTTTCTTTTAGGTGCATTCCGGGGTGTGCACCTTGAGGGGGGGGTACTGTCACGTCCTGACCAGCAGAGGGCGTAATTGTATTAGTTTTGGTCAGGACGTGGCAGAAGTTTTGTGTTATGTGTTAGTTAATTGGGATTGGACTCCCAATTGAAGGCAGGTGTGTTGAGTTGCCTTTGATTGGGAGTCCTATATAGTAGCGTATGTTTTTCTTTGGGGTTGTGGGTAATTGTTTCTGTTCAGTGTGTTATGCTGTCAGTACTGTTGAGTTGTCAGTTTCCTTGTTTTTGCTCTTGCATTGCGTTTTGTGTGCCTGTAAGACTGTTCCTGTCGTCGTGAGTATTGTTTATTGTTTTTGCCTGTGGATGCTTTACTTAAGTTTATTAAAAACTATGAGTATCCACATTCCCGCTGCGCCTTGGTCCATTTCTGAAGACAGATGTTACAGTTACAGCGTTTAGTCAGTAAGCAGTTACACCAGCAGGCCCCGGTGGCAATAAATTAATAAAACCAAAAGCTGCATTTGCTAGCTAAGATCACTCTCTCTCTCTTGCTTCTTCATTTTTGAAGAAATTAATTTGTTGAAAACTGTTCAAATATTGTCATTCTCTCTCTTTGAGTGAGTAACTGACCACATTTTATGCACTGCAGTGCTAGCTGCCTGTAGCAGTGCAGGACACAAAGGGCTGTGAGACATGGGTTTAACTCGGAACACATGAAAAGGTGGGGTTTATACGAGGGTACGGGGCAACAGAAGACGAACAACAGAGGGGCTAATAATTTTAGAGATGGGAAACGGCCAATAAACCAGTGGGAGAGTTTGCGGGATTCTACCCGGAGGGGCAGATCCCGGGTGGATAGCCATACCTTCTGCCTGAGACGATACCGGGGAGCCGGGATCCGATGGCGATCCGCTTGTCGTTAATACCTGGAGGTGGTCTTGAGGAGGGCCAACTGGGCTCTCCTCCAGGTACAATGACAGCGGCGGACAAACATATGGGCAGAAGGTACGCCAACCTCTTCCTCCTGCTTGGGGAAGAGCAGGAACTGATACCCCAGGGAACATTCAAAGGGCGAAAGGCCTGTGGCAGAGCAGGGAAGGGTGTTGCGTGCACCCACACAAGCTGCTGGCTCCAGGTGGTGGGGTTGGTGGAGAACTAGCAGCGCAGAGTTGTCTCAAGGTCCTGGTTGGCTCGCTCCGACTGGCCATTGGACTGTGGGTGGAACCCAGAGGACAGGCTGGCTGTTGACCCAATGAGGGTGCAGAATGCCTTCCAGAACCGGGATGAGAACTGAGGACCCAGGTCGGACCATGTCCATGGGCAGTCCATGGATCCGGAAGATGCGCTGCTCCATGAGCTGGGCCGTCTCCTTGGCCGAGGGTAGTTTGGGGAAAGGAATGAAGTCGGCCGCCTTGGAAAACCGGTCGACCACAGTCAGGATGGCAGCATTGCCCTCAAATGGGGGGAGACCCGTGACAAAATCCAGGGATATGTGGGACCACGGACAGTGAGGGACAGGCAGAGGTTGCAGAAGGCCAGCCAGAGCTTGCTGAGGAGTCTTGTTCTGAGCACACACTGTGCAAGCGGCGACGACACAAAGCAGTTCCTCTTGCCTCCTGATGGTGGCTGCTTGGGAGGAGATGGCGTCGCACAGCTGGCCTGAGTCTGCTGGGTCAGTCATGGCCAGTTTGTACTATCAGGTTTGAAGGTAAGACCCAGATGCAGAATGTGTCAGAGTAACAATGTTTATTACGGCAACAGGGCAGGCAAATGACAGGTCAAGGCGTTTGATAACCAGAGTAGTGGGGGAAAGGTACAGGACGTCAGGCAGGCTCAGGGTCGGGTCAGGCAGAGGTCGGTAATCCAGAGTAGGGGCAAAGGTACAGGATGGCAGGCAGGTTCAGTGTCAAGGGCAGGCAGAGTGGTCAGGCAGGCGGGCTCAGAGACTAGACAAGCAAGGGTCAAAACCAGGAGGGCGAAAAAAAGAGAGACTGGGGAGAAGCAGGAGCTGAGATGAAAAACATTGGCTGACTTGACAAATAACAAAAACTGGCAACAGACAAACAGAGAACACAGGTATAAATACACAGGGGATAATGGGGAGATGGGCGACACCTGGAGGGGGGTGGAGACAATCACAAAAACAGGTGAAACAGATCAGGGTGTGACAAAGAGGAGGACGGAAGCTAGCTGTCCTCCGGCTACACAATGATGCTACCCTACAGAGTGCTGTTGAGGCTACTGTAGACCTTCAATGCAAAACAGTGTGTTTTGATAAGTTTTTTGTGAAATGTGAATAGTTTTAGTATAGTATATCTAAAAAGGAGAAAAAAATGTTTAAAAAATCTATGAAGTTCACTGAGGAGGATGGTCCTTCCCTTCCTCCTCTGAGGAGTGTCCACTGCTTAAGACTTATTACTGTGCCTTGCTTCAGCAGACCACTAGTAATTCCACTTTGCTTCTGACCTCTACCGGGACGGTTGAGCTAGCTTGCGCTAATGTGATTAGCATGAAAGTTGAAAGTAACAGCAAACTTTCCAGTACATAGACATAAAAAGCTTCAATTCTTATTAATCTAACCGCACTGTCCAATTAACTGTAGCTATTACAGTGAAACTTGAAAATGTATCAATAAACCAATTAGGCACATTTGGGCTGACTTGACATAACATTTTGAACAGTAATGCAATGGTTCATTGGATCAGTCAAAAACTTTGCACATACACTGCTGCCATCTAGTGGCCAAAATCAAAATTGTGCCTAGACTCCTAAGTCATATAACCTGTTGGGTCTAGGGGGCAGCATTTGCACGTCTGGATAAAAAAAATGTACCCGATTTAATCTGGTTACTAATCCTACCCAGTAACTAGAATATGCATATACTTATTATATATGGATAGAAAACACTCTAAAGTTTCCAAAACTGTTTGAATGGTGTCTGTGAGTATAACAGAACTCATTTGGCAGGCAAAACCCTGAGACATTTTCTGACAGGAAGTGGATACCTGATGTGTTGTATTGACTTTAAACCTATCCCATTGAAAAACACAGGGGTTTAGGAATATTTTGGCACTTCCTATTGCTTCCACTAGATGTCACCAGCCTTTACAAAGTGTTTTGAGTCTTCTGGAGGGAGATCTGACCGAACAAGAGCCATGGAACGATGATGTCCCATTAGACACCTGGCGCGCGAGTTCATGTTGGGTACCCTCGTTCCAATACGTTATAAAAGAGTATGCATTCGTCCACCTTGAATATTATTCATGTTCTGGTTAAAAAAGGCCCTAATGATTTATGCTATACAACGTTTGACATGTTTGAACGAACGGAAATATATTTTTTCCCCTCGTTCATGACGAGAAGTCCGGCTGGCTTACATCATGTGCTAACGAGACGGAGATTTTTGGACATAAATGATGAGCTTTTTTGAACAAAACTACATTCGTTATGGACCTGTGATACCTGGAAGTGACATCTGATGAAGAGAATCAAAGGTAATGGATTATTTACATAGTATTTTCGATTTTAGATCTCCCCAACATGACGTCTAGTCTGTATCGCAACGCGTATTTTTCTGGGCGCAGTGCTCAGATTATTGCAAAGTGTGATTTCCCAGTAAGGTTATTTTTAAATCTGGCAAGTTGATTGCGTTCAAGAGATGTAAATCTATAATTCTTTAAATGACAATATAATATTTTACCAATGTTTTCTAATTTTAATTATTTAATTTGTTACGCTGACTTGACTGCCGGTTATTGGAGGGAAACGATTTCCTCAACATCAATGCCATAGTAAAACGCTGTTTTTGGATATAAATATGAACTTGATAGAACTAAAAATGCATGCATTGTCTAACATAATGTCCTAGGAGTGTCATCTGATGGAGATTGTAAAAGGTTAGTGCATCATTTTAGCTGGTTTTATGGTTTTGGTGACCCTGTCTTTGACTTGACAAAACATTACACACAACTCTTGTAAATGTACTGTCCTAACATACTCTAAATTTATGCTTTCGCCGTAAAACCTTTTTGAAATCGTAAAACGTGGTTAGATTAAGGAGATGTTTATCTTTCAAATGGTGTAAAATAGTTGTATTTTTGAAAAATTTGAATTTTGACATTTATTTGGATTCAAATTTGCCGCTCTTGAAATGCACCTGCTGTTGATGGAGTGCACCACGGGTGGCACGCTAGCGTCCCACCTAGCCCCAAGAGGATAATGGCCTTTCTCTTGCATTTCAAAGATGATGGAACAAAAAACCAAAAGAAAGTGTAATATCTTTAACTGTAATATCTTTAACCAGATCTAATGTGTTATATTCTCCTACATTAATTTCACATTCCCACAAACTTCAGTGTTTCCTTTCAAATGGTATCAAGAACATGCATATCCTTGCTTCAGATCCTGAGCTACAGGCAGTTAGATTTGAAAAAAAAAGTACGATCCTTAAGAGGTTTTAAGGCTGGTTTACAGTTGGTCTATCAACATCTCAAATCAAATCAAATCAAATGTTATTGGTCACATACACATGGTTAGCAGATTTTATTGCATGCTTGTCTGTAGACAGTTGCCGCAGTGACATCATGAACATTCTATTGTTGTCCGGCATCAAACTTGTCCTTGTCGTTATGAAAAGTATAAACACAAAAACGACAATCTGCATGACCTCAGCAGCCTGGTGGTGCAAATAGCATTCCTGCTGTATTTTAACACCAATAAAACCATCCAATTAAAAATGAATACATTTAGTACGTATATGTCAATCTAACCAGGAGAAAGAAACATTCTAAATAATGTTCTGGTACGTTACTAGCTTGGTAGCTAGCTAGATGGCTAGCCAGTTCAAATAATGACCAGAGCATAGCTGACAACCCTGCAAACAAAAATAAGTCGTTAGAACGTCTCCGGAATGTCACAAAATGGTTGACTAAAGTCGTCAGGAGGTTGTGTCATCGTCCTGTGGAGGTTTTGTCTAAATCTCGGTTTGTTCCCGGGAAGTCCCCAAGGACGATTTTAGAACGTTCTTGGGACATTGTGTCATAGTCCTGTGGAGGTTTTGTCTAATTTCTAGTTTGTTCCCGGGATGTCCCCAAGGACAATTTTAGGATGTTCTCAGGACTTTGTTTCATGGTCGCATGGAAGTTCTTTGCCTACTTCTCGGTTTGTTCCCGGGGAAGTCTGCAAGGATGTTTATAGGACGCTCTTAGAACTTTCTCTCATGGTCCCCTGGAGGTTTTTTGTAGTATCCTTTTTTTCCGCAGATGTCCCCACGGATGTGTATAGGACATTCTTAGAAAGTTGTTTTATGGTCCTAGTGCACGCGCAGCCATGCTTCGTTACACATCACCACTTGTTACTGTTGTCAAGCCCATCAAGGCCCGGATTGGTGAACCATTGTTTCATTCACAGCTCTTTGTATGTTGGCAATGTTAAGGACATCCCCCCCATGCACACAGCACTTTCAACGTACATAGTGTATATTTATTTAAACAATAATTATTATTCAACATGTCCTCATCTGGGATTTGAACTCACAACTTCTTTGTTCATGGCATTCCAATCTTCCTACTACACCACCATGTCTGTCAATTATTGATTTCACATGTATTTCTACACTTTGCATTTCAAAGTAACTCTCAACTCTGTTAAAAATGCTATTTTATTTATCATAGTGATTCAAGAGCAGTGGGGAAATGTAAGGGCCTTTTAGAGGCCTAAGGATAAATAAAATGTCTCTATTTTGTGTAATAAAATGTAGTCTTAGTTTTCTATTTCATCTTTTCAATAATTCGGATTTCAGATTTCATCTCTTCAGTTTGTGTTGGAAAGAGAAAGATTAATACTCAAGAAAAACATATCCAATCATGATTTTTCTTTGGTGGTCTCTGGGTAGAGAAATTTGGCTAGCTCAACCAGCCATTGGCTATGCCTTCAGAAGCTGGACAGAAGGCCTCTGCCATTCAAATCAAATCAAATGTATTTATAAAGCCCTTTTTACATCAGCAGATGTCACAAAGTGCTCTTACAGAAGACATCATAAAACCGCAAAGAGCACAGTGGCTAGGAAAAACTCCCTAGAAAGGCAGGAAGCTAGGAATAAACCTAGAGAGGAACCAGGCTCTGAGGGGTGGCCAGTCCTCTTCTGGCTGTGCCAGGGGGAGATTATAAGAGTACATAGCCATTAAGGCCAGATTGTTCTTCAATATTTTCAAACGTTCATAGATGACCAGCAGGGTCAAATAATAATCACAATGGTTGTAGAGGGTGCAACGGGTCAGCACATTCAACTGTATTAGAGCAGAATTCTGGAGTGACAGTGTAATGAACCAATCACATTTTGATTTGCAATTTAAAATAAACGTTTAAACGTTAAAAATAAAAGTGATGTGTCCAGGCCTTCTCAGACACACCTCACTAATGAGAACTCAAGAGCAAAGGATCAGTGGCAGTTTTCACACGCTAGTAACAAGCTTATGTTGTCACAGTGCGACAGCGGCGACAGCCGCTGCAGCAGCAGCAGGTGTCATCAACTTCAAGGTGGATGCTGTTGCTAATTTGTTAGCATGACCGTTTTCAAGATGAACTTATAGACTTAGTTTTCAAATGATCATCATCTGGTGAGTGGCACTATTTTTTTATTGCAGCACGCTTGCTGTAGCTATCTCTGAAACATTGATGCATTTTCTTTATATCACTGGTTAGTGTGATGAACGTGATTAACAATTTGCAATGGGAAGTAATAGCTGGTTTGTCATTTTGGAAATTAAATGGTTGTGTTTTTGTACTGTTATGATTGGGGCCTACTGGAGTGAATGGATGGGCTTGCTTATTCTTTAACGCTGCGTGGGTCTGCTGTCTATCTGCCGGGTCTATGTGCTCGACCAAAACTGCACTCTCTTTCAGTGGAGTGCACAGGTATTATGGTCGCTGTCCTTTCAGCACCAATAGCCTGTCACTTTTTTGTGACACTGTTGTTATCGCTATTAGTGATAGTGGTGTTAGGCTACCATAGGTTGTGTAAACAGTGTTTTTTTTTTTTTTTATTTGCTGTTCGCATTATTTTATGCTGTGTGTCACGTTTGTGTCCGTGCCGGTTTTGTCTCTGTGTGAGCGACAGCCCGAAGCGTGGCCAGCCGTGTTTGATTCATTCATAATGTCATCAAAAAGCATTACTCCTCCTTCACTACGACTAGAATGGTCCGACTCCAGAAGATACAACGTAGGCTATTGGAAGATTTTTGGTACCTCTACAGTATAGTCACGGTTCACCACTACTCAGGAGAAACATTAAAACATAATAATATGCCCCATCAACGTTAGACAACTGTAGAGAAAACCATCAAATTGCTGAAATAAGTAAATTAAATCATTGATGAGAGTCAGATTAACGGATAACTAAAATAGCTGTGCAGATGGCACCCTTTTTCTAAATGCGGAGATGCAATATAGGTAATGAATGTGTAGGGGACTTTTGAGAATGATACAGACTTTGTGGCGCAGCAGAAAGATAAGTGAACCTCAAATCCAGAAGTTGTGAGTTCAGTGATGGGGTCATATTGAAAAGTCATTACTAAGTACTCACCTACAATTTTTTTTCTAGCTTTCAAAAAGGCACATTCTCCAACTCTTCCCCAGGTCCTTAGTATACAAGAGAAAGTACGTGGGAATGTTCCATTTTAATGTGCCGGTCGAGCGATGTTTCTGTACTGCTGTTGCTCACTTCATGGCAAAGTTAGCAAATTACAAACAATATATACAAATTACATACTTACTCATGATATACTTCTGCCAGGTACTTGAAGTTAACATTTAATTGGGAAGGTTTTGGGGAAAGTATTTCTGTCAACCCACAAGATGGTTATCACATCAACTGGCTACACATGGAGTGATAGACAAGCGTGCGCACCACACAGACAGACAGGGGCAATATTGCTGGAAATGAATTGGCAGATATTGTGTTAGGTTAGGCTTTTTAAGCCAATAGTGTATAACCAGGGGTGGGATAATGTCAAGAGGGTGGGGAAGAGAAAGAAAGAAAAAAGCGTGAGCGTGCTGTATTTCTGATACAGTATATTCACAGTAAAACAAGTACTATATCAACATAACCTGAAAGGCCGCTCAACAAGGAAGAAGCCACTGCTCAAAAACCGCCATAAAAAAGCCAGACTACGGTTCACAACTGCACATGGGGACAAAGATCATACTTTTTGGAGAAATGTCCTCTGGTCTGATGAAACAAAAATAGAACTGTTTGGCCATATTGACCATCGTTATGTTTGGAGGAAAAAGGGGGAGGCTTGCAAGCCGAAGAACACCATCCCAGCCATGAAGCACGGGGGTGGCAGCATCATGTTGTGGGGGTGCTTTGCTGCAGGAGGGACTTGTGCACTTCACAAAATAGATGGTATCATGAGGACGGAAAATTATGTGAATATATTGAAGCAACATCTCAAGACATCAGTCAGGAAGTTAAAGCTTGGTCACAAATGGGTCTTCCAAATGGACAATGACTCCAAGCATATTTCCAAAGTTACGGCAAAATGGCTTAGGACAACAAAGTCAAGGTATTCGAGTGGCCATCACAAAGCCCTGACCTCAATCCTATAGAAAATTTGTGGGCAGAACTGAAAAATTGTGTGCGAGCAAGGAGGCCTACGACCCTGACTCCGTTACACCAGCTCTGTCAGGAGGAATGGGCCAAAATTCACCCAACTTATTGTGGGAAGCTTGTGGTAAGGTAGCCAAAACGTTTGACCCAAGTTAAACAATTTAAAGGCAATGCTACCAAATACTAATTGAGTGTATGTAAACTTCTGACCCACTGGGAATGTGATGAAAGAAATAGAAGCTGAAATGAATCACTCTCTCTGTCACGTCCTGGCCAGTATATAAGGTTAATTGTTTTGTAGTTTGGTCAGGGCGTGGCAGGGGGTATTTGTTTTATGTGGTTCGGGGTGGTGTGTTTGTGTAAAGGGTGTGTTGATTTAGTATTTCCGGGTTTTGGTTTATGTTTAGTTACTTCTATGATTAGTCTAGTGTGTGTGTTTCTATGTTTGGTTGATTGGGGTTGGGACTCTCAGTTGAAGGCAGGTGTTGTCTATCTGCCTTTGATTGAGAGTCCCATATATTAGGGTGTGTTTGTATGTGTTATTTGTGGGTGATTGTTCTGTGTGTAAGCCGTATGCTTTACCAGACTGTTTGTAGTTGTTCGTTCGTTCGTTCGTTTCGTTTTGTTATTTTGTATGTTCATTTTTGTAGTTAATAAAAATCAAGATGAGCATACACGTACCTGCTGCGTATTGGTCCTCCTTCACCGACAACAGCCGTGACAGAATCACCCACCACCAAAGGACCAAGCAGCAGAGGAAGGAGCAGACGGAGTTCGAGTTGGACTGGCGGGAGAAGTGGACTTGGGAGGAAGTTCTGGACGGGGCCGGACCCTGGCATCAGGCTGGGGATTATCGCCGCCCGCAGTGGGAAATTGAGGCAGCCAAGGCAGAGAGGCGGTGGTACGAGGCCAGAGTGGACGCGCTGAAGGAGATGCACGAGAGGCACCCCCAAGAAAATTTTTTGGGGGGGCACACGGGTAGTTTGGCTAGGCGTAAGAAGAGCCGGAAGCCAGCTACCCGTGGTTATATGGAGGAGCGTATGGGGTGGAGAGCGCTATGTTTCGCTGAGGAGCGCACTATCTCACCCATACGCACGCACAGTCCGTTGCGCATTATTCCAGCCCCTCGCAGGTGCCGTGTTAGAGCGGGCATCCAGCCTGGTAGGAGGATGCCTGCGCAGCGCATCTGGTCGCCGGTACGCCTCCGAGGACCAGGCTACCCAACTCCCGCTCTACGCACGGCTACCATCAGGCCCCTGCACAGCCCAGTCTGCCCTGTACGAGCACCCCGCTCGTACAGGGTTACTAGTTCCATCCAGCCAAGGCGGGTTGTGCAGGAGGTAAGATCTAGACCGACTGTGCGCCTCCATAGCCCTGGGTTTCCAGCTCCTGTCTCTCGTGCGGACCCGGAAGTGCGTCAACCCAGTCCGACTCGTCCTGTTCCCGCTCCCCGCACTAGCCTGGAGGTGCGTGTTCATAAGCTGGTATATCCGGTACCAGCACCACGCACCAGGATTATAGTGCGTCAGCCCGCCAGTCAACAGTCATCATCAGAGCTGCCCGCCAGTCAACAGTCATCATCAGAGCTGCCCGCCAGTCAACAGTCATCATCAGAGCTGCCCGCCAGTCAACAGTCATCATCAGAGCTGCCCGCCAGTCAACAGTCATCATCAGAGCTGCCCGCCAGTCAACAGTCATCATCAGAGCTGCCCGCCAGTCAACAGTCGCCAGAGCTGCCCGCCAGTCAACAGTCGCCAGAGCTGCCCGCCAGTCAACAGTCGCCAGAGAGGTCAGACTGCGCTGAACTGCCGGAGTGGCCAGACTGCGCTGAACTGCCGGAGTGGCCAGACTGCGCTGAACTGCCGGAGTGGCCAGACTGCGGTGAACTGCCGGAGTGGCCAGACTGCCCTGAACTGCCGGAGTGGCCAGACTGCCCTGAACTGCCGGAGTGGCCAGACTGCCCTGAACTGCCGGAGTGGCCAGACTGCCCTGAACTGCCGGAGTGGCCAGACTGCCCAGACTGCCCAGACTGTCCCGACTGGCCAGACTGCCCCGACTGGCCAGACTGCCCAGACTGTCCCGAGTGGCCAGACTGCCCAGACTGTCCCGAATTGCCAGACTGCCCAGACTGTCCCGAACTGCCAGACTGCCCAGACTGTCCCGAACTGCCAGACTGTCCCGAACTGCCAGACTGCCCAGACTGTCCCCCGGCGATGCCAGACTGGCCCGACTGCCCCCCGGCGATGCCAGACTGGCCCGACTGCCCCCCGGCGATGCCAGACTGGCCCGACTGCCCCTCGGCGATGCCAGAGTGGCCCGACAGCCTGGAACGGCCGGAACCAGAGCCACCTCCAGAAATAGGTGGGTTGGGGAGGGGGGGTGTCGCACAGTGCCGTCGTTGACGGCAGCCACCCTCCCTTCCCTCCCTTTAGAAAAGGGGACTTTTTGTTGGTGTTGCTTGGGGTTATTTTTTGTTAAGGTGCTTCTGGGGTAGCACCTTTAAGGGGGGGGTACTGTCACGTCCTGGCCAGTATATAAGGTTAATTGTTTTGTAGTTTGGTCAGGGCGTGGCAGGAGGTATTTGTTTTATGTGGTTCGGGGTGGTGTGTTTGTGTAAAGGGTGTTTGATTTAGTATTTCCGGGTTTTGGTTTATGTTTAGTTAATTCTATGGTTAGTCTAGTGTGTGTGTTTCTATGTTTGGTTGATTGGGGTTGGGACTCTCAGTTGAAGGCAGGTGTTGTCTATCTGCCTTTGATTGAGAGTCCCATATATTAGGGTGTGTTTGTATGTGTTATTTGTGGGTGATTGTTCTGTGTGTAAGCCGTATGCTTTACCAGACTGTTTGTAGTTGTTCGTTCGTTTCGTTTTGTTATTTTGTATGTTCATTTTTGTAGTTAATAAAAATCAAGATGAGCATACACGTACCTGCTGCGTATTGGTCCTCCTTCACCGACAACAGCCGTGACACTCTCTGCTATTATTCTGACATTTCACATTCTTAAAATAAAGTGGTGATCCTAACTGACCTAAGACAGGGACTTTTTACTAGGATTAAATGTCAGGAATTGTGAAAAACTGAGTTTAAATGTATTTGGCTAAGGTCTATGTAAACTTCCGACTTCAACTGTGTATTTTACTGTTAATAAATATACAGAGAGATAATTCCTCTTTGAATGTGTGGTGTTGCGTTGATTAAATGGTAGCTGGGAGCTTGCGGTGTCTGATACTTGTGATATATGTTCATGACAGTTTGCGGTGGAACACGTGAAAAACACATGTATTTTCAGAATTGTTTGGCGACCTACTCATAGGTGGGCTGCGAGCTACAGGTAGCTCACAATCTACCTGTTGGAGACCCCTGCACTATATACTACTACTACTTCTATTACTACTGCTGCTACTACTACTACTACTTCTACTACTACTTCTTATATTACTGCTGCTGATACTACTACTACTACTATATACTACTACAGTTTTTTTTACTTTAAACTTAATTTTGGCCGGCTAAAACAACTCGCACAATTTTTCTTCAAAAGTACCTTCTAGTTAGCTATATTATGATCCCAATCGGTCTCTCTCCCTTACCTCCCTCTCTCTCCCCTCTCTCCCTCTCTCTCTGTCCCCTCCAGGAGAGAACGACTGCTAACTCTCATTGAAGCCACAAAGTTCAATGCTGACCGCAACAGTGCAGGCATTGTTTTCAGGAAACAGGTTCCCCTTTTATAGTGAATGGGGAAATGGTAATATTTGTGTACATATTTTTTTTAAGACAATTGTGGTACCAAGAATTTCTTCTATTACACAGATTATTTTAAAAAAAATCACACACAGAAGAAGTTATAAGGATAATTCAGTGGCTACTGGCAACCTACAGTACCCAGACGGCCTTGAACTTGAGATACTCAATGAGAGGGTGCAGCACTGAGCTAGCCTGCAACGTCACTTCCTGGAGTAGCTCAAACTGTGCATGTTATGTCTACATAAGTTTCCCCCCTGAGACGTCATCTTAGACGCTAAAAGCAACATTCTTGGCTTCAAGTGTGCTATTGCGTTTTCAATTAGGAATGAATGGGGCCATGTGATCGTTGGCTTTGTCCATTCATATAGTCAGTCATTGGTCCCCTTCCTCTCTCTCTCTCTCTCTCTCTCTCTCTCTCTCTCTCTCTCTCTCTCTCACCCTCTGATCTGACTGGGGTTGATGGTCATCAGGTGGGTTTTGTTCCCCACATCCTTACTGTTGGTGACCGGACCCAGGTTAAACCTAGAGAGAGTGAGAGAGAGAGAGAGAGAGAGAGAGAGAGATGGAGGAGGGAGGGAGGGAGGGAGGCGAGAGTGGAGATAGAAGGAGGGGAGAGGAGGGAAGGAGAGAGAGAGAGAGGAGGCAGGGAGAGATAGGGGGAGAGGGGGAGAGGAGGGAGGGAAAAAGAGAGCGGGGGAGAGAGAAGTGAAGTGAGGGGGAATGAGAGAGGAAGAGAGAGAAAGAGAGAGATGTTGAGGATGATGGTGGTGATGATGGTAATGATGATGGTGATGGTGATAATGATGAAGGTTACCTGATGATGTAATCAGCACTGTCTATCTCTGCTCCACAGCTGCTGTTCTGCAGGATTCCTCCACTTCCCACCACGGCACAATGACTCAACAAACCTTTACTCCACGGTAAGTCCTTTGGCAGCATGCTGTGTAGTTTCTTGTCGACCGTTTTAAATAGCTTTTGGTTGGTCTCATAGTGGATCTTCTGGCCCAACTTAGTGTTCTGTTTGGTCAGGATCATCTCACCTGTAGCATTACAACAGGAACGTAAGATCACCCTGGGATAGGAGAGGAGAGAGGAGGGAGGGAGAGCAGGAGAGGGAGAGAGAGCGAGAGAGATGAGATGCTCAAACTCACTAGTGCACATTTTCAATTGACCATATTAAAATTGTTTAATTTGATCCGAGTGTAGGTTATTTCCCTGACATCTGGAATCAAGGACTCAAAAGCCCAATCTTTAAGAACGGAGACAAATTTGACCCTAACATCAAAACAGACATTTGTGTGAACAGTAACCTGTGGAAGGTTTTCTGTTGTATTATAAATCTAAGAGTTCTAAACTTCCTTAATAGGCACAATGTCTTGAGTAAAAACCAAATTGGATTTATACCAAAACATCATATGACCGATCATATCTGCACCCTACACACCCTGATAGATAAACATGTCAACCAAAATAATCAGCTCTTCGCTGATGAGCAGGCATCTTTAAAAGTGCTTTCCTCACCATCTTTAATAAGCATGCCCCATTCAAAAACTTGACTGCCAACACAAAAACATCATGTGGCGTTCTGCATTAGCATCAAAAAGCCCCCCCCCCCCGCGATATGCAACTTTTCAGGGAAGTCAGGAACCAATATACACAGTCAGTTAGGAAAGCTAAGGCTAGCTTTTTTCAAACAGAAATTTGCATCTTGTAGCACTAATTACAAACATTTTGGGTCACTGTAAAGTCCATGGAGAATACGAGCACCTCCTCCCAGCTGCCCACTGCACTGAGGCTAGGAAACACTGTCACCATCGACAAATCTACGATGAAGGATAATTTCAATAAGCTTTTTTCTACGGCTGGCCATGCTTTCCTATCACTAGCCTATTCAACCTCTCTTTCGTATCGTCTGAGATCCCAAAGGGGAGACACTCTAGACGCAAACTGTTATAGACCTCTATCCATCCTGCCCTGCCTTTCTAAAATCTTCAAAAGCCAAGTTAACTTCTTGGTGACAGGGGGCAGTATTCGGAAATTCAGATGAATAACGTGCCCAAATTAAACTGCCTGCTACTCGGGCCCAGAAGGTAGGATATGCATATTATTAGTAGATTTGGATAGAAAACACTCTGAAGTTTCTACAACTGTTTGAATGATGTCTGTGAGTATAACAGAACTCATATGGCAGGCGAAAACCTGAGAAAAAATCCAACCAGGAAGTGGTTTGTAGTTTTTCAATTGATTGCCTTTCCAAACTACAGTGTCTGTGGGGTCATTTTGCACTTCCTAAGGCTTCCACTAGATGGCAACAGTCTTTAGAACTTTGTTTCATGCCTCTACTGTTACTGGGAAGAGAATAAGAGCAGTCTCAAGCCTGAGACCAACGAGTTGTTTACTGAGCGGGCAGGCGCACTGTTCCTTCTTTTTCCTCTGTAATGAATACGCTATTGTCCGGTTGGAATATTATCGAAGATTTATGTTGAAAAGACCCTAAGGATTGATTGTAAACATCATTTGACATGTTTCTACGAACAGTAATGGAACTATTTGACTTTTCGTCTCTGGTTTTGAGCTCGTGCATTTTGCCTTTGGATAGTGATCTGAACGCGCAAACAAAAGGCGGTATTTGGACATAAATACGGAGTTTATCGAACAAAACGAACATTTCTTGTGGAAGTGGGAATCCTGGGAGGGCATTCCGATGAAGATCAGCAAAGGTAAGTGAAGATTTATAATACTATTTCTGAGTTTAGTTGACTCCAGAACTTGGCGGGTAACTGTATAGCTTGCTTTGATAGCTGAGCTCTGTACTCAGAATATTGCAAAATTTACTTTCGCCGTAAAGCTATTTTGAAATCTGACACAGCGGTTGCATTAAGGAGAAGCGTATCTATAATTCTTTGAATAACAGTTTAATATTTTATCAACGTTTATGATGAGTATTTTTGTAAATTGATGTGCTCATTGACCGGAAGTTTTGGAGGCAAAATATTTTCTGAACATCACGCGCCAATGTAAAATTGGGTTTTTGGATATAAATATGAACTTTATCGAACAAAACATATATGTATTGTGTAACATTGAGTCCTAGGAGTGTCATCTGATGAAGATCGTCAAAGGTTAGTGCTTAATTTTAGCTGTATTTCTGTTTTTTGTGATACCTCTCCTGCTTGGAAAATGGCTGTGTGGTTTTTCTTGTTTATGCTCTGTCCTAACATAATCTAACTTTATGCTTTCGCCGTAAAGCCTTTTTGAAATCGGACAATGTGGTTGGATTAAGGACAAGTGTATCTTTAAAATGGTGTAAAATAGTTGTATGTTTGAGAAATTTGAATTATGAGATTTTGTTGTTTTGAATTTGCCGCCCTGATATTTCACTGGCTGTTGATAGTGTGTACCGTGGGTGGGACGCTAGCTAGTCCCACGTAGCCCATAGAAGTTATTCAAGGTTTCAAAGACCTTTCTGATGAGGATAGGCTTCCCATCCTGTTGGATGAGGACGCAGAGAGCTGTGGTTTGGCAGCGCAATACATTGCTGCCTGACATAAAATGAGGGACAGTGTCCAACAAGACCAACCAACCTACACATGTCCTCTATGCTTATTGTTATTGTTATTTTGACCTTTGGTTATTGTTGTTACTGTTGTCCCATTGACAATATTGATTATTATTATTAATTATGTTCATACACTGCTCAAAAAAATAAAGGGAACACTTAAACAACACAATGTAACTCCAAGTCAATCACACTTCTGTGAAATCAAACTGTCCACTTAGGAAGCAACACTGATTGACAATAAATTTCACATGCTGTTGTGCAAATGGAATAGACAACAGGTGGAAATTATAGGCAATTAGCAAGGCACCCCCAATAAAGGAGTGGTTCTGCAGGTGGGGACCACAGACCACTTCTCAGTCCCATGCTTCCTGGCTGATGTTTTGGTCACTTTTGAATGCTGGCAGTGCTTTCACTCTAGTGGTAGCATGAGACGGAGTCTACAACCCACACAAATGGCTCAGGTAGTGCAGCTCATCCAGGATGGCACATCAATGCAAGCTGTGGCAAGAAGGTTTGCTGTGTCTGTCAGCGTAGTGTCCAGAGCATGGAGGCGCTACCAGGAGACAGGCCAGTACATCAGGAGACGTGGAGGAGGCCGTAGGAGGGCAACAACCCAGCAGCAGGACCGCTACCTCTGCCTTTGTGCAAGGAGGAGCAGGAGAAGCACTGCCAGAGCCCTGCAAAATGACCTCCAGTAGGCCACAAATGTGCATGTGTCTGCTCAAACGGTCAGAAACAGACTCCATGAGGGTGGTATGAGGGCCCGACGTCCACAGGTGGGGGTTGTGCTTACAGTCCAACACCGTGCAGGACGTTTGGCATTTGCCAGAGAACACTAAGATTGGCAAATTCGCCACTGGTGCCCTGTGCTCTTCACAGATGAAAGCAGGTTCACACTGAGCACGTGACAGACGTGACAGAGTCTGGAGACGCCGTGGAGAACGTTCTGCTGCCTGCAACATCCTCCAGCATGACCGGTTTGGCGGTGGGTCAGTCATGGTGTGGGGTGGCATTTCTTTGGGGGGCCGCACAGCCCTCCATGTGCTCGCCAGAGGTGCCCAGGCGTTGTAGGGAGGTCATACAGGCACGTGGAGGCCACACACACTACTGAGCCTCATTTTGACTTGTTTTAAGGACATTACATCAAAGTTGGATCAGCCTGTAGTGTGGTTTTCCACTTTAATTTTGAGTGTGACTCCAAATCCAGACCTCCATGGGTTGATATATTAGATATTTATTGATTATTTTTGTGTGATTTTGTTGTCAGCACATTCAACTATGTAATTAAAAAAGTATTTAATAAGATTATTTCTTTCATTCAGATCTAGGATGTGTTGTTTAAGTGTTCCCTTTATTTTTTTGAGCAGTGTATTTCTAAATGTCCAAAGTAAGCTTTTGCAATATGTTCACTGAATTGAATTGAGAGAGATATGGAATGAAACAAATAGGTCCTAGAGAATGGATGACAATATGTAAACAGGTACTGAGCAATGTCCATCAGACATTACTGACAGAGCTCAGAGAGAGACGTGATCAGACATTATCTTTAGAGCACAAATAGAGAGAGCCGTGATCATGCATTGCTTGTAGATCTCAGATTGCTACAGTGATCAAACATTACCTGTAGAGTTCTCTCTGGGTGATGTTGGGTCTGTGAGTGCAGGTCATCAACTGTCTAACGTCCATTATTAGAGTCCTCATGTTGATACTTTAGAGAGGGAGAGTGAGGAGGGGGGAGAGAGAGTGAGGAGTGGGGAGAGAGAGTGAGGAGAGGTTAGAGAAAGAAAGAAAGAAAGAAAGAAAGAAAGAAAGAAAGAAAGAAAGAAAGAAAGAAAGAAAGAAAGAAAGAAAGAAAGAAAGAAAGAAAGAAAGAAAGAAAGAAAGAAAGAAAGAAAGAAAGAAAGAAAGAAAGAAAGAAAGAAAGAAAGAAAGAAAGAAAGAAAGAAAGAAAGAAAGAAAGAAAGAAAGAAAGAAAGAAAGAAAGAAGGGAAACAAAGAAAGTGTGAGCGTGCTGTATTTCTGATATATTTTACGGTTAAAATACACTACCGGTCCAAAGTTTAAAAACACCTACTCATTCAATGGTTTTTCTTTATTTTTACTATTTTCTACATTGTGGAATGATTGTGAAGACATAGACACTATGAAATAACGCATATTGTCACGCCTGCTCCCGCTCTACCTCTCTGGCGCTCGAGGGTGCCAGGCTGCCCTTCATTACGCACACCTGTCACCATCATTACATGCAGCAGCACTCATTGGACTCACCTGGACTCCTTTCCTTTGTTGATTGCCCTGTCTATAACTGTCTGCTCCCCCGTTTGTTCCCTGTATCAGCATTAATGTCGTTATGTGTTCATGTCCAGATGCTGTCCTGTCCTGTTCCATGTCCGTTGGTAATTAAATGTTCACTCGCTGTACCTGCTTCTCGTCTGCCAGCGTCGACCCTTACAGAATGCTGACAACCACTAAAAGAAGCATCAGGGAGTTTTGGTTGGTGACGTCGGCTCCGGGTGCCGTCATCGAGGGAACCGGGGCTGCCTCAGCTAGCTTGTCGGGCTTCAATGCCTTAGCTGGCTTGAGAGGTTGTCTTGCCTCGGTGGGCTCGACAGGCACCCACCCCACGTCATGCTTCAGGCAGCCCATCAGGCTCCCATGCCTCAGCCGGTTTGTCTGGCTCCCATGCCTCAGCGGGATCATCGGGCTTTCACGCCTCAGCCGGCTTGTCCAGCGCCCATGCCTCGACCAGCCCGTCAGGCTCGCCCAGGTGGGATGCCGGATGGCGCCCCTAGACGAGGGGGTACTGTCACGCCTGCTCCCGTTCTCCCTCTCTGGCGCTCAAGGGCGCCAGGCTGCCCTTCAACACGCACACCTGTCACCATCATTAAGCGCAGCAGCGCTCAATGGACTCACCTGGACTCATTCCCTTTGTTAATTGTCCCGTCTATAACTGTCTGCTCCACTGTTTGTTCCCTGTAACAGCATTAATGTCATTATGTGTTCATGTCCAGACGCTGTCCTGTCCTGTTCCATGTCCGTTGGTAATTAAATGTTCACTCCCTGTACTTGCTTCTCGTCTGCCAGCATCGACCCTCACACATATGGAATCATGTAGTAACCAAAAAAGTGTTAAACAAAACAAAATATATTTTATATTTGAGATTCTTCAAATAGCCACCCATTGCCTTGATGACAGCTTTGCACACTTGGCATTCTCTCAACCAGCTTCATGAGGTTGTCACCTGGGATGCATTTCAATTAACAGGTGTGCTTTCTTAAAAGTTAATTTGTGGAATTTCTTTCGTTCTTAATGCATTTGAGCCAATCAGTTGTGTTGTGACAAGGTAGGGGGGTAAACAGAAGATAGCCTTATTTGGTAAAAAACTAAGTCCATATTATGGCAAGAACAGCTCAAATAAGCAAAGAGAAACAACAGTCCATCATTACTTTAAAACATGAAGGTCAGTCAATGCGGAAATTTTCAAGAATTTTCAAAGTTTCTTCAAGTGCAGTCGCAAAAACCATCAAGCGCTATGATGTAACTGGCTCTCATGAGGACCACCACAGGAAAGGAAGACCCAGAGTTACCTCTGCTGCAGAGGATAAGTTCATTTGAGTTACCAGCCTCAGAAATTGCAGCCCAGATAAATGCTTCACAGAGTTCAAGTAACAGTCACATCTCAACATCAACTGTTCAGAAGAGACTTTGTGAATGAGGCCTTCATGGTCGAATTGCTGCAAAGAAACTACTACTAAAGGACACTAATAATAAGAAGATACTTGCTTGGGCCAAGAAACACGAGCAATGGACATTAGACCGGTGGATATTTGTCCTTTGGTTTGGAGTCCAAATTGGAGATTTTTTTTAATCCAACCTCCATATCTTAATGAGACACGGTGTGGGTGAACGGTTGATCTCTGCGTGTGTATTTTCCACCGTAGAGCATGGAGGAGGAGGTGCTATGGTGTGGGGGTGCTTTGCTGGTGACACTGTCTGTGATTTAATTAGAATTCAAGGCACACTTAACCAGCTTGGCTAACACAGCATTCTGCAGCGATACGCCATCACATTTGTTTTGGGCTTAGTGGGACTATCATTTGTTTTTCAACAGGACAATGACCCAACACACCTCCAGGCTGTGTAAGGCTATTTTGCCAAGAAGGAGAGTGATGGAGTGCTGCATCAGATGACCTGGCCTCCACAATCCCCTGACCTCAATCAAATTGAGATGGTTTGGGATGAGTCGGACCGCAGAGTGAAGGAAAAGCAGCCAACAAGACAGGTGGAAAAGCATTCCAGGTGAAGCTGGTTGAGAGAATTCCAACAGTGTACAAAGCTGTCATCAAGGCAAAGGGTGGCTATTTGAAGAATCTCAAATATAAAATATATTTTGATTTGTTTAACACTTTTTTGGTTACTACATTATTCCGTATGTGTTATTTCATAGTTTTGATGTCTTCACTATTGTACTACAATGTAGAAAATAGTAAAAATAAAGAAAAACCCTTGAATGAGTAGGTGTTCTAAAACTTTGGACCGGTAGTGTATATCAGACAGAGATATTGTTCCTCTTTGAGTGTGTGGTGTGCGTTTGTGTTAACTTACGCCTTGGCTGAAGTGAGAGTGAGGAACTTGAGTCTCAGTCTGTTACAGCGAAAAGCTGCATAACTGTCAAAACCACCACTCCTGACACACACACACACACACACACACAGACACACACACACACACACACACACACACACACACACAGTTCTTATGGTATTTCACAAAAGACTTCCACAGACAGCCACTGTTATGTAAATGCCAGTTGAAAAGTACCAGTGGCCTAGCCTTTGCCCCAAGTCAAAGCAGGTCCACTGAGGCCATGGCTTCAGTGACATTAGAACCGGGCCGTAGAGGTGAAAGTACAAAAGCCTGAGCCTTCTTGGTAAAACACTGTGGTAAGTCCTTAGTGGGAATTCACCATCAAGAGTGTTCGAAAATATACCACTTACATCTGAAATTTGTCCCATAGTTATTTTTTATTAATCACATAAAATAAAGAAACTTACCTTTTGTGGTAGTATCTGCTTATGAGTGTGACAGACAGCAGAGAAGCAGAACACACCAGAATGAATAGAACCAGATATATACTATAACGCATGGTGCCAACTGCCACAATAACCAATCAACCATTAATCACCATCAAGTTCCTTCTCACTCCCAAGTTGGTGTTCTACAGAATGAGGAAGGGAGGGAGGGAGGGCGGGAAGGGCGGGGGTTGGAGCGGGAACGAGACAAAGTGGTGCAAGAGAATGAATGACAAGTTGCCAACAGGTACAGAGCAAAGTCTATCAGTGAACAAACATTACCTGTAGAGTTCTCTCTGGGTGATGTTGGGTCTGTGAGGGCAGTTCATCAATCGTGTTGATACTGTAGAGAGGGAAATAGACAGGGAGAAGGGGGTAGGGGGGAAAGAGGGAGGGTGAGAAAGAGGGAGAAAATGAGAGAGAGAGAGTAAGAGAGAGAGAGAGAGAGAGAGAGAGAGGTGGGCAAGAGACTGGATCAAATTTTCAGACATTATCTGTAGAGTTCTCTCTACGTGATGTTGGGTCTGTGAGGACAGTTCATCAACTGTCTAACGTCCATTATTACAGTTTTTTTCAAACGCTTTGGTGCAATTTTCACAATTAAAAGTGGTCAATTTTCACAAGTCTTAGAACAAAACTCAAAACAGATCATCAAAATGGCAGTTGTTTCAAAACTCTAAGCACATTTTCAATTGACTAAGTACAACACATAAAACTCACTTTTTCATCCAACTTAAAAATCAATGTTTCATCTAGAAATGCATGTTTCACATTGCAATACATGTTCATATAAAGTAATTGCCTTTCACAATGCAATGCTCACATTACTTGAGTATGATTTTCTCCTCATTTGTTAAAACACATACTATTACTTAATCCGACTGCTCTTAATTGATAATCCATTTGGTAAACCTTGTCACGTCCTGACCAGTAAAAGGGGTTGTTTGTTATTGTAGTTTGGTCAGGACGTGGCAGGGGTGTGTTTGTTTAGTGTGTTTCGGGGTTTTTGGTTTATGTTCTATGTTTTCTATTTCTATGTGGGTTTTCTAGTTTGTCTATTTCTATGTTAGTTTTGGGAACGACCTCCAATTAGAAGCAGCTGGTTATCGTTGCTTCTAATTGGAGGCCATATTTAAGTGGGTTTATTTTCTCTTGTGTTTGTGGTTGGTTGTTCCATGTATAGTCTTAGTACCTTACAGGACTGTTTTTCGTCGTGCTTTTGTTCAGTGTTCATTAAATCAAGAAGATGATGCACATCCCTGCTGCAGTTTGGTCCGATCATTACGACGATTATGACAAACCTATAGATTTTTGACTGGTTAGACTACTACAGATTCTGAGGACTACATAATGAAAAAGCATGTTTGAGAAGTAGAAACACATAAAGTATATTATATGCTGTAATGTACTATTATGGCTATCATTTTACTTCACTGTAAAACATTTTTGAAATAATAGTAATATTAATAGTAATATTAACCTGTTTAGGATAGGGGGCAGTATTTTCACGGCCGGATAAAAAACGTCCCCGATTTAATCTGGTTATTACTCCTGCCCAGAAACTAGAATATGCATATCATTATTTGATTTGGATGGAAAACACCCTAAAGTTTCTAAAACTGTTTGAATGGTGTCTGTGAGTATAACAGAACTCTTATGGCAGGCCAAAACCTGAGAAGATTGTATATGGGAAGTGCCCTGTCTGACCATTTCTTGGCCTTCTATAGCCTCTTTATCGAAAATAGAGGATCTCTGCTGTAACGTGACATTTTCTAAGGCTCCCATAGGCTCTCAGAAGGTGCCAGAATGGGGAATGATAACTCTGCAGTCCCTGGGCGAAAAACAGTAGGGCTTTTGGAAAGTGGTTGTTCTGAGAACAATGACACTGGTGCGCGCGTGCATGTGAAGACTCCATTTTCTATTTTCAGTGTTTGAACGAAAACAAGGTCTCCCGGTTGGAATATTATCGCTATTTTACGAGAAAAATTGCATGAAAATTGATTTTAAACAGCGTTTGACATGCTTCGAAGTACGGTAATGGAATATTTGGAATTTTTTTGTCACGATATGCACCCTTCGGATAGTGTCTTGAACGCAAGAACAACACGCAGGTATTTGGATATAACTATGGATTATTTGGAACCAAAACAACATTGGGTGTTGAAGTAGAAGTCCTGGGAGTGCATTCTGACGAAGAACAGCAAAGGTAATCCAATTTTTGTTATAGTAAATCTGAGTTTGGTGAGTGCCAAACTTGGTGGGTGTCAAAATAGCTAGCCATGATGGCCGGGCTATCTGCTCAGAATATTGCAAAATGTGCTTTCACCGAAAAGCTATTTTAAAATCGGACACCGCGATTGCATAAAGGAGTTCTGTATCTATAATTCTTAAAATAATTGTTATGTTTTTTGTCAACATTTATCGTGAGTAATTTAGTAAATTCACCGGAAGTTTTCAGTGGGTATGCTAGTTCTGAACGTCACATGCTAATGTGAAAAGCTGGTTTTTGATTTAAATATAAACTTGATTGAACAAAACATGCATGTATTGTATAACATAATGTCCTAGGAGTGTCATCTGATGAAGATCATTTAGCTGTGGTTTTGGTTTTTGTGACATTAAATGCTAGCTTGAAAAATGGGTGTGTGATTATTTCTGGCTGGGTACTCTCCTGACATAATCTAATGTTTTGCTTTCGTTGTAAAGCCTTTTTGAAATCGGACAATGTGGTTAGATAAAGGAGAGTCTTGTCTTTAAAATGGTGTAAAATAGTCATATGTTTGAAAAATTGAAGTTTTGGGATTTTTGAGGTGTTTGTAATTCGCGCCACGCTCTATCATTGGATAATGGCGATGCGTTCCGCTAGCGGAAACATCTGTCCGTAACAGGTTTTAACAAGATCTGAAATGTACTGTCTGTAATGCATCCCCTATACAGTAAACATGAATCCAAAATGAAGTTACTGGGGTCTTTTTGATAGGGTGTTTCACACTGCTTTTACTAAATATGCTAGAAGGCCAACGCTTTTATACATTTTCATATGTGACTCCAGTGGAACTCGAACCCACAAATCTGGTGTTGCTATGCCATGCTTTTACTATCTGAGCAACACAGCAGCAGTACAATTGAATACATGAATACAATACTGTCCATAGCGGATCAACTGGATCCGTTACAGTTTGCCTATAAGGCACAGAGGAGGACTGAGGATGCTACCCTGACCTTGCTGAGCATGGTGGCTAGTCACCTTTAACGTGCAAAATCATATGCAAACGTATTATTTATTGATTGTAGTTCAGCTTTCAATACAATGCAAATACACACACTGCTGAAACGGCTACTGGACCTGAATGTCAACGGAGGCCTCGCAGGTTGGATCAAGGACTTTTTAACTGACCGCCCACAGAATGGGGCCCTCTTTGATGAACTGACCCTGAACACAGTGTTCACTGCTGTTGTTCTCTATCTACACTAACGAGATGAAGATCCAAGGAAACAATGTGAGCCTTTTTAAGTACGCGGATGACATGGCTCTGGTAAGACTCTTTTTTTAAAGATGCTACGTCAGATGGGGACAGCTATTTTAAACAGGCCAACAACCTTCAAGAATGGTGCTGGTCAAGTGGCCTCCACCTCAATGTGGGAAAGACAAAGGAGCTGATCATCAATGGCAACAACTTACCAATGTCCCAACCACTCTCTCTGAACGACCAACCAGTGGAGGTGGTTGAGTATTTTACATTTTTTTCCAACTGCTTACACACAAAATCTTTTCATGTCACACGATTTTTGGAACCTCTCACTCAAGGTGCAGAACTACACACCAAATATCCAAAACCATAAGCTATTTCTCAGCCTTTGACTCAGTTATCAATTGCTTTTTTCAAAACACTACACACAATTCTCTACCTAAAACACAAAAATCTAACAGGAAGTGACTTGCTTTCCTTTTCCAAACACAACCAATCAAAATGCAACACTTATTCACCAGGTCACACACACAATAGGACAGAGGGCAATTACCAATGTCCCTGGACAGCATGGGGGTAATTTTACTATGTGTGCTGCCATCACTCAAAACGGGGTCCTCCATCACAATGCCACACTGGGTCCGTACAACACCGGCCATATGCTCGCCTACGGAGCTGTGAGGGGAACGGCACCTCCGTACCTTCAGGCTCTGATCAGGCCCTACACCCAAACAAGGGCACTCCGTTCATCCACCTCTGGCCTGCTCGCCTCCCTACCTCTGAGGAAGCACAGTTCCCGCTCAGCCCAGTCAAAACTGTTCGCTGCTCTGGCACCCCAATGGTGGAACAAGCTCCCTCACGACGCCAGGACAGCGGAGTCAATCACCACCTTCCGGAGACACCTGAAACCCCACCTCTTCAAGGAATACCTGGGATAGGATAAAGTAATCCTTCTAACCCCCCCCTTAAAAGATTTAGATGCACTATTGTAAAGTGGTTGTTCCACTGGATATTATAAGGTGAATGCACCAATTTGTAAGTCGCTCTGGATAAGAGCGTCTGCTAAATGACTAAAATGTAAAATGTAAAATGCTCACTTTTCTGGATGCAATTTACACAATGCTTGTCCCTGATCCAGATCAGGAGCCTGCTAGATTTGTGGTTTTATGGGACAATGATAGTTTTCACCAGGCTGTTCTGGTCCAAAACTGGTTTGCCACCCATCCACAATTTGTAGTTTTGTACCTACCCCCATATTCACCTTTTCTAAATCCCATAGAGGAATTCTTCTCAGCCTGGCGCTGGAAAGTGTATGATCGCCAACCCTATGCCCGCATGCCGCTTCTCCAGGCAATGGAGGACGCATGTGGGGATCCAAGGTTGGATACGCCATGCTAGGAGATACTTCCCTCGATGTTCGGCAAGAGAAAACGTATCTTGTGATGTGGACGAAGTATTGTGGCCAGACCCAGCCCGGAGAAGAGATGAAGCGTAGCTTAGCACTGGTGACTGCCCCCCCCCCCCACCAATTCCTGGACTGCCCCCCCGGGACCCCACACACACAATTGTGTTCTTTACTGTATTATAAAGAATATACTTTTGGTTTACATATGTTTATGGTTTTGTTGTATGCTACTGTATGCAACAGTAATGTTTGGCCTAATAAATATTTTCTGTTTCTACATTGCATTGGTGTTTACAGTGTACTTGTTACCCCTCTCAGCAGATTACTTTCACTGTAGAACATTGTATTGAAATGTAGATATAAGCCTATGAAAGACCAAAGAGCTTTAGATTTAGAACAACAGTGTTTACATGGTATATCCAAAAATGTACTATTATGAAAGCAGTGTTTGCCATACGATGCAAATGCTTCATTCTGACATGTGTTTATGGCATTTTGAATGTAGTGTTACATTTTGAAGGAGATGTGAGGCATTTTGCATTTTGTGTGTGCAGTTTTGGGAATTGTGTGTAGAGTTTAAAAAAAAGGAGAGACAGTTTTGAAAACATGTGTAAGCAGTTGGAAAAAACTGTAAATACCTAGGGTGTCACGTCCTGACCAGCAGGTGGAGTAGGTGTATAAGTTTTGGTCAGGGCGTGGCAGAAGAAGTTGTGTTTTCTATGTTCTGTCTAGGTTGGGTGTTTCTATGTAGAGTTAATTGGGGTGGACTTCCAATTGAAGGCAGCTGTGTGGTGTTGCCTTTGATTGGAAGTCCTATATTAGTTGGGTGTGTTTGTCTGTGTGTTTGTGGGGAATTGTTTGTGAGCACTGCTTGTTGAGCCTGCCACACTGTTGTTAGTCGTGAGTACTGTTTATTGTTTTGTTTTTTTCTCTGGATGCTTTACTCTTTTTTGTGAATTAAAAGAATGAGTATCCATATACCCGCTGCATTTTGGTCTTCCCTTCAACACCACGAGGAATGTTGTGACAGAATCTCCCACCAAACCAGGACCAAGCAGCGGAAGAATTCTGGCGAGGACTGGGGAGAACGACTGGTAAGGGAGCCCGAGAGGCACCCCCAAGAATTTTTTAGGGGGGGGCACAAGGGCTGTTTGACGGGGCAAGACTGGAGACCCAGGCCAGCGCCCCGTACCCTTTTTAGAGGCAAACAGACTGGACAGTTCCCGTGCTTTGGGGTAGGTGCTATGATAAGGCCTGGTATTTTCAGGCCAGTATGCTCAGTACCAGCACCCCGCATGTGCCAGGGGAAAGTAGGCATCAAGCCAGCAGGGGTGATGCCAACCCTGCGCTTTAGACCGCCAGTGCGCCTCTACGGTCCGGTGTTTCCCGTTACACGCACTAGCCTTGAGGTGCGTGTCTCCGGGCTGGCACGTCCAGTACCAGCTCCACGCACAAGGCTTCTAGTGCGTCAGTCCAGCCCCGCCAGTCAAGAGTCGCCAGAGCTCCCCGCCAGTCGAGTCGCCAGAGCTCCCCGCCAGTCAAGAGTCGCCAGAGCCCCCCGCCAGTCAAGAGTCGCCAGAGCCCCCTGCCAGTCAAGAGTCGCCAGAGCCCCCCGCCAGTCAGGAGTCGCCAGAGCCCCCCGCCAGTCAGGAGTCGCCAGAGCCCCCCGCCAGTCAGGAGTCGCCAGAGCCCCCCGCCAGTCAGGAGTCGCCAGAGCCCCCCGCCAGTCAGGAGTCGCCAGAGCCCCCCGCCAGTCAGGAGACGCCAGAGCCGCCGGCCAGACTGCCCGGAGACGCCAGAGCCGCCGGCCAGACTGCCCGGAGACGCCAGAGCCGCCAGACTGCCCGGAGACGCCAGAGCGGCCAGACTGCCCGGAGACGCCAGAGCGGCCAGACTCCCCGGAGACGCCAGAGCGGCCAGACTGCCCGGAGACGCCAGAGCGGCCAGACTGCCCGGAGACGCCAGAGTGGCCCGCCGGCCAGGATCAGCCAGAGTGGCCCGCCGGCCAGGATCAGCTAGAGTGGCCCGCCAGCTGGCCACAGTCAGAGACACCTGCCAGCCGGTCACGGCAAGAGTCGCCCGCCAGGCGGGCGAAGTCAGGTGCGCCTAATAGTCTTCCGGAGCAGCCAGGGGCGCTACCGAAGTGGGCAACGACGAGGATGGAGCGGGATCCACGTCCCGCACCTGAGTCGCCTCCAACATAGGTGGGTTGGGGAGGGGGGGTGTAGCACAGCCACCCTCCCTTCCCTCCCTGTAGTTAGGGGGATTTTTTCGGGTTGTTTTGGGTGTTCTGTGTTTTTTCTTTTGAAGGTGCATTCGGGGTCTGCACCTTTAGGGGGGGTTAATGTCACGTCCTGACCAGCAGGTGGAGTAGGTGTATAAGTTTTGGTCAGGGCGTGGCAGAAGAAGTTTTGTTTTCTATGTTTTGTCTAGGTTGGGTGTTTCTATGTAGAGTTAATTGGGGTGGACTTCCAATTGAAGGCAGCTGTGTGGTGTTGCCTTTGATTGGAAGTCCTATATTAGTTGGGTGTGTTTGTCTGTGTGTTTGTGGGGAATTGTTTGTGAGCACTGCTTGTTGAGCCTGCCACACTGTTGTTAGTCGTGAGTACTGTTTATTGTTTTGTTTTTTCTGTGGATGCTTTACTCTTTTTTTGTGAATTAACCTGTTGGGGGTAGGGGGCAGTATTGACACGGCTGGATAAAAAACGTACCCGATTTAATCTGGTTACTACTCCTGCCCAGTAACTAGAATATGCATATAATTATTGGCTTTGGATAGAAAACACTCCAAAGTTTCTAAAACTGTTTGAATGGTGTCTGTGAGTATAACAGAACTCAAATGGCAGGTCAAAACCTGAGAGATTCCTTTACAGGAAGTGGCCTGTCTGACCATTTATTGGCTTTCTTTGACATCTCTTTCCAAAACTTAGGATCTCTGCGGTAACGTGACACTTCCCACGGCTCCAATAGGCTCTCAGAGCCCGGGGAAAACCTTAACGTCGTCATTCCAGCCCCAGGCTGAAACACATTATCGCCTTTCTCAAGTGGCCGATCAAGGGACAGTGGGCTTAGGCGCGTGCACTGGCCGCCCCCGTCTTTGTGTTTTTTCCTCTGTTTACCGAAAAGGAGATTCCCGGTCGGAATATTATCGCTTTTTTACGAGATAAATTGCATAAAAATTGATTTTAAACAGCGGTTGACATGCTTCGAAGTACGGTAATGGAATATTTAGACATTTTTTGTCACGAGTTGCTCGTAACCCTGATTTACCATTTCGGATAGTGTCTGGAACGCACGAACAAAACGCCGCTATTTGGATATAACGATGGATTATTTGGGACCAAACCAACATTTGTTATTGAAGTAGAAGTCCTGGGAGTGCATTCTGACGAAGACAACAAAGGTAATAACATTTTTGTTATAGTAAATCTGATTTTGGTGAAGGCTAAACTTGCCGGGTGTCTAAATAGCTAGCCCGTGATGGCTGGGCTATGTACTTAGAATATTGCAAAATGTGCTTTCACCAAAAAGCTATTTTAAAATCGGACATATCGAGTGCATAGAGGAGTTCTGTATCTATAATTCTTAAAATAATTGTTATGCTTTTTGTGAACGTTTATCGTGAGTAATTTAGTAAATTGTTAGTAAATTCCCCGGAAGTTTGCGGGGGGTATGCTAGTTCTGAACGTCACATGCTAATGTAAAAAGCTGTTTTTTGATATAAATATGAACTTGATTGAACAAAACATGCATGTATTGTATAACATAATGTCCTAGGGTTGTCATCTGATGAAGATCATCAAAGGTTAGTGCTGCATTTACAGTGCCTTGCGAAAGTATTCGGCCCCCTTGAACTTTTCGACCTTTTGCCACATTTCAGGCTTCAAACATAAAGATATAAAACTGTAATTTTTTGTGAAGAAAAAACAACAAGTGGGACACAATCATGAAGTGGAACGAAATTTATTGGATATTTCAAACTTTTTTAACAAATAAAAAACGGAAAAATTGGCCGTGCAAAATTATTCAGCCGCCTTAAGTTAATACTTTGTAGCGCCACCTTTTGCTGCGATTACAGCTGTAAGTCGCTTGGGGTATGTCTCTATCAGTTTTGCACATCGAGAGAGTGACATTTTTGCCCATTCCTCCTTGCAAAACAGCTCGAGCTCAGTGAGGTTGGATGGAGAGCGTTTGTGAACAGCAGTTTTCAGTTCTTTCCACAGATTCTCGATTGGATTCAGGTCTGGACTTTGACTTCGCCATTCTAATACCTGGATATGTTTATTTGTGAACCATTCCATTGTAGATTTTGCTTTATGTTTTGGATCATTGTTTTGTTGGAAGACAAATCTCCGTCCCAGTCTCAGGTCTTTTGCAGACTCCATCAGGTCATTCTTCCAGAATGGTCCTGTATTTGGCTCCATCCATCTTCCCATCAATTTTAACCATCTTCCCTGCCCCTGTTGAAGAAAAGCAGGCCCAAACCATGATGCTGCCACCACCATGTTTGACAGTGGGGATGGTGTGTCCAGGGTGATGAGCTGTGTTGCTTTTACGCCAAACATAACGTTTTGCATTGTTGCCAAAAAGTTCGATTTTGGTTTCATCTGACCAGAGCACCTTCTTCCACATGTTTGGTGTGTCTCCCAGGTGGCTAGTGGCAAACTTTAAACGACACTTTTTATGGATATCTTTAACCTCTATGGGACCGGCGGGACGAATTCGTCCCACCTACGTAACATCCACTGCCAGCCTGTGGCGCGATTTTCAAAATCTTCAAAATCCTATTACTTCAATTTCTCAAACATATGACTATTTTACAGCCATTTAAAGATAAGACTCTCGTTAATCTAACCACACTGTCCGATTTCAAAAAGGCTTTACAACGAAAGCAAAACATTAGATTATGTCAGCAGAGTACCAAGCCAGAAATAATCAGACACCCATTTTTCAAGCCAGCATATAATGTCACCAAAACCCAGAAGACAGCTAAATGCAGCACTCACCTTTGATGATCTTCATCAGATGACAACCCTAGGACATTATGTTATACAATACATGCATGTTTTGTTCAATCAAGTTCATATTTATATCAAAAACCAGCTTTTTACATTAGCATGTGACGTTCAGAACTAGCATACCCCCCGCAAACTTACGGGGAATTCGCTAACATTTTACTAAATTACTCACGATAAACGTTCACAAAAAGCATAACAATTATTTTAAGAATTATAGATACAGACCTCCTCTATGCACTCGATATGTCCGATTTTAAAATAGCTTTTTGGTGAAAGCACATTTTGCAATATTCTAAGTACATAGCCCAGGCATCACGGGCTCGCTATTTAGACACCCGGCAAGTTTAGCACTCACCATAATCATATTTACTATTATAAAAATGTCATTACCTTTTGTTGTCTTCGTCAGAATGCACACCCAGGACGTCTACTTCAATAACAAATGTTGGTTTGGTCCAAAATAATCCATCGTTATATCCGAATAGCGGCGTTTTGTTCGTGCGTTCCAGACACTATCCGAAATAGTAAAGAAGTGTCGCGCGCTTGGCGCAATTCCTGACAATAAAATTCAAAGTATTCCATTGCCGTACGTGGAAGCATGTCAACCGCTGTTTAAAATCAATTTTTACGTCATTTTTCTCGTAGAAAAGCGATAATATTCCGACAGGGAATCTCCTTTTCGGCAAACAGAGGAAAAAATCCCAAAGGCGGGGGCGGTCGGGGTCACGCGCATAAGCTAGTGTCTCTTGATGGGCCACTTGAGAAAGGCGATAATGTGTTTCAGCCTGAGGCTGGAATGACGACATTCTCTTTTTTCCCGGGCTATGAGAGCCTATGGACGACGTGGGAAGTGTCACGTTAGAGCAGAGATCCTTAGTAAATGATAGAGATGGCAAAGAAGTTCCAGAAATGGTCAGACAGGCCACTTCCTGTAAAGGAATCTCTCAGGTTTTGACCTGCCATTTGAGTTCTGTTATACTCACAGACACCATTCAAACAGTTTTAGAAAATTTAGGGTGTTTTCTATCCATATGTAATAAGTATATGCATATTCTAGTTACTGAGTAGGAGTGGTAACCAGATTAAATCGGGTATGTTTTTTATCCAGCCGTGTCAATGCTGCCCCCTAGCCCTAACAGGTTAAGAAATGGCTTTCTTCTTGCCACTCTTCCATAAAGGCCAGATTTGTGCAGTATACGACTGATTGTTGTCCTATGGACAGAGTCTCCCACCTCAGCTGTAGATCTCTGCAGTTCATCTAGAGTGATCATGGGCCTCTTGGCTGCATCTCTGATCAGTCTTCTCCTTGTATGAGCTGAAAGTTTAGAGGGACGGCCGAGTCTTCGTAGATTTGCAGTGGTCTGATACTCCTTCCATTTCAATATTAACGCTTGCACAGTGCTCCTTGGGATGTTTAAAGCTTGGGAAATCTTTTTGTATCCAAATCCGGCTTTAAACTTCTCCACAACAGTATCTCGGACCTGCCTGGTGTGTTCCTTGTTCTTCATGATGCTCTCTGTGCTTTAAACGGACCTCTGAGACTATCACAGAGCAGGTGCATTTATACAGAGACTTGATTACACACAGGTGGATTCTATTTATCATCATTAGTCATTTAGGTCAACATTGGATCATTCAGAGATCCTCACTGAACTTCTGGAGAGAGTTTGCTGCACTGAAAGTAAAGGGGCTGAATAATTTTGCACGGCCAATTTTTCAGTTTTTTATTTGTTAAAAAAGTTTGAAATATCCAATAAATTTCGTTCCACTTCATAATTGTGTCCCACTTGTTGTTGATTCTTCACACTGGATTACACTGGCTGTTGCGTAGGTGGGACGAATTCGTCCCGCCTAGCCCAGAGAGGTTAAAAGAATGAGTATCCATATACCAGCTGCATTTTGGTCTTCCCTTCAACACCACGACGAATGTTGTGACATAGGGACACAAATTGATAACAAGCTGAGTTTTACAGAGAATGCAGACTGTGTTTTTAAATAAAGCAAGCAAGCACCTGTTTTTCATCAGGAAATTGAAGGGGTTTGGGCCAGGATGTTCTGGAGAGGGTGTACAGCAGCTTGGTGGAGAGCATCCGCACGTTCAATATGACAGTCTGGTATGGTAATCTGAGCAAGAGCAATCGGAGCAAAAGCAAACTGACCAGAATAGTAAACACAGCCAGGAAAGTAATTGGTCGACAAAAGGCACAGTTGAGCAGTCTGTTCCACAAGGAAACCAAAACGAAGGTACTGGCTTTCGTTGGCGACCCCTCCCACCCTCTACACCCTCAGTTCAAGGGGCTTCCCTCTGGCCGGTGCTTTAGAATGTCCATGGCCAAGAAGAACGTATTCAAACATTACTTTTTTCCTTGTGCTGTTGGACTACTAAATGCAACGGAAATTGCATCAGTATATGTACTTATCTATCCAGTGCAGTTTGTGAGTGAATGTATTAATGTCCTCTATGTTGTTAGTGGATGCAACATGATGAACTGACTGGTTTAAATGTGTATGATGTGAGAATGTATGTGTATGTGATCCTTTTAATGGAAGGTGATGCCAAAGAAAAATCTCTATCCTGGATGGACAATAAAGTTTTATTCTATTCTATGCAGGTGGAAGGTGTGATTGCCATCCCCATGAGCGTGCCACCCTCCTCCAGGCCATGGATGAGGCATGCAATGACATCATTTCAGACCTGCTGTATGCAAGGCTTGGATTCGCCACGCTAAAAGTTTTTTTACACAGATGCATGAACAACGAGGACATTTACTGCAATGTTGATGAGAACCTATGGCCAAAAATGTTCAAGACAGGCTTGATGCAAACTAGTGCGCGCTAAACGTTATGTTTGTTTCATTCATTTCATATGATTACAGTACACCTATGTTGTAATTATATCTGAAGAGTATATTTTTGCTTCAGTGGTTTTGTAAGATGTCTTAAATTATCACACCTTTATTTGCACATGGGATGGAATGATGGAAATTAGATTTTACATTTTTGATGGGTGATATTTAATGGGTAGTGCAAGTGTATAGCCTAATGTGAAAACAGGGTAATGTACTGTCATTTACAGTACTGTTGCATACTACATTCAAAGGATCATTTAGAAACTGGTGTCTTGCATTTATTTTGCTATTGGATTAACTGGTTGTTAAAACAACTAAATGATGTTGTGTTTTGGTGAGTTGTCATGGTATTTCACAATAAACGTATATTTTGCATCAATGGTTGTGTGGTGAAAGATGTCTCCAAACAAAATGAATGAAAAATAAAAAGTTGTGTAACAAGTGTTGCCAGTTTGGAGTGTTGTACTAAGAGTTTAGAAAACTTACCACATACTTGTGAAAATAGCACCAAAGCAATAAAGAAAACTGTAAAGTCCTGGTGTTGATGCTAAGAAGCGAAGAGAGAGAGGAGAGGGAGAGAACTACTTGCACATTGTTACAACACTGTACATAGCCAATAATAAAACATTTGAAATGTCTATATTCTTTTAAAACATATGTGAGTGTAACGTCTACTAATGTTTCCCTTGTTTATTTCCCATTTGTTTATTATCTATTCCATTTGTTTGGCATTGTAAACATGTGTTTTCCATACCAATAAATCCCTTTGAATTGAAGTAAATTCAGAGAAAGGGAAGAGAGAAAATGTTCTGTGCTTTCTTTCTGATGTGATTTACTGTTAACCCTTTACACTCGTACCCGTATACGGTTTAAAATGGCAGATTTGGAGCGCAGTGGCTGTACAGTAACATGCTATACATCACGTCAGTGCTCTGACTGAGCTTCACAGCGCTGGATGGGTTTTGACTGACAGCTGTTCTGAACTTGAGCACCTCGCGGGACAACAAATTGCCCCCATCCCTCCCGCTAATTGGGCAACGTTTGCACGTTTTGTTGTCTGAGAGAGGAAAATGCTGTAAATAAAGAGGACTCTATGTATTTAGAAAGATGAGACATTGAGGATTTGTGAGTCCAAATGTCCACATCACATTTCCATTTCATAAAACTGATGTCCTATCCAGTGTCAACGTTTATGATCACTACGTGTGATGTAGAGTAACAAGATGACATGGCGTCATACCCTGGGTCGTTCTGAACAGAATGAGCCTATGTTCGTCTGTTGCGAAGAAAATTCGCTGCAGCACACGCACCTGAATGCACTCATGACTCCTTTCTATGAATTGCCCTGTGAAAGCCTAACACCGTAGTATTGCATTTTAGAACTTTGCTAGTCGTGTTGGCAATAGAACAAGCTTTCAAATGATGTGCACCTGACCCAGATTGCGATTTATAATGGACCGTTTTTGGATTGTGTAAAACAACAACAGTAATTGTGTGATGAAGGGATGCAGGGTTGTGTTCTAAACAAAACAATTATAAGTGTGCTTGCTCTAGCTCCTTAATGGCACAGCTAGGAGAGCTCTAAAATCACCTTATAGACTCTCCTTTGAGTCATAAAAGTGCATTGGAATAACTTGCACACTTTGGAGAGGTGTGTGGACACTCATTCAAACTCTTTTCTTTTTTTTTGTCTTATGTTGCATCTACCCCACATTTTCTAGGAATGGTCTTATCATGTTGCTGAATGTATCCAGTGTATTTTCAGATTGTGTTATCAACAGCCAAAAGAACAGTAAATGTAAAATGCTAATAAAATCTGCATTGTACATTTTTGATTCCGTCATGTGTTAGAGGAACTGCTGTGTCCTTTTCCCATAATCTCCAAACTCCCTTACGATTGCTACCACGGTTAAGCACATGCTTTTTCATGTTTCTTCTGTAAGAAACATTTCAACTTAGCCCTATCCATATAGGCCAAATCCCAAAAGTGTAAAGGGTTAATAACATGTATAAAACAGAGAGAAAATACAAGTGTGTTTGTGTGTGTTAACTCAGGTGACAGAGAGGAACTTGTCTGTTACAGAGAAGAACTATGTAACCATAAAATACACTACTACTACTTCTACATTATAACACACCACTACTACACCATTTATTTATTATTATATATATTTTTTTACCTTTATTTAACAAGGCATGTCAGTTAAGAACAAATTCTTATTTACAATGACGGCCTAGGAACAGTGGGTTAACTGCCTTGTTCAGGCGCAGAATGACAGATTTTTACCTTGTCAGCACGGGGAATTGATTTAGCAACCTGTCGGTTACTAGTCCAACGTTCTAACCACTAGGCTACCCCGCCGCTACTACTACCACACTACGACACTACTTCTACACTACTACTACTACTAATACAAAACCACACACACACACATACAGATATAGATAGCGCAAACAAATACTCTCACCCCCTCTCTATCTCTCAGAGAAGTTGAGATGTTGCTCCTGACATGTCAACCTGACACACTTCTACTACTACGACTACTACTACAACTACACTACTATCACACTACTACTACTACTACTACACTACTACTACTACTACTACTACCACTACTACTACTACTACACTACTACTACAACTACTAAACTACTACTAAACTACTATCACACCACTATCACACTACTACCACTACTACTACTACTAATACTACATAACTATTACACCACTATCACACCACTATCACACTACTATCACACTACTATCACACCACTATCACACTACTATCACACCACTACTATCACCACTACTACTACTACTACACTACTATCACACCACTACTACTACTACTACTACTACTACTACTACTACTACTACTACTACTATCACACCACTACTATCACACTACTATCACACCACTACTATCACACTACTACTACTAATACACTACTATCACACCACTACTACTACTACTACTACTACTACTACTACTACTACTACTACCACCACATTATAACACTAATATCACATCACTACTACACCAAGACTACACCACCACTGCACTACTATCAAACTACTACTACTACTAGTACACAAATACTAGTACACTACTATCACAATACCATTACTAAACTATTGTCACACTACTGTTAGTACACAACTATCACAGTACTACTACACAACTACTAGTACACTACTGTCATGCTACTACTACTATCACACTACTACTACACTACTACTACTTCTACATTATAACACTAATATCACACCACTACTATGCTACTAGTACACTACTATCACAGCGCTATCACACTACTGTTCCACTACTACTACACTACTATCACAAAACTACTAGTACTACTACTACTACCAAACTACTACCACACTACTATCACACTACTAACACACCACTATCGCACTACTACTACACTAATATCATACTACACTACTACTACACTACTATCACACCCCTACTACACTACTAGCACACTACTACTACTACACTACTATCACACTACTATCACACCACTATCACACCATTACTACACTACTATCACACTACTACTACTACTGCTAGTACTACACTACTACTACACCACTATCACACTACTACTATCACACTACTACTACTACTACTACTACTACACTACTATCACAAAACTACTAGTACTACTACTACTACCAAACTACTACTACACTACTATCACACTACTAACACACCACTATCGCACTACTACTACACTAATATCACACTACACTACTATCACACCCCTACTATACTACTAGCACACTACTACTACACTACTATCACACTACTACTACACTACTATCACACCACTACTACACTACTACTACTACTACTGCTAGTACTACA
Source organism: Salmo salar (assembly GCF_965601325.2). NCBI lineage: Eukaryota > Metazoa > Chordata > Actinopteri > Salmoniformes > Salmonidae > Salmo > Salmo salar. The sequence goes on along the minus strand of NC_138308.1, from coordinate 12,442,888 downwards.
CTACTACTACACCACTATCACACCACTATCACACTACTACTATCACACTACTACTACTACTACTACTACTACTACTACACTACTATCACACCGCTACCACTACTACTACTACTACCACCACCACATTATAACACCAATATCACATCACTACTACACCACCACTACACTACCACTGCACTACTATCAAATGACTACTACTACCACTAGTAGTACTACTACTACACGAATACTAGTACACTACTATCACAATACTATTACTAAACTACTGTCACACTACTACTACTATCACACTAATACTACACTACTACCACTACTACCACTACTACCTCTACTACTATATTATAACACTAATATTACACCACTACTACACCACTACTCTACTAGTACACTACTATCACAGCACTATCACACTACTATCCCACTACTTCTACACTGCTTTCACAAAACTACTAGTACACTACTACAACACTACTATCACAAAACTACTAGTACTACTACTACTACCAAACTTCTACCACACTACTATCACACTACTAACACACCACTATCGCACTACTACTACACTAATATCACACTACACTACTATCACACCCCTACTACACTACTAGCACACTACTACTACACTACTATCACACTACTACTACACTACTATCACACCACTACTACACTACTACTACTACTACTGCTAGTACTACACTACTACTACACCACTATCACACCACTATCACACTACTACTATCACACTACTACTACTACTACTACACTACTATCACACCGCTACCACTACTACTACTACTACCACCACCACATTATAACACCAATATCACATCACTACTACACCACCACTACACTACCACTGCACTACTATCAAATGACTACTACTACCACTAGTAGTACTACTACTACACGAATACTAGTACACTACTATCACAATACTATTACTAAACTACTGTCACACTACTACTACTATCACACTAATACTACACTACTACCACTACTACCACTACTACCTCTACTACTATATTATAACACTAATATTACACCACTACTACACCACTACTCTACTAGTACACTACTATCACAGCACTATCACACTACTATCCCACTACTTCTACACTGCTTTCACAAAACTACTAGTACACTACTACAACACTACTATCACAAAACTACTAGTACTACTACTACTACCAAACTACTACCACACTACTATCACACTACTACACTACTATCACACTACTTCTACACTACTATCACACTACACAACTACGACACTACTATCACACCACTACCCGTGTGGCTCAGTTGGTAGAGCATGGTGTTTGCAACGCCAGTGTTGTGGGTTCGATTCACACGGGGGACCAGTACGGAGAAAAAAATTATGAAATGTATGCATTCACTACTGTAAGTCGCTCTGGATAAGAGCGTCTGCTAAATGACTAAAATGTAAATGTAAAATGTACTACACTACTATCACACTACTACTGCCCTACTATCATACTGCACTACAATCACACTACTATCACACCACTATCACACAACTACTATGCTAGAATCACACTACTACTACTATCACACCACTATCACACTACCACTACGCTACTATTACACCACTATCATCACACTACTACTACTACTACACTATTACTACACTACCACACCACTACTATCACACCACTACTACACTACAACTAATACACTACAACTACTACTACTGCAGGACTATCACACTACTTCTACACTACATTACTACTACACCACCACTACTACTACTACACTACTATCCCACCACTACTACACTACTATCACACTTCTGCTACTACTACCACTACTACATTATAACACTAATATCTCACCACTACACTACTACCACACTACTACTACACTAGTATCACACTACTACTACACTGCTTTCATACTACTACTATGCTACTATCACACTACTACTACTATTACTACACACTACTGCTAGTACAGTACTATCACAGTACTACTACACAAATACTAGTACACTACTATAACACTACTGCTACCACACTATTGTCACACAACTGCTAATATCACACTACTACTACTACTGCTACTACATTACAACAGTAATATAACACCACTAATACATCACCACTACACTACTTCTACACTGCTATCACACTACTACTACTAATAATAATAATAATACTAACACTACACTACTGCTACTACTACTACTACTACTATCACACTACTACACTACTATCACACTACTGCTAGTACAGTGCTATCACAGTACTACTACACAAATACTAGTACACTACTATAACACTACTGCTACTACGCTATTGTCACACCACTGCTAGTACACTACTATCACAGTACTATTACACAACTACTAGTACACTACTATCACACTACTACTATACTACTATCACACTCATACTACACTACTACTACTACTACTACTACTACTACTTCTACACTATAACACTAACCACTACTACACCACCACTACACTACTAGTACAATACTATCACAGCACTATCATGCTACTATCCCAGGCCTACTACACTACTATCACAAAACTACTAGTACACTACTACTACACTACTACACTAGTGGTAGGTTTATTTGAACAGTGAGAGACAGAATAACAACAAAAAAATCCAGAAAAACGCATGTCAAAAATGTTATAAAATTATTTGCATTTTAATGAGGGAAATAAGTATTTGACCCCCTCTGCAAAACATGACTTAGTACTTGGTGGCAAAACCCTTGTGGGCAATCACAGAGGTCAGACGTTTCTTGTAGTTGGCCACCGGGTTTGCACACATCTCAGAAGGGATTTTGTCCCACTCCTCTTTGCAGATCCTCTCCAAGTCATTAAGGTTTCGAGGCTGACGTTTGGCAACTCGAACCTTCAGCTCCCTCCACAGATTTTCTATGGGATTAAGGTCTGGAGACTGGCTAGGCCACTCCAGGACCTTAATGTGCTTCTTCTTGAGCCACTCCTTTGTTGCCTTGGCCGTGTGTTTTGGGTCATTGTCATGCTGGAATACCCATCCACGACCCATTTTCAATGCCCTGGCTGAGGGAAGGAGGTTCTCACCCAAGATTTGACGGTACATGGCCCCATCCATCATCCCTTTGATGCGGTGAAGTTGTCCTGTCCCCTTAGCAGAAAAACACCCCCAAAACATAATGTTTCCACGTCCATGTTTGACGGTGGAGATGGTGTTCTTGGGGTCATAGTCAGCATTCCTCCTCCTCCAAACACGGCGAGTTGAGTTGATGCCAAAGAGCTCCATTTTGGTCTCATCTGACCACAACATTTTCACCCAGTTGTGCTCTGAATCATTCAGATGTTCATTGGCAAACTTCAGACGGGCATGTATATGTATTTTTGAGCAGGGGGACCTTGCGGGCGCTGCAGGATTTCAGTCCTTCACGGCGTAGTGTGTTACCAATTGTTTTCTTGGTGACTATGGTCCCAGCTGCCTTGAGATCATTGACAAGATCCTCCCATGTAGTTCTGGGCTGATTCCTCACCGTTCTCATGATCATTGCAACTCCACAAGGTGAGATCTTGCATGGAGCCCCAGGCCGAGGGATATTGACAGTTATTTTGTGTTTCTTTCATTTGCGAATAATCGCACCAAATGTTGTCACCTTCTCACCAAGCTGCTTGGCGGTGGTCTTGTAGCCCATTCCAGCCTTGTGTAGGTCTACAATCTTGTCCCTGACATCCTTGGAGAGCTCTTTGGTCTTGGCAATGGTGGAGAGTTTGGAATCTGATTGATGGATTGCTTCTGTGGACAGGTGTCTCTTACAGGTAACAAGCTGCGGTTAGGAGCACTCCCTTTAAGAGTGGGCTCCTAATCTCAGCTCGTAACCTATATAAAAGACACCTGGGAGCCAGAAATCTTTCTGATTGAGAAGGGGTCAAACACTTATTTCCCTCATTAAAATGCAAATCAATTTATAACATTTTTGACATGCGTTTTTCTGGATATTTTGTTGTTATTCTGTCTCTCACTGTTCAAATATAGACTGATCATTTCTTTGTCAGTGGGCAAATGTACAAAATCAGCAGGGGATCAAATACTTTTTCCCCCCACTGTACAGATATAGATGGCACACACAAATACTCTCACACCCTCTATTTTTCTCTCAGAGAAGTTGAGATGTTGCTCCTGACATGTCTGACACAAACTCAGACCGAACTATACAAATACCTCTCTCTCTCTCTCTCTCTCTCTCTCTCTCTCTCTCTCTCTCTCTCTCTCTCTCTCTCTCTCTCTCTCTCTCTCTCTCTCTCTCTCTCTCTCTCTCTCTCTCTCTCTCTCTCTCTCTCTCTCTCTCTCAGAGATTTCTGCTACTGAACTGAAGTGTTGGGGTGAGTTGGGGACAGACAACAGCAAGATCGACAGGTTTTTATCATCAAGATACTTTAAAGTAAAGTCATAAAGAGATATAAAAATAATAAAGAGATAAATAAAGAGACATAAAAAGCAGACCTCTCCCTCTCTCTTTCTCCCTCTCAGAGATGCTGCTTCTGAACTCAAGTGAACTGAAGTGTCGGGGTGAGTTGGGGACAGACAATAGCAAGATCAAAAGGTTTTCATGACATTAAAAGCAGACTGACACACACACTCAGACCGAACTATACAAACCCCACAGTCGCTCTCTCTCTCTTTCTCTTTCTCTCTGGCTATTAACATCTCTTGCTACTTCTCTCTCTCTCTCTGTCTCTGTCTCTCTCTCTGTCTCTCTTTCTCCCTCTCAGAGATGCTGCAACTGAACTGAAGTGAATTGAAGTGAACTGAAGTGTTGGGGTGAGTTGGGGACAGACAATCGCAAGATCAACAGGTTTTATCATCAAGATACTGAATGGTAAAGTGGTAAAGAGATTACATAAAATGCAGACCGACACACATTCAGACAGAACTATTCAAACACCACAGTCACATACTCTCCTTCTCTCTTTTGCCCTTTCTCTCTCTCTCTCCCTCTCTCACGCTTCACTCACTCACTCACTCACTCACTCACTCACTCACTCTCACTCACTCACTCACTCACTCACTCACTCACTCACGCTTCTCACTCACTCTCACTCACTCACTCACTCACTCCCTCACTCCCTCACTCACTCACTCACTCACTCACTCACTCACTCACTCACTCACTCACTCACTCACTCACTCACTCACTCACTCACTCAATCTATATCCCTCTCACTCTGTTTCTCCCTCCCTCTCTCTCTCTATTTCTCCCTCTATCTATAAACACACCCTTTTTAAACAATTCGTAGATAGATCTTTCTTCGGAGCTATCTGAGCTCATTCAGATGAGACATCAGGACTGTGCCAAAGCAAGGAAAACTGACTCTGTAGTGGACTGGCAATCTTTCAGACAACTTAGAAACAGATGTACTATCTCCATTAAGAAAGTGACTCTGCTGGTGATCCTTCTACATTTTGGAAAACAGTAAATGCACTGAAGCGTGGAAATTATTCTTCCCTGCCTAAGCAAGTTCTGTCTGACTCTGGCATCATAACTGAGAAGAATGGGATAAGTCATCATGTTATCTCTGGCAGGCGTTTTTTGTCACGTCCTGACCAGTATAAGGGGTTATTGGTTATTGTAGTTTGGTCAGGGCGTGGCAGGGGGTGTTTGGTTTGTGTGTTTCAGGGTTATGTTTTAGTTTTTCTATTTCTATGATTCTATCTAGCTTTTCTATGTCTATGTTGGTTTTGGTAGGACCTCCAATTAGAGACAGCTGGCTGTCGTTGCCTCTAATTGGAGGCCATATTTAGTTGGGTTAGTTTTCTCTTGTGTTTTGTGGGTGGTTGTCTCCTGTATAGTCTGTGCACCTTACAAGATTGTTTTCGTCATTTATTTTGTTTAAGTGTTTTTTCCTTTAATAAAAGAAGAAGATGATAAATATACCCGCTGCATTTTGGTCCACTCCTTACGACGACCGTTACAGTTTTATTTGACAGAAACTGTGGTTTAATTGATCCTGCAATTTGGATTTATATTTTGATGGGTGTCTTTTCTGTAATTCAGGGCTTATCTGTAAAATAGACCTTGGTCTCAGCATGACTCCCTGATAAAATAAAGATAAAATAATCATCTCTCTCTCCTCCCACCCCTCCCTCTCTCTCTCACAGAGATTTCTGCTACTGAACTGAAGTGTTGGGGTGAGTTGGGGACAGACAACAGCAAGATCGACAGGTTTTTATCATCAAGATACTGTAAAGTAAAGTCATAAAGAGACATAGAAAGCTCTCTCTCCACATACACCCATGCTCACAGATACACTCATGAACGCACAAATGGACATCAGACAATGTACACTACCTGAGATTTTATTGCTGCAACTACACATGAAGCTGCAAGACCCAGATGTCACTCATTGGCCTTTTTATTTATAGATAGACCCACATACATCCCACCATTCATCATGAAGCGTACAGTGCCTTCTCTGTGTGTGGGGTGGGGTGGGGGGGTGGGATAAAAGGATGAGTACGGAGATGACTGAGCTGTATAATCCCCAGGCTAACAGACACACTGGGTAGAGAAGGCCTCTGCATTAACAGGCCTGCTCTCAAGGGTAGGCCTATCCATCAGCCCTGATTGCCTGGCTGTGTGGTTTACAATGGAACCACACACACACACACTTGTTCAATTGGGGCCAGATACTGTATACATTAAAAAGGCTTTGAGACTATTCAGGCCTCAACACATACCACACACACTTTCATACTCCTCTAAATAATATAGGGTCACAGACACACATAAACAAACCACACGCACGCACGCACGCACACAAACACGCACACACATTTTTGATTACGTAGGGGCCACACCACACCTAAATCATGAATCTCCTCCTTTGAATTGGATTCCTTCGTCCTTCAGTGTTATTTCAAATGCCGTGGTTACATGGATCATCTCCGTTCAACACACCCACAGATCTCTCTCGGCCCTGCCTGACACAGTGGAAACATACTGGCACGCACACAGAGCCCACCCAAAGACACGCACCACAAGATTAACAAAACATGCAAATATCTGCTCGATCTATCACCTCAATCCCTCGCGTGTTTTCCACATGCATATGTAGTCGCATCATTAACATGAACACTAAAGGGCCTCATGAGCTTCATTTCAAGGTTTCCCATTTGAACGGTAATCCTTCAGAAAACAGAGGCATTGTTTTCTAACAGGGGACCGAAGGGGACCGTAGAAGCAGTTGAAAATGTTAATAAACTTGAGAGGTTTAGCGCCATGTTGGCCATAAAGTCCTTTGAGCGTGAAATGGAAGGATGGGTTCCCCCCCCCCCTAAACGATATCCTGACCTGAGGGGGTGGGGGAACCTGGAGAGAGTGTCCAGTCCTGCTTGCTGGCCCAACCAGGCGCAAAACAACAGCTGAAATGGCTAACACATGTGGTCCAGCTATTACATTCTTTGTGAAGTCAGCAGTCGCTGGGGGTGGATAGGGCCTGCTGAAGACCTTAGAGAGTTGTTTGCGCTGTGTGTGTGTGTGTGTGTGTGTGTGTGTGTGTGTGTGTGTGTGTGTGTGTGTGTGTGTGTGTGTGTGTGTGTGTGTGTGTGTGTGTGTGTGTGTGTGTGTGCGTGCGCGCGTGCGTGCGTGCGTGTGTGCACGTACGCGTGCGTTTGGTCATATCTGTGTGTGTCTTCTCTGGGACTTTGTAAAAGCAACCCCAGAGTGTAACCTCTTAGCTTCTACTTCCGCTGATTTATCAAACTCTTGCAGTTTTATGTGCAGATCTACAGAACTGCTACGACTTGGGAAACGAGCTGACAGCATTGCTGTCGTGAGACCAAACCACTGAGACTTAAGTGAATATATAACAGTTTGTTTTTGTAACAGAGGCCCTTATTCGGCATGACTTATGTTTTTCCATTACATATTTTCCATTCAGGCCTAATGAATGGTATTAAATGATCCATTCTTTAATTTAATGACATGTACAGTGTTGAAATAAATTCAGGTCATGTGTCTTTTTCACGAGTACAAAGCCCTTTTCCCACTATGGATTTAAACCGTCAGAACTCACATTATAAGTCTGGTACACTTCTAATACCCTACACACACTGTGCACGCAAGTACAGCCACTTTATTAACACACACACACACACAAACACACAGAGAGAGAGAGATCCTACACCTTACTCACACGTTACTCAGGCACCACAAAAACCCACTGTTCAAACACCCTGCCTGCACACACTGGGCCTGTTTGCACTCAGGCTTTGGCGAACGGGAATGTTGTGGTCTTTCAGAACCCAACTGAAATGCCAAACCGTGTGTGCCAAGATGTTGAAGTGCCTGGTTTTCCTCACACCCCTAACAGAGATGTAATCAGCAACCCTAGATCTCACACTAGGGAGCACACACGCACACTGGCATGCACACTAATGCACGCACGCATGCACAAACATGCACACACATTGACATTAAACATCAGCAGCAGGGAACGGGCTGTGTAAACAAAGGCTGGGTAAGGAGGAGGCCAAGCCTTCAAACAGTCCACACTCACCCCAGCAGCCTGGGATCAGCTCTGTTGATCGGAGGCCAGGGGTTTGGAGAGAGAGGAGTGGAGGAGAGAGCAAAGATGGGGTGGGAGAAAGGTACAGTACGGAGTTAGACAGTATGTGAGCGGATGATATTGAGAGAATGAGCTAGGTAGGGAGGTAGGATGGAGATGGTGAAAGAAAAAGCGACTGAAGTATGGCAAACTGAGACTTTAGAGAAATGAATACTGTTCCTTGGATATGGTCGCTAACAGTGCTGTTCACTCTGTCTTTTCTGGAAATCCCCTCCACATCACCAAAGGTGTCAAAAGCGAAACCTAATCTAGGTTCAATAACAATTCCAACACCAGCCCTTACAGATAACTCTTTAAAGGCAGACTCCAGTCTCAATTTTCACCTCATTTAATACATGATTTACTTAACAAAAGTCGCATCTCAAAAGGTGGTCCAGATATCCTCATGACATGGCACAAGGAGGGATTATCTCTGACGTATAGAGAGATGGGGGGAACAGAGAAGGGGGGATGGTGTGTGTGTGTGTCTGCTTGAGTGTGTGTTTGTGTGTGTGCATACATTTCTATGTGTTTGTCTTCTCCAAGACTGTGTGTGAGCTAGCAGGCACCAGTGCGAGGCCTGATCGCAACACTCAACTGAAAGGAATGTCCCTCAGGCTCCAGCTGGGCTGAAGTCACCTGTTGGCTCTTGTCTGATACTGATTTAATGATGGAGTTGGGAAACTCTTCAGCTTCACTATGACACTGCTCTGGGGTTTTTCCACACACACATACAAACACAAACACACACTAGGTAGTGCAAAAATGCAACTCCAGAGAAGTAAGTTTGGCGACATCAGTCATTTTCAGTGTCTTTCATCGAATGAAAATGGATATTCTTGGCATGCTCGATTGCGTTGTCGTTTTCGAGCTACTTCAATTAAAAGGAGCACATCTGCACAGCCAGTATCAGTACAGTGTTATCATAGCACGTCTACTGCATGAGGATGATGAATGTATATTTACTCTGACCGAGTTGCCCCTTTTAGACAACAATGAATATGATTATATGGACAGGGGGAACTGATCCTAGATCAGCACCGTTCCTACTCTGAGAAGCTTTATGAATACAGGCCTTGGCCTCTCTGAACAGTATTGTCGAAGCAGCAGGTTTTAGGTATAGTCTTCATGGGTGCTTGCTGCCACACTGGTCAACCTTATCCTGTATTCCCTCAGGGCTGGAACAATAGGTCACATCAGGCCAAGTGCACTCAACCCATTCTGTGGGGCATGCTCAAGTAATAGTGTGTGTGTACACTACCGGTTAAAAGCTTTAGAACACTTACACATTGAAGGGTTTTTCTTTCTTTTTACCATTTTCTACGTTGTAGAATAAAACTATGAAATAACACATATGGAATCATTTAGGAAACAAAAAAGTGTTAAACAAATCAAAATATATTTTATATTTGAGATTCTTCAAATAGCCACCCTTTGCCTTGATGAGAGCTTTGCACACTCTTGGCATTCTCTCAACCAGTTTCATCTGGAATGTTTTTCCAACAGTCTTGAAGGAGTTCCCACATACGCTGAGCACTTGTTGGCGGCTTGTCCTTCACTCTGCGGTCCAACTCATCCCAAACCATCTCAATTTGGTTGATGTCGGGGTATTTTGGAGGCCAAGTCATCTGATGCAGCACTCCATCATTCTCCTTCTTGGTAAAATAGCCCTTACACAGCCTGGAGGTGTCTTGGGTTCATTGTCCTGTTGAAAAACAAATGATAGTCCCACTAAGCCCAAACCAGATGGGATGGCGTATCGCTGCAGAATGCTATGGTAGCCATGCTGGTTAAGTGTGCCTTGAATTCTAAATACATCACAGATAGTGTCACAAGCAAAGCACCCCCACACCATAACATCTCCTCCTCCATGCTTTACGGTGGGAAATACACATACTCAGATCATCCATTCACCCACACCTCGTCTCACAAAGACACGGAGGTTGGATAAAAAAAATCGCAAATCTCCAATTTGGACTCCAGACAAAAGGACAAGTTTCCATCGGTCTAATGTCCATCGCTCATGTTTCTTAGCCCAAGCAAGTCTCTTCTTATTATTGTTGTCCTTTAGTAGTGGTTTCTTTGCAGCAATTCAACCATGAAGGCCTGATTCACACAGTCTCCTCTGTACAGTTCATGTTGAGATGTGTCTGTTACTTGAACTCTGTGAAGCATTTATTTGGGCTGTAATTTCTGAGGCTAGTAACTCTAATGAGCAGAGGTAACTCTGGGTCTTCCGTTCCTGTGGCGGTCCTCATGAGAGCCAGTTTCACCATAACGCTTGATGGTTTTTGCGAGTGCACTTGAAGAAACTCCCAAAGTTCTTGAAATTTTCCATATTGACTGACCTTCATGTCTTAAAGTAAGGATGGACTGTTGTTTCTCTTTGCTTATTTCAGCTGTTCTTACCATAATATGGACTTGGTAAAAATAAAGGAAACACTTGTATGAGTAGGTGTTCTAAAGCTTTTAACCGGTAGTGTATCTGTGCGTGCGTGTGCACTTGTGTGTATTTGTAAGCCTCCGATAACATCTCCCAATCATAAAACCTTTTGCTCCTACGGGTGCGTCAGACCCAGAGAGACAGGAAATTGCAGTGGAATTTTGAGTTTATTACAACCGAGCCCGTTCAAAGGAAAGCCAACAAAAGAATCACACAAATCTGTACATTTATTAGAGTGGAATCCATCTCGGAGCATACATCACTGCTGCTCTGAATTCCCTTATACCCCAGCAGAGCAATCACAGTATGAGTTCATAAATCAACCTGGGTCTCCCCCTCAGGAACACGGCAAAGAAATACAAGTTTTATATGAACACAGCAGGTGACTGTTTCTCCACTCATTTCTCTACTCATCACATTGTAACCAATGTAAAGTGTAGCATGGAAAGCATTGACAGCCAGGACAATATTGAAAGAATAACTCTACTGTATGTGGATGGATATGACAGATATGTGTTTTCTTTTTGTCCCCCCCAGACTTTTGTTTGTGCAATCTTCACCTAGAGCCACTGGCACATAACACTCTACTCAACAAATTGGATGCAGTCTATCACAGTGCCATCCGTTTTGTCACCAAAGCCCCATATACTACCCACCACTGCGATCTGTACGCTCTCGTTGGCTGGCCCTCGCTTCATACTCGTCGCCAAACCCATTGGCTACAGGTCATCTACAAGTCTCTGCTAGGTAAAGCCCCGCCTTATTTCAGCTCACTGGTCACCATAGCAGCACCCACCCATAGCACGCGCTCCAGCAGGTATATCTCACTGGTCAACCCCAAAGCCAATTCTTCCTTTGGCCACCTTTCCTTCCAGTTCTCTGCTGCCAATGACTGGAACGAATTGCAAAAATCACTGAAGCTGGAGACTCATATCTCCCTCACTAGCTTTAAGCACCAGCTGTCAGAGCAGCTCACAGATCACTGCGCCTGTACATAGCCCATCTGTAAATAGCCCATCCAACTACCTCATCCCCATACTGTATGTATTTATTTATCTTGCTCCTTTGCACCCCAGTATCTCTACTTGCACCTTCATCTTCTGCACATCTACTATTCCAGTGTTTAATTGCTATACTGTAATTACTTCTCCGCCATGGCCTATTTATTGCCTTATCCCTTATCCTACCTGATTTGTACATACTGTATATAGACTATTTTTTGACTGTATGTCTGTATTATGTATTATTGACTGTATGTCTGTTTATTCCATGTGTAACTCTGTGTTGTTGTATGTGTCGAACTGGTTTGCTTTATCTTGACCAGGTCGCAGTTGCAAACGAGACCCTGGTATAATAAATGTGAAATTTAAAAAAATGTAAAAACATAACACAGACATAAACAAGATATAGAGTAGTCAGGTTACAGAGTTACAGGAGTCTTGATAAGTACACATGGTGCATGCACGCACACACACACACACACACACACACACACACACACACACACACACACACACACACACACACACACACACACACTTCAGGAAACAGCAGAGGGGGCACCCCCCTATGCACATCGAAGGGACAGCAGTGGAGAAGGTGGAAAGTTTTAAGTTCCTCGACGTACACATCACAGACAAACTGAAATGGTCCACCCACACAGACAGCGTGGTGAGAAGGCGCAACAGCGCCTCTTCAACCTCAGGAAGCTGAAGAAATTTGTCTTGTCACCCAAAACCCTGACAAACTTTTACAGATGCACAATCAAGAGAATCCTGTCGGGCTGTATCACCGCCTGGTACAGCAGCTGCTCCACCCACAACCGGAAGGCTCTCCAGAGGGTGGTGTGGTCTGCACAACGCATCACCGGGTGCAAACTACCTGCCCTCCAGGACACCTACAGCACCCAATGTCACAGGAAGGCCAAAAAGATCAAGGACAACAACCACCCGAGCCACTGCCTGTTCACACCGTTACCATCCAGAAGGCGAGGTCAGTACAGGTGCATCAAATCTGGGACCGAGAGACTGAAAAACAGCTTCTATCTCAAGGCCATCAGACCGCTAAACAGCAATCACTAATTCAGAGAGGCTGCTGCCTACATTGAGGCCCAATCACTGGCCACTTTAATAAATGGATCACTAGTCACTTTATACAATGCACTCTAAATAATGGCACTTTAATAATGTTTACATATCTTACATTACTCATATCACATCTATATACTGTATTTTATACCATCTATTGCACCATTGCCATCGCTCATCCATATACTTACATGTACATATTCTTATTCCCCCCTTTAGATTTGTGTGTATTAGGTAGTTGTTGTGGAATTGTTAGATTACGTGTTAGATATTACTGTTAGATACTATTGTTAGATGTTACTGCACTGTCGGAACTAGAAGCACAAGCATTTCGGTACATTCACTAGCCATTAGTACGTGGCAAATAACATTTGATTTGATTTGACACACACATACACACTGCCATAAAAACACTGCCACACACACACACACACACACACACACACACACACACACACACACACACACACACACACACACACACACACACACACAGTATTAGCTATTGTGTTGCTGACAGTTCAGAAGGGTTTCCAGACCTATTAAACCTTGTGTTTACGTCACCAGGACATGGCTAGAAGTAAGGGAATGTTTTCTCCCTTTCCTCTGCTTTCTATCCAAACGCTCTCTCCTAATAACTACTCAGCAATAAGGGTTAATCCTAATCGCCAGAGTCCTTAGACACACAGGGGCTCTTTGTTTCACTGGGCAGAATAAAATGCTTTTTTTCACAGATAAAGTCTTGAAAAGAAGAAAGACTTCAATCATGACCGTGGTCAAATAAGCTATAAAAATATTTTTGATTTGCTGTTTTGAAACGAGTTAGCCGCACTTCAAATGAAATGTGCTGAGGGTTTACTCTAAAGTGATCTGTAATGGATTAGGTAATATGAAGGCGGTGTGTGGATGGGGGCCTTGGTTCATGAGTGATTTATGTGTGTGTTATACTGTACAGTGCCTTCGGAAAATATTCAGACCCCTTAACATTAACATTTTGTTACGTAACAGCCTTGTTGTAAAATTGATTAAATTGTTTTTTCCCCTCATCAATCTACAAACAATACCCCATAATGACAAAGCAAAAACAGGATTTTTGAAATGTTTGCTAATTTATTCAAAATAAAACCTGAATTATCACATTTACATAAGTATTCAGACCCTTTACTCAGTACTTTGTTGAAGCACCTCTGGCAGCGATTACAGCCTCAACTCTTCTTGGGTATGACGTTACAAGCTTGGCACACCTGTATTTGGGGAGTTTCTCCCATTTTTCTCTGCAGATCCTCTCAAGCTCTGTCAGGTTGGATGGGGAGTGACACTGCACAGCTATTTTCAGGTCTCTTCAGAGATGTTCGATTGGGTTCAAGTCAGGGCTTTGACTGGGCCACTCAAGGATATTCAGAGACTTGTCCCAAAGCCACTCCTGCATTGTCTTGGCTGTGTGCTTAGGGTCGTTGTCTTTTTGGAAGGTGAACCATCGCCCCAGTCTGAGGTCCTGAGCGCTCTGGAGCAGGTTTTCATCAAGGATCTCTCTGTACTTTGCTCCATTCATCTTTGCCTCGATCCTAACTAGTCTCCCAGTCCCTGCCGCTGAAAACATCCCCACAGCATGACGCTGCCACCACCATGCTTCACCGTAGGGATGGTGCCAGGTTAACTCCAGATGTGACGCTTGGCATTCAGGCCAAAGAGTTTAGTTTTGGTTTTGTCAGACCAGATAATCTTGTTTCTCATTGTCTGAGAGTCTTTGGGTGCTTTTTGGCAAACTCCAAGCAGGCTGTCATGTGCCTTTTACTGAGGAGTGGCTTCTGTCTGGCCACTCTACCATAAAGGCCTGATTGGTGGAGTACTGCAGAAATGGTTGTCCTACTGGAAGGTTCTCCCATCTCCACACAGGAACTCTAGAGCTCTGTCAGAGTGACCATCAGGTTCTTGGTCACCTCCCTGACCAAGGCCCTTTAAAAAAAAGTATATATATATATACTGCTCAAAAAAATAAAGGGAACACTTAAACAACACAATGTAACTCCAAGTCAATCACACTTCTGTGAAATCAAACTGTCCACTTAGGAAGCAACACTGATTGACAATAAATTTCACATGCTGTTGTGCAAATGGAATAGACAACAGGTGGAAATTATAGGCAATAAAGCAAGACACCCCCAATAAAGGAGTGGTTCTGCAGGTGGAGACCACAGACCACTTCTCAGTTCCTATGCTTCCTGGCTGATGTTTTGGTCACTTTTGAATGCTGGCGGTGCTTTCACTCTAGTGGTAGCATGAGACGGAGTCTACAACCCACACAAGTGGCTCAGGTAGTGCAGCTCATCCAGGATGGCACATCAATGTGAGCTGTGGCAAGAAGGTTTGCTGTGTCTGTCAGCGTAGTGTCCAGAGCATGGAGGCGCTACCAGGAGACAGGCCAGTACATCAGGAGACGTGGAGGAGGCCGTAGGAGGGCAACAACCCAGCAGCAGGATCGCTACCTCCGCCTTTGTGCAAGGAGGAGCAGGAGGAGCACTGCCAGAGCCCTGCAAAATGACCTCCAGCAGGCCACAAATGTGCATGTGTCTGCTCAAACGGTCAGAAACAGACTCCATGAGGGTGGTATGAGGGCCCGACGTCCACAGGTGGGGGTTGTGCTTACAAACCAACACCGTGCAGGACGTTTGGCATTTGCCAGAGAACACCAAGATTGGCAAATTCACCACTGGCGCCCTGTGCTCTTCACAGATGAAAGCAGGTTCACACTGAGCACATGTGACAGACGTGACAGAGTCTGGAGACGCCGTGGAGAACGTTCTGCTGCCTGCAACATCCTCCAGCATGACCGGTTTGGCGGTGGGTCAGTCATGGTGTGGGGTGGCATTTCTTTGGGGGGCCGCACAGCCCTCCATGTGCTCGCCAGAGGTAGCCTGACTGCCATTAGGTACCGAGATGAGATCCTCAGACCCCTTGTGAGACCATATGCTGGTGCGGTTGGCCCTGGGTTCCTCCTAATGCAAGACAATGCTAGACCTCATGTGGCTGGAGTGTGTCAGCAGTTCCTGCAAGAGGAAGGCATTGATGCTATGGACTGGCCCGCCCGTTCCCCAGACCTGAATCCAATTGAGCACATCTGGGACATCATGTCTCGCTCCATCCACCAACGCCACGTTGCACCACAGACTGTCCAGGAGTTGGCGGATGCTTTAGTCCAGGTCTGGGAGGAGATCCCTCAGGAGACCATCCGCCACCTCATCAGGAGCATGCCCAGGCATTGTAGGGAGGTCATACAGGCACGTGGAGGCCACACACACTACTGAGCCTCATTTTTACTTGTTTTAAGGACATTACATCAAAGTTGGATCAGCCTGTAGTGTGGTTTTCCACTTTAATTTTGAGTGTGACTCCAAATCCAGACCTCCATGGGTTGATAAATTGGATTTCCATTGATTATTTTTGTGTGATTTTGTTGTCAGCACATTCAACTATGTAAAGAAAAAAGTATTTAATAAGATTATTTCTTTCATTCAGATCTAGGATGTGTTGTTTAAGTGTTCCCTTTATTTTTTTGAGCAGTGTATTTCACCTTTCTTTAACCAGGAAGGCTAGTTGAAAACAAGTTCTCATTTACAACTGCGACCTGGCCAAGATAAAGCAAAGCAGTTCGACACGTACAACAACACAGAGTTACACATGGAATAAACAAACATACAGTCAATAATACAGTAGAAAAAGTATATATACAGTGTGTGCAAATGAGGTAAGATAAGGGAGTTAAGGCAATAAACTAGGCCATAGTGGCGAAGTAATTACGATATAGCAATTAAACACTGGAGTGATAGATGTGCAGAAGATGAATGTGCAAGTAGAGATACTGGGGTGCAAAGGAGCAAAATAAATAAATAAATACAGTATGGGGATGAGGTAGTTGGATGGGCTATTTACAGATGGGCTATATACCTTCTCCCTCGATTGCTCAGTTTGGCCGTGCGGCCAGCTCTAGGAAGAGTCTTGGTGGTTCCAAACATCTTTCATTTAAGAATGATCAAGGCCACTGTGTTCTTGGAAACCTTCAATGCTGCAGACATTTTTTGGTACCCTTTCCCAGATCTGTGCCTTGACAAAATCCTGTCTCGGAGCTCTACGGTGAATCATTTTGTCCTCATGGCTTGGTTTTTGCTCTGATGATCAATGGAAACAGGATGCACCTATGCTTAATTTTTAGTCTCATAGCAAAAGGGGTGAAAACATATGTAATTAAGGTATTTCTGTTTTTCTGTTTAATAAACTAGCAAAAAATCTGTTTTCGCTTTGTCATTATGGGGTGTTGTTGTAGATTGCTGAGGATTTTGATTTATTTAATCCATTTTAGAATAAGGCTGTAACATAACAAAATGTGGAAAAAGTCAAGGGGTCTGAAAACTTTCCCAATGCACTGTATGTGTGAACATGAAGCGTTGATCTCCAGTTAAAATCCCTGTTTTGCCTGACTCCCCGCCAAGGAGAAGGTGAGGATAGAGCATAGTAGGAGGTTTCATACACTAGGAAAAGGACTCTTTACTCCTAAACCAACAAAACCGGATTACAAATCCATTGAAAATGAAGTGTACAAGTCAAGTGTACTTCATAAAAATAAAAATAAATAAAAAAATGAATACGGCACATTAAGTACTGTGGTTTGTTTTTGCCAGAATATATGCATATCCTTGTCTGAGTCACCTATGCCCTAAGGTTCTAAAACATCCAGATTGACTGCTGTTCTAACAGACACGACTCACAGCCAGTCAAAACACAAACAGTATTCTGTGTTCGTTTCCCTTTGCTCCGCCAAAATAATATGAATCATAGCATACATTATATTGTTGCCATCAGGCTTTGCCATTCAAAGACTGCCAAGGCCTTTTAGTCACTCTCTATTTCAAGTGCGGTTTCACTGTTCAGAGTGCCAGGGAGTGGCCAGGGCCAGAATCCAAGGCCAGAAGTCACTGAGTTCACAATATCACAGTGTCTGTCATTTCCTGTAAGGCCAGAGGAGATGTCCTTGCTGTGTGGAACAAGGCTGGGTCTCCCCCCTGTCCAAACTTGTTCAGGAGTTTGTCCTGCTGTGTACCAGGAAATTGCTCCATTCTTAGGGAGAAACCACAAGTTTGTTTGTTGCCGTCCTCCTTACAGACACTGGAAAACCACAGACATACACAACAGCCCGCAGAGCCATCACCACCGGCACACACACGCGGCTGTGCGAACAAACAACACACGCTCACACACACGCACTTAGAGGACAGGTATTGCCTTGACATGCTGACAAATGGCTGTGTGTCTTTTTAGTGGCTTAGTGCCCAGCTATATTGTTCTCCGTAGCAGTACTAGAGGCTGTTGGAGACCTGATGACGAATCTATGGCTCTTTAGTAGAGCCATTTCCTGTTTACACTCCAGCGGCTTTAAACAACTACTGCAGTCTGACGCATTCTCTGTGAGTGTGTTTTCTATGTCCCTGTCTGTGCATGTGTGCTTGTCCTACTGTCTACGTTTGATTTGTGGTTTTGCTATGTTTAAAAGCTCAATAGAGACATTAGCTATGGTCTACAATCATGATACTGAAAACAAATATTATTTTTCGGATCGTTTTTCTCTCCATTTGTTTTTTAGCTATGAACTCAGTGAGCTGCGCTGTTATTTCTATTCAAAACCCAAAATTGCCCCCCATCTGGAATGATAATAAAGACAGCAGCAAATAGCATTCATCAGGGTGTGAATCACGATGAAAATAAACAGTTAAGGTGAAGCTGACTTGTAGGTATGTATATGAATAAGATTTATTTTGGTTGTATTACAGCAGTGAACCACATACACGTTATAAAGTAGGTTGACCCTTACCATGTTCTCCCTTCTCTCCACACACACACACAAACATGACCCATGTGTGAGAAACCTACATCAGCCTCTGATCACTACCCTGCACTTGGAGAGACAGTGTAAACATCATGACTATTAGCAGAGGAATCTTTATTCTCTGGAGGGTTTAAGCGTTGTTTTTCCTGTGTTTATGTATCTTTCTGTGAATAGCTGTATGTACGCTTGATGAGAGGGCCTATGTTCAGAGTGACCGTGTGTGTGTGTGTGTGTGTGTGTGTGTGTGTGTGTGTGTGTGTGTGTGTGTGTGTGTGTGTGTGTGTGTGTGTGTGTGTGTGTGTGTGTGTGTGTGTGTGTGTGTAGGGAGGATCCTGTAATGCATCCCGGAATACGACGCGTTAGTAAGATAAAACACCTTCCTTTGCTTGTTTCTCTCCATGTGCATGTTCATGTTCTGTCCAATGTGACCCAGTCTGAGGGCACAGGGGCCCGGCCTGGACGAGCTGTTTAAATCAGCCCTGAGTTATGGGCGATGGGACCCTCAGCCAGGTCACCCGTGATACAAGTCAGTATTTGACGTCCATCCGTGTCTGAGGACGACGTGGAAACCGTCCACTGGGGGGCAACTAGGGGATGGCGGGAGGCACATTTGGAGTTAAGGCCCAAACTTTACATAAAAAATCATAGAAATTTGACGTCTGGAACAACTTAGAAATTTGACGTTTGAGAAACATGGATGAATATCTAATTCTGACGTGAGACTGTATTTATTTTACAGTTTGTGCTCGGGTAAATAGAAAATTCATCACTCCCCCGCCCCACTGGAGAACAGGCTAGGAGAGAAGGCTAATGAATGCTCTGTCAAGATAGCGAAGAGGAGGAGAGGTGAACTGGATGTGGATGGACTGGAGGACTAGATGGTTGATAAGACTACCAGACACCGTAACGTACTCCTTCCTGCTTCATTAGTTTCCACTCCCTTGGTTAGGCAACCAGTGGCAGACTCCTTTCCCCATCTTCAGCGCCAAATGTTATGACAGAAATTCTACAGACGACTACTTGGGGCTGAGCTCACTTTACAGAACAACTCTTCATTGCGACTTTCAAAATGTGTCTCAGAATGTTGGTGCCGTGAAGCACAATAACAACAGCGTAGCCAATTCATTCAGTATATACGGTGCATGACAGCCTTCACCAGTTTGTTGGAAAAGGGGTAGGGGAAAGACATAGGTTCACTTTCTTTCCTGTTCCTCCACCGACTCCCTCGGCTCAGCCACTAGGCCCTCACTGGAGCTGACTGCAGTTAGCCTCAATAAAACAAGGAGTTATTTTCAAGGAAACGTCAACAGTCCATCTGGAAGAACTTTAAACACCGTTCCAACAATCTGCCAAGACGTCGTTATAACGCTGAGAAAAAAAATATGACTGGATGTAATAGGGTGTAGCAATCAGTGTGTGTGTGTGTGTGTGTGTGTGTGTGTGTGTGTGTGTGTGTGTGTGTGTGTGTGTGTGTGTGTGTGTGTGTGTGTGGTGTGTGTGTGTGTGTGTGTGTGTGTGTGTGTGTGTGTGTGTGTGCGTGCGTGCGTATGTGTGTGTGTTTTATGTGTGTGTGCTTGTGTGTTTGCCTGTGTATGTGTGTGTGTTTGTACCAGTATCGTGTATTCATTGATGCCAAGTAATAAAAAATAATACATAAATAAGGTATCATTTGTCTCTCTGTGTTTCATAGTTTTCCTTGAATTCACAAGAGGCTGAATGTCTCACCGAAGAAAGCATACAGCGAAACAGCGCCCCTCTGTCTCCGTATGTGTAGCCCATCTACCTGATGCTGTCTGGTTAAAAAGAGTATGACATTGTTGCCGCCCGTACCATTGAATGCAAGGGAAGCCAGTGAGCATTTCGCTTCCTTTAGCTATTATATAAAAATTTTAAAAAACAATCTGCGTTGAGCTAAACTGAGTGAGCTGAACTGTGAATAGTCCAGGCGCAACAAAAAAAAGTGTCAATGGAAGCCAGTTTGGATTTGGCTTCATACCAATCACATCAAATCAAAAGCAAACTGTTATTGACAGAAAAAAATGAATTGTTACATCTCATTGTGTCAATGTCCTCCGGTGGCTAGCTAGCTAAAGTTGTCTCTTTCCTAAATTAGCCATGGATGGAGACAGGGATTTGGACTTCATACATTGTGCCCCTGGCCTGAAAGGATGGAAGTTCAAAATATAGCTACTGTAGATATAGTGGGCCAATGTTAACTAGCTGGCTCATTGTTGCCCATGAAAGGAAGTTAGGCTAGTGAGCAAGCATTTTAGCCAGGTAGCCTAGAACAACAAATAATAAAAGTGTGTACTGTAGGACAGAGTGAAAGACCCTTTAGCCAACATGAAACTGGTGCCCCTGCGCATTAACTTTGTACCTGTACCCCTGTACAGTCTCGCTATTGTTATTTTACTGCTGCTCTTTAATTACTTGTTCCTTTCATTTCTTATTCTTATTCGTATTTTTCAACTGCATTGTTGGTTAGCGGCTCGTAAGTAAGCATTTCACTGTAAGGTCTACACCTGTTGTATTCGGCGGATGTGACTAATAAAATGTGATTTGATTTGATTTGAACGAGAGGAAGATGTCTTTGGCATAGGGTGAGTCAACATGTTTTTTCTACTTGCATGAACAAACGCACACACACACAAATCAGAACCATGGACAGCCACATCATATTTAGCTTACGTCGATTGGACTAATTATAGTCGTTTTTGATGTCTTTTAGTTGTCACCGTGTTAGACTAAGAATAGGTGATTTGATGATGTTGAAATGTTGATGTTGAAATGGTGCTGGAATAGTGGAGGCAGCTCCTGTTTTCTTTGCGACTTGCGGTAACTCTCCGTGGTTCTAAATCAATAGCTGTTTAGTGGTCCGAAAATGTTGGAAATATTAATTTGATGTAGGTCATGTAACTGTTTGTTACATGAAATATGCTTTGTGGACTTCACCGGGCAGATGTTGCTCTCCACTTTTGTGATGAAACAAGGGTGTGGTTGAATATATTTTGCCACTGTGTCTTCTTATTGTCTTGACCTTTAGGCCTACATATCATGGTGGCAAGGCATTTGAACTAACAGGTTATAGAGCAAACAACACAATTATCACAACACAGGTTTGTAATACGGCATTTTTGTCTGGCTTGGCTTCCCCAGTGATTTTACCCACGCACCGCTACTGGTGTCCACTTAGCAGTATTGATCTGTCCCAAAATCAAATGACATCATAAATATACCTTAACAGACTTCAGGTTTGAAATATCAACCTGGAGAAAGGAAGAAGATTAGGGAATGTTGAAATCACGGGGGTAATGGCATGACAGATCAGGGATCGGGCAGGCCCAAGCTTTGCCGCATTTATAGTTCTCAGTGAATGCAATTAAACACATCCCACTGTGCACACCGGTTGAATCAATGTTGTTTCCGCGTCCTTTCAATGAAATTACATTGAACTAACGTGGAATAGATGTTGAATTGACGTCCGTGCCCAGTGGGATATATGCTCCGCACTCTCTCTCTCTCTATCGCACGCACTCACTCTCAAAGGCCTGAGGCGAGCTCTCCTGCTCTGACATGCTCCATGGCTCGGGGGCGCTCGCGCTCAGACACCCTGCTCTGCCTGCAAGTGTGTATGCATGCGTGCTTCAGTATATTCTCATCCACATGGACACTCCGTAAGGCAACCAACAACCTGTAGCTGGATGTTCACAAACCCAGGGAAAAGTGTTTAACCCAAATGAAGTGTATACTTTAAAACCTCTATGGGCTAGGTGGGACGCTTGCGTCCCACCTACTCAACAGCCACTTTAAGCCTGTGGCACGATTTTCAAAACCTTAAAAATCCTATTACTTCAATTTCTCAAACATATGACTATTTTACAGCTATTTAAAGACAAGACTCTCGTTAATCTAACCACACTGTCCGATTTCAAAAAGGCTTTACAACGAAAGCAAAACATTAGATTATGTCAGCAGAGTACGAAGCCAGAAATAATCAGACACCCATTTTTCAAGCCAGCATATAATGTCACCAAAACCCAGAAGACAGCTAAATGCAGCACTCACCTTTGATGATCTTCATCAGATGACAACCCTAGGACATTATGTTATACAATACATGCATGTTTTGTTCAATCAAGTTCATATTTATATCAAAAAACTGCTTTTTACATTAGCATGTGACGTTCAGAACTAGCATACCCCCCGCAAACTTCCGGGGAATTCGCTAACATTTTACTAAATTACTCACGATAAACGTTCACAAAAAGCATAACAATTATTTTAAGAATTATAGATACAGACCTCCTCTATGCACTCGATATGTCCGATTTTAAAATAGCTTTTTGGTGAAAGCACATTTTGCAATATTCTAAGTACATAGCCCAGGCATCACGGGCTCGCTATTTAGACACCCGGCAAGTTTAGCACTCACCATAATCATATTTACTATTATAAAAGTTTTATTACCTTTTGTTGTCTTCGTCAGAATGCACTCCCAGGACTGCTACTTCAATAACAAATGTTGGTTTGGTCCAAAATAATCCATCGTTATATCCGAATAGCGGCGTTTTGTTCGTGCGTTCCAGACACTATCCGAAATGGTAAAGAAGTGTCGCGCGCATGGCGCAATTCGTGACAATAAAATTCTAAATATTCCATTACCGTACTTCGAAGCATGTCAACCGCTGTTTAAAATCAATTTTTACGCCATTTTTCTCGTAGAAAAGCGATAATATTCCGACAGGGAATCTCCTTTTCGGCAAACAGAGGAAAAAATCACAAAGGCGGGGGCGGTCGGGTCATGCGCATAAGCCCAGAGTCCCTTGATCGGCCACTTGAGAAAGGCGATAATGTGTTTCAGCCTGGGGCTGGAATGACGACATTCTTTTTTTCCCCGGGCTCTGAGAGCCTATGGAAGACGTGGGAAGTGTCATGTTAGAGCAGAGATCCTTAGTAAAAGATAGAGATGGAAAAGAAGTTCAAGAAATGGTCAGACAGGCCACTTCCTGTAAAGGAATCTCTCAGGTTTTGACCTGCCATTTGAGTTCTGTTATACTCACAGACACCATTCAAACAGTTTTAGAAACTTTAGGGTGTTTTCTATCCATATGTAATAAGTATATGGATATTCTAGTTACTGGGTAGGAGTGGTAACCAGATTAAATCGGGTATTTTTTTTATCCAGCCGTGTCAATACTGCCCCCTAGCCCTAACAGGTTTAAAGGGCACATCCAATCCAAGACAAATAATCCCCCTGGTTTTCATTTTAAACCCATTCTAACATTTAATGGCTAAATCAACAGGACTGTGAAGTTGCTGCTTTGAATAGCATTACTAAGTCCGGTACCAAAGGGTAGGGTGTGGTTGTTTTTCACAGAAGCAACCCTTGTGTGTTTTAATACATGGGTAGCGTTATGACTCATAAGGCCTACAACCTCTTCAGCAAATACATGCGGTACTTGAGTACTTGTATACTATTGTGTACCAGAGATGCATTGGATACGCCTTCAAGCTCTCAATCTAGGATGTTTTTTTTTTATACAAAATGTGTACATTTTCCCAGTATAATTCTTTCCAGTGTTCATTCACCTCCAAAATGAATGGAACCCTCGATAAATAATACAAATACAATCGCTCGGAGAAGTAATATATTTTTGTCAAAATGATTGACACCCCCTGTTTTCAATACCTGTTTTGAATCCCCTCCCCTTGAGAGGAAACTGTTTCTGAGCCTTTCTATAAAATGTTTTCTGAGTTGGAGAACACATTGGGAGGGATCTGAGACCATTCCTCCATACAGAATCTTTCCAGATCCTTGATATCCTTCGGTCTGCTCTGTTCAATTCAAACCACAGGTTTTCAGTGGTCCGGAGACTGAGATGGCCATTGCAAAATGTAGATTTTGCAGTCAATTAACCATTTCTTTGTGGATTTTGATGTGTGCTTGGGGTTACTGTCTTGCTGGAAGATCCACTTGCGGCCAAGCTTCAGCCTCCCGGCAGAAGCAACCAGGTTTTTGGCTAAAATGTCCTGATACTTGGTACAGATGTAGTATCTTAATTTGAACCAGTGTGACACAGCAGGAAAAGAATCCTGCAGCAAAAGGAAATGTGAATGTTATGTGGATTATAATGAAAATACTTTTTTTAAGGGTCGATCAAGTCTGAAATGTTTGAGGAAAATTCCTGCAACAACATGATGCCATTGACGTTAACAAGGGCCCTAGGACCAGTGGAAGCAAAACAGACCCATAATGTCAAATATCCACCACCATATTTTAAAGTAGGTATGAGGTTATTTTCTGCACACGCATCCATCTTTTGACACCAATCCCACCGCTGGTGTGTGTGGCCAAAGACCTCTATTTTTGTGTCATATCTCTCTTGCTCTCTCTCTCTCATTTTCTCTCTGCCGCTCCCTTTCTCCCTCCGAGTGGGATTGAGATGAATCAAGGAATGGAGGAGATCCTAGTACTCGAGATTCCTCAATTTACCTAAAGTCACTCACAGTGCGGTTCGCTCTACTGCATTTTTTTGATTCTCATTAAAAAAAAAAAAATGTTTTGGTTTTAGACAGTATAAACCATACATAGACCAAAGGCAATAGACAGACACACACAAACATCGATGACATCACACCTGCTCAGACCCCTCTACTGCATTTCATTAGTGTGTGTGGAGGAGTGACACTCTTGACATTAAATGTGTGTGTGTGTGTGTGTGTGTGTGTGTGTGTGTGTGTGTGTGTGTGTGTGTGTGTGTGTGTGTGTGTGTGTGTGTGTGTGTGTGTGTGTGTGTGTGTGTGTGTGTGTGCGTGCATGCGTGCGTGCGCGTGTGTGAGTGTATGCATTTGCGTTTGTGTGAGTGCACATACACAAGTTCTTTGACACTAGACCTGGGGGTAAATACTATTTGAAAACTTTTCAAATGCTTTGAGCAAATACATGGACTGCGTTTGAACCGAGGTTGATTGAATAATACAGCTGTGTGAAAAATAATGAGCCCAGTCATGTCATCTTCTGTTCGTCTAACATCCATCAACACGTGTCTATTCAGTGGCTTCACAGTCAAAAGACACACAGTGCTGTTGGTGAGAGTCTATCAGGCTGTGTTGTATGTTTGAGCATGTGTGAGCATGTGTGTGTGTGAGAGAGTTCTTAACGGTATGTACTGTAAACTAACATGTCTGTGTAGATACATAAAAGAGTCTAAGAAAGTTCTGGAAAGTGGCACACAGCCGTGTCCGTGCCTATAAGCGTATCGTCATGTCCTAGGTCACAGGATCTGATCCTTCTACACTTACAAGGGCACGCAAAGGGCACCCGATACCCGCCATTACTGCTACGCTGTCCCATTGCCAAACTGGAATAGGTTGAAGTTTCCCCTAACCACTAATACATCGTCAGATATATTTTCATTCCCATTGAGAAATGGAAAACTGATCCTAGATCTGTGGTTATTAGGACCAACTTTTACATTGAGTCCATTTGGGATCTAACCCACCATTTTGGACCAAATGGCTCCATTTCCTATCAGACTCAGTGAGAGAACTACCCCATCAGTCTCACACCAACCAGCACACATCCTTTGGCTTCCCAGACTCTGCCGTTTGTCTTTTTAGCTGACCGTGCATTTAGACTCTGGGAAAATCTCTTCAGCCACGGAAAAACAGTTTGAGTCATTATCACCTTATTAACATCTGCTAGAATCACTCAAGGCCATTGGGACTGTCTAATACTACCTGTTAGATAAGCCCATAGATGGACGGTGGAGTCTAACACCCAGGTCAGTCCAAACACTAGGGGGCACTAACATACTATGGTAGATGGCCGAACGGTCTCATTACTCTAGTGCGAGGGTAAGGGCTGTAGCATATTCCATTCACTGGCAATGTTCCAGTCACTGTGTGAGATGGTTAGTGAATGGGTATGTGTGCATGCACGTGTGGTTCTATCTGTACTTTATCTGCATGTGTGGTATGTCTGTTGAATGTAGGCTAATGGCTGTAAAGATTTGCAGAGAAGCTGTACATTCCATTGGAGGCTGCTGAGGAGAGGAAGGCTCATAATAAATGGCTGAAATGGAGTCAATGGAGTGGTATCAAACATGTGGTTTCCATGTGGTTGATGCCGTTCCAAAGACTCCATTCCAGCCATTATTATCAGCCGTCCAACCCACAGCAGCTTCCACTGGTACATTCATAATGGCAGCATGGTCAAGTGGAGGTAACCATGACTAATATACAATACCAGTCAAAAGTTTGGACACACCTACTCATTCCAGGGTTTTTATTTTTACTATATTGTAGAACAATAGTGAAGACATCAAAACTATGAAATAACACAGAATCATGTAGTGACCAAAAAATGTTGCCTCAAAATATAGTTGAGATTTGAGATTCTTCAAAGTAGCCACCCTTTGCCTTGATGACAGCTTTGCACACTTTTGGTATTCTCTCAACCAGCTTCACCTGGAATGCTTTTCCAACAGTGTTGAAGGAGTTCCCACTTATGCTGAGCACTTGTTGGGTGCTCGATGAACATTTAATTCCAAAATTATGAGCATTAATATGAAGTTGGCCCTCTCTTTGCTGCTATAATAGCCTCCACTCTTCCGGGAAGGCTTTCTACTAGATGTTGGAACATTGCTGCGGGGACTTGCTTCCATTTAGTCACAAGAGCATTAGTGAGGTCGGGCACTGATGTTGGGTGATTAGACCTGGCTCGCAGTCGGCGTTCTAATTAATCCCAAATGTGTTCGATGGGGTTGAGGTCAGGGCTCAGTGCATGCCAGTCAAGTTCTTCCACACAAATCTCGACAAACCATTACTGTTTGGACATTTCTTTGTGCACAAGGGCATTGTCATGCTGAAAGGGCCTTCCCCAAACCGTTGCCACAAAGTTGGAAACACAGAATCGTAAAGTAAACTATATGCAAGTAACAATGGCTCTAGCTGTAACGCGATCGTGCTCTAGCTGTAACGCGATCGTGCTCTGGCTGTAACGCGGTCGTGCTCTAGCTGTAACGCGGTCGTGCTCTAGCTGTAACGCGATCGTGCTCTAGGTGTAACGCGATCGTGCTCTAGCTGTAACGCGATCGTGCTCTAGCTGTAACGCGATCGTGCTCTAGCTGTAACACGATCGTGCTCTAGCTGTAACACGATCGTGCTCTAGCTGTAACAGAAGCAGTTCTTGCTGCTGTTCAAAATAAAGACTACTAGGACTAACAGACGGAGTGGCCATTGTAACAAAACGGCGAGACGGCTGGGTAGGTGGCGAGTCCAACAGAGGCTGCCCCAGTGGTACCAACGAGTACACCACTCCATCAGATTGGCCTTCAATATCATCCTAACAGAATCTTTTAGACATTTATTACTCATTTCAATCTGGTAGTGTTCAGCTACCTTCAACAGCTTTTCTTTAGTACATAATTCTAACATTTCCTCTGAAGGAACGCAAATTGACTCGTCTACATTAGAAGCCATAGTCACAAGTAAATGATAAAACAAATTCTTGCTCTGCCCCTCAGCTGAGCACACCAGACCACAACAAGAGAAGAGCCAATCACACTGGACACCACAGGAGAGAGATGAGATATAAACTCAGCAAAAAAAGAAACGTCCCTTTTTCAGGAACCTGTCTTTCAAAGATAATTCGTAAAAATCCAAATAACTTCACAGATCTTCACTGTAAAGGATTTAAACAAAGTTTCCCATGCTTGTTCAATGAACCAAAAACAATTCATGAACATGCACCGGTGGAACAGTCGTTAAGACACTAACAGCTTACAGACGGTAGGCAATTAAGGTCACAGTTATGAAAACTTAGGACACTAAAGAGGCCTTTCTACTGACTCTGAAAAACACCAAAAGAAAGATGCCCAGGGTCCCTGCTCATCTGCGTGAATGTGCCTTAGGCATGCTGCAAGGTGGCATGAGGACTGCAGATGTGGCCAGGCGAATAAATTGCAATGTCCGTACTGTGAGACGCCTAAGACAGCACTACTGGGAGACAGGACGGACAGCTGATTGTCCTGGGGAAATGACATGGGGAAATGTTTTGTTGATTTCACGTTGAATTCAAAAACTAGACGTTGAACTGACGTCTGTGCCCAGTGAGATGTGTCTTTGTATCTCTGGCGGGAGCGAAAGGGGAGAGAAGTACCGTTGGATGTGTGTGTGTGTGTGTGTGTGTGTGTGTGTGTGTGTGTGTGTGTGTGTGTGTGTGTGTGTGTGTGTGTGTGTGTGTGTGTGTGTGTGTGTGTGTGTGTGTGTGTGTGTGTGTGTGTGTGTGTGTGTGTGTGTGCGTGTGCACATGTGGATACACATATTTCCATGCATGCACACAACCTTCAAGAGGCCACTGTGAAGGAATCTGGATTCAGCAGCGGTGAACCCCCATTTCCCACCCCCCTTCCTTCCCCCTCCTAACCCCACCACCATACAGCCCTCACCACCCTGGACAGCAGAAACAGCTGAGGAAGCCATTATGGAGCTTGTGTCTGTTGCATCAAACACATTGGCAAAAACACGTTGAACTTTCCCCTACAAGCCTCAATGTCCTCCTACAGAGACACTTATGTATAGTGAACAAAAATATAAATGCAACAAGTTTTGATCACATGTTTCATGAGCTGAGATCCCAGAAATGTTCCATATGCACAAAAAGCTTATTTCTCTCAAATTTTGTGCACACATTCTCTAAGTCCCTGTTAGTGAGCATTTCTCCTTTGCCAAGATAATCCATCCATCTGAGAGGTGTGGCATATCAAGAAGCTGATTAAACAGCACAATCATTGCACAGGTGCACCTTGTGCTGGGGACAATAAAAGGCCATTCTAAAACGTGCAGTCTTGTCACACAACACAATCCCACAGATGTCTCAAGTTGAGGGAGCATGCAATTGGCATGCTGACTGCAGGAATATCCAGCAGAGCTGTTGCCAGATAATTGAAGGTTCATTTCCCTACCATAAGCCACATCCAACGTCGTTTTAGAGAATTTGGCAGTACGTCCAACCGGCCTTACAACCGCAGATCACATGTAACCACACCAGCCCAGGACCTCCACATCTGGCTTCTTCACCTGCGGGATTTTCTGAGACCAACCACCTGGACAGCTGATGAAACTGTGGGTTTGCACAACCGAAGACTTTCTGCACAAACTGTCAGAAGCTCATTTGCGTGTTCATCGTCCCCACCAGGGTCTTGACCTGACGGCGTCATAACCGACTTCAGTGGGCAAATGCTCACCTTCGATGGCCACTGGCATGTTGAAGTGGTATGCATTTCAAGGATGAATCCCGGTTTTAACCTCTCTAGGGGGGTGACGCTACAGTCCCACCTGGCCAACATCCAGTGAAATTGCAGAACGCCAAATTCCAGAACAGAAATAGTCATTATAAAAATTCATAGAAAACATACAAGTGTTATACATCGGTTTAAAGATTAACTTCTTGTTAATCCAACCACGTTGTCGGATTTCAAAAAGGCTTTACAGCGAAAGCATACCATGCGATTATCTGAGAACAGCGCCCAGCAGACAAACAGTTACCGGCCAAGTAGAGGAGTTACGCAAGTCAGAAATAGTGATAAAATTCATCACTTACCTTTGATGATCTTCGTATTGTTACACTCACAAGACTCCCATTTACTCAATAAATGTTTGTTTTGTTCGACAAAGTCCCTCTTTATATCCAAAAACCTCTGTTTTGTTCGCACGTTTTGTTCAGTAATCCACAGGCTCAAAGGCAGTCACAACAGACAGACGAAAAATCCAAAAAGTATCAGTAAAGTTCGTAGAAACATGTCAAACGATGTTTATAATCAATCCTCAGGTTGTTTTTAGTCATAATAATCAATAACATTTCAACCGGACTAAAGCTTCGTCAATATAAAAGGAAAATAAGAAAGGCGTGCTCTCGGTCGTGCGCATGAAAAACCTCTGGGACACTGAATGGTCCACTCATTCAAAGTGGTCTTACTCCCTCATTTTTCAGAATACAAGCCTGAAACAATTTCTAAAGACTGTTGACATCTAGTGGAAGCCATAGAAAGTGCAATTTGAGTCCTAAGTCAATGGATACTGTAATGGCATTCAATAGAAAACTACAAAATAAAAAAAAATCCCACTTCCTGGATGGATTTTTCTCAGGTTTTCGCCTGCCATATCAGTTCTGTTATACTCACAGACATTATTTTAACAGTTTTGGAAACTTTAGAGTGTTTTTTATCCAAATCTACCAATTATATGCATGTCCTGAAAATAGTGCCCCCTACCCTAGTGAAGTTGGTTTTAACTGTACCGGGCAGATGGCAGACAGTGTGAATGGCGTTGTTTGTGCGAGCAGTTTGTTGATGTCAATGTTGTGAACAGAGTGCCCCATGGTGGCGGTAGGGTTATGGTATGGGCAGGTATAAGCTACGAACACAATTGTATTTTATTGATGGCAATTTGAATGCACAGAGATACCGTGACACAACCCTGAGGCCCATTGTCGTACCATTCATCCTCCGCCATCACCTCACGTTTCAGCATGATAATGCACAGCCCCATGTCGTAATGATCTGTACACAATTTGTGGAAATTGAAAATGTCCCAGTTCTTCCATGGCCTGCATACTCACCAGACATGTCACCCATTGAGAATCAATGTGTACAATAGCATGTTCCAGTTCCCGCCAATATCCAGAAACTTCGCCCAGCCGTTGAAGGAAGAGGAGTGGGACAACATTCCACAGGCCACAATGAACAGCCTGACCAACTCTATGCGAAGGAGTTGTGTCTCGCTGCATGATGTCTGGTGGTCACACCACATACTGACTGGTTATCTGATCCACACCCCAACCTTTTTTTGAAGATATCTGTGACCAACAGATGCATATCTGTATTCCCAGTCATGTGAAATCAATATATTAGGGCCTAATGAATTCATGTTGTATTTATGTTGCATGTTACATTTATATTTTTGTTCAGTGTTTATGGTCAGTTCTTCTCAACTCCTCTCCTCTGCAGTAGACACAAAGTCTCTCCCACTGAGATCCACTCTTCTTATATGACAGTGGCTGCATCACAAATGGCACCCTGTTCCCTTTACTTTGCACTATAGTGACCAGGGCCCATCTAAAGTAGTGCACTACAAAGGGACTATGGTGCCATTTGGGACGGAGGTAGGGTGTTACTGTAGTAGCCTCCAGAGGTGAATTTCTCACACGGGCAGGTTATCGGGCGAATGCAATCTGAAGTACAATGGGAATGAATGGGAACAAGGGAAAGTTCAACTACTGCAGGAACTGAGGACAATAGAAGCCACACAGACCTTCTTTATCAGTCTTTTGGAGTTGTTTGAAGAAGTGGGCAGTATAGAAAGATTGAGAATAAGATAAAAGGGTCTAGATACAGTGTTATTAGATACAATATTATTATCTATTTGTCTACGTTACTACCAACACATTGCTAGTTACTAGTAACTATCAGAGGAGATGGATCATTCTTGATTTGTGGTGGGAATGGTGTCCCTGGACTTTGGCACCATGTAAAACACTTTAAAATAACAGAAATTAAACTGTTATTTAAAAATAAAACATATTTAAGTCATTCATACTGGAAAACATACAGTGGGGGGAAAAAGTATTTGATCCCCTGCTGATTTTGTACGTTTGCCCACTTACAAAGAAATGATCAGTCTATAATTTTAATGGTAGGTTTATTTGAACAGTGAGAGACAGAATAACAACAAAAAAATCCAGAAAAACGCATGTCAAAAATGTTATAAAATGATTTGCATTTTAATGAGGGAAATAAGTATTTGACCCCCTCTGCAAAACATGACTTAGTACTTGGTGGCAAAACCCTTGTTGGCAATCACAGAAGTCAGACGTATCTTGTAGTTGGCCACCTGGTTTGCACACATCTCAGGAGGGATTTTGTCTCACTTCTCTTTGCAGATCTTCTCAAGTCATTAAGGTTTCGAGGCTGACGTTTGGCAACTCTAACTTTTAGCTCCCTCCACAGATTTTCTATGGGATTAAGGTCTGAAGACTGGCTAGGCCACTCCAGGACCTTAATGTGCTTCTTCTTGAGCCACTCCTTTGTTGCCTTGGCCGTGTGTTTTGGGTCATTGTCATGCTGGAATACCCATCCACGACCCATTTTCAATGCCCTGGCTGAGGGAAGGAGGTTCTCAACAAAAATTTGACGGTACATGGCCCCGTCTATCGTCCCTTTGATGCGGTGAAGTTGTCCTGTCCCCTTACCAGAAAAACACCCCCAAAACATAATGTTTCCACGTCCATGTTTGACGGTGGAGATGGTGTTCTTGGGGTCATAGGCAGCATTCCTCCTCCAAACACGGCGAGTTGAGCTGATGCCAAAGAGCTCCATTTTGGTCTCATCTGACCACAACACTTTCACCAGTTGTCCTCTGAATCATTCAGATGTTCATTGGCAAACTTCAGACGGGCATGTATATGTATTTTTGAGCAGGGGGACCTTGCAGGCGCTGCAGGATTTCAGTCCTTCACGGCGTATTGTGTTACCAAATGTTGTCACCTTCTCACCAAGCTGCTTGGCGATGGTCTTGTAGCCCATTCCAGCCTTGTGTAGGTCTACAATCTTGTCCCATTCCAGCCTTGTAGAGCTCTTTGGTCTTGGCCATGGTGGAGAGTTTGGAATCTGATTGATTGATTGCTTCTGTGGATGGGTGTCTTTTATACAGGTAATAAACTGAGATTAGGAGCACTACCTTTAAGAGTGTGCTCCTAATCTCAGCTCGTTACCTGTATAAAAGACACCTGGGAGCCAGAAATCATTCTGATTGAGAGGGGGTCAAATACTTATTTTCCGTCATTAAAATGCAAATCAATTTATAACATTTTTGACATTCGTTTTTCTGGATTTTTTTGTTGTTATTCTGTCTCTCACTGTTCAAATAAACCTACCATTAAAATTATAGACTGATCATTTCTTTGTCAGTGGGCAAACGTACAAAATCAGCAGGGGATCAAATACTTTTTTTCCCCACTGTATTTGTATGCATTGTAGAAAATACTAGGGGCAAGCAAATTGGCTTGTCCTAATGGTGATGTGTAGTTACATGTTTTGAGTAAATCAATAGAAATGTAATGTGTATTACTTTGAATGCCATGAATTGAATAAAAGCATTATATTTACTGAATAGATAAACCAAAAAACGAATATTTGAATAATTTATAATTAATATGTGTCCTTCAATATCATTGGTGTTATCATTACAAAAAAAGCTATTTTAAAAACATACAATGTCCTTGAGAAGTACTTCCTGTGGCAAATGGTTCATTGAAGGAGCGGCATTTATGGA
Organism: Salmo salar; assembly: GCF_965601325.2. Taxonomy (NCBI): domain Eukaryota; kingdom Metazoa; phylum Chordata; class Actinopteri; order Salmoniformes; family Salmonidae; genus Salmo; species Salmo salar. The sequence goes on along the minus strand of NC_138308.1, from coordinate 12,408,557 downwards.
GGTGCACGCTGAGTCTGCACACTTTGTCAATATACTACCGTTTTAAAGATATCTTTGGTAATATCATGTGTCTAAATCAAATGTGTCATTGGTTTTTGTCCTTTTTATGTAAAGGAAAATATAATTATGAGAAAAACAATTCATGAAATCACGTAATTCAAAGCTCTTTGTATGATTGATGAGCTCTTGATGAAAAAAAATGTCTCACTAGTGTTACCATCACTGGTGTTACTGCTCCTTAACGGTGTTACTGCTCCTGCTGGCAACTCCGGTGACTATCAGTACCTTTTTGTCCATGTAAGTGATTATCAAACTTCCTACAAATATGTTATCAACACAAAACCATTCGGTATTGTTACAGTATAATATAACAGTACCTCACGATATATCTTAACCAAATCCTACTGTATTACTTTTGTCAGGTATGAACAAATGATGCGCAGCAGAGAAACAGAAGCTATACAGACAATACAGGGAAAATACAAAAATTTGACTTTTGCATTTCAATTGGATGTCGGGTAAGGAATTGTAACATATTTCATGGTATTTTCTGTTTTAAGATGTAATAAATGATTGAAGTTGCTTTGAATCTTAATGTGTCAAGTCATCAGTGTTACATTATGTGCGGTGTAAAAGCACAGGTTACTGGTGTTTTCTATATGTTACGGTATTTTTACCAACCTCATTGTAACATTATTCCAAAGCAAACATTTTAAGGATAGAATTATTACATATTAATGACTCGCCTTCAATTATTGTTGACGATACAACAAAAACAGGATTGTACAATTAGAAAAGTGTTGCACAATACAACTTTACACATACCTGATTAAGTTAAAATAAATAATAACCAAAACCTTTCTTCAAATTACCATTACCCTTTACGTATCTCCTTGAATTGATGTACAAATTGAATTGACGGAAAAAGATAATAGAATGCCAGAATTAAGGTGAGTAACACCAATGACAACAAGGCAGCACAAGCATTTCAATTAACCTATTCAAATTATTGAAATTCATTAAGCTATCATTCATGATCTTTAATAATGTTAAGAAGTTCACTAACATTGGAAAATAAGTTTTGGCAAAGAAAAATGAAATCAATTAAAAAAGAATTGCAAGTTGAAACGCCAACACAATTTAAGAATGGCTCAGATACTGGGAGAAAGCCTCTGATGCTATGAGTTGCAGAAGGGTCTGTGTTTGTTGGGAGGATCACTATATTATGGTTCCAACTATGAATTGAGTTACTAACCACTGATACTGGGTCAGATAGTTGTCATCCCCTAATGTTTATTTTCAGAAACGGAGGATAGGGAAATCTGATCCTAGATCTGTGATTAGGGCAAACCTCAATCATTGTATTGCGGTGTCATCATCCATCATGAAGTCATTAATAGTTCACGTTCAATGTTGGACAGGTTTTTGAGCTCAATGTTGATCTAGAATGGCAGTGTGAATATGGGTGAATGGCTAAGAGAGTAATGCCAGCTAAGAGCTTAAGACTAGGACTGGGTAGCAGTAGAGGAAGGACATTTCCAGGCCATGGTTTGTATGAAGCTAGTTTATTGAAGGGACATGGCAGCATGACTTGCTGTAATGTATTGTGGGAGGACGGCACACAGCACTGTCTGTGTAATCTATTGTGGGCCCATGGCTGTATTGTGGGCGGCTAGGCTGTGTGTGAGATAGCGGTGTGTGTGTGGGTAGTCTATTGTAAGGCCCTGGCATTGGACAAATATGTTTGCAGAGTGTTAATCATTGTGTGAGTCAGTTGACGGCCTATGCCAGCTCTCTGGTCTCGCTGGCCGTGGTTCCCTTCATTAGAGACTTGACCAGGGCGACAGGACAATGGATCCACTGTCGGCCTAGTGAATCAAACTCTCTCTCTCTCTCTCTCTCTCTCTCTCTCTCTCTGTGTGTTGCTCTCTCATTCTCTCCCACAACTCTGTCTTCTTTCAACTCAAATCTTCTTCCCTCAAAACCCGCAAGGACACAAATGCAGACCTTTCTGTTTTCCTTTACCGACTCTCTTTTTCTCCCCTTATATGTAATGTAAATAATAATATCTACCATTTAGCGGAGGATTTTACCCAAAGCGACTTACAGTCAAGCGTGCATACATTTTTACGTATGGGTGGTCCCAGGAATTCAAATCAAATCAAATGTTATTTGTCACACGCACCGAATACAACAGGTGACAGGCTTCCACCTTACAGTGAAATGCTTACTTACAAGCCCTTAACCAACAATGCAAGTTTAAGAAAAGTACCTACAAAAAAAAATCGATACAAAAATGTCAGTAAATCAAAGTAACAAATAATTAAGAGAAGCCGTAAAATAACAATAGCGAGGCTATATACAGGGGGTACCAATGACCCTTCTTTTCCTCTTTCTCCCTCTTTTGTTGCAGTGAAATTATTGGTATAGTTGTTACTTTGTCAGAGCCCTTCAGTTTGAACCTGAAAACATTTCAACTGTATGTTTCAACCCTGCAGTGATGTACAGTGATATACTGGGCCATACACACTATGCTCTATAGCACCTTGCAGTCGGATGCCAAGCAGTTGCCATACAAAGCGGTGTGTGTGTGTGTGAGTGTGAGTGTGAGTGTGAGTGTGTGTGTGTGTGTGTGTGTGTGTGTGTGTGTGTGTGTGTGTGTGTGTGTGTGTGTGTGTGTGTGTGTGTGTGTGTGTGTGTGTGTGTGTGTGTGTGTGTGTGTGTGTGTGTGTGTATGTGTAGACCCCAGCTCGTGAATCTCAGCCTCTTCTCAGCCCCAGTATCTGGTTCACCTGTCCCTATGGATCAGAGCTGTGGGCCAGGCCAGGGACAAGGCAGAATGGGGGGTAACAGCAGGGTGTGGATGTGCCTCTCTTGAGGTCTGTGCTCTTCATGCGGGGCATAACTGGGATCAAAGAGCCACTGACACCCTTGGTGCCCCAGGGCCGTATACCCCTGTACCCCTTCCTCCCCTCCCCTCTCCTTCTCACCCCCCCACTCCCTCTCTTCTTCCAGCAACAAAGCAAGCAGCCATCGATTGTGTTAGGAAGACAGGTGGGGATCCAGGACTGCGGTACAGGGGGATTCACGTCTCTCATCACTGCATCTGGACCAGTCAGTTAGTTGTAGCTATCTGAGTGTCCACAATAAAAATGAAGAGAGACTTCCTCTTTTCCAACCTCTGATTCCCCTAAATACACTTAACCCCCTCATTCACTCAACAGACAAGTCACAAGACCCCCTCCCTCTTTCCCCACACACACACACAGACACACCCAAACCCAGTCTCCAGCATCAGTTATCAGGTGGGGTTTGTGTACGATTCCCATATACAAGGAGAGCAGAGGTTTCATAAGACTTGAAAGGCTCTATAACCATTTCCTGCCTTGACAATGGCCATGGAACAATCTATCACCCTTAACCTGGTTTCTATAGCACGTGTTCAATAATCGTCAAAAACATAATTGCATGCGTACACATCTGGATGTTCTTCAGGGTTCGTGGTGACCTTCGCCGGTTTATCTACCGAACACAGGAAGTTGTCTGGGGGGTTAACAGGAAGTGAGGTCATAGTGGAGGTACAATTTGTCATGAAGCTCTCAGGAAGTAAACCCTTTGGAGTTGACACAAAGTGCATTGTGACTTTTGGGGGTGAGGGCCTGAGAGGAAAGACCTATCTAAAGTCTAATGAAGACATAGTAATCCCTCACTAAACATCCTAGAGAAGCTGGAGAAAAGAAGATAGCAATGAGAAGAATATAAATGTATGCAGCTATACTATCTTTATTCCTCACAGCATTCCTTCCTCCTCATCCCGCATGACTCTGTCAGCTTCACGCCCACTGGGAAATTACAGCCTGCAGGCTCACCAATCACAAAGCATGTCGCTCACAAACCCACCAATCACAGGTCTCGTGGGCTGTCACCGTGCAGGGTGGTTGGCTCAAGGTGGTCATTTTCTCCTGCAGCCTGTACTTACAGTAGGGCCCTGGGAACAGGAGGTCAGCCATCATGGCGCCCAACGTAACGTACCCTCTCAGAGCCAGAGACGTTAGGTTTCCAGATGTCAACAGTCAACTCCACACTCACTTTCTTACTAACCGTAACCCATTTCTGTAGTAGCAATCTGAAGATGCATACAGTAAACGTATGTTATATACTGTATATATGAAACGTTGATATTTTGAGGTATGACATTCATGGAGCATTGGTTCCAGAACTCTAATGGCAAGGGGCCAACTTTTACAGCGAGCGACTTAAAATAGGATTCCCAGACTGCTGAGTATGATGCTGCCACTATGAGTTGACAGAGTAGTTATTCCAAGCCGTAGTGAGTGTGACACATATTTTTAACGAATGAGAGGCTGCTGGGTGTTAGTAAATTGTAAATTTACTTGCATAATCTCTAAAGTACATTTTGACAGCGTCGTTCGTCATCTGTTGCCTCAACCAGCTGTCGGGTAGTTAAAGAGCATTTAGAGTAAACCGTTATCATTTGAGAACAGTCGGCTCCACAAATGTGTATGTGTTTGTATGCGTGTGTGTGTATTTGTGTGCGTGCTGTGCATATGTGTGTGTGCCTACGTAGTGTGTGTGCGTATGTGTTTTTCCAGGAGTCTGGACTGGAATCTGCTGCCTCATGGCGAGGCTGTGGTGTTGCGGTGTCTGTCTGATCACTGTATTTAAGGCTGTGTGTTCACAGGCCTGAGCTGCCGAGTCTAGCTGATGGAGAGACCCACAACTGGCTCTAACCCCTAAACCCCTGCACCTCTCCCAACAGACACTTACACACACACACACACACACACACACACACACACACACACACACACACGCACGAGCAGGACAGAAGACAGAGACCAAGAACCCAAACAAAAAGATCAGAGAGCGAAAAAGCCATCTATCTTACTCTTTAAAAGTTGATGTTAGCCAAATGTTCAACCTTTCAATTGTGGTAATTAGACACGCGTTTTTCTCTCTCCTGTTAGTGTTGCTGAAGATGGTCCATGTGTACACGCACTGAAAGACTGGGATCCTCCTGTGTGACTGAATGGGCTGGATTACGATAGAGAGCTGGGTAGGAATTGTGTGAGGTTTAGTCTGGTTTGAGAGTGGGTCAAAGGGAGGGTGTTCGTGTGCGTTTCTAAGTGGGTTGAAAAATGGTTGCAAGCTTCACTCAGGATTTCTTAGGACTCCAAGAACTGTTTCAGTATCAAAATATAAAACATTTTGAAATATAATGACAAAAGTATGATGCAGAGGGACTGATGCCTTAGGCAGCCAGATAAGGAAGCTACCATAAGCAAAGTGTTGTTCCAAATGAGACAGCAGTGGAATTTGAGTCTGTGTTGAGGGTAAGTGTGGGTTCGGAGGTGATGACCTAGGAGTGTTTATGTCGGGGGAGGGGCTTAGTCAGGTCAAAGGGGAAATCATGGAGTAAAGGAGTGTATTCAGGAAGTAATAGGTGTTGTTTGATGTTTAAATATGTGTGCTTGGGAGTGCGACGAAGGGTGTTTGGTATTCACAGAATGAGAAGCAAGAGACCTGTTATATGTGTGCTTCTGGTTTTCTGTGTCTGCTTGTGCGTATGCTTGCTTGCGTATGCCTGCCTGTATGTTTGTGAGTTTGTGTATGTGCTTGCGTGCGCCCGTGTGTGTGTGTCCAGAGGTGCTGTGGTGTAAGCAGGGTACTGAGATAACTCTTGCCCTCCTGTCAGAGCTCTGAGGTGGCTGAAATGTCACTCCAACATGTAGCTCCACCCACCTCCACCGCTGCAGCCAGGCTATGAAAGGAGTGACTGGAGTCTGGAGAATATCACTGGCACACACACACACACACACACACACACACACACACACACACACACACACACACACACACACACACACACACACACACACACACACACACACACACACACACACACACACACACACACACACACACACACACACACACACAGAGAGAGGCACAAACTGCCACACCGACATATTCAGACACTTACACAATCTCATACAGACACAACAAACACTTCATAATCCTCCTTTGTTGTTCTATCAACCCACAACTGTGCTGGCTACTAGAATCATTATGTAGACCTTAATCTCTCTTTCAAACTTTTCCTCTCCTGTATGTTTTTGGATCTGATTCCATTCCCTTCACAGACGTCACCAGCGTTACTTCCCTTTCCTAGCTGGACTGTTTATTTTCATGCTTATCCCAGTGTGATGAGACGTTTATATAAAACTGATATGGAACAAATGAGTTAGAGCTGCAGCACAGGCACAGAGGCTGCGCTGCTTCCAGACACATGTGCTGCTAGCCGGTGTGTGTGTGTGTGTGTGTGTGTGTGTGTGTGTGTGTGTGTGTGTGTGTGTGTGTGTGTGTGTGTGTGTGTGTGTGTGTGTGTGTGTGTGTGTGTGTGTGTGTGTGTGTGTGTGTGTGTGTGTGTGTGTGTGTGTGTGTGTGTGTGTGTGAGGGAGTGTTGACTCTGTGCCAGGGAATGGCTGGAACGCCTTCAGATTACAGACAGCCCCACACAGAGAGGACTGACAGAATTAGGGGTTAGGTCAAACAGAGCTGCCCTGCACTGTTCTACTGTAGAAGAATGTTTGTCAGTGTGTGGGACAAAGCTGATTTTCCATAAATGTTAGTATTTTGTGTATTTAAGTGTGGGGCCTTATCAAACACATTTCAGTCATTAACTCTGTACTTTTAAGGTTAGGTATTAACTCTGAATGGTTAAGGTAAGGATTAAGGTTTGGGATAGGCTTAAAACAAAAATATAAAAAAACAACTTTCTATTGCTGGATTCAAACCTGCAACATTTGGAATCGGAGGCTGATGCTTACAGCACTCACTGTTGCCCCTAGTGGACGGTTTCTACGTCATCTCCCGACGTCCCCAGACATGGATGGACGTCGAATACTGACTTGTATCACGGGTGACCTGGCTGCCCAGCTTAGACTCTGACCAACTCCCTCCCGCTGGTTGTTGTTATTTTTATGACTGAGTCATATCACTGTCTGTCTGTCTCAGTATAAACCCCACTGATTTACAAACACACTCAAAAACAAACACACACACACTTAATTTGCACACCGCCCTGTGATGTGAGCAGACTGGAACTTGTCGCAAGATAGAGGCATCATATTCAGCACGTACGCTCGCCGCAAACGGAACAGAGCTGGCAATGCATACCCTTTCGCTCTACATACACCTAACATTCACGCTAGGCTCTCTCCCAGAGACAAAGGTGCAGCTTAAATATAGCTGACTGGAAAATATGGACACCTTGTCATTGCAGCTGGAGCAATGAAACAATCTTGTTAGGCTATGCCGAACACTCTGAATGTGACTCATTGTGTGATTTATGCCCTGGTCGATTTCAGCTGACCTGGTTAAGATTGGAGAGACATCAGAGTGATCCAACAGGAAACACACGCACACACACACACTCACACACACACACTCACACAAAGTAGATTGATTCAACAGAAGACCACCCCTTGTTTCAGGTACAGGATTCTGACGGCTAGTTTTTGTTTTCTGCGTTGGGCAATGGTTTAGTAATAAACTATTTGAAAACAAGGGCAGTATTACCTGTGTTTGCCGACCACTTAGGACATTTGCGGCCTGCGGCCCATTTGCTTATCTTAGGGGTGAGTAATGTGTGTACTGTGGTCACAGCCTGGCCCTGGACGGAGTCATTAATCCTTCAGGAGTGAGTTTGTTGAGTCATGATGGCCCTGGGTGAGGGGCTATGGGGAGGGGGAGGGAATTATATTTTAGGCTTTAGGGGTTAGGTTTAGGGTTACAATTATGGTTAGGGTTAGGGGTTAGCATTAGGAATAGAATTTAAGTTTTGGTTTCGTTTTAGGGTTTGGGGTTAGTGTTAAGGTTAGGGTTAGGTTAGGGTTAGAGGTTAGGGAAAATAGGATTTTGAATGGGAATACATTTTGTGTGTGTGTGTGTGTGTGTGTGTGTGTGTGTGTGTGTGTGTGTGTGTGTGTGTGTGTGTGTGTGTGTGTGTGTGTGTGTGTGTGTGTGTGTGTGTGTGTGTGTGTGTGTGTGTGTGTGTGTGTGTGTGTGTGTGCGTGCGTGCGTGCGTGTGTAGGACATACTGTAGCCTACAGTTGGACAGACAGACTGATTTGTTTAGTCATAGTTGTGGTCCTTTGACTGAGTTGACTAAAATGCACTTATGTAATTAATGTACTGCAGTACGCTTGTGTATATCTGTTGAAGTGGTGGTAGTGTGTGTGGGTCAGAGAGTCCAAAGACTATGGCCACTGTGTCCAGTTCCCTGTCCGCTTTCAAGGAGAAGACTGAAAACATCCAACCAACCCCCTTCAAACCAGTCCTGTCTTAGTTTTTCACCTCAAACACCCCTCCACATACAAACCCAATCTCCAGATCACCCCCTCCTCAGAGCTCCATGATAAGCCCTTTCAGTTAGTCAGTGGGACACAGAGCAGGCCCCCAGCCCAGGGCCCAGAACAGAGACCAGACCCCAGCTCAGAGTCCTCCAGCCTGCTGAGGGCTGAAAACTGAGAGGGAGGGTGGGAGATGAAAGGAGCCACCGTGGGTCCAGCTGAAGCCGTCATCCATCACAATCAACACGGGCAGCGGGCCCAATTAGGCCCCGGAACACTCAGGGCCATGCGTTGATTGTTAACGCTGTGAAAACAGAGGGAGGTGGAGGAGCGATGATGGCCGGGGACAGAGGGATAGGGAGGGGGAGAGAGAGGGTGGAATGGAGAAAATGGGGAGACCAGGCGACCCCATTTCATCCCTAATGGGCTCTGGAGAGCAATGTTACCCATAAAACAGCTGACCTGTGGCGAGAGGGCGGCCACACCCTCCCCAAACACACATCATATGCTCTCACATACACACTCAAACACACACCAATGCACAAAAGCATACAATCATGGCCAAAAGTTTTGAGAATGACACAAATATTAATTTTCACAAAGTCTGCAGCCTCAGTTTGTATGATGGCAATTTGCATATACTCCAGAATGTTATCAAGAGTGATCAGATGAATTGCAAAGTCCCTCTTTGCCATGCAAATGAACTGAATCCCCCAAAAACATTTCCACTGCATTTCAGCCCTGCCACAAAAGGACCAGCTGACATCATGTCAGTGATTCTATCGTTAACACAGGTGTGAGTGTTGACGAGGACAAGGCTGGAAATTACTCTGCCATGCTGATTGAGTTCGAATAACAGACTGGAAGCTTCAAAAGGAGGGTGGTGCTTGGAATCATTGTTCCTCCTCTCTCAACAATAGTTACCTGCAAGGAAACACGTCATCATTGCTTTGCACAAAAAGGGCTTCACAGGCAAGGATATTGCTGCCAGTAAGATTGCACCTAAATCAACCATTTATCGGATCATCAAGAACTTCAAGGAGAGCGGTTCAATTGTTGTGAAGAAGGCTTTAGGGCGCCCAAGAAAGTCCAGCAAGCGCCAGAACCGTCTCCTAAAGTTGATTCAGCTGCGCGATCGGGGCACCACCAGTACAGAGCTTGCTCAGGAATGGCAGCAGGCAAGTGTGAGTGCATCTGCACGCACAGTGAGGCGAAGACTTTTGGAGGATGGCCTGGTGTCAAGAAGGGCAGCAAAGAAGCCAGTTCTCTCCAGGAAAAACATCAGGGACAGACTGATATTCTGCAAAAGGTACAGAGACTGGACTGCTGAGGACTGGGGTAAAGTCATGTTCTCTGATGAATCCCCTTTCCGATTGTTTGGGGCATGTGGAAAAAAAGCTTGTCCGGAGAAGACAAGGTGAACGCTACCATCAGTCCTGTGTCATGCCCACAGTAAAGCATCCTGAGACCATTCATGTGTGGGGTTGTTTCTCAGCCAAGGGCGTGGGCTCACTCACAATTTTGCCTAAGAACACAGCCATGAATAAAGAATGGTACCAACACATCCTCCGAGCAACTTCTCCCAACCATCCAGGGACAGTTTGGTGACGAACAATGCCTTTTCCAGCATGATGGAGCACCTTGCCATAAAGCAAAAGTGATAACTAAGTGGCTCGAGGAACAAAACATCGATATTTTGGGTCAATGGCCAGGAAACTCCCCAGACCTTAATCCCATTGAGAACTTGTGGTCAATCCTCAAGAGGCGGGTGGACAAACAAAAACCCACAAAATCTGACAAACTCCAAGCATTGATTATGCAAGAATGGGCTGCCATCAGTCAGGATGTTGCCCAGAAGTTAATTGACAGCATAGCTGGGCGGATTGCAGAGGTCTTGAAAAAGAAGGGTCAACACTGCAAATATTGACTCTTTGCATCAACTTCATGTAATTGTCAATAAAAGCCTTTGACACGTATGAAATGCTTGTAATTATACTTCAGTATTCCATAGTAACATCTGACAAAAATATCTAAAGACACTGAGGCAGCCAACTTTGTGGAAATTAATATTTGTGTAATTCTCAAAACTTTTGGCCACGACTGTACACACAAATGCACATGTTTGCACTAACACACACACACACACACTCATGAATGTTCTGTTTTGTCCCAGAAATCCCACATTTTCTCTTCCCTCTAACCCGCTAATCATTCAGTTGCCTCAGTGCTCTCATTGAAAAGCCATTAAAGTTTGTGGTCCACTTGGCCAACACCATCAACTTTCCATCTTTAGTATGGTCAAGTTACACAAAACAACTTATAGTGTAGACCTTACAGTCTAATAATGTACATGTAGGTAGAGTTAAAGTGACTATGCATAGATAATAAACAGAGAATAGCAGCAGCGTATAAGGGGGGGGGGGGAATACAAATAGTCTGGGTAGCCATTTGATTAGCTGTTCAGGAGTCTTATGGGGGTAGAAGCTGTTGATAAGCCTTTTGGACCTAGACTATGACTAGGGTGGCTGGAGTTTAGGGCCTTCCTCTGACACCGCCTGCTATAGAGGTCCTGGATGGTAGGAAGCTTGGCCCCAGTGATATACTGGGTCGTACGCATTACCCTCTGTAGTGCCTTGCCGTCGGAGGCCGAGCAGTTGCCATACCATGCAGTGATGCAACCGGTCAAGATGCTCTTGATGCTGCAGCTGTATAACTTTTTGAGGATCTGAGGACCCATGCCAAATCTTTTCAGTCTCCTTAGGGGGAATAGGTTTTGCCGTGACCTCTTCACAACTGTCTGGGTGTGCTTGGATCATGTTAGTTTGTTGATGATGTGGACACCAAGGAACTTGAAGCTCTCAACCTACTCCACTGCAGCCCTGTTGATGAGAATGGGGGAGTGCTCTGTCCTCCTTTTCCTGTAGTCCACAATCATCTCCTTTGTCTTGATCACGTTGAGGGAGAGGTTGTTGTCCTGGCACCACACGGCCAGGTCTCTGACCTCCTCCCTATAGGCTGTCTCGTTGTTGTTGGTGATCAGGCCTACCACTGTTGTGTCATCAGCAAACTTAATTATGGTGTTGAAGTCGTGCCTGGCCATGCAGTCATGAGTGAACAGGGAGTACAGGAGGGGACTGGACACACACCCCTGAGGGGCCCCTGTGTTGAGGATCAGCGTGGCAGTTGCAGAGGGAGATGTTTAGCTTAGTGATGAGCTTTGAGGGCACTATGGTGTTGAACGCTGAGCTGTGATGTGATTGGCTGATGTGATTGGCTGATGTGACTGGCTGATGTGACTGGCTGATAGACCAACATTTTCACTGATAATACTGGTTCTGCGTTTCAGTACTAAAGACTGCTATGTTCAAGAGGTAAAACGGGTCTGATCAAGTGAAATATACATTGAATCCTTAACCTCCTCATCCCCTTTAAGATAGAGGAGTTGTCTAAACACGTAAAATGTGGTTGTATAAAGATACGGGGGCGTATGTTTAACGTAGTTTGTTCTGACTAACGTACATCAGTTGTAACATACTGCTCTCTGCTTAGTTCATCCACTGACTCAAGGTTTTTTTGTTAGGTATTTTCCCTCATGTGCTGCTTTATGTGCCAACGTCTAAGCAAAACTTTCGAATCCAACTGTTTCTGGTAATACAACCTAACTTCGTTTGGTTTGATAAGTGAAACCGATTGGGTTCAGGTTTTGACTTTACGAGTGGGTGTGTGTGTGTGTGTGTGTGTGTGTGTGTGTGTGTGTGTGTGTGTGGGTACGTGTTTGTGTGTGTGTGTGAACAGTATGTGTGTGCGTGTGTGTTTGTGTGTGTGTACAATGTATGTGTGTGTGCATTATGCGTAAGTGTGTTTGTGTGTGTGGCGTATGAGAGTTTGTGTGTGTGTATGTGTTTGTGTACGTGCACATTTGTGTTTATGCATCTGAGCGAATGAGTGGTAACTGCTTGGCCTATTTTTAGCTAACACCTGTTGAAGGGTCCTGTTCTCTTTGGCCTATATTTATCTGCAGGCAGAGCATAGTGGGCCCGGAACTAGGTTTGGGGGAAATTAAAGCAGGCCTCTGTGTTTGTCTCTTCCCTTTCAGAGTGTGAGACTTGAAAGGCTGTTTGGGGGAATGGGAGATGGCAGCCGTGGGCCAGCCGTGGTTGTTGAGAGGGGAATGTGACGGTTGAGAAGGCATGTTTGGGAAGTACAGAACGGGGGCATGGATGTAGCTCTGTGATCCCTCCATACCCCTATCTTTGACACAATACACCCAGCCCTTACCACTGCGCCATGCCGCTATTTAACAATGGCTTATCTGTCAAGTCTGATGACAGCACTATAGGTGTGGAATTGCAATTGAGTGTGGGGATATTCTGCGTCTGTTTCTGTGTGTGCATGGCGTGTGTGACAGGTTTTGGGATGTGTCCGTGCGTGCATGCATGCATGCGTGCTTGTGTGTGTCAGTGCCTCCTATTTGGTCGGTTGCCAAAGATTTATGGGAATCTCCCCACCCAAAACACACACACACACACACACACACACACACACACACACACACACACACACACACACACCACACACACACACACACACACACACACACACACACACACACACACACACACACACACACACACACACACACACACACACACACACACACACTCTTTCCGGAAACATACCCTATGGAGACAGGGATGCAGACAGACACACCATGACACCGTTTGCATTTGGGTGGGGTTAGTGGGTACAATGATTTTCTTTCAGGGTGCCGGAGGGGTATTGGAAGGGTACAACACGCCTCTCTCCACACATTCCAGGGGATCAGAGGACGTACCATGTCCTGCCTGCTGTGGACTAGACTTCAAATACAGTGCATACAAGGTATTCAGGCCCCTTGACTTTTTCCACATTTTGTTACATTACAGCCTTATTCTAAAACTGATTAAATAGTTTTTTCACTCATCAATATACACACAATAGTCCATAATGACAAAGCAAGAACATTTTTTTTTTTAATTTTAGCAAATTTAACGAATAAAAAAAACGGAAATATCACATTTACATAAGTATTCACACCCTTTACTCAGTGCTTTGTTGAAGCACCTCTGGCAGCGATTACAGCATCGAGTCTTCTTGGGTATGACGCTACAAGCTTGGCACACCTGTATTTGGGGAGTTTCTCCCATTCTTCTCTGCAGATCCTCTCAAGCTCTGTCAGGTTGGATGGGGAGCGTCGCTGCACAGCTATTTTCAGGTCTCTCCAGAGATGTTCGATCGGTTTCAAGTCCGGGCTCTAGCTGGCCCACTCAAGGACAGTCAGAGACTTGTCCCAAAGCCACTCCTGCGTTGTCTTGGCTGTGTGCTTATGGTTGTTGTCCTGTTGGAAGGTGAACCTTCGCCCCAGTCTGAGATCCTGAGTGTTCTAGAGCAGGTTTTCATCAAGGACCTCTCTGTACTTTGCTCAGTTCATCTTTCACTCAATTCTGACTAGTCTCCCAGTCCTTGCCGCTGAAAAACATCCCCAAAGGATGACGCTGCCACCACATTCTCTGTAGGGATGGTGCCAGGTTTCCTCCAGATGTGAAGCTTGGCATTCAGGCCAAAGAGTTCAATCTTTGTTTCATCAGACCAAAGAATCTTGTTTCTCATGGTCTGAGTCCTTTAGGTGCCTTTTGGCAAACTCCAAGCGGCCTGTCATATGCCTTTTACAGAGGAGTGGTTTTCGTCTGGCCACTCTACCATAAAAGCCTGATTGGTGGAGTGCTGCAGAGCTGGTTGTCCTTCTGGAAGGTTCTCCCATCTCCACAGAGGAACTCTGGAGTGCTCTCAGAGTGACCATGAGGTTTTTGATCACCTCCTTGACCAAGGCCCTTCTCCCCAAATTGCTCAGTTTGGCCGGGCGGCAAGCTCTAGGAAGAGTCTTGGTGGTTCCAAACTTCTTCCATTTCAGAATGATGGAGGCTGCTGTGTTCTTGGGACCTGCAATGCGGCAGACCAGTGGTGGAAAGTACCCTATTGTCCTACTTGAGTAAAAGTAAAGATACTTTAATAGAAAATGACTCAAGTAAAAGTGAAAGTCATCCAGTAAAATACTACTTGAGTAAAAGTCTAAAAGTATTTGGTTTAAAATATACTTAAGTATCAAAAGTAAATGTAATTGCTAAAATATACTTAAGTATCAAAAGTAAAAGTACAAGTAGAAATAATTTAAAGCAAACAAGACGACATCATTTAGACATAACACTTAGACATCATTTACAAACGAAGCATGTGTTTAGTGAGTCCGTCAGATCAGAGGCAGTAGGGATGACCAAGGATGTTCTCTTAAAAAGTGTGGGAATTAGACAATTTTTCTGTCCTGCTAGCATTCAACATGTACTTTTGCATGTCAGGGAAAATGTATGGAGTAAAAAGCACATCATTTTCTTTAGGAATGTAGTGTAGTAAAAGTAAAAGTTGTAAAAAAAATATAAATAGTAAAGTACAGATACCCCAAAAAACGACTTAAGTAGTACTTTCAAGTATTTTTACTTAAGTACTTTACACCATTCCTGCAGACATTTTTTGGTACCCTTCCCCAGATCTGTGCCTCAACACAATTCTGGCTCGGAGCGCTACGGAAAATTCCTTCGACCTCATGGCTTGGTTTTTGCTCTGACATGCACTGTCAACTGTGGAACCTTATATAGACAGGTGTGTGCCTTTCCAACTCATGTCCAATCAATTGAATTTACCACAGGTGGACTCCGATCAAGTTGCAGAAACATCTCAAGAATGATCATTGGAAACAGGACGCACCTGAGCTCAATTTCGAGTCTCATGGCAAAGGGTCTGAAAACTTATGTAAATAAGGTATTTCAGTTTTTTACTTTGTCATTAATAATGAAATGTTTTAATTAAATGTATAATTAATTTAAGCAATTTTTAAATAAGTCTGTAACGTAACAAAATATGGAAAAAGTCAAGGGTTCTGAATCCTTTCCGAATGCTCTTTATCTGCCACCCATGGTTGATGTACACTACACACACATACAGTATACTCACAGACTACACAAGTGTACATGCGATAGATAAACGCACTATACAGTATAGGGCTGTGACCACAGGAGTTTGGTTTGCACCTTAATTGGGGGGGACAGGCTCATGGTAATGGCTGTAGTGGAATCGGTGGAATGGTATCAAATATCATTGGATTACAACGTCACAACGCCCTAGCAAAACCCAAGCCTACTTGATGGTAATAGCGCTTACTGTTGCCCCTAGTGGCCGGTTTTGAAAACCTTTCCCGACGTCTTCAGGACATGGACAGACGTCCAATTTCTAAGTCAAACTTGAGTGATCTGCCTGACATGTACACTGCTCCATTTGTACATTGCTTTTTACTGCATGTATGCTATGTGCTACTATGATTTTATTCCTATTGATCTCTACTTTGTCCTGGCATGCTCTACAGTGGGGTCGTGGGGGCATTTCAGTGGGGTCGCCAAAATAAAAAATAAATAAAAAAGAAGAAAGAGTACAGACTATTGTATGGGACAACATACACTGAGTGTACAAAACATGACATAGATGAACCCAGGTGAATCCAGGTGAAAGCTATGATCCCTTATTGATTTCACTTGTTAAATCCACTTCAATCAGTGTAGATGAAGGGGAGGAGACAGGTTAAAGAAGGTTTTCAAGCCTTGAGACAATTGAGACATGGATTGTGTATGTGTGCAATTCAGAGGTTGAATGGGAAAGGCAAAAGATTTAAGTGCCTTTGAACGGGTTATGGTAGTATGTGCCAGGCGCACCAGTTTGAGTGTGTCAAGAACTGCAGTGCTGCTGGATTTTTCACACTCAACAGTTTCCTGTGTGTTTCAAGAATGGGCAACGACCCAAAGGACATTCAGGCAACTTGACACAAATGTGGGACGCATTGGTGTCAACATGGGCCAGCATCTCCGTGGAATGCTTTCGACACCTTGTAGAGTCCATTCCCGATGAATTGAGGCTGTTCTGAGGGGAAAAGGGGGTGCAACTCAATATTAGGAAGGTGTTTCTAATGTTTTGTACACTCAGTATACTCACAATTTTGAGAAACATAATTTGAAAAATACAATTTCATTTGAGTAAATGTATTTATGGTTCTGTTCATTTTGTTAAGAGAGATGTAACTGTAATGAAGGTTATTTGTTGATGTACACATTTATATTTGCAGATTTTAAAGTTTTGTCATTAGATTTGGAAAGGTACGGGGTCCCCAGAAATTCTGGGGGAGAAAAATGGGGTCCCCGCTGAAAAGGTTAGAATATCACTGCTCTACAGTTACCTGTAATAGTATGTCTGTGAAGACTGTTGATCTGCTAAAGTCTGCCCTGGGGTGTGTATCATCTTGGTATGTGGAAATGTCAGTAGCTATACCTGCCAATCGCATCGTTATATTTTTTTATACTCTCCCTCAGGCGTTACTGTTGAGATTTGTTGGCCCATGAGCACTCAAAACCTTCCAAACAGCTCCAACTCAGCAAATACTCCAAGCAAGCAACAACAAAAAAACTTCACTTGGGGTATTTGTTTAGTGGAGACTCTGCACTCGTTCAAGAGTAAAATGAAATTGCACTGAGTGACAATTTAATTACATGGTTCATTCTGGGATAATTGTTCTTACTGTAATTAGAGTAGAATTTAGACGTTAGAGCCTCCAGCTCCAGGCCTGTTTCCTCAGAGACTCTCTGGGGTGGAAGCCACTTAAAGGGGCACCTGTAGTTTAAATTGATCATTTGCTCATTTAGCAGACACTTATTCAAAAGAATTTACTGTCAACACATATATTCAGTATGTGGCACATTATTTATTTCACCTTTATTTAACCAGGAAAGAGCCTGGAGGTTAAGAACCTATTTTGCAAGGGCAAATCAAACCCATAAGTCTAGTGTAGCAAACATAATGCTGCCAACAACTGAGTCATCAGAACTGGAAAGCACCTCTAGCCTCTGAACCACTCCTACGGTACTCTATAGTACAGCTCTGTCAACACAGGCTAAGACACAGTCACTGGGACGTCTCACTCTCCACTGTGGAGGAAGGTGACCTCTAACACCAAACCCCTGGCTCCAGATGTGGTCCAGTTTTGGGACATTGGCCCTGCCCTGCCAGCCTTGCAGGACTGTTTTGGAACGGAATCTGAACCTATTTAATCCCATCCATCTGGGACTTTAAAATGCTAACAGGTCTAATGTCGTCAGCTAGGCCTCTTTACATACACGCACGCACACACACACACAGGCCACTATAGAACAACCCTTAAATTGTTGTTGTTATCCAAACGGAGTTAGCCTTATGCAATTTATCCTAGCTTCAACACAATTTCCTGCTTTTATTGGAACTCAAAAAGAGGCTAATTCAAATTTACGTTAGGGATGGTGCCAGGTTTCCTCCAGACGTGATGCTTGGGATTCAGGCCAAAGACTTGAATCATGGTTTCATCAGACTAGAGAATCTTGTTTCTCATGGTCTGAGAGTCTTTAGATCAGGGGCGGAAATCCCGGGGGGGACGGGGGGGACACGACCCCCCCATCCTGGGAAAAATATGATTTGTCCCCCCCAATATATCACTGAAACATAACTATGTAATTTAAATAATATTAATAATACGCAATGAAAGCAATTGTGCTGATTATAGACACTTAATAGCGCGTTTTTAAGTTTCAAAAGATTGCGACCCCCCCGCCCTTTACCTCACAATGGTTTGATCCACTGCCAGTTCCTTAGCTTGCTACGTGACTGCCGTGAGGTTCATCCAGTCAATCGCGCACACACACACTAGCTGAATATGCAGAGCTAGCGCGCAAATATTAACTATTAAGCTAGCTAGTACCTATTCCATTTATGTGGCGTCGTCAAAGATGGAATCAGCATGCAGATGATGTAAGTTAGTGCTTCAAAGTCCCTGTGATAAGGTTAGCGATAAACTGAAGTCCAAACTGAACAGAACTACCCTCTCATCTACCATTGTCTTAAATATATTTAATGGTCTCGTTGCAAAAGCTAAATTGTCGCAAGGGAAGTTTTATTTATTTAATTTCACCTTTATTTAACCCGGGTAGCAAAGATTATAGCAAACACCACTGAAACTGAATTGGTGCTCGCTAGCTTTGCAAATTCAGCTATTGTTGGAAGCCAGCCAATATGAAACAAACTATTAAAATTACAAAAGGTTGCAGCATATGTTGTGTAAATGGTGAACTCATACAGCTGTCAACTCTTGTCATTTTAATCCGTTTCACATTTGCTAGCTACCTTTTAGATCAAAGCCCATATAGAATGATTGAAGATGATAGAAGCCCATCTCCTACTGTAAATAACCTACACACTGTGTGTGTAGCCAGCCAGGTAGAAAAATGGCAGAAAAATAAAAGACGGACATCAGAGTATTTTTCAATACACCAAAATGCATAGTAAGAACCCTGGTAGCCTAATATCTCAAAGACTAGTTGATAAAATGTTCCTAAGAAAGATATGAAATTCTAATGGAAATGTTTCACAATGATGTCATTAGGCAGAGCAGGCAACAGATGGCACACAGACAGCAGAGTTGGGGACAGATATGCAGGGACAGACTGGCAGAGACAGGGAGTCTCAGGTAAGTTTGTTGAGTCTTTGTTTGGCAACATTATGAAAGGTTCTCAATTTTTTTGACTTGTAAAATAGGAACATAATTGGAAAATGCCATGGATACCCCCACTCTCAACTTAAACTGGTGACTGAACTAAGATTTGTTAAAGGCAATGGTATTGCTGTTGTGATTAGTTGTGTAGTTTTGGGTACCGGTAGTTAGGAGTACGGCAAACACCTTATTTCTTTGGTTCCTCAATATACATTTACCATATTACAATGTAGGCTATTTGTTACAGCACTACTTTTGGTGTCCCCCTCAGGAATTGCTCTTGAGAAAATTTCATGTAATTGTCCCCTCCAAAGTGGATATCAGATTTTCGCCCCTGCTTTAGATGCCTTTTGGCAAACTGAAGAGTGGCCACTCTACCATAAAGGCCTGATTGGTAGAGCGCTGCAGAGATGGCTGTCCTTCTGGAAGGTGCTACCATCTCCACAGAGGAACTCTAGAGCTCTGTCAGAGTGACCATCGGGTTCTTGGTCACCTCCCTGACCAAGATCCTTCTCCTATTATTGCACAGTTTGTCCGGGCGGCCAGCTCTAGGAAGAGTCCTGGTGGTTCCAAACTTCTTCATTTTAAGAATGATGGAGGCCACTGTGTTCTTGGAGACCTTCAATGCTGCACATATGTTTTGGTACCCTTCCCCAGATCTGTGCCTCGACAGAATCCTGTCTCGGAGATCTATGGACAATTCCTTCGACCTCATGGCTTGGTTTTTGCTCTGACAACTGTGGGACTTTATATAGACAGGTGTGTGCCTTTCCAAATAATGTCCAATCAATTGAATTTTCCACAGGTGGACTACAATCAAGTTGTAGAAACATCTCAAGGATGATCAATGGAAACAGGATGCACCTGAGCTGAATTTCGAGTCTCGTAGCAAAGGGTCTGAATACTTATGTACTGTGAGGGAAAAAAGTATTTGATCCCCTGATGATTTTGTACGTTTGCCCATTGACGAAGAAATGATCAGTCTATAATTTTAATTGTAGGTTTATTTGAACAGTGAGAGACAGAATAACAACAAAAAATTCCAGAAAAATGCATGTCAAAAATGTTATAAATTGATTTGCATTTTAATGTATTTGACCCCCTCTGCAAAACATTGCTTAGTACTTGGTGGTAAAAACCCTTGTTGGCAATCACAGAGGTCAGACATCTTGTAGTTGGCCACCAGGTTTGCACACATCTCAGGAGGGATTTTGTCCTACTCCTCTTTGCAGATCTTCTCCAAGTCATTAAGGTTTCGAGGCTGACGTTTGGCAACTCGAACCTTCAGATCCCTCCACAGATTTTCTATGGGATTAAGGTCTGGAGACTGGCTAGGCCACTCCAGGACCTTAATGTGCTTCTTCTTGAGCCACTCCTTTGTTGCCATAGCCGTGTGTTTTGGGTCATTGTCATGCTGGAATACCTATCCACGACCCATTTTCAATGCCCTGGCTGAGGGAAGGAGGTTCTCACCAAAGATTTGACGGTACATGGCCCCGTCCATCGTCCCTTTGATGTGGTGAAGTTGTCCTGTCCCCTTAGCAAAAAAACACCCCCAAAGCATAATGTTTCCACCTCCATGTTTGATGGTGGGGATGGTGTTCTTGGGGTCATAGGCAGCATTCCTCCTCCTCCAAACACGGCGAGTTGAGCTGATGCCAAAGAGCTCCATTTTGGTCCCATCTGACCACAACACTTTCACCCAGTTGTCCTCTGAATCATTCAGATGTTCATTGGCAAACTTCAGACGGGCATGTATATGTGCTTTCTTGAGCAGGGGGACCTTGCGAGCGCTGCAGGTGGGTTACCAATTGTTTTCTTGGTGACTATGGTCCCAGCTGCCTTGTGATCATTGACAAGATCCTCCCGTGTAGTTCTGGGCTGATTCCTCACCGGTCTCATGATCATTGCAACTCCACGAGGTGAGATCTTGCATGGAGCCCCAGGCCGAGGGAGATTGACAGTTCTTTGTGTTTCTTCCATTTGTGAATAATCGCACCAACTGTTGTCACCTTCTCACCAAGCTGCTTGGTGATGCTCTTGTAGCCCATTCCAGCCTTGTGTAGGTCTACAATCTTGTCCCTGACATCCTTGGAGAGCTCTTTGGTCTTGGCCATGGTGGAGAGTTTGGAATCTGATTGATTGATTGCTTCTGTGGACGGGTGTCTTTTATACAGGTAACAAGCTGAGATTAGGAGCACTCCCTCAAGAGTGCTCGTTACCTGTATAAAAGACACTTGGGAGCCAGAAATCTTTTTGATTGAGAGGGGGTCAAATACTTATTTCCCTCATTAAAATGCAAATCAATTTATAACATTTTTGACATGCATTTTTCTGGAATTTTTTGTTGTTATTCTGTCTCTCACTGTTCAAATAAACCTACCATTAAAATTATAGACGGATCATTTCTTTGTCAGTGGGCAAACGTACAAAATCAGTAGGGGATCAAATACTTTTTTCCCTCACTGTAAATAAGTTATTTGTGTTTTTTACTTTTAATACATTTGCAACAATTTCAAAAAAACGGTTTTCGCTTTGTCATTATTGGGTATTGTGTGTAGATTTCTGAGGATTTGTTTTTATTTAATCCATTTTAGAATAAGGCTGTAACATAACAAGATGTGGAAAAAGTCAAGGGGTCTGAATACTTTCCAAAGGCGGTGTATGTTATGAATGTGTTGTGCTTAAGCTCCTGGAGTGCATCTTTAAGGGAAATTACATAATGCAATAGGAAATAATGCGTTAGGGGAAAATTGCATTTGGATCAATGGAGGGGATTGATGTCATTGGCTAATGGCTGGGCGGTGTGTTGTGTAACCTAGTTTCAGAGACAGAGGGGAGTTGAGAGAAGAGTCACCCAGTGTGCAGGCTCTTTGTCTGGGCCTGGCCTGCAGTGATGCGCTCCCTGATCTGGAGCCTGGCCAGTCCTTGAAGGGGAGCCAAGTGTGCTGAAGTGGTAGCTCTGTCCTTTCGTACCACACAAAGAGGGCTTTCTCTACAATAGGCTAGGGCTCACAACGAGAGGCTGGACAAAAAGAGAGGTCCACACACAGGGACCGCTCCCACACACACACACACACACACACCCTCCACTCATCCTGTCCACTATTTGAAGATCCTCTGATAGTGCTGTGTGAGCATTTATGAGCTTGTCTGTTTCTGTGTGTGTGTGTGTGTGTGTGTGTGTGTGTGTGTGTGTGTGTGTGTGTGTGTGTGTGTGTGTGTGTGTGTGTGTGTGTGTGTGTGTGTGTGTGTGTGTGTGTGTGTGTGTGTGTGTGTGTGTGCGCGCGTGAGTGTGTGCGTTCTTGCGTGTGTGCGTTTGTTCTTGCTTACATGCTTGTGTGTGTATGTGTGTTTGCCCTTGATATGCATGAGGCAGACAGCTCATACCTGTGCCAATATCTGAAGGCTCAGTCATTACATCTTCATCCTCCATCTGCATCATCTGATGAGGCCTTTACAGGGTAAAAGTACCCTCAGAAACATTGGGGGAGTCTCCATACTGCACATTAAGGTCTTGTATTCCACCGAGCATACAGTAGCTAGCCAGGCATGGTGTATCAAGTCCATTGACGCTGCTCTGTGTTCTACCTCCAGTCAAACCAAATGCCCTTTGTGTAGTAACAAATACATGCTCTGTCTCTCTTTTTTCCATTCTCTTGATTTCTCTCCATCTCGGTCTCTCTACTTTCCTCTGTTAACCTGTTATGGCTAGGGGGCAGTATTTTCACGGCTGGATAAAAAACGTACCCGATTTAATCTGGTTACAACTCCTGCCCAGTAACTAGAATATGCATATAATTATTGGCTTTGGATAGAAAACACTCCAAAGTTTCTAAAACTGTTTGAATGGTGTCTGTGAGTATAACAGAACTCAAATGGCAGGTCAAAACCTGAGAGATTCCTTTACAGGAAGTGGCCTGTCTGACCATTTCTTGAACTTCTTTGCCATCTCTATCTTTTACAAAGGATCTCTGCTCTAACGTGACACTTCCTACGTCTTCCATGGGCGCTCAGAGCCCGGGAAAAACCTGAATGTCGTCATCCCAGCCCCAGGCTGAAACACATTATCGCCTTTCTCAAGTGGCCGATCAAGGGACTGTGGGCTTAGGCGTGTGCCCTGGCCGCCCCCGTCTTTGTGATTTTTCCTCTGTTTGCCGAAAAGGAGATTCCCGGTCGGAATATTATCGCTTTTTTACGAGATAAATTGCATAAAAATTGATTTTAAACAGCGCTTGACATGCTTCGAAGTACGGTAATGGAATATTTAGAATTTTTTTGTCACGAATTGCGCCATGCGCACGACCCTGATTTACCATTTCGGATAGTTTCTGGAACGCACGAACAAAACGGCGCTATTCGGATATAACGATGGATTATTTGGGACCAAACCAACATTTGTTATTGAAGTAGCAGTCCTGGGAGTGCATTCTGACGAAGACAACAAAGGTAATAACATTTTTGTTATAGTAAATCTGATTTTGGTGAAGGCTAAACTTGCCGGGTGTCTAAATAGCTAGCCCGTGATGGCTGGGCTATGTACTTAGAATATTGCAAAATGTGCTTTCACCAAAAAGCTATTTTAAAATCGGACATATCGAGTGCATAGAGGAGTTCTGTATCTATAATTCTTAAAATAATTGTTATGCTTTTTGTGAACGTTTATCGTGAGTAATTTAGTAAATTGTTAGTAAATTCCCCGGAAGTTTGCGGGGGGTATGCTAGTTCTGAACGTCACATGCTAATGTAAAAAGCTGTTTTTTGATATAAATATGAACTTGATTGAACAAAACATGCATGTATTGTATAACATAATGTCCTAGGGTTGTCATCTGATGAAGATCATCAAAGGTTAGTGCTGCATTTAGCTGTCTTCTGGGTTTTTGTGACATTATATGCTAGCTTGAAAAATGGGTGTCTGATTATTTCTGGCTGGGTACTCTGCTGACATAATCTAATGTTTTCCTTTCGCTGTAAAGCCTTTTTGAAATCGGACAGTGTGGTTAGATAAAGGAGAGTCTTGTCTTTAAAATGCTGTGAAATAGTCATATGTTTGAAAAATTGAAGTTTTTGTATTTTTGAGGAATTTGTCATTCGCGCCACGCCTATCATTGGATATTGGAGCAGGTGTTCCGCTAGCGGAACGTCTAGATGTAAGAGGTTAAATGCTTTGCATGCCATGGTAAGGGGAGAGAGAGTAATTTATACATTCTTCAGGTAAACGTATCACGGTCGTAATATCTAATGCGTCTCTGAACATCTCTTAGCAACAAATGTGTTGCTGCTGGCTGTGTTTCTGTCTGTCTACATGTGTACCGGTGCATTCGGAAAGTATTCAGACCCCTTGACTTTTTCCACATTTTGTTACATTACAGCTTTATTCTAAAATGGATTGAATCGTTTTTCCCCTCATACACACGATTCCCCATAATGACAAAGCAAAAACAGGTTTTTAGACATTTTTGAACCAAAAATAAAAACCAAAAAAATGAAATATCACATTTACATAAGTATTCAGACCCTTTACTCAGTACTTTCTTGAAGTACCTCTGGCAACGATTACAGCCTTGCGTCTTCTTAGGTATGACGTTACAAGCTTGGCACACCTGTATTTGGGGAGTCCTCCCAATCTTCTCTGCAGATCCTCTCAAGCTCTGTCAGGTTGGATGGGGAGCGTCACTTCACATCTATTTTCAGGTCTCTCCAGAGATGTTTGGTTGGGTTCAAGTCCGGGCTCTGGCTGGCCCACTTAAGAACATTCAGAGACTTGTCCCGAAACCACTCCTGCATTGTCTTGGCTATGTGCTTCCTGTTGGAAGGCGAACCTTCGCCCCAGTCTGAGATCATGAGCGCTAAGGCACAGGTTTTCATCAAGGATCTTTCTGTACTTTGTTCCGTTTACCTTTCCCTCAAGCGTAACAAGTCTCCCAGTCCCTGCCGCTGAAAAACATCCCCACAGCATGATGCTGCCACCACCATACTTCCTCCAGATGTGACGCTTGGCATTCAGGCCAAAGAGTTCAATTTTGGTTTCATCAGACCAGAGAATCTTGTTTCTCATTGTCTGAGAGTCCTTTAGGTTCCTTTTGACAAACTCCAAGCGGGCTGTCATGTGCCTTTTACTGAGGAGTAGCTTCCGTCTGGCCACTCTACCATAAAGGCCTGATTGGTGGTGTTGCAGAGATGGTTGTCCCATCTCCACAGAGGAACTCAGCTTGACCATCGGGATCTTGGTCACATCCCTGATTGCTTAGTTTGGCCAGGTGGCCAGCTCTAGGAAGAGTCTTGGTGGTTCAAAACTTCTTCTATTTATTCAATGCTGCAGACATTTTTTGGTACCCTTCCCCAGATCTGTGCTTCGACACGATCCTGTCTCGGAGCTCTGCGGACAATTCCTTCGACCTCATGGTCTGGCATGCGTGTGTGCCCCTTGCTATCATAAAGACATGGGCAGTAATGAGAGAGGGAGGAAGGGGCTCAGTTTAAAAGGAGGTAGCCCCCCCTACTCTTTCACCACTTCAACTGTGGGCCAGACAAATACACACACACACACACACACACACACACACACACACACACACACACACACACACACACACACACACACGCACACAAAAAGCACACATTGTGACACAAAAAAAACACACATATAGCGTCGCTTTCGTATACTGCTGCTTACACACAAAAGACACACACATCAGTGGAGGCTCCTCAGAGGAGGAACGAGAGGACCATCCTTCTCATTGAATTTCATAAAAATAAAAATAGTGAATCATTAACAAGTTATCCTTTTTAGATAACACTATACTAAGTATACTCACATGTCACCAAATAATTAGGAGCGGCAGGTAGCCTAGAGGTTAGAGCGTTGGGCCAGTAACTGAAAGGTTGCCCCGAGCTGACAAGGTAAAAATCTGTCATTCTGCCAGATTTGGGAAAGGCAGTTAACCCACTGTTCCCTGGGTGCTGAAGATGTGGATGTTGATTAAGGCAGCCCCCCACACCTCTCTGCTTCAGAGCAGTTTGGTTAAATGCAGAAGACACATTTCAGTTGAAGGCGTTCAGTTGACTAGGTATCCCCCTTTCCCTAATTGATTAAAACACACTGTGTGGCAATGAAGCTCTACAGTAGCCTCAACAGCACTCTGTAGGGTAGCACCATGGTGTAGCTGGAGGACAGCTAGTTTCCATTCTCTCTTGGGTACATTAACTTCAATACAAAACCTAGGAGGCTCATGGTTCTCAACCCCTTCATAGACTTACACAGTAATTATGACAAATTCCGGAGGACGTCCTCCAACCTAGAGCTCTTGCAGCATGAACTGACATGTTGTTCACCCAATCAAAGGATCAGATAATCAAATCAAATCAAATTTATTTTTATATAGCCCTTCGTACATCAGCTGATATTCTCAAAGTGCTGTACAGAAACCCAGCCTAAAACCCCAAACAGCAAGCAAAGCATGTGAAAGAAGCACGGTGGCTAGGAAAAACTCCCTAGGAAAAACTCCCTAGAAAGGCCAAAAACCTAGGAAGAAACCTAGAGAGGAACCAGGCTATGAGGGGTGGCCAGTCCTCTTCTGGCTGTGCAGGGTGGATATTATAACAGAACATGGTCAAGATGTTAAAATGTTCATAAATGACCAGCATGGTCAAATAATAATAATCATAGTAGTTGTCGAGGGTGCAACAAGCACGTCCGGTGAACAGGTCAGGGTTCCATAGCCGCAGGCAGAACAGTTGAAACTGGAGCAGCAGCACGGCCAGGTGGACTGGGGACAGCAAGGAGTCATCATACCAGGTAGTCCTGAGGCATGGTCCTAGGGCTCAGGTCCTCCGAGAGAAAGACAGAAAGAGAGAAAGAGAGAATTAGAGAGAGCATATTTAAATACACACAGGACACCGGATAAGACAAGAGAAATACTCCAGATGTAACAGACTGACCCTAGCCCCCCGACACATAAACTACTGCAGCATAAATACTGGAGGCTGAGACAGGAGGGATCAGAAGACACTTTGGCCCCATCCGATGATACCCCCGGACAGGGCCAAACAGGCAGGATATAACCCCACCCACTTTGCCAAAGCACAGCCCCCACACCACTAGAGGGATGTCTCCAACCACCAACTTACCGTCCTAAGACAAGGCCGAGTATAGCCCACAACGATCTCCGCCATGGCACAACCCAAGGGGGGGGCGCCAACCCAGACAGGAAGACCACGTCAGTGACTCAACCCACTCAAGTGACACACCCCTCCCATGGACGGCATGGAAGAACACCAGTAGGCCAGTGACTCAGCCCCTGTAAAAGGGTTAGAGGCAGAGAATCCCAGTGGAAAGAGGGGAACCGGCAAGGCAGAGACAGCAAGGGCGGTTCGTTGCTCCAGCCTTTCCGTTCACCTTCACACTCCTGGGCCAGACTATACTTAATCATAGGACCTACTGAAGAGATAAGTCTTCAGTAAAGACTTAAAGGTTGAGACTGAGTCTGCGTCTCTCACATTGGTAGGCAGACCATTCCATAAAAATGGAGCTCTATAGGAGAAAGCCCTACCTCCAGCCGTTTGCTTAGAAATTCTAGGGACAATTAGGAGGCCTGCGTCTTGTGACCGTAGCGTACGTGTAGGTATGTACGGCAGGACCAAATCGGAAAGATAGGTAGGAGCAAGCCCATGTAATGCTTTGTAGGTTAGCAGTAAAACCTTGAAATCAGCCCTTGCCTTAACAGGAAGCCAGTGTAGGGAGTCTAGCACTGGAGTAATATGATCAAATTTTTTGGTTCTAGTCAGGATTCTAGCAGCCGTATTTAGCACTAATTAATCTAGTACTGAAAGCATAAGCTACAGCTAGCTAGCACTGCAATGCATACAATGTGGTGAGTAGGTGACTCAAAGAGAGAGAACAGTTGAACAGTTTTTAAGAAATTAATTTCTTTCAAAATGAAGGAGAAGCAAGAGAGTGAGCGAGAGCTAGCTATATTTTCCTAGTATTTTTTTCTCTCACTTTAACCTATTTAGCTAGCGACTGCAACTAACTAGTTTGGCCTACTCAAACACCCGGCTCAGAGAGGGATGCTATGTTAGCTAGCTCGCTATGGATAGACAACACTGGAACTCTTCCAAGTCAAGGTAAGCTTTAGGTTTTATTAATTTATTGCCACCGGGGCCCGCCGTTGTAACTGCTAAACTGTACTGCATGATTGTAGCGGGTTTACTAACATGTTAGTTCTATTAGCTATGTTGAGTATAATGTTAGCTAATATGGTGACAATGGTGTAGAGTGTGTGTAGCTGGAGGTTAGCGGTTATGATATGAAGGTTTGGCTTGGAAAAGTTTTTTTGCCTGGTCACAGACAGCTGATGTGTTGTGCGCTGAAGTCCACAAGCAAAGGAAAAAGGTGAGAGGAGGAGAGCGCGTAGATGCGAGAAGGAATTACAATGAGCAAAGTGATCATGCTGTTTGTATGCGGCTGCTATGAAAGTGAACTGTGTTTACGTGTGATCAGGGATATATTCATTCCGCCGATTCTATTGAAAAAAGTTTCTTAAACGGAAGCAAGCGGAACCAAACAGGGATACAAATACCAGACATCTATCATTGTTACATTGAGCTGAATGAATGGAATATGAATGACAGTCATCCAATATGCTTTAATAGAAATAAGGCCATGCTCATTAAAAAAATGATCGTCCTCCCTCATCATAAACGGCACCGACCGCCACTGACACATATATAGCATAGACACGCATGCGAACACTCACAGAGACACATAGAGTGCAACCTTGTACAGTGCCTCATAAACTATTGGTTACACACAAACATCCACACACAGACAGTACACACAGTACAGACAAGCATGCTCTTTTTTCACTCACATGCACTCTCTTACCCACCAATCAGTCAAATGTATTTGGATAGCCCTTTTTACATCATGTAACTCACAACTGAGCCCCTAAGAGCAACACAACCCCAAGAGGAACTCAAAACATACATATTATGGTACCTTATAGCTAAGTTAAATGACGCCGCCTCTACTCTGCATGATCTGGGTCATGGTCAATTCCTGTAAATTCCTTCAAACTGTCTTGCTCTCTCTCTCTAACGCACGCACACACACACACACACACACACACACACACACACACACACACACACACACACACACACACACACACACACACACACACAGCCTTTTCGAATTGACAGTCACAGAGGAGTAGGTGATATTCTTCAAAGGGAGATGAGATGAGAGGAGAGGAGATGGGTAATGGGTAGGAAGATATCTGTGAAATCCCTGCAGGGTTAGTCTTTAACCCAGAGGTGATCTGTGAAGTGCCAGAGGACTCCCTCCACCTGGGCCTGCCAGCCTGCTGCGGTGGATGGAGGGGTGTTGTGTGTCTTTTTACTGCCTGGGAAATAAAGATCGGGGAGGAGAGGAGGGTGGATTGACATGGGGAAAGAGTGGAGTTGTGAGATACTGATCCCCAGTCCCTCCTATCAACATAACCATCCATCCAGATACACATACGCACACGCGCACACTGATACACAAAGAAAGCGTGCATGCACACATACACACCCTGACCCTACCCCTCACACCCCTCAAGACCTGATCCCAACCCTGTTCCCTCATCTCTCTGGGGCCTGAGATAACCAGGTCAAGACCCACCGGGGGTGAAAGGTCAGGGCCTGTGCTCATGGGGAACACATGGAAAGGATAAAGAAGGTCTGGCTTCTATAAAGTGTGAGCAGGGATGGCATTATTTATGGGCTCATGGAAGACATCATCACCCCCCGTCCCCCCCCCCCCCGATTCCACCCACCACTACCCTTAGCCCCTAGAGAGAGAGAGAGAGAGAGAGAGAGAGAGAGAGAGAGAGAGAGAGAGAGAGAGAGAGAGACATGTCTACTGTCAAACAACATCAGAGCTAGAAACCTCTTCGCAAAACGTATATTGAAGCTATATGTTGTTACAAAGTTTGTTTTGACTTGGAGAGATAAAACAAACGGTCTGATGTTCACTAACTGTGACTCAAGCCATGCACATGCCGTTCGATACACATATATAGTACAGAATGTACTAGAACAAATATACACATTTGCTATGTGCACAAACAGCAACAGCACATTTGTTGCTAATAGATGTTCAGAAATGCAGCAGAGCGGGGCCGACCAAAGCCTGCGTTTTGTTTTCTTGGGGAACTTAGTCGGGGTCTCAATTTACTGCGAAATTAAAATACACAAGATGCAATTTCAATATGTGGTATTGCATCAGCAGTTTTCCAGTTCTAATGTCAGTCACTAACAGTCACTGAATTAGCCCATGTTGGCCCAAAAAATGGATTGGAAGTTAAGTTAGTCTAGACAGCTATCAAAACCTAATAGGCTAATCATCTCCCAATTACCTGCCGGGCACGCAGTGCATATGCACAGGGGCCCTGGCCTCCAGGGGGCCACTAGTGATTTTGTTAGTCACTCTCACTCAGATATCATATGAACATGGCATACGTCATGGCAAAATGTGTAGAATGGCAGGAAATTAGCTTTAAAACTGAAAACATTTCTCACCCCCGTTACAAAATGTGTAGAATGGCAGGAAATTAGCTTTAAAACTGAAAACATTTCTCACCCCCATTACAAAATGTGTAGAATGGCAGGAAATTAGCTTTAAAACTGAAAACATTTCTCACCCCCATTACAAAATGTGTAGAATGGCAATACATTAGCTTTAAATCTACAACAATAACAACAAAAAATCACCTCATGGCAAAATGAATACAGGATATTAATGTATGCAGGGTATTAACTTTGAAACTGCACAATTTTCTCTCCGCCACATGGCAAAATGAATAGAATTGCGTGAAATGTGTTTAAAACTGCAACATTTTCTTTACACCTCATTGCAAAAGGTGTAAAATTGCATAACACTGCAAAAAAAGTATCCACTGCAATGACATCATGTAAAAACTACTGCACTTGCATTTTCTAGCCCTAACACCAGGGATGGTAATATACCTGTCTAACATCAGCT